>NC_140594.1:770574535-771242868 GCF_964204655.1 Triturus cristatus
GATCAATGTCACTGCATTCATCCATACTTTTATACTTGATTGAACATAGATATGACACATCTGTGTGATTTTGGATGTTTTATTCACATTCTGTGGAGTGTCGGAGCTGGAGGAGTACATGGCCATGCCAACCCCACATTACATGGTTGCCGAGTGCCGGGCCAACCAGAGTCCTTGGGGAAATGAAAAGTTAATCGGAAGAGGTAGAGTTCAGTCCGTAGCCTGATTGCTGTGTCATTGGTAACCAGAGCAGATATGGCAGTCCATGTCGTGTACCAGGTGAATGTCGCAGAGTGTTTTGGGGGACAGTGGAAGGTGTTGTTCCAGGACATGATGCAGAGGGCTGAACCAGGCAAGGACAGACCATATGGCGGGGATGGATTCTACTACCTCCTTTCTCGCACAGTCATTACCATCCACATCTTACTCCTCTGATATGTCTTCTGTGTCCGGTGTGTCAGGTGTGTGTGGTGGTGTTATGGCTGCATCACTGTATGCCACTGACACATCAGGGGGCAAAGGTGGTAGACCTGCATCACTGTGTGCCAATGACACAACAGGGGGTGGAGATGTGTGTGTTGAAGTTCCTGCAGCAGTCATCTGGGACAGGCTCTGTGGCAGCAATGGCAAGATGAGGCTCTGCAGGGCATGGAAGATCCCAGCTACATCTCGCTGGTGTTCAGCCTTGACAGCCATCCTTACAGCCTGCATTCGCTCCATGTTCTCCATTGTCTTCGTCAGCTGTGCCAACTCTGTGCTGTCATCGCTGGAGCCTGTCTGACTAGACAGTTCTTGTATCCGAGTAATGGCTCCAGCGAGGTCAGCCAAGAATTGTTATAGAGCATGGAATGGACTGTGGGTGTCTGTTAGGGACTGTAAGGGGTCCCTGATGGGACTTATACAACCACGTATGGCATCTAGTTTGGCTGCCATGAGGTCGAAACCCACCCGCACCTGTTCAGCCAGCTCCTTCTGGCAATCTAACACACGGCATTGGAATGCCATGTGTCTTTCCGTGAGGCGGTGTGAGCCAGCCATGGTGGTGGGTGCTTCATGCTGGGTGGTCTGTGCAGGGGGTAGGGTCACCTCGATGCAGCTGGGCTGACCTGCTCCTGGAGGTGGTGTGCGGAGGCTGTCTACAGGCTGTTGGAGGGTGTCGGAGCAGATGTCCAGGGGTTCCTCTTCATCATCACTGAAGAGATGTCTGGTCTGCTCTGCAGGAGGTGTTGATTGTCCCTCTGCAATGTAAAGGGGAGATGCAGGTTGACAGTGTGTTCCATGTATGTTGACACATTGTACATGTTTTCAGACAGACAGCATGACAATGTACATTGTTACTGTTTTGGAGGGGCTGGCTATTTGATGGGAGACAGTGGACATTTCTACTACATGATGGATGTGTGGTTGTACTCATACATTATCATATCACAGTTTCCTGCAATGTCAGATGTGATTGGCCAATTTATACGCACAAGCGGCACCAGTTGTGTCCTCTGTCTTGAAAGTGTTTCAGTTTGTACCACATTGTCGTCAATGTTGATGTGCGGTGATTGCTATGTGTGTGCTCCATAGTGGGAGAGTCACCCCTGCAGCTCTGATTTAGCGGCCCCTTATCCCTTTGAGGCGGTGTGCCTTTGACTTTTGTGCTTCTACGGTGCTGAGATATTGGCGACTTGGGTCATCTGTGCTCTTGTAAGGTTTCTGTACTCATGTGCATTGTTTGTCTGCAGATGCGTTGTTGACGTCAGGGGTTGTATGTGCACGTGGATGTGTCAGAGTGTGACCTGCTCTTTTGAGGATGTGATCCAAACTGGGCCACCTCAGTGTCGTGTCGTGCACCATGTCATGTATTTTGACTGCAGCCATGCTGTCAGTCATGCAGTGTCACTTGCATTGTCAGTGTGGCTCACAGAGCTGCTGCTTTGTGGATTCAACACATGTGCATGGGTGGATTGTGGGATTGGTGATAGGGAGGGGGGCCCCTTTGTGCACATAGTGGACTGGGGCCTACTTGGTGTTTCTATGTGTGCTGCAGTGTGCCAAGGGTATCAGGGACATGTTCCACAGTCATTGGGGGTGTGCAGTGTGCTACACATGATTGTGCATGTGTGCCATTGTGCCCATCTCCCTCCGTCCCCCCAGCCACTGGTCGTTACTCACCCTGTTGCTGTTGGGTCAAGTCATGTCGAGCTGTGTCCGGACCCCCAACTCCTGCCACCGTCTCTACACGGATGACTGTGGCCACCATTTCCTCCAGCTCATCCAGCTCCTCCTGTGGCGCAGGACTCCCACCTCCAGTCGCCTGTGCTGCCTTCCTGTTGGCAGCGAGTTTCTGTTTGGTTTGGCTTTGCACACCATGCCAGCGCCTCTTGACCTCCTCCATTGACCTCATCGACACTCCGACTACATTCACGTTGTTCACGATGGACTGCCATATTTCCGTTTGTGTGGCCAATGACGCAGTGGAGGTGATGAACAGTTGTTGGTAGTGTTCTATCACCTCTGTGATGATGATCAGGTCTTCCTGTGGACTGAACCCCGTCTTCCTCTTCCTCTTCTCCTTGCCCTTCCCCAAACACGGTGTTCCTGGCTGGTCCTCCGTGGGGCTTGTGGGGTTCATGTTGTCCTCTGCACTGGGTCCGGGTGCATCCATGGTGCTACTCAGTTTGATTTGGTTTTGGTGTGTTTTTTTTGTTGCTTTTATAGTGAATTTTCCAGCATGCCCCGTGGGAATTGCAGGCCTGTCGCTGGTTGTTGCTGATTTTTGTATCGCGATTTGGGGCATCGCAACTTTTTTCGCGTTCATGTTTCGCATTTTCCCGGCATCGGGTTAATTTTGACGCGGTCAATGACGCGTTATCGTGATACTATCGCATGGTGCTACCGGGTTAGGAATAAAACGTTAACACAGTGTTATTTTGTCGCGATAGACTGCAAGGTGCAAAGTTGCGTTAAGCTATTTGTGCGATAATTATCACACGTTCCTGAGAATATCCCCCGAAGCGTGTCAGGGTTCTGCAATGCAGATTTATCAGACGGCCAGTCCACCCTAGTCTATGAAGTCTGTCCTGTGCTGTGCTTGGGGACTGGTAATGAGAACAAATGTCAACCTGGTGCAATCTTCATTCAATTTACTGTTTTTAATACATCATCAAATCATCAATCAAATGCGGCCCTCACTGGCAGGGGATATTGAAGGGCATCATCAATCAAAATGTCTCTCAAAATAATTGTTGCCCCTCACAGACAGGGCCTGGTGGTTGTCCTAGGGGTGAAGTGAGGTAAATGGGGTTGGGTGGGGGACTGGCTATATAGGACCTCACCACTAAGGACAGATAGAGGATTATGGTGAGCATGCCACTTTGATTGTACATCTGTCTGCTCAGTGGACTCCGGAAGAGTGTCTGGCATCATGAAGTTTTAATAATCCGACATCAACATGCAGAGTTGAGGCATTCAATTCCTTCTTTATCCACAGAAGAATGTAGCATAGTACACTCTGTGAGGGCTGCATGCAAGTACTCATCTAACTGGTTTCTGAGGAACAATCACCATGAATGATCCACGACTGAGGGCACCATGGTATAGGAAGGAGGGTGGGGGAGGGAAAGGAAATAAAGAATAAAGAATACAGCACTACTCCCTTTCTAAATCATAAAGATAAAAGAAGTAGGAGGGAGGAATGGCAGGGAAACATTTGAAACTATTCCTAAATTATTCTCTTAGATGTTGTTCTTGTTCTCGTTGAGTATTTCGCCTGACTAGCAATTGAACCATCACTACGAGAGTCGTCCCCAGTATCATGCAGTGCATATGATTCCACAGAAGAGGACCTCTCTACTTCCTTACTATCACCCTCACAAGTGACAATCAATGCACTCTTATCCTATGATGTGACCACAGAGCTGTCCAAAAAGTCATACTCGGGTTCCACTCTAGGATCCACAGGTAAATCACTAAACGTTCCATTAACTGCACATTTGGTAACCGTTCTGAAGCTCCAAAATGTACCATGACTTTCCCTTTGTTGAACCTAAGAACTTGCATACGTCTCTAGAATTAGAAGAAAACTTTCTCTATGTGACCTGGGAGTCATATTCTGACCCAGCCCCCACCCAAATGTTGGCAGATTTGGCCTTAAATGCTGCTTTGCTTTATCTTGATGAGACTGTACTTCATTCCTGACCTTCTCTGGGACAGCCTTCTTTCCAACACCGCCCTCATTAGGAAATTTACATCCATGCCTCTTGGATTTCCATTCAAACTAGGAAGTCTACCTCTCAGTAGCTGGACAGAGCTAATGCCAGTAACAAAACTGAGTAAAACCCTATATGCCCTTAGCTTTTCCCTTTTTCTCTAATGGTTATAGTCACAAGTCTCTGGGTGGAAAAAGTAAGATGGGCACTATCTTTAAGGTATCAGATAACACTCTACCTGACTGTCATACTGTGGGTCATAAAGGACAGTTCTCATATATGATGCCATGCATGAGAAGGAACTCTGACACATTTCTCAATATGAATTGTACACCAATGTCACTGACAAGAGTTTCAGAGAATCATTCCTTGCAAAACACTTACAGGAGGAAATTTAACACGTGTGATGTAGTGGCCCTCTCAATAAACAACTTCGGACCACTTCGATTGATAGACCATTAAACTTGGGTGTATTTTATGTGTGTAGGCAGTCTCTTGAAGAGTTCAGCAAACACAAGCTCTGGCTTCTGCCAAGTAAATTGTGGCTATGGTACTGGTAGCATGGGGGAAGCAGTGTTACTGGAATTCGTATCACACCTAACACACACATCACGCATTTCAATAAAAATATTGGGCCCGATTCACAGAACTAACTTAAGGCAAAATCCTAAACTTACTACCATTTTGGTATTCACAGAAGGCACTTACTCATTTTGGTATTCACAGAAGGCACTTACTCATTTCGGTATTCACAGAAGTTAGGAGTCCTAACTTTAGGACTCCTAAATGCCTTCTGTGAATACCGAAAGTCTTAAACTTAGGATTTTTCTCAGTTTAGGAGTAGTAAAGTTAGGACTCCTAACTTTAGGACTCCTAAATGCCTTCTGTGAATACCGAAAGTCTTAAAGTTGGGATTTTTCTCAGTTTAGGAGTAGAAAAGTTAGGACTCCTAACTTTAGGGCTCCTAAATTCCTTCTGTGAATACCGAAAGTCTTAAAGTTGGGATTTTTCTCAGTTTAGGAGTAGAAAAGTTAGGACTCCTAACTTTAGGGCTCCTAAATTCCTTCTGTGAATACAGAAAGTCTTAAAGTTAGGATTTTTCTCATTTTAGGAGTAGTAAAGTTAGGACTCCTAACTTTACTACTCCTAAACTGAGAAAAATCTTTCGGTATCCACGGAAGGCATTTAGGAGTCCTAACTTCTGTGAATACCGAAATGAGTAAGTGCCTTCTGTGAATACCAAAATGGTAGTAAGTTTAGGATGTTGTCCTAAGTTAGTTCTTCGAATAGGGCCCATTGGGTTTGGTGTCAATTCCAGGCAACTAGAACTGGGTATTCAACAATCTTTTTAAGCCAGACATGTCCATGTGCCCTGGTGAAAAATGTTTTAGAATGGATTCACAAACGCCTTCTGGGGCACACACTTGTCCTTGCGGAACACAAGGTTACTGATTACACTCAAGTCCAATGACATTTGAGTGTATGAATGTATAGGAACTCCGATTTATTTTTTCTAGCAGGCTATCCTTCATAAGCATATGTCTTGCCCAGAATGAGTACTTCATGTTTTGAGTCTTCGAACCACGATAAGTCTTCAGACTTTGAGCTTCCTTGCAGTGTACACACAGCATTCACATTTGCAACACAATCAATTTCTTCCTCACCCAGCTACTCCATATAACTTATTTGACATAGCAATCGAGATAAACAATACACAGTTTGTTTTTGTTTCAAGAGCATAGGACACATGAAAGCAGTACTCCTACATTTTTTAAGAAAGTCTAGTAATGTAGTGGAAGACAAACCTCACCAATGGGATAAAACCTGCAAAAAGAGACCTGTGCTCAGTCTGCAAGGCAGCTTTCTTACCCCAAATTAAATGTCTGAAATGGTTGGTGGCAAAAACACAAGCAAATAGTTGAGGTTAAGTGATACCATATAATGTTATTCTCAGAAAGGGTCCTCAAGGCATATGCTGCAACTCGTTTATTGTCTCCAGATCTCTAAGACAGCACAGCCCACACCATTGGTGCTGATGCTGATGTTGACAGTGAGGACGTACACATTTCTTTCAGAAAATGGTGTCACGATAGGGAAAATAGCAATCTGCCACTTAAGACAATCAAATGCTTCTCGATGCTCCTGGCTCCAAACAAATTTTCCCATCTGGCATATGAGCATTTTCAATGGCTCCATGACAGTTGTACAGTGAGTCTTATAATGGGGAAATATACTCTGGAAAAAAAAGGGAGCCTTTTCATGTGCTTTGCCGACCTGAGCTCGGTGTTTGATTGCGTCAACCACAAGAAACTTTGGCGCATCTTAGAGGACATGGGAGTGGAAATTCAATTAATTAATTTTTTTAAACAGTCCTACTTAGAGGCCCGGACCAGGGTTCGCTATGGTAGAACCGGTGAGCTTACTGGTAGCTTCCCTGTTAGTAAGGGAGTAAGACAGGGATGCGTTTTGGCCCCCCTTCTCTTTACCCTCTATATTAATAGCCTGGGAGATACCTTATACAGGGAAAGTTCAGACCTACCAAAGATGGGCAAACAGTCAATTGGAACATTGCTATATGCTGATGATGCAGTCTTGTTAGCCCGTACCCCGAGTGGCTTACAAAGAACTGTGTGAAACTTTGTATCTTTCATGTCAGATCTTGATTTCAAAGTTAATATTTCTAAAACGTTCGTCATGAAATGCAGTAAGCTCAGTGTTAGGTGTCGTAACATTCACATTAATAATGAAAAACTTAATTTTACTAATCACTTTTCATATTTGGGAATTGTTTTTAATAACAAGGGTTCTTGGGCAATAGCTGCTAACTGCAGAAAATTGCTGTTTGCCAAAGCTATTGGCGCTTCGATTAATTTTGCCAGGAAACTGGGAAAGCGCCTCATAGACGACCTGCTGGTGATTTATAAAGCTAAATGCGTCTCAGTCGCCCTGTATGGAGCTGGTATCTGGGGCCATGTAAACGTGGAGTTTCTTCAGCAGGTCGAGAATGGGTTCCTGAGGTATCTCCTAGCTGTGCCAAATAGCACGGCCATGTACATCTGCCATGCTGAACTGGGGTTGTCGCACCAGTCCGACCGTATTAAAATTCAGCCAATTTTATTGTGGCATAAGGTATGGACAGGAGCGTCCACTGGACTTAATCGGGATGTTATAAAGGACTGTATGAACCTCCAACATGTAAAACCTATTCCCTGGCTTGTATATATCAAAACCTTTATGAACGATATAGATCACCCCTCGTTTTTTGACAATCCTGATAGCCTGTCTTGCGTTACAAGGAAGGAACTGAAGATATTATGTGTAAATCATTTGGAGTCGATCAGGCTATCCTCCAACATTATGAAACCTACGGTCAGAGCCAATCAACTGCTTTTATCTCTGGTGGGGATTCAACCTTATCTATTATTTACTCTTAGCAACTATAATAGGCTATTACTTACATGCTTACGTCCAGGCAACTTTCATAATTTGGTTACCTTCCCTCAGCCAAACGACTGGTCATGCCCTCTCAGTCTATGTCCTTGTGATGACATTGCAGTACAGTCAACAATCCACATCGTATTCTTTTGTAAGTTTTATATCTTACTTAGGAAAAGGTGGACATTGCCTTATCTGAAAGTGCTTGGCCTGAGACTTTGCGGACCTGCTTTTATTAACTTACTACTCTTAGAAGATTAAATTATCACTGCCCACATTGCGAAATACTTTACGGGCGTGGTCAGAACCAGGAAAACGATGCAAGGCTTGACCTTTGTGTAGTGATCAGGTCCACTCAGATCAGATGTTTCAAAGAGATTTATTTCAGGTTGGTAAAAGATCACAGGTAGATTATAAGTAGATCAAATCAAGACCAAGTCTAGATCAGATAAAGACCCCACCAGGAGCAGCCAGCAGGCAGCTCAGCCCCAGTCAACTGACATTACTCACTACAGATTCCCAACATTCTGACCGCATCATCACATGAACATTCCACTGGTGGTAGACTGGCATTGCATCAACATTAGCAGGATATAACATATCTCCCTTTCTTATACGGGAAACAGAAAACTAGAAAAATAAGAGAAAACCTGAGAAAGCGACAGCAAAGTGATAATAGAAAACAAGGAGAACAACGATCATAAAATAACCTGAGAAAGCTACAGCAAAGTGATTATAGAAAACAAGGAGAACATCGATCATAAAAACAGTGTGAGAACAACCATAGAGAAAAACAACCAGAAAGAAAATAAGAAACAGAGAAACTCAAACATGGAAACCAACAAATAGAAACCATCATCCCTTCTTGCACCACAGAGAATAAGCGAATATAGAAACTCCAAACGACTACCCCAATACATACCCACTGGCCAGAACAGGAATGTAAGAAGGCAGAAGAGGTATGAACCAACAAAACTTAGGACTACAGGATGTGAAATACACAGAGAAAGAAAACACGGCAGAAAAACCTAGAAAATCCAGAATCCACAAAAGACACAAACTCGGAAAGAAAACAGAAAAGTAAAAAAAAACAAGAAAGAGGATAATACAAGAGTAATTCCCCTTCTAAACACCACTATCTTAAAGCAATGACAAAATTGTAATGCAAAGATAACAGTGCAAGATAGCAAATTAATATAATATCAACAGAACATACTTAGCATTGAAAATATGAAATGCATTCAAATAAAGTATAGACCTAAGCTAAATATGTGAACTAAACTGCATGGGAGAGAACCCATGACTAATCTCTTGAAATAGAGATGTGTTGTGCACCAAACTGGAAACGCTCCCCATATTAAAATAAGTGTAAAGGCAAACATTATGTGGAAAACCCCACCGTGCACTGTAGACGTAACTGTGTTAAAACAGTAGATATGAGTAGGTACTCATGACACATTCCAGACAGTGAAAGGAATAAAATAGAATTGAGAATGTTTAGGTCGGAACCCACACTTATGCAACCGGACTAAAACCCTTGCATGAAAATTGACAGTGTTTAGGTCGGAACCCACACTTATGCAACCGGACTAAAACCCTTGCATGAAAATTGACAGTGTTTGGGTCGGAACCCACACTTATGCAACCGGACTGAAACCCTTGCATGAGAATTGACAGTGTTTGGGTCAGAACCCATACTTATGCAACCGGACTGAAACCCTTGCATGAAAATTGACAGTGTTTGGGTCGGAACCCTCACTTATGCAAAAGGACTGGAAACTTTGCAGAGATTTGACAGAGTATAGGTAGAAACCCATATACAAAGAGAATACACCCTTCCATAACTCCCAGGAGGGAGGTCGAATTGAATTGCACACAATAGAGATGGGACTGACACCCAAAATGTACAGCTTAGAAAAAGGACACGAACCAAACTGTACATCTTGTATATATATATGTGAACAAACTGGAAAATTTACGTAATGGGCCAGGAACCATTTTTCGTACACCCCATAAAGAGCAAAATGTACTAGATAAGAATGCCCCATACAATTGATAGTGTAAACATTAATGATTTGAAATTTCAGACCTAAAATGGGCGGCAATGTAAAATTGACTAAAATATAAATATGCAAAACTAACACGTTAAAACAAGTGAGCATGACAACAATGACAATACTTGAATCCAATCCTCGTCGCCAATATTCTGTAGTGATCAGGTCCACTCAGATCAGATGTTTCAAAGAGATTTATTTCAAGTTGGTAAAAGATCACAGGTAGATTATAAGTAGATCAAATCAAGACCAAGTCTAGATCAGATAAAGACCCCACCAGGAACAGCCAGCAGGCAGCTCAGCCCCAGTCAACTGACATTACTCACTACAGATTCCCAACATTCTGACCGCATCATCACATGAACATTCCACTGGTGGTAGACTGGCATTGCATCAACATTAGCAGGATATAACACTTTGTATAATTGATAACTGCTCCCATCTATGCGAGGGCAGTGTGCCAGCGTGAGATTATGGCATTGATTGCAACTTCTTAATGTTTAAAATTTTTAAGATCAATTTTGTCATTCTTTGGATGGCTGCTATTGTATTTTAAAGTTTTTTAAAATGTTTTATTTATGTTGTTTTCATATATCTTGTGCTTTTATGATTTGATCATTTAAATCGAATAAAGCGTATCTTGACTTGACATGACTTGACAGTTGCACAGTTCCTCACACATCTGGAATAGTACTCAGAGAGACCCATAAAGGACAAACGTTTTTCTCTGTTGTCGGGTGTTGGTGCTCCATTGATCAGATGGACAAGAAACTCCGTAGGGAAAACCCACTTAAACTGATATGTTATTCGCAGAATATACAATCTTAGTTTGGACAAAGGACAGCCTTGAACAAACCACATGTAAAGTTTCAGAACATTTCCTCATACCTTCAGTGCAAGCCAAAACGTCACCGTTCAAGCATTTCAACTTGTTATCCATGTCTCTGATTAGGAAGAACATAGCACAATGGAAGAAATATGCCACTTACGCCTAGCCAAATGGCATCCTCTGTATCTGAACAATCTTAAAGGTGTTATCAATGTGATATGTTAGACCTTTAACCAGTTCAATTTAGTGATATGCCTGTCTGAGTTAAAACGTAAAAAACACAGTAGCTCCAACCAAGAGTGTGATAATCTTGTTTAGTTTTGGAAGAGGGTGTGCATCCATAAAAGTGCACATGTTTGTTACCCTGAAATCTACATACTTTACAAAGACAATGGGCAACAACAATGCAGAAGACCCTGTTTTCACTAAGATGCCTTCCTATTGAGGAACATATAACAAGACTTGAAGATACTTTCAGAAACAGATTGACCCTACTCTTATTTTCTGTTTCACAGGAATGACACATTCCTTGAGCTTTATTTGGCAGACAACCCCTTGATGCTTTCCCAAAGTGTCATTGAATTCCTTTGTGAAGAAATACGAATATCAGGTGAATCATTTCAGGTTCCACCGCAGCTAGAAACTGGTTCAGCACCACGAGGGTGAAGAACTATTTTGAGAAACTTTGGCCTTACCCAGCCAAGGTCACACAAACACTTGCATGCCACAAATATTTTTGGCCAGCACTCTGTCGGGGCAAAGCCCTGATTCAAGGACTGTATGTGAAGGATCACAGCCTGGATGTTGGCAAATTGCCTTCAACTTAATAGCTATAAAAAAGAGATGGTGGTGTTTGTTAAAGCCCAGGACCTCTGGACCCCTGACTGGCGACCCTCTGAAATAGGGGTGGCTCCCGCCCTCAGGCTCGCGTTGAAAAATCTGGGCATTAAACTAGATCAGGTTCTATCCACGAAGGATCAAATTACCATCACATGCGGGGCATGGTTTGCAACCATGTGGTTTCTGAGGCACGTCTTCCCTTGGTTACCATCCTCTCCAAGGCAGATGCTGGTCCGGGCAAAAGTCATAAGCCGCTTGGACTATGTCAATGCATTGCTCATGGCTATGAATGACTCCCTATTGATCAAACTTCAGGTGGTGCAAACACAGCTTCGTGCCTGGTTAGTAATCTCCCAGCAGGCTCCCCATTGTTACTCACACTTAGAGCTTTGTATTGGCTTCCGTTTAGGAAGTGGATTATTTTAAGATCTGTTGTCCCATCCATAAGGCTCTCATGGGTGGAACCCCTACTCATCTAAAAGACAAACTGCAGTACTACTGTCTTTCATGAATGCTTAGATCTAGCGACCAGGTGCTCCTGACTGTTCCCCACATTCATACCTCTAGATGCGTTCGGCAAACTTTTTCCTTTACTGCACCATCTACTTGGAATCAACTTCTGCTTCATCTCTGTCGCGGCTCTGATTTTGACAAATTAAAAAAAAAATCTCAAGACCTGGCTGTTTTAGTCTGTGGTTAGGCCACTAAGGTAGAGTAGCGCTGAGATACACCTTTGGTGTGATTTAGATGCTATATTAAGTGGATATAACATAACAACAAGACATAACATAGATTTTCATTCAAATTGAACATTGCCTGAAAAGTCAACAAGAAGAGAACCTTGTGATAATCAAATTATACTGCTTTTATATCATGCTTGTGGCATTTGCAAACTTTATGGGTTTACAGTGACTCAAACTTTGTTTGTGTAATAATGGTAAATGGGTTGCCAGCATCTGCCTTGATAAGTAAATCCTTCCCCAATGCTTGAAAAACATGCATAGGAGGTTCGTCACATTCGCCTCCTCCAACACTGTTTACCTCCTTTTTAACTAGAACCATGTTGCAAGCTTCTATCTTTTAGGCCTCCCTTTGGTCATTGTCAGCAGATCATTCCTCAGACAATTATGCAGATTTTTAGAGCACGCTTTCAACTGGGAGGGTATCCTGGCATTGAGCATACCTAGCCAAACTGTTGGCCTAGTGGGACTACTAAAAAAGCCAGGTCTTCAGCTTCTTACAGAATTCAAGAAGTGAGGAGCATGCTCTTATGTGGAGCAGCAGGTCATTCCACACTTAAGGAGCAATGTAGGAGAAGCCTTGACCACTGGATCTGGTTTTCTGTATGCTTGTGATGTGGATAAGTTGGAGTCCAGAAATTCAGAGATGTGTGGAAGCTTTCTGACAGCAGATGCGATTGTTGAAGTATGCTGGGTCAGTGTAATGTAGTGCCTTGAAATTGTGCATGAGGAGTTTGAATTGTGTTCATTTGTGGATTTAATTGTGTTCATTTGTGTATTGGAAGCCAGTGGAGCTCCTTCAGGTGTGGTGTAGGAGGTTGAGAGTGATTCTGGTCACCGAGTTCTGTATGGTCTGCAGCCTCTAGTGAGTTTTTTTTTTTATCCCGGTTCCATTCCACCAGCTTATTTGTGACCAGGGCATGCATGTTTGTTTTCCTTTTGCTGATTGGGAGCCATTTGATAATATTCCTTAGCATCTTCAGGGTATGGAAGCCTGGGGCGGTAACCACGTTATGTTGAGTTTGCTTTTTATGACAATCCTGAGGTGCTTGGTGTGGGTGGTGGGGAGGAGTATCAGTCCTCGCTCTGTAGAACACTAGACGGAGTCCCACAGTGAAGTGCTGTTTCCCAAGATCACAAATTCGGTCTTGTTAGTGTTCAGCTTTAGAAAGTCGGTTAGATTTGTCAAATTTTCATGCAATGCATTGCAGCAACACACTTTGCTGCACTGCGTGGAAGGAGTGAGCAGGAATGCACCATATTTAACATTATAAATTATCACAATGTGCTGCCTTGCACCAATGCAGGAACCCTTACACCAATGTGTAAGGGTACCTACGTTGAAGGCAGGATTGTTTTTGACTGGAAGGAGCACCTTCCTGCACAAAATCAATCCTCTGACACTTTTTTCTTTTTCTTTGTGTGCTACAGCATGCAGCACACGTAGGAAGAGGGAAAAACGAGGTAAAATAAAGATATTTCTCCTTGTTACGCCTTCCCTGGGAAGGCATAGCAATTTGACGCATTCCCAGGTCCACAACTAATGGTAAATCTGGGAATGCACCAAAATCCATGGGTGGATGCATGGGAACGCCCACACTCCACCCATGGAATGTGTTGCAGGGGGCACAGTAACCCAAGTTCAGCAACTTGCCCTGCCTTGCTTTACTCCAGATTTTCCAAGCACTGAAAGGCCACGCAAGGTGGCCTTGCATTGCTTGGTAAATCTTACTTTCCTTTTGCTTTGTACTTGAGTTATCTTGTGTAACGCAAGGGCAGCACAACACTATGATAAATCTGACCCACTGTCTTCATCCAGTGGACAATTTCAGTCATTCAGGCATTGAACTTAGTACAGAGGGTGAATGTGTTTCGTGTCAGCATAGGAGAGGATGTTGGTGTGATGAGAGTGGATGCGGCTGGTTTGAGGGATCATGTATGTGTTGAAAAGGGTTGGACTCAAGGACGGTTATTGGAGAACTCTGCAGACCTGGGTATTTGAGGTGTATAATGCAAAGCTGACTGACTGAGTCCTTCTAAACAGGAGGGGGAAGATCCATTGGAGTGTTTAGCTTTAGATTCCATTGTCGTGTAGGCGCTGGATGAGAAAGTGGTAGGAGACCATGTCAAATGCTGTGAAGAGGTCCAGGAGGATGAAGGCCACTGTGTCTCCTTTGGCCAGAGTCATGTGGATGTCATCCATGGTTGTGATGAGGGCAGTTTCCATGCTGTGTTGGGTCTGAAACCAGACTGAGTGGATTCTGAGATGTAGTGTTCATTGTGTTATTTAGTATGGCATTTGTTGATTATTTACTCTAAACCCTTGGCTGGGAATGGTAGCAGGGAGGTTGGCCTGAGCGTTGAAGGGTCAGCAGAAGGTTTCTTCATCAATATGAGTACATTTCCAAGCATTTGGGAAGGTCAAAGACGTGGTGGAGGCATTCAGAATTGGTGTGAGTATGATGCTGATGGTTTTCAGTCCTCTAGAGTAGGTGTGGTGGGAAGGCTGGGGTCCAATGGGACACCTGAGTGAATTACTTTCATGGTGGTGGCAGTTTCTTCTGAAGTGATGATGGGCCATGTGGTTAATATTGCGTTTTTGGGTTAAGAACAGGAGATGTTTGGCTAGATCTGTCGGGTCCGGTTGGGGGTTAAAGTTGCTGTAAATGCCATTGATTTTGTGGCTGAGAAATTGAGGAAGATTGTTGTAGAGGTCCTGTGAAGGGTGATCGAGTTGGAGTCCCTAGTGAGGTGAAATGGTGAAGATTTATTTTCTTCTGTTGAGTCTGGTTTTGATGCGGTTCACCATAGCTGTGCGGTTGGTAGTCCATATTATTTGTAGTAGTATCTCAGGGCGAATTTGAATGTGCTCCCGTCTGTATTGTCCTGACTCATTCTCCATTTGAGCTCCAGTTCTTTGCAATCGAGTTTCATCAGTCTGAGTTACTCCGTGCACCAAAATGGCCTGTGTCTAGATCTGCTGTTTTTTGCTATGTTTGAGAGGGGCCTGGGCAGGGGGTGATCTAATTGTTGAAATTCTTGAAGGCTTTGTGATGGCTGTTACTGTGTTTGTGTCAGTTGGCATTGAGAGTGGTATTCCTGTGCTTGTCAGTGATGCCGTTCCAGTTTCAGTGGGATGGCCTGGTAGTGGTGTGTGTGCATTGGACCAGGACAGGGATGCTGATCTTGGTGACAATGCCGTCCAGGAGACTGGTGTGGGTTCATCAATGCTGATGTTGTTGAAGGTGGTGAAAATAGGGTCCATGAGGTGTCCAGCAACATGGCAAGTCATGGAGGCCTGCCCCCTTCCACCTCCATTCTGAAAACGCACCTCCTGGTGCACTTCTAGTAAGGGGATGAAGTCCCTTTGGCTCCAGAGGTTCCTTGGGAGCCAACAAGCCCTCCTGTTACTTCCAGTAATCCCCACACAGTGGGATTGCTGAGAGGACTTCGGAGGCCACGCCCCATGTCTCCACCACTTTGCAAACGTGCCTCCTGGTGCACTGCCGGTTAGGGGATTAAGTCTTCTTGGATAATGAGGGTCCTTGGGGGCCAAGAACCCCTTCTGTTACCTCCAGTAAGTCCCACACAGAGGGATTGCAGTTAGCTTGTTGGAGGCCCACCCCCTTTCTCCATCATCTTGCAAACAAGCATCCTGGCACACTACTGGTTGGAGGATCGCCACAGGAACGTTGCAAAAAGTGACGTTCCCGTGGCGATAGGGGCTTGTAAATATGCCCCTCTATCTGGTGCCACTGTAGAGCAGAAAGGGCAAAGGACACCCATCAGAGAGGATTCGGGTCCATAGTTTAAGGTCTGGACAGAGGAATTATATGCCCAAGTTCGTGAATTTCGTGCAGGACATCTCAAACTCACATTAAATATTTTTCTAGAACGCTTTATGTTTTCTTTTCTATTTTTATCAAAGTGTTGTTTTTAAAAGTTCTGGGAACGCCCGTAGGTCCGAAAGTAAAAGGCATGCATGGGAAGAGCTAAGGAGCATATCATCAAGGGGCCGCGATAAAATTATCGCCGTTATAGCGTCCGTTTTCGGGCGAAAAGCGGCGATTATTTTATTGCACTATCAGCAAGGACACGCTAGCGCGTGATTCCATGCTTCAGCGCCCGTTTTCACAACGCCCAGCCTCGCAACGCTAATCATATGCAAAGTGGGCGTACCTCACTGAAATAACCTGGATAATGCCGCTAACACAACAACCTCCTATCATCAATCTTGCCACAAACCCACGTAGCGATATTAAAAGTAGCGCTAACCTCACTTATTGCTGGTTTCTTCACGCACAATCTGACTTAGCCATTATATCCTATGGGAGGTGGATTGTATGGATAAGTCCACCCTGCCCTATCATCAAGGATTCACCTATCACCGTGCTTTGATAATCGCACATTTTGCCGCCATCGCTGGATTTTTTATCGCATTGGAGATAAGCGTTGCTGATAGCGCACTATCTCGGCGATATAATCCAGCGATAGCCGGCGATAATTATATTCGCGCTAATCGCGCTGAGCGATAATTATCGCTGGCTGTTGCTGATATGCCCCTAAGTATGTAAAGAGTTTCTGAAATTAGTAGGATCTGGCTGCTTTGGTTGCTGAAATGATAAGTGAACGGTACTTCTATTTTTCGGGCTTGACAATAACAAAATGTGATTCTCAGTAGGTTACCGCTTTGAAACCGTGAACAAACACGTATTTTCCAGTGGGAAGGCAAAAATGTATAAAGAAATACAGAAAACATCCTCCTTCCTTTAAGACCACAGCAGGCTTTCGTCCTGGGAAACTTTCTGCACAGCCTCTCCTTCGCCACCGGTTCAGAAAGTGCATACCCTGGCAGGTCTGCTCCAAGAGCATCTATGGAGTTAATGAACTATTTTTCAGTGTCAAGATATATATGATTTGTTCTTCCTGCCGAGAGCAAAGTAGCGAGAAAATATGTGTGGAAAGGGCGGAAAATGCATCTTGGTTCAAGTGGGAATTCGCCGAACAGCCTTTTTCACATCCCTGCCGTAAAGGAAGGGGCAGTGGGTTGTGCAGAGCTCGTGGTGATGTGTGTAAGGTCGGAGATGGAATTGCACCACTGGCCCTCTCCACAGGCTGTCTCTCTACAGTATGAAGGAACGGATAGGAGGAGACGATGGTAACAGGAAATGGTTAAAGCAGGGTTATGGTGACACTGGAAACCAAATAGGGAGGGGAAATGTGGGTGCAAAAGGATACCATAGGCTAAAGGAACGGTATGGTGCATGTACAAATGTCATGTGACCAGGGGAGAGCGAGACAGAGAGACAGAGAGAGAGAGAGAGAGAGAGAGAGAGAGAGAGAGAGAAAATTGCCAGCTGTCCAATCGGGAAAGGGAGCTCTGTTCTCCACTGCATAGAATAATATTTTTTCCCCACTTTAATGACTTGAGCCAGGACTTGTGTAGAGTGGCTCAAGGAGAGAAACCCCACAACTACACAGTAGGGGCAAAACACTAGTTCCTATAGGCCCTTAGGTGTAAGTTGCCCTCCACCTTCTTCCAGGAGGCTCTGAACCCCTCAAGGGAGCCCCCTGTTCATCCGCAGGCAATTTAATATTTCTAAGATAGAGGGGACTAAAGGGCGGGGGTGTAGCTAACTGCCGAAGATGGCAGATTTGTCTCTTCAGTGCTCCCACCAGGTGCCCGAGAATCCTGCATCATCTGGTGACATAATTGGGGCTACAGTGCAGGGCCACTTCCTGCTGGACAGAAGAGTCCAGTGCTATACTTTGGAGGTGGTTTTGGCCCTTATTGCCTGCACCAAAGCTTGGCATGGGCGGCCCACCCAGGGGACCTCGAGGTGGCTTGTACCTTCTCCCCTTGCCGCCAAGTCCTGGACGACACTGCCGAGCAGCCAGAACTCTGGTGTGGCAGTGGAGACACCTCTGTTTCCCCAATTCTGCCTCTGACCGCCTGATCACAATGGTTGCCTTCCGGTGTGGCTGCATTCTGTGGGAGCACGGCTGATGGCCTCTGTGGAAGCTATGGGTGACTCCAATGTCCGAGGGTGAGAGGGACTGGCGCTGGGGGGGGAGTGCATATTGGACAGCATTTGCCTGGGTGTTGAGACATGTCCTGAGATAAGCGGTGTGCTCTGACGCTGCCGCAGCATTTGACCTCCCCCTTGCCAGGAGCTGTGTTGGATCAGGCCTACTATGGTGGCTGGAAACCTGAGCTATCCATTTATACGCACTTGGAGATGCGCACATCACGCTGCATCTTGCTGTGAGTCTGGTGGCCCCATCTCCCTCGCTTCTCATAGGCCTCACCCGTATGCTAGATGCTGCATGTGGGTGTGGTCTCAGTCCCCTGGCCCATGCTGTATATCCTATTAAATACCCCCGACTTGAGACTAATGTTGTGCCTCACGCTTCTACATTGTGCATGTGCTGCAATCCTTGAAGCCTCCTTGATCTAACCGTGTGAACTGTGCTGGGGTCTCCTAGCCTCCATGTGACACTGAATCTAAACATCCCTGGGCATGGGAGACTTTACTACTATTTAACCGGGCCTTGAGAGGCCTTCATTTGCCTGGATCTTTTTTGCTTATCTAGACGTTCTCCACGAACACTACAAAGACCGCCGGGACATATCATGTGTGGCCTTCTCACTGCCTGGGCTCTCGATCGAACTGCAACATAAACAATGCCACACTTGTTTTGGTCATCATCTTTTGTTTTCTAAATAAAATCATTGCATACCTTGAGTCTGAGTGTCCTGATCCTTGCTTATGATCTCACCAACCATGTGCCTCATTGTTGTTCTGTAATAGTTGGGAGATACATCAGGTTAGTTGGCTCTGAGGTCTACCTACCAGATTATTTAAATCATCTACAGAGTGAGTAGATACAACCCAGAACTTGCTTACTAACTGTCATAACTGGTGCGTGTCACCATGCACTGCACAGTGATTCTTCCATCATACCCTGAAGATCACCTTAGGCCGTGCCAAGTCCACTAGACTGACATATTAGCAAAGTCATGGGCCATCTCAACATAGCCACTCTGATTGCTCCTTGTTAGAAATGGGATTTCTGTTTGGCTAGGGCTTGCGCCTAAGCCAGACAGAAACCAACACTCTTGTCAAGGCAAGGGAGTTACACGCTGAAGATAAAGTCTGCTCACCCCCTTGGTAGCTTGGCAGAGCAGTCAGGCTTATCCCAGAGGCAATGTGTAAAGTGTTTGCGCATCACACTCACACAGCAGCAACACACTAGGCACACCACAAAAGAAACTCCACGCAGGTTATATAAAAAAATAGCCTTTGTATTACTCATAAAACATGTAGAACTTAAACAGGGCCAATCGGGCCTCTGTCATCACCATCATAACACACAGGTAGTGGAAACAACCAGTTACTACTGGTAAGCTTGTATTTAGTATAAACACGTTAGGTATGAACACCATAGCATTACCCAGTGTAGCATGGTATGCAAAACATCACAATTACATCAGGCCTTCCTGAGGCCTACACTACAGGACAGGTTATGCGTACACAACATCATCCGCAGGGCACCTTATAGCAACATCATACCCAGCAGTGTGCCTTAGTAAACATCATTAGTGGGCACATAGCAGAAGCACACCAGGCTCATACTACAGGAGCCAGGATTCGCCTAGAAGGCATATTCTCTGCCCCGGCCTCCTCATCGCCTTTAGGGCACCTCACAGGCCACATGGCCTTTCATCAGGGCACAACATATGCTTATTCTTAAGCGGGACCTATCCTGGGCTCGCTCCCACAATGCCGCCGGAGAGCAAGAGCCCCCGTTAGAGTGAGGCAGCTGCCTGCTACCATGCAGCGCAGCTGCAGAGATGCCAGAAATGTCCTACCAGGCTGCCCACGATGAGGCCACTTCCTGACAAGGCGATCTTTTAACTAACAAAGCCTCCACTGGCTTCCAGTCTCCGAGGAATGGCTTGGCCCAGTAGCCCCTCCCGCAACCAGGCAGCAGCTGCCTGACTTCCATGTGGACTGCCATGCCGCCCACCGATTGCCACAAGCACCGTAGGCTTGAGCGGGGGGCGCTGTACCTCCCACAATGCTGGAGAGCCGCTGCAAAGCCAGGTGCCCTCCCCAGCTCTGCCTTTCTCCCGACCGTCAACGGAGTTCCTCTCCAGTCTCCTCATGGCTAGTGAGGCTCTGGGCTCACCTCCATGCCTCCAGCCACTTACTGCGGCCGGACCTCCTTCCTCTTGGCCGCACCAGTGAGCTTCCTTTTACTCGCAGGAAGCCCCACCCCCATCCAGGCTTACGCTTTGCTGCTCTTCCGGCTGTGGTGGAGGCTCCCTGCTGGGTTGCCTCGAGCCGGGGCTCCTACTCTCAGACTCAGACAGGTTGTTGGGCAACGTGGAGGACTCACCGCCTCAGGAATCCTAGTTCTTCTGGCACCGTCGGGAAGCTCGGGGACACACAGCAGAGCCACCCACAAGATCTCTCTCCTGGTTGTAAGATCGAGGGAGAGCCCACACGATCACTTCCACTCCAGGACCAGAAACGCTTGTTTTGTCTCCACCAGGAAGACCTGAAGCAGGGTGCTGGCAGTGCCCCCTCACACTGGGCTCTCAGTTGAAGAGCACAGGCAGCAAGCCGGCACACATGGTCCCTGGACAGAGGAGCATTCCCTCCAGCAAGCAACTCCCCAGGCAAAGTCCCAGTGGTGGTTCCCTGCCAGTGCCTTGTCTTCTCTAGTTCCAAGTGAGCACAAAAGTCTCACCCCACAAAATTGGGTCACAGACCCAGTACTTATACCACTCATGTCTTTGTTCATCCCTTGTTTATAGAAACAATGGTTCAGAAGATGGCCAATGGATTGGTCCAAGTGAGACGCAATGTGATGCACCCGAATAGGGAAAACAGTCATTATATAAAAGAAGACAATCAATGCTGGAGGGAGCAAGCAAAAGTGTGACCAGGGACAAGTTATGATCAGGATAACAATAGTTATTTGCACTAGTATGCAGAGAATGATACTTGTGCAGTTGCTCACATAAGAAAGTCACAACAAGCATAAAATATGTACATCGCATTGACAACACACTAGAGAACTCCTATAAAAATGAAATCATGTATATGGAGTTCTGGTTGTTGGGGGTCGACGACGTTTTGATCTCAATTAGTAAGAGATCATCTTCATGACAAAGCACATGTGAGCAATCCGAATTCAGGACCCGATGAAGGAACAGTTACAAGAAGAAGAGTAACTGGAAGAATCAAGGGCTCAGGATCGTGGGCACTGGGGCTGGCGTAGGTCCAAAGAGGTCTGGGCCCGGGACGGGTGAGGTAGTTGTCAGTGCAGGGAAGGCAAGATAAACCTGGTGTCAGTTCTTGAAAGGGCGGGTGCCGAAATTTGACTTAAAATGAGTTTGATGTCAGGCATAAGGAAGTAGGAACAACACAGCCGTGTTGGAACAACGGAGAAAAAACAGTTACTTGATTCCTTCCGTGTGATGAATGACTTCGTTTTTGGACAGCCGAAGTCAGTCAGAAATGAGGAGCGGGCGAAGTCTCACGCTTCCAAGGGGGCACGAGCAGCTGCCTTCACTGATCGTGCCCCCCCTTGGAAGTGCAGGACTTCACCCGCTCCTCGTTTCGGACTGACTTCGGCAGTCCAAAAACGAAGTCATTCATCACACGGAAGGAATCAAGTAACTGTTTTTCCTCCGTTGTTCAACACGGCTATGTTGTTCCCACTTCCTTACGCCTGACATTAAACTTGTTTTAAGTAAATTTCAGTGCCTGCCCTTTCAAGAACTGACACCAGGATTACCTTGCCTTCCCTGCGCTGATGACTAACTCACCCGTCCCGTGCCCTGACCTCTTTGGACCTACGCCAGCCCCAGCACCCACGATCCTGAGCCCTTGATTCTTGCAGTTACTCTTCTCCTCGTAACTGTTCCTTCATCAGGTCCTGAATCCGGATTGCTTACATATGCTATGTCCTGAAGATGATCTCTTACTAATTGAGATCGAAACGCCGTTGACCCTCAACAACCAAAACTCCATATATATTATTTAATTTTTTTAAGGCCTTCTCTAGTGTGTTGTCAATGTGATGTACATATTTGAAAGTCACTTTCACTGAGCACTGCATGCTTGTTGTTACTTTCTTATGTGAGCACCTGCACAAGTATCATTCTCTGCGTACTAGTGCAAATTAATAACTTTTGTTATCCTGATCATAACTTGACTCTGGTCACCCTTTTCCATGCTACCCCCAGCATTGATTGCCCTCTATTATATAATTACTGTGTCCCCTATTCGGGTGCATCACATTGCGTCTCCCTTGGACCAGTCGTTTGGCCATCTTCTGAACCATTGTTTCTATAAACATTACTCCACCCCAGGTTCGATTATTGGGATACCCTTGTTTTCCTTTATATATTTGTTCTCCCCTTAGTACAGGGCTCCCTGCCCGGTCCAAACCAGTTCTGGGGGGCAATTACACATTTCCTTACATGTGCACAACACCCTCCTTTGTCAGTGTAGGTCCTGGCCCCAGACACACCACAGGGGGGCAGGGCCAGCATTGTGGAAGGCAGGCACAGTCCTATTCAGTCCCAGGTGTTACTCTTCCCACCACTCCAAATGCAGATTGGCCTATTCAGCCTAGCTTTGACTCACCCAGCCACTCTGGAGCCACTGCACATCCCCAGCCCCTGTCATCCAGATATGCAATACACAACAGGCAGGCACAAAGACACATTGCATACAGAAATGCCCACTTCTAAAAGTGGCATTTCTCAAATAGTGATAATAAATCTGCAAGCATCATTACGCAGCATTTATTACCACTATTCCAAACATACCAAACTTGACCACGCTACTCCTCTCATGTCAGGAATTACCACTGAAACAAATATCAGGGAATTCCCAATACATCCATATGAGAGGGCAGCTTCACAGTAGTGAGAAATCAAAATGGCTGCTTGTCACTACCAGGACATGTCACATAGTTAAGGCACATGTCCTACCTTTTACCTACAGCACACACTTCCCATAGGGCTAGTTAGGGCCTAACTTGGAGTTGACTGATATGTAGTAAAAGGGGAGTCACAGAAGTGGCAACCACTTTATATGCCATGTCACAGTGGCAGTAAACTGCGTGCGTAGGCCCTGCAATGGCAGAGGCCTGAGACAGGTTTGAAAAGTTACTTTGGTGTGTGGCGTAAGCAGTGCTGCAAGCCCACCAGTAGAATTTAATTTACCGGCCCGGGTATATGAGGTACCACTTTGCAAGGGACTGATAGGTAAATTAAATATGCCAAACAGGTGTAGGCCAATCTTACCAAGTTTACCCTAGAGAGCACATGCGCTTTACACTGGACAGCAGTGATAAAGTGCCCAGAGTCCTTAAACCACCAACACCTGGTCAGAAAAAATACCAGGAGGAAGGCAAAAGGTTCAGGGATGACCCTGCAAAAAGGACCAAGTCTTACACTCCTCTACTCATACACTTGAGGAATTTATCCCACCCACAATTTTACCTCCCACACCCGACAAATTGAACATCATCCTACATGAAATCCATGACTCCAGAACCACCACCAAGCACCGCACTGGCATGTTGTCGGCTGATCTTGGCCTCCTGCACGATGACCATCATAAACTTTCCTACAAGGTCAAGGCTGCTGAAACAACATTGGCAATGCTGGCCCACCAACAGGCATCACAGTCAACCACAATTGTCGATCTTCGGAAGCAGCTTACTGTTTTGAAGGATAGTGTGGAAAATGCCAAAGGCTGCACACGCCGCAATAATGTTGCATTGAATGGATGCCAGGGGTATGGAGGGGCCCAACCCAGCGTTGTTTATGAAGCAATGCTTCCAGAAGGTGGTAGCACCGTGGGGGCTCTCGGCCTTATTCACCATGGAATGAGCGCACAGTGTGTCAACGTTTCGCCCTTCACATGGACCACCACGGTACCCCATGGTTGCGCATATTCTTGACTTCAGGGATCGGGATGTCCTATTGCAGAAGGTCAGTGAGATAGCTACCATAACCGTGGACAATGGCACAGTGTTGCTTTTTCCAGATTACACATTGGAAGCTCTACAACACCAGGCATTATTTCTGGCAGCCAAGCGACAGCTGCAGGCAGAGGGGCTCACGTAGGCGTTGATGTTTCCAGCATGCTTGAGAGTTATCCATGACAAGAGCACCTTGTTCTTTGACTCTTCAGACTCTGTGTGGGACTGGCTGGAACAACACTACCTTAACCCACGCCGCCTCCTTAGTTGGAACTGCCACCCAGGTAGACACTGTGGCCCCCCAATGTTGTGGACGTGGACCCCTGACAAACTGCTTCCGGAGCAGTCTCTTCCCCTCGACAGGCCCTGGAGTGTAGACAGGCCGTGATAGAAAAACTGATGCAGCGTGGAACCTGGGTAACGGGAATCAGGACAAAAACCCCGTACCAAATATCCTCCCTTCGTCACAGACCAAATATCACACTAACGCTTTCACACATACAATCATTGGTGGGGTCCATAACACCAACATTCACTTCACATCACACTGGTCTGCACTTACAGGAGAGATGAATGTTCCAAGCGCTGACATGAAAGGAATATCTTATAACCTATAAGGAAAAATATTATATTACATAACTATACATGAATATCCTCACGCCTATAGATCTTAATCCTAATCATCAAGATACTCCTCCCACGTGATCAATGGATCATTTAGTTGGATCAGTAAGGTGATTTAGACCAGCTAAAATCACATTTAATATCTTGATCTTTACCTCCCTCAATAAATGACAAAACACATTTTCTTGTTAATCAATATTTGTTTATCTAATTATCACAAGAATTTTACATTTTACAAAATTTGGGCTTATCCCATTGGTCGGTGTGGATCGTCCGGTGAGGTTTCACACAGTTCAGGAGGTTATGTCATTATACATGATCTTTCCGGTTCCTTGTGTCTGTCCATTGTTAGTGTACTTGGCGGGCTTCCCACCGTGACCTTGTGTAGAAAATGTATGGAAAAGAGACATAATATAGAAACAGGAGGGTATGGAGTGCATGAAGCGGAGGATGATGTTCTTGATGACATGTTTTATGAAAATCCACCAGAATCTGAAATGTTGACACCAAGTGCCCCAATGACAGAAACTTTGCGAATCAGTAAGACTGAACCAGTACCCCAAGAATTAGGGAAAAATAATTCCATAAGAGAGATAGAGAGAAAATCAGATAATAAAGTGAGTGGTGAAAATTCGGCAGAATTAGCAAAAACAACTTTAGATTTAACTGAAAAGATAAGAGAATTGGCAAAAAATTTAGAGGCTGTAACTGTTCCAGTGACTTTAGGCCCTGTTATGCCTATTTTTGATAAACAGAAAGATAGTGATCATTGTTTAACGGTACCTTATAACAGTAATAAACAGGCCGAGAAGCCAAAGCAGAGCCTAAATGAAAATCCATGGAGACAGACAATGAGTACGATCGAGCCAAATGTTTCGAATAACCCATTTCTAGGTCCAAATATAGCAGAAAGACATACAATGACAATGGAATCAGTATTAGAGACTCAAAAAGACTTAGAACGAAGTAATGTAGAGAAACCAGTAGGCCCATCTTCAGAGGAATTGAGCGAATGGTTGAGAAGTTTGCAGAGAAAAGACAAAGAATCCCAATCCATAGATGTGGCCAAACTACGAATGGTACTGGAAGAGTTAATAGTAGGAACTATCCCCACAGAGAAGTTAAAAACTTATCAGGATGAAGAGTCACTGTTTCTGTGCAAAAGTGTAACATGGAGAGCAAAATATCTGCATGAAAGATTAGAAGAAGTAGCAAATGAAATGGGTATAGATATTGAAAAGGTGAAGGCTTTACAAAAACCATATCGAATAGATTTTACTGAAAAAGATATCGAAAATTTGAATACCACAGGATGAATAGGTCAGATTAAGGAAATAATTATCCTGTTGAGAAAATGGGGAGATGTGGATAAATGGAGAAGCAGATGGTATCGAAAACGAGATGATGCCTCAGATAAAACTTTTGCAGCTTTCCCTGTAAGCGAAAAAGAAAAAGTTGTAACAGAATGCCGCATGAGAGTAATTCCAGGAGGAGGATATGTACATGTTGCATGGACTAGGCAAGATATTTTGTCATTTACCAATGATTTCCCTCGACTACGTGAAAAGCCTGTCGAGTGGTATAGGCAAGTGGACAGATTTGTGAAATTATCTAAAGTATTATGGATTGACCTAAACAGCCTGTTTGACATAACAGTACCAGCAGATTTATGGACAAAGTGCAAGCTGATGATAAATTGGCCCATACAAGAATACCCTAGAGATCCAAACACAGGAGCCCCTGACCCAGAGGTTATGAAGAAATATTAACAGGTTATTGCCTTTCTGAAAAAAAAGTACCTCCCAAAGAAACTGATTGGGTAAAAATCGACAGGACTCATCAGGAAAGTAAGGAGTCGGTACATGCATATTGCAGATTGATTCTGGCCTTTAAACAGTTCAGTGGTGATGAGAATTTAAGTGAAAAGGATTTGAGCCATTTTGTATACAGATTTGTCTTTAGTTTACGCCAGAAACTAGTGAAATGATTAATCTACATACTGTAGATTGGCAAAACAAAAAAATAGATGAAGTATTGAGACATGCAAAATATTTTAGTGATGAGATTGAAGCCAAACAGCATAAGTTAAAAGATAAAGCTATGTGGGCACAGGTAAAGGTGTCAGAAAGACAGGAAGCTCAGTTAGCGGAACAAGCAAATAATACAGGACCCAGACCAAAATTCATTCCTGGGAAAGGTAAGGGAAATTTTAATATAGAAGAAGCTAAAAAGAAATTCCCATGTCATAATTGCGGCAGAGTAGGGCATTGGAAATCCGAATGTAAATTTCCCCCAAGTACTAATAATGAAAATACATCATTGTATCCACAGGTGCAGAATGAGGTGAGTGGTCAACCGCAGCGACAGCAGCAGGTTGTTACCCAACAGAATCAGGTGCCAAAACCGCCTTTTCCACAAAGCAAAAATTCACAGAAATACAGTAATGAGACAGGATTCTACAACGAAGAAGAGGTAACTAAGCTGCCGCGCGCCAGCGCTGTTTCGCAGTATTGGCTACAACGCGATGAGAGCGATTCAGAAGAAGGTTATTGATGGTGCCAAAGAGAGGAAGAAGAGTGCGTACTTGGCGCAACTCTAGAAGTAGACCAGACAGGCCCATTTGTGGATGGGAAAATAAATATGAAAATATTACTTTCTTAGTCGATAATGGTGCTACTCGATCAACTGTTAGGTCAGCTGATGTTAAGAATCTTCCTCTCTCGGATGAAACAATCCAAGTAGTTGGTGTATCCAACAGACAGATTAAAACCTATCTTACAGAACCAGTGAAAGTTAGCATAGGGAAATTCTCTGAAATGCACTGCTTTGTAGTGTGCGATACAAGTCCTGTGAATTTGTTAGGTAGGGATTTGCTGTGCAAAATGAATTGCACTATTGTCTGTACCCCTGATAGCATTTGAGACCCCTGATGAAGATGTGCTGTATAAGATGACTCTGGCAAACAGGGAAACTGAGGTTACTGAAGCTTATTCTGTATTTAACCCTGATGAATTACCTAAAGAATTGAAACAGACTGTAAAGGCAGAAGTCTGGGATTTCATGGGAGAAGATGTGGGACTAATGAGAAATGTGGACCCAGTAAAAATAACAGTGAAGGAAGGAATAAGCTATCCAAATGTCCCTCAATATAAACTGATACCTGAGATAGTTGAAGGAGTTACCCCTATAATTGAGAAAATGATAAAACAAGGCATTTTGAGAGAAATAATGAGTAGTCCATGTAATTCCCCGATTATGGGACTGAAAACGCCTAATGGAAAGTTCAGGATAGTGCAAGATTTGAGCAAAATAAACAAAATTGTTGTGTCATGTTGTCCCATTGTACCAAATCCATCTGTGATTTTGTATTAGATTCCCCATGATGCAGAATGGTATACTGTAATTGACTTATGCCATGCTTTCTTTTCCATTCCATTGCACCATGACAGCCAGCACATTTTTGCGTTTCGTTTTGGCGAGCGTATTTTGGCTTGGTGCCGAATTCCACAAGGGTATACAGAAAGCCCCTCAATATTTAATCAGATATTGAAGAAATCCTTAGAAAGTCTAGAGATGCCCAGGAATTCAGTGTTAGTACAATATATTGATGACCTTCTTGTGGCGTCGAAGACTCTTGAAGCTTGTGTAATGGACACTATAGCCTTGCTGAATCATCTGGCTGATGGAGGACTTAAAGTGTCACCATCAAAGTTGCAATTTTGCAAAAAAGAAGTAAAATATTTAGGCCACAATATCGAAAAGGGACTGAGAAAAATAACAATAGACAGAATCAGGATCATAAAAGGAATGAGAGCCCCTATGACGCAAAGAGAGGTGAGAATGTTTCTTGGAATGGTTGTATACGGTCGCCAGTGGATAAGCAATTTCTCCCTGATTGCAAATCTTGACAAGAAGTGATGTGAGAGATCCCATTGATTTGAACAAAGAGGAATTGGCAGCTTTTAAGCGATTGAGAGATGATTTCTGTGAAGCGCCAGCATTGGGAATGCCCGATTACGAGAAGGAGTTTGAGTTGTATTGCAGTGAGAGAAATGGATGTGCGCTTTCTGTATTAATACAGAAGCATGGAAAACTGAGGAGACCAATTGCATACTTTTTATCAATGCTAATCAATGCTAGACCCAGTAGCTGTAGCCTTACCTGGGTGCTTGAAAGCAGTGGCTGCTACCTGTCGGAGTTTGGAACAGAGTGAAGGAATTGTGATGGGATATCCTGTGAAAGTGTTTGTACCTCATGATGTGGCAATCCTTTTAACAAGGAGTCGCACTCAATACATGACACATAGTCGGCTGACTAAGTATGAGAAAGTCATATTAGGTGCAACGAATGTGAGCCTTGAGAGATGTTTGAATGTGAATCCTTCAACGTTGCTGCCTGATGCTGAGAATGTGGAAGTCAGAGATGAAGCAGATCATGATTGTCTGGATGTACTCGACTTCTGTACCAAACCACGTCTGGATAGAAAAGATGTACCATTGCCAGAAAGTGATTTTGTGATGTTTGTAGATGATTCTTGCCTGAGAACAGATGATGGAATGTTGAGTGCAGCATATGCAGTATGCACGGTTGCAGCAGTAATGGAAGCATCCTACCTGAAAAGAGTAAGATCAGCCCAAGTAGCTGAGCTTGTTGCTTTGACTAGAGCATGCAAGATTGGGAAGAGTGTGAGAGTGACTGTGATAACTGATGGTCAGTACGGTTTTGGTGTGGTGCATGACTTTGGCCAAATATGGCTACAGAGAGGATTTTTGACATCAAGTGGAACTCCCATTAAAAATGCTGAAGTGGTTGGGAAGTTGCTTGAGGCGATACAGCTGCCTAAGCAATTGGCTGTTGCGAAGTGTGCTGCACATAGCCAGTCTGGCGATTATAGTGCCATCGGCAACAAATACGCCAATGATATGGCCCAGTACTGTGCACGAAATCAGAATTCCATTAATCGGGCAAAGGAGAAGGAAGTGACTTCTTGCACCTTAATTTTTACTAACATTGTGGGTACCTGGGAGGAAGTAAGGCAATTGCAGGAAGAAGCAGGAGATGAGGAAATGAAGCAGTAGGTAAAAGCAGGATGTGCACCGAGGGAGAAGGATCATGTGTGGGTCTATCGGGATGGAAGACCAGTTATGCCTGATAGCATGATGTCTGCCATGGCACGGATGTATCATGGACAGAGACATATAGGGAGAGATGCTATGATCAGGTCATTCAAGCAGACCTGGTACAATGTAAAATTTAGACTTGTAGCAGAAAGTCTTTGTTAGAGATGCCTAATATGTCAGCAATTCAACCCTGGAAGGAAGTCAGTGGTGAGTCTAGGAACAATAGGTCGAGAAGGAGGGCCTTTTACCAGAATGCAAGTAGATTTCATTGAAATGCCTCCCTGTAACAGGTTGAGGTATGTTCTAGTTATGGTCTGTTTGTTTTCTAGATGGGTAGAAGCCTACCCAACAACAAGAAATGATGCAGTAGCAGTGGCAAAATTGCTTTTGAGGGAATTTATTCCTCGATTAGGGTTCCCAGTAACAATTGAATCAGACCGAGGAAGACATTTCCATAATGAGATCATAAAATTAATTTGTGAAGCATTGAATGTATGACAAAAACTACATTGTGCCTATCGCCCAGAAGCTTCTGATGTGGTGGAACAAATGAATGGGACCATCAAAAATAGGATAGGGAAAATGTGTTTAGCCACGGGTATGAAATGGTCTGATGTCTTGCCTCTGATACTCATGACTATTAGATCAATTCCAGACAGAACTACAGGGTTGAGCCCCCATGAAATTATCATGGGTAGAGCAATGCGTCATGTGTTCATACCAGTCAACAAGTTGTTGCCTATAACTGATGACATGGTGTTGGATTACTGTAAAAGCCTGGCTGACGCAGTTCATGCTGTGTTTCATCAGGTTGGAGCGGATGCCACCACCGTTGAAAAGAAGCAAGCTCATGATCTGAGCCCAGGGGACTGGGTAAGAATCAAAGTTCACAGAAGGAGGAACTGTTTGGTCCCAAGGTGGGGAAAACCACGACAAGTGATTTTGACTACAACAACAGCTGTGAAGTGTGCTGGAATCAAGAACTGGATTCATGCAAGTCACAAATTGAGAATCCCAAATCCAGTGGATAGCACAGAAAGAGAATATTTTGATGAAACAGAATCTAGCACTGAATCAGATGATAAAGAGACAAGAACAAAAGAAAACCCTGAAAGGGGGGAATCAGAGTCAGATCTAACTTTTGTCCAAAGAAGTATTTCCCTGAGGAGAAGGTTACAGATTTCTGATAGCAGCTCAGACTCAGAGACTGAACAAGGAACTCTATGTTCAAGAAAAGAAAAAGACAGTGAAAAGAGGTGTGGCTCACTGGTTAGAGGCGGCAGATCCGCAAGCAGAGAATCGGCCAGGGACCAGGGTTCAATTCCCGACGCGGCAGGGTTGTGGACCAGGGTCAAAACGGACTCGATAATTCTCGCCTCGGTACCTACTCTAACCAGGAACACACTCGGCAACTCTGGGCATTAGCTTGCCTCATCTCCACAACGGCCCCCCACATTCGCCGGGGATGCCTGGTTTCACCTTGGAGATACCCAGGAGGGACCATCTCACAGGGATAGCCAGGACGGGTTCCCCAGCGGTCTACAGCGCCACGACGCCTCAGGGCAGCAGTGCGCTTTACAAGACACATACATTTACATACATTTACATAAAGAAATTCCAGATGAAAAACTGCGAGAAATTCCACCTGAGATAACAAATTTAGATGAACAGGTGCCAGATACAGAGAGAGAGGGAAAGATTCTTGCGGAAGACCCCCGAGGAGGTGTAGGGAACTCCAACATCCAGTTAGAGGAAGGGACAAGTAGTCAGCAGGAAGATTGCGTGCAGGAGACTCGAGGAGGGACAGAAGTAGGGAAAACGAAAGAAGCAGTGGAAAGAAAAGCGGGTGAAAGTGAAAAGCAAGTTGAAACAGAGTCAGAGGAAAGTGAAGACGAAGTACCAGAAGGTCGAGTCTTAAGAAAGAGAGCTTGGAGAACTGAAAAGAATGATAAAGGAAGTAAACTGAAAAGATCAGCAATAGACGAAGTTTGGCCGAACAAAATAAAGAGACTGAGATATCGACTGACATGAGTAAATTCACCAAGAGCTGAACAGGTGAATGAAGTAACAAGTCAAGAGAAATCAAAAGACGAAGAAATAGTTGTAATTGGAGAAAGCAAAAGAACGAGGAAACCTAACCAGAAGTATAAGTCGCCGGAATGAACGTATGTGGCCCTGCCTGAAATAAAAGAAGAGGCGGATAGCCAAGGAAACCCAGAGGTGACTGTACCAGAAGTGGTTGAGGAAGATGAGGAATCCTGAGAGTTATCTTGTCCGATATTGGAAAAGAAGCGGATGTTCAGGAAGTTCTGTATTCAGATCACGAAGGAAAGGTGAAGGATGATGAAATGCCAAACTGAATGAGACAAGAAAGCTGCTAATGGAAAGACAATAAAATATGTGAAAAAGACAAAAACTGGGAGAACCAAGTAGGTGCTTAGAGCCTTGGGTTAGACAAACTAGTTGTGAAGTAGAAGAGGCTAAGTCAAAAGACACTGCTCATTTTAACAAAAATGGCAAACACAGATAGTAGAAAAGGTAGATGTATATTTTAGAAGCGATGGTGTAAAATGTGTTGTTGTTGTACAGGATTACTGATGCTTCTGTGGAGTATACTAGCTCTGATGATCTCATTTAAAGTTACCATTGACACAATAGAAGGACATAGTGAAAACAAAACGAATATAGAAAAGATTCAGAAGGTAGTTCCGACTAAAATAAATAGTAATTATTTGCATAAAGACAGGTCTATAACTGATTTTTCTAACAATATATTTTCAAAATTGTTGTATGAATATTTAAAAACAATGGACGTAAGGGACTGCTACGTTTGTATGCAGTTACCTGCATCTGTATTGGAGGGAGTGACTTATCACCACTTTCCAGTAACTTATGGAAAACATGTAGTGTAATAGCTAGTTTATTTGATCAAACCAGGAAGTTAGTGTATTATTTCTCAGATGTAGATAGCATATTTTCACAAGTGCCATCAATTAAGAAGTTAAACAAGGTAAAACCTGCAAAGGTATTAGGTGAATTTTTCTTAAAATAATTTGACTTATTCTTCTTAATATGTTTGCTTTTATGATTTTTAATTTTAAATCAAATAAAGCCTGTATTGATTGATTGATTGATTGACTTGCAGTTTAAAGAAAGAAGAAAAGACGTTTTTGGATATGGTTGAAGAAAGGAGATTGAAAATGCAAAGGAAGGCATCTGAGGTAAAAGTGGAAAAGACAGTTTGGGATGTAGAGATGGAAAAACACTTGAAGGGAGAAGTTAGTCTAACTATCGCTTTAGATTGGCCTCAGAAAGGGAAATTGTGTATTAGAAGGAATCAAGCTGCATATGATAAATACTTTGTAGGTAATAGTGAGTGCCATGATACATACCGAATCATGGGTGGACGGGGATTTAAAGGAGGAAATGATCCAGTTTTTCCTGGGTTATATTTTATCTGTGGGAGCAAGGCGTATTATCGTTTGCCAGACCATTGGTATGGCACATGTTATGTGCCATAGAGAATCTTGGTCAGAAATCGTAGGTGATATCTTTGGAGCATTGATACCAGCAGTGGGAATATATCTGAATGCAAACAAATTAGAAGACTATCAACAGTAGTGGATCGCTTGTCAACAAGCACCGCTGGAGGATTTTTATTGGTTAATACCGAAATGGTTGCCATGCGTGCCATGGTAATGCAAAATCGACTTGCTCTGATATATTATTGGCAAAAGAGGGTGGAGTCTGTGGAATGCTGAAAGTTCAACATTGTTGCACTTAAATTCCAGACGAAAGTAAAGATTTGAAAATTTATATTAAAAATATAACTGATTTGCATGATGAAATTGCACCACTGGAGGTTGAAGGTGTTTGGGAAAAGATTGGTAAGAAAATTTCTTCTATTAAAAATTTCTTAGTAAACTTAGGTAGTACCTTCCTAGGTAAAATCTTATTTCCATTAACATGTGTGATTTTCTTAGTATTAATATTAAGATTAGGATGCCTCTGTCATAAAAGGAAGGAAATACAGAAGATGTTAAAAAGAGAAAATTTAAGAAGAACGGATAAGAAACAAGAGAGGGAATTTGAAGAAATAGAATTAGAAGAAGTAAAAGAAAATATGTATAAAACAGCCAGAAGAGAAGAACGTGGGGAGACTGAGATGTAAATAAAAGCAAGAACTCATTTCAACTCCATGAAAAGTAGTACAAAATTTTAATGATGTGGTGATAAAATCACCAAAGGGGGGATTGATGGAGCGGGTAGTTCAAAATTTTGTATACCCTCCCATTTTGCATGCCTATACTAATTAGAATAATCTATTAATTATAATATTATTAATGTGTTTGCATGATGTTTAATCAACATTACTAATGTACGAAATACACGTGGGATTTGCATTTTACGTGGCTAAAATAATTTGTAATTAAAATATCTACGCATACTAACACTAGAAAATAGAATATCGCATGATATATGTTGCTTTGTGACGGTTTCGTAATGTTGCACCAGATGACATCAAATGGGTGAATATAAACGCTTTAAATGTCGCTATACGCTAGATAATTACAAGCACATAGGGGAATTAGTGAGGGTTTAACATTTTATTCATTATTTCTTTGTATTAATTGCTCTTTTGTGTTTGTTTCGCTTAAGTTGTCCTTTGGGCCTAAAGCAAAGATGGCCGCCGATGTAACACGACGCGATGGCCACCATTCCACGAGGGTTTTGCGCGAAGTGCACCTGTGCTACAACATGTTCCTGTGGCCTCGACATGACGCTAGTCTCACTGTGCTCAAGCAAGGTCATGGTGGGAAGCCCGCCAAGCACACTAACAATGGACAGACACAAGGAACCGGAAATATCATGTATAATGGCATAACCTCTTGGACTGTGTGAAACCTCACCGGACGATCCGAACCGACCAATGGGATAAGCCCAAATTTTGTAAAATGTAATATCTTGACTTTACTTTTATTATAAAAATGACGGTGGAATAGAGAGGAAAATTTCGCTTATATCTCTTTCCTTTTTGCTGACGGAGACGACGGTGACGCTACGTGACTGCTGCGTTCCTGAATCTTTGACAGACTGAATTGCTGCCCACTTCTTTGATGAACTAAGAACTTCCTAAAATATATGGGCACTGATAGATGCTTGCACGTCTCTGGTCCTTGTCCGTCCTTAGGACTGTAGCCTGCTGCATGAAGAACTTTCGAAATCCGACTGATTGACGACTAAATTTGATGACTTAGAGGACGACCAATAGCCAGATTAGGTAAATATGATGTTCTGTGGTTTAATACAATTTAATAAATGGAACTAAAATTCTTGCGATAATCAGATAAACAAATAAATGCGTTTTGTCATTTATTGAGGGAGGTAAAGATCAAGATATTAAATGTGTTTTTAGCTGGTCTAAATCACCTTACTGATCCAACTAAATGATCCATTGATCACGTGGAAGGAGTATCTTGATGATTAGGATTAAGATCTATAGGCGTGAGGACATTCATGTATAGTTATGTAATATAATATTTTTCCTTATAGGTTATAAGATATTCCTTTCATGTCAGCGCTTGGAACATTCATCTCTCCTGTAAGTGCAGACCAGTGTGAAGTCAAGTGAATGTTGGTGTTATGGGCTCCACCAATGATTGTATGTGTGAAAGCGTTAGTGTGATATTTGGTCTGTGACAATGGGAGGATATTTGGTACGGGATTTTTGTCCTGATTCCCGTTACCCAGGTTCCACGCTGCATCACTTGCGCAGGCTGGCCATACCAGTGGCGCATCATACATTTCGATATCTGGGCATTCAGGTCTACAGAACACCCATAGATCTATTGGATGAGAATATGCTCAAGGACATCGCATCATTAAGGGCTCAGGTGAAAAACAAGGTAAAATTGCCCCTATCAGTGGCAGGCAGTTTGGCACTCTCCAAAATGGTGATGCTGCCCATATTGTTATATTTTTTTGTAAACTTGCCGATTGTTTTACCTGGGGCAATTTTCAAGACACTCCCTACTGCTTGATCTTATTTGGGGCTCCGGGCCGCAGCGCGTTAGCCTACTCAAATTGCAGCTACCACCAAAGGGTGGTGGACTGGGAGCGCCAGGCTTTAAGTCTTACTGCTTCTCTGCCCAGCTACAATGGCTGACTTACTGGTTGGCCGGGAAACACTTACAAGAAATTGGCTACTCACAGTGCATGCTGCGTTTGAGCGATTTACATAAATTGCTGCTACATGGAGTGTCATGTCCTGCAAGGCTCCCACTACTACTTAACACCGCTATCACATGCTGGAGGATGAGTTCCTTTCCACTCACACTCTTACGTTATGCCCCAAACATCCCTTTGTGTGGCCTGCCTACCCTGGGAGGCACACTTATGTCCATCAGTCTACTGCCATGAGAAAGAGCGGGGATCACTACTGTGGGCGACTTGTTCAGAGATGGGACGCTGTTGCCCCATCAGGACTTCATGCAGCTACACAAACTACCTGGTGCCCTTTTTCTCACACATGCTAATATTCTGCACTGTGTTCGTATGCTTTGGTCACCATTGAGCTCGGAACCTGACATGCATGCACTGGTTCAGGCTGTTTATGAAATGGGCACTGGCAGATACTAGGTCAAATGACTCTACAAGGGGCTGTGTACCCCTTTTCATACCTTGCTGATCCAGTTGAGGGCCCAACAGGAAATGGACTGTAATCGTGCTTTTCATGACAAGGAATGTAGTTTTCTTATAGAATACCCCACCATAATACCCCGGAATACACGTTTTAAATTCATCCAGTTTTCATTATTACACAGGGCATATTTAACACCATCAAAACTTCATAGGATATTCCCTACAGCCTCACCTTCCAGTCCGAGATGCTGGGCTGATGGGGACTTGCTACATATGATGTGGTCATGTGCCACATTATTATCCTATTGGACAGACGTCAAAGAATCACTCATGACACTTATGGGGTACACTTGCCCGACCTACACTCACGTAGCGGGAGATTATCTTTCTTACACCAATATTCCCTTGAAAAAGGCCCATCTCGGCCGAAATGCATTGCGATGATGGAAGTGTGAATCGTCCTGTCTGTTGAAAAAAGCCTTTGTTGAGTATCGAATGAATTGAATTCATGTTGCGAAGCAACAATAGATGAATACCAGCAACTCAACTCTTTGAGCATCGTATTTATTGAAATCATCTTCACTGTTATTAACCTCATGTGAGGATTCTACACCAGTGCCCTGGGGGCATACCCCAATGGATATGGGGGTGCAGCCAGTATTCATTCATATCACTCGGGTTCAGTGAGTGATTCTCAGGAGGCACGGTACAAATAAACACAGCTTTACAAAACAAATAGGTTGTGCACGTACAGCTGCCATATACTTATGGGGTTCACACACTAGGACACAGCTGAACACTTTCTATTGGGGATATACCCTAGAATTAAACCCTCCAAGACTTAAACACGCTTTGTTGTGCTTCTCCTAGCCAAACGGCAGTTACACACTGTTGGAAATCACCTACTGCACCCCTCTTGGCAGGATGACATGAGGAGGCTTGGCGTTGGGGCTCCACTGAAAGCCATGCATTATGTAGGGAGAAATATCATGGATTACATAAACAACCCAGAGCTATGGTGTGGGATGCCCTGCTGGAACAATTTAGAGTCCAGGATGAGGATGCTGCCTGTCTCACTACACGCAATGGGGCTGGTACTCCTGGGTCCCTGCCTCTGGTGATCCTTCTGCTGTTCATTATCTGTGTTACATGTTGACTCTCATGATTCCTTATGGGGCGGACAGCTCTCACTTTCACTAATTCGTGTTGATTTTACAACAGGCATGGGCTTCATATGCTGGACAAAGTTAGGGGTGTTGTTGCTTCGTTGTTCACCTGTTGTTCTTTTCTTACTTATTCAATGTGTTATGTATGTCATTACGATTCCATGTAATTTGCATGGCTCACTACTGTGCATAAATGTCTTGTGCTTATTTACATGTTTGTGTGGCTGTTGCCACCCTGTTGGCCCACAATACAATGTATGACAATCAACATTGCAATAATATTCTGTTCATGACTATCAAAATGCAAAAATTGGTTACAAAAAATAAATGACTGAAGGGCCCCTCGGGACATTTCCAAGCCCCCCCCCCCCCCCCCATCATTTTGTGTTATGCCGCTGCTATACAGAATATCAGGGAATTATTTCATTATTTATTTCAAATTTGGTCAGTGGATTGAAAGTAGTCAATTTGAAGTCTGTTAAAATGAGTGCCTTAACGAAAAAGACATGGGGCCCTATTATGTAAAGGGCGCACTTTCCCTGTTTGCACCTCTGCACCTTAAAACAAGTGTGCTGGGCGCAAACAGGCAAATTGCACACTATTACATGGAATGGGCTGCCCACAGGGCAGCCGCAAACTCGTGCTGCCCACAGGGCAGTGCATTCGTGTGAAAAACGGAGTGACTGCTTTAAAGCCGCTCCTTATTTTCACAGTGTAGTCAGCAACCCGCCTGCACTTTGAAGGGGGATTAGAGATCCCCTTGCAGGCGGGTGCAGTGAGTGACGGCACCCATCTGTAAGTGGATGTCTTGAACATCCATAGGACCCCCTTTTCCCCCTCCAGATGGCTGCTCTCAAGTGATGCACTGGCAGTGCATCACCTTTTTGGTGGCACCCTGTTAGTGTGCCTCCTGAGAGCTTTTTTGCCTCCGCGCCAGCAGCTGTAATAAGGCGCAGGCGCAAAGGAAATGGGATTCCCTCATTTGCATGGGGCACACCCCCATGCAAATGAGGGAAGGCCCCATAAAGATAGCGCTAGCCCTCTTGGTATTACAGAAGGGTCCACACAAGCAACTGCAACCCCTTCTGTAATACCAAATTGCGAAGGGGGTGCACAAAGTGGTTGCAAACGCCCGTTGCTCCCTTTGGGGTACCTTGTATCATATTTCATTTATAACTTGATACTGCAGCGTATGAAGTAAATGCTGACTATTTTATGCAAAGCCATAAATGTCTTGATTTTGCTGTATTTTAGATAAAATGGTTCTAATGCCAAATTAAATAGAAAAGGTGAAAGAGAGCATCCCTGGTGAACACCTCTACCCAGAGTAAAGTACGAAGAGGTGAGGCCATTTGCAAATATTCCTACTAGTGGAGATGTTTAAGAAGGGAAATAAAAGAAAAAAGTTTTGAGCCAAAACAAAATTATTCAAGTGTGTGAAAGATAAAAGGCCAATTGACGCGATCATAGGCTAAGTGATAGAATATCAAAAGATAAGCGAGTGCTATCGGAAATATATCTTTCTTTAACAAAGCCAGATTGCTCTTTGCCAAGGAGTGTAGGGAGAAAGGATTCTAATTGTAAGGATAAAGCTTCACTGAAATTCTTATAATGGATGTTAATATGTGAAATAGGCCTATAATTTCTACACTAATGCAGATCTTTCCCTTCCATTGGAATAATACAGGTAAGAACATCTAAAAACGAACCAGTAGAATTATGTGATTGTGAAAAGGAAGTTATGAGAGCACATAGTTTCAGGAGAACTAATTGAGAAAAGTGTGTAAAAAATTCAACTGTGAATCTGTCTAGACCTGGGGCTTTGTCTGTTTTTTAGTGATATAAGATTCTAAATAGGCCTGGGCTGAGCTCGAACATACAGGACTTTAAATACAACACAGCTGGCCTGTATAAACAGCTCACAATGGAATCTGTACCCCTTAAAAAAAACTGCTTTTGTGGTGTAAAGCTAAAGTGAAGATTGAGTTAATATCTCACCTGCTAGCGTCTCAGCCATTGTAGCTCCAAAGCCCGCAGTCTGGTCTCGCTCGCTCGACCTGGGCCCGATACAGCTGTTATTGCTGAAATTTGGATCAATACGAATGAATTCAGGCATAAACTACACGACATTCAGTATAGTCATTATCTATGTGTGACGTATTGCCTTTACTATATGAGATTTGCCCTGAGGAAGTCGTTGGGTCATTTACCCAAGACGAAACACGTGTTGGCTGCAACTTTTGTTCTTACCTGATATTGTGAACCATCATGCAATGAGACTTCGGGAGACAAGAAAATAAAGAAGACTTTTCTTTTGAATATATGGACTGAATTTTCTCCTGAAACTTAGATACTTTCTGATCTGGATACGTATTTGCTTGTGCTCGGGAACGATATTTTGTTTGCAGGTTTATCCTCTGTTTGCCTTGGTAACGGAGGATTATTGGGATGCATGTGGCCGTTTCCCTTTCTGTTCCCTTGAGCAACTTACTTCCTGTGTTTTATATACATATATTGGTTGTGCGCAAAAATAATCCAGCCACTTTTCCATGTTTGTGACAAGAGGGTGGAGGACTGGGTAGCGGTGGCGGCAGGATGCTAAAGCATGGCCGAGCCTCTTGAATGGGGGCTGCAGAATGCCTGATGATTTGCACCTTTTTGCACCTTTTTGTGATCCCTTGGATCGTTGGGGACTCTCGCTAGGGGCCGGGGAAATGTATACGGAACCAATCAGAGTGTAGAGCCTCCTGTGGAAGATGAAAGCCCCCACCCCAGAAGGCAGCCCAGGACGCTTGACAACAATGACGTAAGCACTGGGAAAGTCTGGAGCAACATTTAAACTTGTGAAGTAAGGTGAGCAGTGTACGAGCCAGTAATTTCAGCTTCACTGGCAGAGTTTTGAGCCGAACTCGGAGTTCCAAGTAGAGCGTGGAGTAGGAAAACTCGGCAAACTCCGCCCAGAGTTTGCTCCCCAGGCCTAATTCTAACACTGTAAAATCTACTGGAGTATGTTGATGGTAGAGAGGCATTGAAAATTTCAGAATCAGGGGGTGAATCTCTTTCAGCATGTATAGACTGATACAAATTCATCCACATTTCTGAATCCCTTTATTTTGGACCCTTTTGTATATCTAGGAATGATGAAATTTTAAGTTTGTTGTTTTTAATTTTGAGATAATTTGTCAAAAGTTTGCCAGATTTATTTTGAACGCCATAATATGCGCTGGTTTTTAATCAATAATTTGCAGCATTATCTGTAGATACTTTATTAAAATGAACTTTGTTAATAATGAGTTCTGACAAGCACTCTTTTGATTTAGATGTATAATAAGAATGCTCCAGTTTTTCTCTTTGCCAAGAGTTTCATAGCTTGAGCGTGTGATTTTTGTTTCTTCTGCAACATAGCTTAAATAAAATCAAGGGTTGAGGCCTTGGAAGCATCCCAAATGGTTTATAAGGGTAAATCATTAGTCTGATTGAAATGGAAGTATTCATGAAAGAAAGAGTTAAAAGATATTGTAAAATGAGTGTCTAAAAGAAGTGAATTATTGAAACGCCAGAGTCATGGTATATTGGATTTAGGAAGAATATCTAGATGCATGGAGACAGGGGCATGTTCAAATATGATGATAGAACCTATATCTGCAGAGTGTAGGTTTTGTCATAGATAATCGAATACGGAAATATGGTCTATACTTGATTGGGTGTGATGAACGGGGTTAAAATATGTATATTCTAGTAAAGTAGGGTTACAGAGCCTCCATGCATCTATAAGATTCCTCTGTTTGAGAGCTTGAATAAAATGTTTGTGTGCCCTGTTTAGGATATATATGACTGTAGAGTTTTGATCAGTAAATGGGTCCACTATTTTATTACAGTGTCCCACAAAAATAAAGTTATCAACTGGGAATTGTGAAGAGGAGTTATAAAGATGCACTTAGACAAGAAGGTTTCTTTCCTTTTAAGTTTGTTCCAAGATAGCGAGAGCCCACAGGAGTGAGTCCTTGTCCTGTGCTTTCCGTCTTCAACAGCTTAAGCAGAAGCATTCAGAACTCACAGAGCGAGTGAGCAGTGATGGGCCATATATTAAATAACCACAAGGTCAGGGCATGCATAACAGTAATGTCAAAACATAACAATTCCATAACATGTGCAAGAATGGCCTGACGTGTAATAAAAAAAAGACAAATCCTAAGTGTACATTTCTACATCTTCTTCCCCCTTATAAAAACAAATATCTTATATAAAAACTTTTAGTAGAGCAAAAAGTCTTTGAACTTCATGGGTACAGCCACATTACATGAGAACCTATTTACGGCATCCATAGTGTCATGTGAAGTGCCTGCAGTGTTTTGAGATTGACTGGCAGCTTGCATAGTAATGTGTGAGTGTGAGTTAACAAGCTCTCAAACTTCAAGATGGACTGGCTGAGAGAAACCCTCACATGTAGGAACTCCAACATTCCTTACCTCGAGGACGTCTCATTGACAAACCAATGTGAAATGTCAAACCACCTGCAAGTTATGTTATCTTATGTTAAAGCAATTTCTTAAACGCACATATACCCTGAGGTGTTTTGGTGCTGTCTACCCCGGAGCATGAATGAGCCTAGTTTTTAAAGAGCTGTGGGGCAGATTTATGAGCCCCTTGCGCCACTTTTGCGTCACTTTTCCCATGTTAAAAGTGACGCAAAAGTGGCGCAAGGGGCTCATAAATCTGCCCCTAAGTTTTTAGCTATTTTCTGAAGGAGATTAGGGTAGGCAGAGCTCTTATGTGGGATGGCAGGTTGTTCCAAAGCTTAGTGGTTCAGACAACAAAGGGGGTCATTATGATAGCGGGCGGATCGCCACCGCCCATATGGCGGTGGCGATCCGCCCGCTAAACTCCTCTACCCGCATGACTTTTCCCCCCACCACATTACAATGGCGGGGGGGACCCCGGCGGATAGGAAGACTGTCTGCCGGTTTTCCGCTGGTAGGCAATTTGCCCGATTGCCGACCGGGCGGAAAAGCCCAGGAATATGGTGGCGGTGCAATGCAGGCACCGCCATCCATATTTGGATGACGGCGGGGAATTCCCTTCCATGGCGGAGACTCCGCCATGGAGAGGCAGACGGTTTTGGCTTTGGGGGCCCGTTGCGGGCCCCCAGGGTGTTCAGGGGTAGGGGTGCACAGGGGGGGTACCTATGGTACCCCGTGCATTGTCATGGACATGGTGGCAGGAACCTCCCAGTGCCTGTCACCTTGTGCATAACAATGCACACAGTGCATTACCAGCATTGTGGCCACAATGCTGGGAATGGGGGATCCACCGCCACGTTGGCAGTAGCATCCTAATTGCAGGTGCGGGACCGCCGCACCACTGGCGGCCGGTCCCAGCACCGCTAGGGTGGCGGGCGGACTAAAGCCAGCCCGCCATCCTAATGGGCCTCAAAGCTTCTGCTTCCCTAACTGGCTTTGTAAATTCTGGGAGTGGTCATGAAATTCGTCCCTAGCGATCACAGCTGTCTACCAGGAGTGTATATCTGAAAGGAATGTTTCAATAATTCAGGGCCAATATTGTACAATGCCTTGTAGGCTATGCACAGAGCCTTAAATTGATGCAGCTTCTTACTGGAAGCCAGTGCAATTGCTGAATTTCTTTGGCCACCAAATTCAATTTAGATGGCCCCATGAGAAGCCTGGCACCCACATTCTGCACAATCTGGAGAATATTAAGGTATTTTTATGCATATTGACAAAAAGGCAGTTGCAATAATCCAGCTTAGAAATAACTCGTGCTGTGGTTACTGTCTTTGTTGTTTGAAATGTAACTTTTCATCTATTATCACACCCAGATGTTTTGCCTTTGTTGCTGGGATAGGGAGAGATTCCAATTCTTTGGGCCACCAGGTCGATGACCAGACAGGAGTTAGATTACCAAACATAATGACCTCAGTTTTATTTGAGTGAAGTTTAAGGCGGTGTCTGAATATCCAATACCATAATGGAAAGTGGCCAAGACCTCCGTACAGTTTTTGAAAATGGACAGGACAATTTGCATGTCGCAGCATAGGAAGTTAACGCAAGGCCAAAGGATTTGATCAAACGAGCCAAATCTGTAACATAAATGTTAAACAGACTTTTCACGTGGGTGAACCACTCCAGAACTCCATGTACCAGCTTCCCCAGGGGCGACCCGGAGGAGGGGCTAGCGGAGTGCGGTCCATTGCGATTGGTCTATAAATGTTAAACAGAGTTGGACTGATAGTGTTTATTTGCAAAATCCTTCTTGCTTGATCAGGTGAAGATTTGACTAAACACTTCCTACTCCACCAACAATTTTTATCCAAAAACAAAGAATCTTTTGACACTTTCAAAATCTGAACGGGTGATGAAAAAATAGAAACCCCTTTTTTTAACCTTGATTTTGCTTAATCTCTAGTCCTAAAATCTTGATCTTTTACCTTGTGTTTAGAATCAAAATAAATCGTTTGCACATTTTGTCATTGAGAAGTCGTATGTAAGATCTTCTGTCTGTCAGCACATGCACAAAAACCAGATTTAGTGCTCACGTCTTAGATCCAATAAGGACATACATTGGACCTGAGATCCTTTTTTTCCTAAGACGGAAAGGAGAGATCCCAGTAGTAGAGTGCAGGGATATTGAATAGGACCAAAGTTTTCTTCTCACAAACTCTGCAACAGGTGTGCTAATGGCAAGAGCTGTTTGTATCCCCTCGTTCATAAATAAACCTGTTCATTCATTCCACAAGACCGTTAGAAGAAGGGGAATAAAGAGTCACTCTAAGATGCTTGATATGATGGGATAACATGAAGTTGTTTATCTGTGCTTACGTGAAGTGTGACCCATTGTCAGTTATCATTTCTCTGGTAGTGCACTCAGTATTGAAAACCTTGCTCAAACATACATGACTGCCAGGGTGTTGGGTGCTGCCATAAATTAAAAGTAAACCCATTTAGACTAATAGTCTAGCAATACCTTAAGGTACTTTTTGTCAACAGGAAAAAGAGGAACCTGTTAAATCTAAGGCCTCTATATTTGGTATAGCCATAACATGCATCGGGGTGTGACTAGTTTTCCAGAGTTTGTCAGGCAACAAGCATATTTGACATTTATCAATCTATTGCAAGATGATAATCCATTGAAGTCCATCAAAAGTGCTGTTTTAGATTCCTGCAGGTTCCACCTACCCTTAGATGACCTTCATGTGCAGCTTCAATGAGTTTATTACGCAGTGACACTGGTGGAACGCTAACCTCTGCATGCATTAGGACACCCTTTATTATAGACAGTTCTGTGGCTATTTGAGAAAAAGGTTTGAGAGGCGAAGGGAGAGACCATTCGTTGAGCCACCCTTTTCTTACCAAATCAATTGCTTCTTATAGAGCTTCATCTTTTTGAATGGCATTTAACCAATCTTTATAATGTACCACACCTACATACCGCAACATATCTTCTATGTTTGCGATAACACATTCTACATCATCTTGTGTCTCTTCCTTTGCAACATCATCTTGAAAGGACAACCAACCCTGACATTTTGTCTCTCAGAAATGTATTTAATTACAAAATTAAATTCCTGTAAATGAGACAAAACTCTCACCAACCTTGCAGAGGCCTTGCCGGTTCCGTTGCCATTAAGAAGGTGTAACAGTGGTTTGACGTCAGTGAATATCTCGAACTGCGGCCCCCATAAAAATGTCTTAACGTTTTCCACAACCTAAGAACTGGCAAGGGCCTCTCTTTCTAATGTACCATAGGGAGCCTCTGCCTGTTTAAGGCTTCTAGATGCAAAACTATTTGCTTGCTCTTTACCTGTTATCCACTGAGACACCTACGCTGTACTGGATAGTGTCAACTGTAACAAAACAATTATGTCCTGAAATGTAGGATGACAACACATGGGCATTGACAATTAAGGACCAGATATACCGATCTATCATGCAGCACAGAGCAGCAGCCACAAATGCTGCACTGCACTGTGTTAGATGGAGAGAGCAGTAGAGCTCTAAATTTTCTGAACTATGGCTCTCCCCTCCCTTTTCCCGTAGCGCCGCCACAGAATTTAGCTGCCGTGCCTCACGTAAACACCTTTGTGCCACAGTGCAAGAGAGTCGAGCATAGGTTTTGTACTGGAAGGATACCCTTCCAGTACAAAATACTATGCTGAGACTAATTTAAAATATTTTCCCTCTTTGGATGTGTGCTGTACAGTGCAGCACACATGCGAAGTCGGAAAATAATAGAGAAAAATAGCTTTTCTCCTTCGTGGTGCCTGGTTGAAGGGTGCACTATTTTCTGACACCAAACCCTGTCTATTTTACTTAGTAAATTGGTTTCAGCATCAGATACTATGGGTGGATGCATGGAAATGCCCATGAGCCACCCATGGTATGCACCCTTGGCACTAAGTAATGCAAAGCAGCGCTACGTGCTGTTTCGCGTTACTTACATGTTATTTCCAGCACTAAACAATTTAGCGCTGGAAGAAAAGATTTTGGCCCATTTGCATCACTTTTGTGACACAAATACAATATGAAATCTCAGTAAATCTGTCCCTAAGTGTATAACCTTCAGAAAAGCTTCATCATAGTCTCCCACTCAAATGACACTCCCTTTTTGAGCAAAGAGTGTAGCAGTTGAAACTTGAGCGTAACGAGGTGTGTTCCTGGAGTAATATTCCCTCATTATCAGGAATGATCTTAATTTGTCTTTATCTTTTGAAGGTACAACCTCTGCAATGGCTTGAGTAAGGGAAAATGTGGGTTACATCCCCATGGTAGCACTGGTGTGACCCAAGTAGTCCAAGTTGTCTGTTAAATATTTGCATTTATGATGTTCAAGAGGGGTCCCCACATATTTGAAGATGTTTAACACCTTTCTCAAAATTATCTTCTGATCTGACATTGACTTGGAGAACATCAGGACATCGTCCTGATAAGCCTGTACACCATCAATCCTTGCCAATTTTTGATTCATAAGTTTCTGAAAAACGCTTGCCACAGATACTAAGCCAAAGGGCAGTCTCAGAAACATATATGCCCCACATGGAGTCACAAAGGTGGTAAGCTCACATGATTCCGGGGCTAAAGGGATCTGATGGTATGCAGACTAAGTCCAGGAGTCTAAAACGTTGGCACCCCAATGTTTGCAAGTATGTCCTGATGTTTTGGGTGTGGGTGGCAGTCAACAAAAAAAGTCTTGGTGAAAGTGCATAAGTAAGCACATAAACAAATATCTCCACTCTTTTTGCAGACTATTACAATGGGACTGATCCATTTTAAGGAATCTGTGGTTGTTATCACACCTTCCTGGACTCATTTGTCTAACAACTGCTTTATGCTGAGTGGAATCAATCTGATGAGCAACAGGAATGGCATTCTGTTAATGCTTAATTAAATGGTAAAATCTGGTGATATCACCTATTTCGGACTCAAAAACCTCAGTAAAACTTCCTCAAAAATCTCTATGTGGCCATCATCACACACATCTGTTATGAGGGCACCATTTAGTTGTACGGGATTCCCTGAACCCGGGACAAGTTTTAAACCCATCTGTGCTAAATCCTGCCAACCTACAATATTTTTGCCTTTTACTGCAACGTATATCTTAGTCTTGATGTGTCTACCCAACATGACACATTCTCTATAAAATAGCCCAACAGGTCAATGTCCTTATCTCCATAAGCTTTAGGTAAAATATCTGTTTGTCGTGGCTGAACCTTGGCAGACCATTGCTGTGTATAGAGATCATCTGAAATTATGTTAACCGGAACAGCAGAGTCTGCCATTATGTTCAGTGGGGAATCACCAATCTGAATTGACAGAATGGGCCCTTAGCTTTGTGACTCATTTGGGAAAGATCATCAGTATCAATGGCCAAAACTATTTTGTGAAACTCATCCTGCATGCATTCATCTTTAAGTTGCCCATTGCTCACTTGTACCATATTCTTACCTCTGCATAAGGACTGGAAATTACCTATTTTATAACACTTGGCATATTTCTTTCCAAGGGCTGGGAATGTGGGCATGTTGCTCAAGTGTGAACTCAAACCACATCTGAAACATACTGTACCAGATTTTCTTTGAAAACGTTTGAATGACCTGTCTTTGAACACAATTGCATTAACAGACTCAGAACCATGGACTAAATTAGCTGTAGAGCTATTAGGTTTGTCGTTATACATACATTTGGATGAAAGAATTACACATGTAATCCCTTTTGCCATATCTATCACTTCAGTGAGTGAAGGGTCTCTACAGCTCAGGATCCACTCTTGTATTTTTTTAGAAAGAGCAACTATAAACAAGTTGATCCCTAATAAACATACCCAGCGCTGTTCCAAAACTGTGACTAGATGCCAAATTTCTGAGAGACGATGTGTATTTTTCCACACTTTTATCCAGTTTCTGTTTTCTCTTCATGAAATTATAGCATTCCAACATGACACTAGGCTGTCCCAAAGATTTTTAATTCAACTTCTGAACTGCCGCAGTATAAAGCATCACCAGAGGGAGGATTCAAGAACGTTAAGTTGTCAAATATTTGTAGCCCTTACTTGCCCAGAAAAATGAAAAGTGCTAGTTTTCTCTTTAGTGAATTTTTTCCGCATCAATTGCAAAGTTCTCATTTTGGGTTTCCCAAGAAGTGCTAAAAATGGTGTTAGCTGTACGACTTGTTGTGCACTTGCCACGATGTTTTTATATTAATGAGATTTTTTTTTTAATACTCAAAGCAGTTCAAATAATACAGAACAACCTAAATACAGTGGACATACCACATAGCGCCAATTTGTAGTCCAGAGAATGTTTGCCAGAGAATATGGCAAAGCAAGTATCGGAGTGGTCGTTCTCCTTCACAGTTCATTACAGAATGGTAGAAAACTTCTCCAGAATGCCACTTCCTTATAGCTAGCAAGGAAATGTTCCCCCAATCCAAGATGGCCACCGTGCATTGCAGTGGCACCGGTCACATTACACGCAACAACAGATAACCAGCATTGGCATAGCCAATAAGTCTCGCTTTTGGGACCTTATAAGTATTTAGTTATGCAGCACAATATCCTTGGTGCAACAACATCATGGCTAAACACTTATAAGGTCCCAAAGGTGAGACCTATTGGCTAAGCCAATGCTTGTTGTTTATTACAGCGAGAGTGGCTATGGAAGTGGTGAGGTTTAGAACATGTTTCCTCTGAAGTCAGGCACTGACACTTGGACAACGAGTTGGTAGTTAGATTGGTAGCACAAACTAGGTGGAATGAGACGAAATGAGTCTCAAGTAGGGAACCTCTGTCCTCATCACTAGTGCTATTCTTGGGTGCAACATGATGCCAGTAGGGGGGAGTCAGCTGCTTTGAAAAGAGCTACCTCTTGTCCCCGAGCCTTGATAACCTGCTGTCTCAGCAGATTCTGACAATTACAGACTTTAAGAGAAAACGGACCTATAAGTACTCCAATACTGCTGATAAAAGAGGACTCCTGCCATGGGGAGATTTTTGTGGCAAGAGGGGCTGATTTTAGAGGACTGAGATTATGAATAAGGCTCCCAGTTTCTATTTTTACAGATAAATACAGACAGAAAACAATATGTTTCCTGTCTGCATTTATTTAAAAGTGGAAAAATACTGAACAGCGTGGTTCTTTTGAGAGAATCTCCATGCTGTGTTTTATGAACTGCAAGCAAAAGATGAGCAGATTGACAGCATGGGGAGTTAAAAAAATAGGATGAGATTTTCTTAAATACCGGCATATGTTAATTTATATATGTAGTGTAACTATAATATGTAGCTTTGGGTGTAGTGTTTTGTTATATGGGGCTGTTTAATTTGCTAAAATGCGACGGGCATCCACATTTGAGTGCACATCTAAGAGTTAAATGTGGAACTATATCATCTTGCGACTCCTCCATTTATTCTCAAAACACAAAATAAATATTGATAAATACCAATAAGATGGCCAAATAATAAATATGGATAAAGAGAGACGCAAATGTAAAAAAAAAAATACCATAAAACCAGGAGCCCTAATTATGATTCTGTCATGTCTGCAGTGAAATGTGTTCTGCTAGGAAGAGTTAGTGGGCAGCATCTGCATCATGTGTTTAGCCGCCCTGGAAAGGGCATAGTGTGGTGGGGGGAAAAACTGCCTTTGGGGGTTATCCACATACCCCCGAGAAACACATTAATCTGGTTCCAGCCTTCTTTAAACGCTTCTTTAAACCTAGTCCATGTGGGAAGGCACTAACAAACCAACCCAAAGTTTTTCCAGGACATACCAACTGCAGATGTGCTCTAGTTAAATCTACGATTCTCCACAGGGTAAAGGGTCCAGGGAAAGTGTAATATACCCAGGTCCACTCGAATTATGTGGCAGGAGAGGGATAAATTAGGCAGAATGGTTGACTAAATTATGAATTATGGCAAGAAAAGCCAAATTATGTGGCTTAATGCGGTACATATTTTAATAATACTACTTGAATATTTTATCATTTTTATTAAACTTGATAACACTCATTCTTACCAGTTTAACATCCAAATATAGCAATAAGCAACGGAAAGGTGACCAGTCTAGCTTCGCAAAGGGCCCTCCTCTGTGCGGCAACATTTGTTGGCACATTGTTAGTGACTTTTGAACCGTTTGAGCTAGAAACACATTTTTTAAGGATTATGCAGCAGATGATGGATTATGTGGGAGATGCGGCAAATCTATAATTAAGAGAAAATCGCTGCACAGCTGCCTAATTCCAGTCGCCCTGAATATACATGAGGATGATAATTCCCCCAAAAATCCCACATTTTTGGTTACCACTGGTAAGGCCTTCTACATCGTTGAGGAGCAATAAGTGCCCTTCGGATATAAAGGGCAAAGAGCAAGAACCATACAGAGCCTGCCTCTGGTGGCAGGGCCTCTGCCACGGTTCTCCACGTGGAAGGAGGAGCCCAGGGCTGCCTGATGAAGATGCTGTCACATGTTCTCCCTCTGAGAAGTGCATTTTGTTTTTCAGCCTAAGGAGAGTACAGAGGTTGGTACTGTGACATCTGCAGCTCCTTACTTAGGTGCCTGCTGGTTGCTCACGCAGGACATACTGAATCACCGCAAGACAATAATATCTAGGGACCGTTAAAATGTCTGTTCATAAGTGCTGCCCTGGAAAGTACCAGACAGTGTAAGTATAGGCAAGGTAGAAGCATGGTTTCGGGTGCAAAGGGACTCTGGCAGGGAAAATGTGCTGCAATGTTGCTTAATGTGCCACTAAACAAACACAGGGAGCCGGTGAAACATAAAACTAGGTGTAGTGCATCACGCAGCCCCAGCCCCCGCATACATCCACCGGTGCCTGCTCTGTCAGCGGTAGGTACCGATGTGAAGCCCCCTCATGCTTGGCGGTTTGATATGATTGCGACAGGTGCGCGCGCCCGCACAGTCATCGAGCACAGCTGCGTCAAGTAAACCACGTAGCACAAATAGGAGAAAACATTCCGTCAGGGAATTCCAGGGCCACGGCCTTCTGACTGGCCTGGTGGCACCCGTGTAACTTCTTAGAGGTCTGCCCTAAACAAGAAGCTCCTTATCCTGGCCGCCAGTTCTCACGCGGCCGGTTGTTTCCCCGAGGGGCGCACCTCTCGCACCAAAGGCGCAACGCGTTTCATTTTCCCTGACAGGTCGCGAGTTTACTGTTATAGCGCTAGAAAGAATGTGCAGTTTGGAAGTTGGCCGTTCTGTAATCTGCTAACCTTGCAGTTCGTTCTGGTGACCTCTGCAAACAAGCGGCCGTGAAAGTAATTGTGGTAAAGCGCGGCGCGCGCGCACATGCACTCTAGCTCTAGGCTGGCCTGGTAGCAATTTTTGGAGCCCTCTCAATAAGTCTCGCCAGACCAGCGCATGCGCTGGGTCAGACAAGACCTAAAAACGTAATGGTATCTATCATCCATTTCAAAGGATGCTTGCTCTAAGATGTGCGTGAGCCAGAAGGAAAACCAGGCATGTGATGTAGACTCCAATTAACCAAAATACAAAGGGCACCAATTGCAAAATCTAAAGAGAACACTGTAACCTAAATGCCATGATATAAATCCACAATGAAGCGGCAACTAGAAGGACAAAATCATTGCGCTCTCCAGAGCGTATGGTGGAAATAAGGCAAATGTACAAATATGGGTGGACTCCTGCTAAGCAACAGCAACTCCTTGTCAGATATGAGGATGAGTTACAAAGATGCGTTGAGGCAAGAAGGTTCCTTTTCTTTTAGGTTTATTTCAGTATAGCAGGAGTCCACAGGAGCGCATCCTCATCCTGCGTTTTCCGTCTGTAGCTGTCTCAGCAGAAGCATTAGGAACTGACAGAGCGAGTGAGCAGACACAGGCCACATATTAAATAACCACAAGGTCAAGGCAATCATGACAGTAATGTCAAAACAAAATAATTCCATAACCAATGCAAAAATGTCCTGTGTAATAAATGAAGGACTAATACTAATTATACATCTCTACAGTAAGACATGAGTCTTCAAGCAAGATGAGACCAAAATTATCCCGTGAGGGGCATATTTCCACGCCCCTATCGCCACAGGAATGTCACTTTTAACTATGGTCCTGTGGCGATAGAGGCTTTGCTGTATTTACAAGGTGACGTTAAGCCACTTAACACAGCCTTGTAAATAAGGCACTCTTTCACGCTATACTTAGCGTGAAAGGTGTGGGCAATGGGTGTTGCAATGGGCTTTCCACCTCAACACTGCCCTTATTGAAAAAGGTGGCATAAATATGAGGCAGTGTCAAAATAAAGTCCAGGGTTAACTTGTTCTTAAAATGGCAAAACCAAGAGAAATGCTTTAATTCTTCTGTGCAGCACACAAAGAAAGAGCAAAACACCATGAATAATTGTTGTTTATGTGCAGGATGGTGTCCCTTCCTGCGCATAAACAATCATTTAAAAAAATTACGATGTACAACTTCTATGTGTGCTGCACAATGCAGCAGACATAGAAGGTTCAAATTGCCATTTGTGGGTTGTTTAAGTGGAGGAAGAGACACCTTCCTGCACATAAACAATCAATCTCTCAACGCAGGTACCCATGCACTAAGGTGCAAGGATGCCTGCATCGGTGCTAGGCAGCTTAATTTAGCACCAGCACTGGAGAAGACGCAGGGATGTGCCATATCTATGTGGAAATATGAATTTTCATGATCCGTTATGTCCCCTATCTTAGACCCCAATGGCTCCATGTATAAGATACAAGTACATGTATGTTCCCTCCAGTTCCAGTTATGAAGACGCAAACACATGTGCGTCCACCGTCAACATGTCCTCTTTCAGATCCGCCATGAATGGGTCGGATATTCGATTCCTAAGTATGAAAGGCCACCGACTTTATATGGCTCAGTTACTTCATTTTGCAGTTCAGGCGAGTAGGCCCTGAATGCTGCCATCAAGCCTTTCCCTGCTTTCTACCTCTGACAGCTCCAGTCTGAGCTCGCATCTGTATCCATGAACTTTGTCCTACTCCCTGCGCGGCTAACGGTGCCTGACTCGGCCTGTCTGCCTGCCAAAAAACTGTATTTCACCTTCAAGATTATCTGCTCCGCTCCTCATCCAATGCATTCCTGTCTAGTAGTTTAAGTAAACATCCTTCCAGCTACCAAGCTAAGGGCCCGGCTTTTCTGTCTTCATGCAAGTAATTCATGGCCCTGTTACTATGGAAGATTTCTGCCCCTCGCATCTCATGTAGACACTCAGACGCTTGTACACGCACTCACAGTCAGTATAGAATAGATTTTGTTCGAAAGACCTTTCCTTTTGGATAACATAGTTCTTTAAACATAGGATGTTAGATATGATATAGGATTAGGTTGACTTGACCCCCCAGACTTTTGTCTCCACATGTAGAGCTAAATGTCAAGTCCCCTTCACCCCCTAGTTGCACGTCAATCACACGTCATGCTGCTGCGCGCGCATCTCTGCCAAATAATTCTGCTGACATTGTGAAATTCTTTCATGGAACCACCCATTGTGACATCATACCTAATGACGTTTTTAGTTACGCCCAGTTACGCCTCTTTTAGTTACGCATGTATGTCTTTATCTCTGTTATCAATTGTTACGCCCCCTGCATCTGTTTCACTGTAATGCCTCTTCTATAAAACTGATTACTTGTCAATAATGTATTGCTCTTCACTTCCTGAACCTCCATGGTGATGGAATATGAAGTCCACAATTCGAATTGTTATTGGAATAAAGCCCGTTCCGAACCTCTAATACCACGGATTCTGCCTCTTATTTTACTGAGTTATTCTTAATAATTTTCCGCATCAAATTAAGTACCGGTAATTACATTATTTACCACATGATTGGCGCCCGAACAGGGACACTTTCTCATCTCACGCGCCGGAGGTGCGTTGCAGGCCCGGTCTCCTGCCACAGCTGGACGGACAACAACGCGTACCAGCAGGATTTCCTGTATCTCCCTCCGGTCAAGCGGGGGCGACTGAGGCTGCGATCAACACCCAGACGAGGCGGTGAGAAGTGCGAAGTATCCCGACCAGAGCCTAGCTGAGAGAACAAGATCCGAGGTATACAGAGGCCCACCAGGTTCCGAAGTCCCGAAGTTCCGAAGTTCCGAGTCGAGTCCAGTCCGGTCCAGTTCAGTTCAGTTCCGTTCCGAGGCCTTCCGTTCCGAGCTACCCGGTGAGTACCATTGCCGGGGAGGCGTTCTGACGTGCACATAGGTTGTGCCGGTCAAGACGGGTTTGGGTACACAAATCCGGTCTGCACTGTTTCAGCAGTGTATCTGTACTGTTTAGCAGTATATCTAGTATGTCAAGTATGCTAAGTGACTAGTTCCCTAATGGCCATCGTTATTGTTCGTTAACTGTTAAATGTTAAATGTTAAATGTTAAATGTTTTAAATACGTTCTACATATTGTGGGGTGAATGACTGTTCATTATTGTTCATTATTTTGTTTAGTTGTATTAAGTGTGTGTAAGATTAAGTATCAGATCAGTTCTCAAACATGCCGCTCTTTTCAAAGTTAAGACAGATCAAAACTAGAAAAGGGGTACTCGAAGAAGCTGTTCCCATTCCTCCTAGGGACACTCCAGGGTACTTCATGTATCATAAACATGGCCTAGACGCCGTATTATTTCTTGATTTATGGGTAGACTACACCAAGGAATTACCAGAAAAACAGAGATGGCCCGCAGCTGGGACCTGGGATGCAGAGTGCATCATGAAAGTAGAAGAAGAATTATGGAAAAAGAAAGCTAGACAGTCACAGAAAGATGCCATTGAATTATGGCGTAAAGAATCCCATAGACGTACAGAAAAAGCACTCAGACAGGAAGAGAAAAGTAAGGAAAATTCAAATAAAGTCCGAGAAAATCTATTAATTGAAGAAGGTACACGAGTAAAATCAGAACAAGTAGACAGACAGAGAAATGCCCTTATGAATGGTATGTATCCACTTCTGGCCGAAGGGTTACCTAAGGCTACTCCGGAAATACCAAAAGACTTGCCACCCCCATTGTTTCCAATAAAAGTACACCCCAAAGGGCATCCCAGAACCGCAGAAGATGTTTTCCTTTCCTCTTATTTAGACGACGCAGCTCCCGAGTATGTTAACACCGCACCACATAGACCGCCTGCCGAGGGGGTTCAACGCCAAGACCCTCCGTCTGTACCTCTGCAACAACAAATTCCGACACAAGTTCCGGCAAGCACATCTGTTTCTACAGCTGTACCCACACCTATGGTTGCTATATCACGTTCAACGAATCCTTTCACGCCCAGCACTCCAGACGGTGCTACCGGAGGTACAACAAACATTTTTTCCACGCCACCCAGAATACATAAACTTTCCTTTCAAGAATTAGCACACCAACGTACACCCAAACTAGTAACTCCCGACATGCTTAAGGAACTTCTAGTAGATTGTAGATATGATCCTGTGCCCGGCAAAGAGGACGAAATGCTCCTGGCATCATTACGTATCCGACGAGCTGCAATATATTTAGGGAGGCTACCAGGAATGACTACACATTTAGAAAATATATATCACTTTGTCCAGTCAGGGCGAGATTCTGAAAGTATTAACCGAGCCATGGAATTCCAGAAAGTGGAGATACAGGGGGAACTGTTACGTTTCCTCATAAATTGTGTGATCAGAAATCAAGACCGGCCTGGGGTAAATTTGGAAGCAATGCGAATTCTTACCACATGGAGCCGGAATATATCAGAAGGGAGACATGATAGGCAGTTAAGTATAGTAGCTATGTGCCGAAAGATCCGCAAAGAAATTGAACGAATACACGAAGAGAGATTAGAGATAGACGAGCCTGAACAAGACAGAAGGGAAGAGGAAGAGTCAGGATCGCCAACAGGATACGTAGACACGGTGGCTTATGTAGGTAGAGGAAGATTTTCTAATAATACTAGATGCTGTAATGATTCGATACGTCCGACACGTCCAGAAAGTAGCAGACATTACCAAACCCCTATAATCAATATAAGATCTCCCGAACACTTATTCCAAGCCGCTGACAACATACTTCGAGAACGAAGAGGACATCATATACTTGATTCACTGGACGAACAAGAATTAGCTAGATCAGCAGTACTATGGGCTGACAGTCCCGGAAAATATAGTGATGATACACTAGCACACACGTTTTTGAACCTTACTCCAGACGAACAGCGTTTAGCTGGTATATACATGATTCAACATCTCCTTATATTATATAAAAGCCAACACTCCGATCCTGGTCCTTTACCTGATATATTGACAGAATTACTCACGAATAAATGGAGAGGGTCAGGTACTGATTTAATTAGAGAAATACTAGAATCCAGAAACCAGTATATTCTTTTTGTATGCCCAGAACATGTCTCACTGCCCATCAAGGAAAGAACGACGTATCATATGGATAGACAGAATCCTTTACGCGAAGTGCACCCAATAAAAGGAGATGACAATCATTTTAAACGTGTATTTGTATACACACCCATATCCAAAATGGAACTATTAGAAATGAAGAAAGTGGTACCCAGTCATGACAAAGACCCAGCGGGTTTCCACCGTGAGATTAAAGACATGTTACTCATGGGAGAATATACCTACCCCGACATTATGAGAATATTAAAAGTATTAATGCCTGCTGGCATTTACGAAAAACTCAAGGAAAAAGATTGGGAGGTGGGAGACCAAAAGATAGATTGGACAGCATTAGAAACCGAAGAAAGAGCCCGAGGTCCAGGTGCAGGACTTGGGGAAAAGACTAAAACATTACCAGGTTTACTAGTACAGGTACTGCCACGTTTATTAACTACGAAAAAGGAGGACTGGGGTGCAATCTCAGCCTGTAAACAAAAGCAAGATGAAGACACTAGTGATTTCTATGTCCGATTCGAAAAATGTTTTGGTATAAATAGTGGAATAAAAGCAAGTAGCGAATCGTATCCACATCTGTTTGTGACAAAATTAGTTGAAAATTCCCTGCCCCAAGTGAAGAATAGAGTATTGAAATTTGAAAGTACCTGGCAAGGTAACACTCCGTCACAAATGTTACAAATGTTACAGTACCATCACAATAGAATTAGGGAGGAACAAGAACATGAACAAAGACGAATGAAAGACACGAAAATGAAAATGCTAGTCTCCCAGACAGTTCCAGCTGACGGTCATAAAAAGGGTATGACACAGTCCAGTGATTCAGCAGGTCCTGTGAAAGGGACATGCAACTATTGTAAACAGCCAGGTCATTATGTACACGATTGTCCAGTCTTAAAACACAATATCGCCACAGGTGCAACAAAGGAAAGACCACGTCCACCTAGACAGGATCAGAACCAAACGCAACTCCCTCAGCATGCACAATCCAGGCCAACACCGCAACAGGCAGCTCCACAACTGACCGTAGCTGCATCACAGCAACAGCCTATTGCTGCCACACAAGCAGCAACGCAACAAATGTACCAGTATGCACAGTATGACTATCCTGATTATCAACGATACTCATGAAACAGCCTAGAGAGGGAAGTTGACTTACCCCTTATCGAGGTCCCTGTAGATCAAGAAGGACCTTATGTACATAGTGAACTATTAGGCCAAGATAGAAAATTTTTACTTGATACAGGGGCAAGCCGAACAACCATAAAACATAGTGAAGTTCCAGGGGCACCCCTCTCAGGCTCGCAGAATATTTCCCTTGGTTTCTCAGGAAAACCTATCATTAACGAAGTATCACAGCCTCTTCCACTTACGATTGGTCCCTTGACACGAACTACAGATTTATTGCTTACTAAATCATGTCCAGAAAACTTGTTAGGTATAAAAACACTGAAAGCTCTAGGAGCTATAATATGTTGTTCTCCGGAAGGAGTAAGATTATTTTTACGCGATTTCAAAGGGCACTATGTGTCCCGAGACATGGATCCCCGATTACAGAATTTACCTACACACTTATGGGCACAAGGCCCCACTGATGTTGGTTGCATGAACATTACACCATATCGAGTTACACTTAAAACAGGAGTAGTATTACCACGAATGCGACAATACAAGTTACCCCCAGATGCTGTAGTGGCTTTACTGCAAATCATTGACGAGCTTATTGCCCAAGGAGTGGTTGTGGAAACCGACTCCAATGTATGTAATTCCCCGATAATTCCGATTCTTAAACGAACTGATCCAAAGGCCCCGCCAGTATATCGATTAGTTATTGATCTGCGCGAGCTAAACAAATGCATTGTACCACAATTCCCTGTGGTCCCAGACATCTCGTCGTTACTGACAGCCATTGATTCCAAAGCAACGTTCTTTACTGTAATTGATCTTAAGAATGCCTTTTTCAGCGTCCCAATAGATCCGGAAAGCCAATACCTGTTCGGATTCAGTTTGAATGGACGAAGTTTTAAATTCACACGCGCACCTCAAGGATTCACAGAAAGCCCCAGCATCTATAGCCAAGCACTGAAACGAGAACTTGACAGTATACACATGCCAATAAACACTGCACTGCTTCAGTATGTCGATGATCTGCTGATCACCGCTCGAAGCGAACCTGAATGTGAGAAAGCATCACTGACGGTTTTACAATTTCTGGCCGACAAGGGGCACAAGGTGTCCCCTTCTAAGCTGCAATTCTGTGTCCAGCGAGTTGTTTACCTTGGGCACTCGCTGTCCAAGGAGGGAAGGCAGCTTACACCTGATCGAATCCAGTTAATTGCTAACATGCCAATACCCAAGACACAAAAGGAGGTGCGGGCTTTTATAGGCCTCACTTCATATTGTAGGCAGTGGATCCCTCAGTATGCATTTCTAGCAAAACCACTCATTCAGCTGACAACACAGGAGGCAGCCACATCGACTGTCCTCCCTTGGACTCAAGACCATACACAAGCCTTTGAAAGCTTAAAGACAGCTTTATGTCAAGCACCTGTTTTAACAACACCATGTTATAGTAAACAATTTACACTCTTTGTTACGGAACGCGAAGGTACTGCCTTGTCAGTACTCACACAGGAACAAGCAGGATCACACAAACCGTGTGCTTATTTTTCTAGCACATTAGATCCCGTAGCTCAAGCTTTGCCTGCGTGCCTGAAATCAGTGGCAGCGACAGCTTTAGCAATCAGACAAAGCGATTCTATAGTATTAGGACATCAATTGACAGTACAAGTACCACATGCAGTAGAGGTTCTTGTGAACCGAACGCAAACACAACACTTGACTATAGCAAGACTTACCGGTTATGAATTAACATTGTTTCAGCCACATATAGAGATCAGACGTTGTAATACATTGAACCCTGCCACACTTTTGCCAGTAAATGGAACAGACCCACTAGCACATGATTGTATTGAAGTTATTACTATCACGACGAAACCTAGACAAGACTTGACAGACGTCCCATTGTCAGATCCAGACCTGACGTTGTATGTAGACGGTTCATGCATGAGAACAAGTGCAGGAGAGTTAGTGGCCGCGTATGCAGTCACAACAGAAACTGAAGTTATTGAAACAAATTGTATTAGCACTTTGTCAGCTCAAGCAGCAGAGCTCATCGCTCTGACACAAGCCTGTATTCAAGCCACAAATAAGAAAGTCAACATATACACAGATTCACGTTATGCATTCGGAGTCGTTCATGCCTTCGGCGTGCTGTGGCGAGAGAGAGGTTATTTAACTTCTCACGGTGCCCACATCCAGCACGGACAACTCATTCATGCCTTATTAGATGCAATACATCTACCCACTGCAATATCGATTATGAAATGCAAAGCCCATACGAAAGTTACCGATATTATTTCTCAGGGTAACGACCTAGCTGACAGAACAGCTAAACAAACTGTTCAAACTCACACAACCGACATGACAAAGACAATAGTTCCGACACCAACACATTGCATGACAGTTAAGGAGCCCGCTCTTGATGTAGTTGACATACAGACACATGCTACACCAGATGAAATAAAGAAATGGACTGAATTAGGAGGGATCCAAACGGATCAAGGATGGATGACGAAGGAAAAATCTGTATGGTTTCTTCCCGACTCTATGGTTCAAGTTATCATTAATACAATACATAGTCCAGCGCACCTAGGAGAAAAAGCTATGCTAGACAGCATTCAACATATTTGGTTCAACAAACATTTACGAGCAGCTGCTAAACAAAAAGTTCGTACCTGTATGATATGTTGTCAGTTTAATCCAGGTAAAAGCATTCCCGTGGAACAGGGTGGATTTCAGCCCCCTGATCACCCTTTTGAAGTCCTCCAGATGGATTACATCCAGATGGAACGATGTCGAGGATTCAAATATGTTCTCGTAGTTGTCTGTGCTCTTTCCCGTTGGACCGAAGCCTACCCAGTTTCAGATTACACTGCTCCGACTACTGCCAGACAGTTAGTTCGAGAATTCTTCCCACGGTACGGTTTACCACGTGTTGTCTACTCAGATAACGGCCAGCCGTTCTCATCCGAATTAATGAAACACGTTTCACTTTTGTTAGGCTATCAATGGAAGTTTCACTGTGTCCGACACCCCGAGGCAGCAGGTCTCGTGGAACGACATAATCAAACTCTGTATATTAGATTGTCAAAAATATGTAGAGAGAAAGGTGTTGATTGGGTAGTAGCCTTACCAGTTGCACTCTTTTACATGAGAATGGTAGCGCACTCTCGAACAGGGCTATCCCCATATGAGGTGATCTTTGGCAGACCACCAAATATGTGGGGGACGCCTATACCCCGTAAAATAACTGATGTTGACTGTAATATGCTGACAGATTACCTGGCTTCCTTGATGTCTGCACTACAATCTTGTCGTTCACAGGTAGCTGCAGCCTTTCCTGACAACACTGAGGTGAAACCCCATGACGTAGTTCCCGAGGACCTGGTGTTAGTGCGAAATTTTGACCGAAAGACTCAGCTGGATCCTAGGTGGAAATCGCCTCAACTTGTACTGCTCACCCCGAGGACAGCCGTGAAGATCGAAGGTCGCAAAGGCTGGTTACATTCAAGTCATATCAAGAAATTTCATGGACTACCGTCAGATGTAAATGTCACACCTTGCGTGTTTTCACCGATTGACTCAAAGCTCCCTTTGGTTGAAAAGACTGAAACAGAACTATACAAACTAAAATTACGGTCTAGAAAGTCAGACAATTTGATTGTTTAAGTCCTCTCCAAGGTGAAGCGGTTGAATTTGTCCCCGACATGTATCCCCTAGACCTGAATAGAGAAAGAAATCGGAAAATACAGTTGAAAAAGTATGCGTATTGTAAATCACTGCGTAGTCATTGCACAGTAACGTTATTAATTTTGTTTTTTCTAAGTTTTCTGATCATCATTGTCAGCATACTATTGCACATGTATTACCCTATTTTCAAGCATAATCACAATGTAACTGCTGAACATTCTTTTAGCGAATTACCACCGCATGAATTGTCCTATAGATTTGCGCTGCGCAATAACACTTTCATTAGTATGTTACACCATTCCCATCAGACCAGCAATGCTACAAATTGTTGGATATGTGGCCAACTCCCCCCTTATCAGGATTATAAAGGAGTTTTGCCTCTCTTTCCATATCCGTTCACACACAATGGCTCCTGTGGAGCATGGTTTAGTTTAATTAATTCTTTAAATTCAAATTCAGTAGGTTATCAAGACAATTGGGTATGGGGAAACCTAAACCTAGTTTTACTCAAAGTCTGCTACCCTAACAAGGAGGGACTTCCCAAAAGAACAGGAACTGATCTAGAAAATGAAGTATATGGATTAGGTAATTTTACACTTAACCTCATGATCCTGAACGTTGAATCCGAAGCTACACCAATCTTGCCCGCCATGTCAGTATTCCCAGTAAAGGGGGAATTATGTGTAAAAAAGAATGGTTCCATACACATGGGCCATAGTAAATGCACCACTGTGATAAAATTCAGTGATCAAGGCAAGTCTACATTTAGAGCTTCTCGTCATTCCTACTTCATATGTGGTCATACCGCATATATACGCTTACCTCTAGATTGGGATGGTACCTGTTACATCGCATTTCTTCTGCCACCTGTTTTCCTAGCCCCTCCTGATTATCATAGGAACATCCATTTAGTACACAATAGAGAACGGAGAGATCTCCCAATTGTCGATTACACTGAGACGGCATGGGAAAAATATACAGATTTCAATAAAGGTCTCTTTCCCTATATAGGTACAGTCACTAATAGTAAGCTGATACGTAGATTAACTAGGACCCTTGAAGCCGTAGTAAATGAAACTATTTCCGCCTTAGGCAACTTAACAGAGGAACAGTCTGTGATGCGGATTGTTGTTCTTCAAAATCGTCTTGTCCTTGACGTCATCCTGGCCGATAGGGGCGGAGCTTGTAGGGTCATCGGATCAAGTTGCTGCATATTCATCCCAGAAAATTCGCCATCTGTATATAAAGCTATAACTCGTCTTCATAAGATTGTAAGCCAGATACACCAGAATCCAGGCACCTGGACTTGGTCCGGTTGGTTTTGGAGCGTGTTGTCAGCCTGGGGATGGAGAATACTATCCTTCCTAGGTATTGGCTTTCTCATACTATTCAGTTGCTGCTTATGTCTACAATGTGGGCCAGCGATTTGTGGTCTGTGCGCCACATCGTGTATTCCACATCAAAGTTTTCGCTCAAGATCCCGGATAAAGAAAGAAGAACAAATGATACTATATGAACAGATCGATGGATTGATGAAGATTGATATCTCCTGAGGTCAGTAGGGGACAAGGAGGGAATGTGGAAATATGAATTTTCATGATCCGTTATGTCCCCTATCTTAGACCCCAACGGCTCCATGTATAAGATACAAGTACATGTATGTTCCCTCCAGTTCCAGTTATGAAGACGCAAACACATGTGCGTCCACCGTCAACATGTCCTCTTTCAGATCCGCCATGAATGGGTCGGATATTCGATTCCTAAGTATGAAAGGCCACCGACTTTATATGGCTCAGTTACTTCATTTTGCAGTTCAGGCGAGTAGGCCCTGAATGCTGCCATCAAGCCTTTCCCTGCTTTCTACCTCTGACAGCTCCAGTCTGAGCTCGCATCTGTATCCATGAACTTTGTCCTACTCCCTGCGCGGCTAACGGTGCCTGACTCGGCCTGTCTGCCTGCCAAAAAACTGTATTTCACCTTCAAGATTATCTGCTCCGCTCCTCATCCAATGCATTCCTGTCTAGTAGTTTAAGTAAACATCCTTCCAGCTACCAAGCTAAGGGCCCGGCTTTTCTGTCTTCATGCAAGTAATTCATGGCCCTGTTACTATGGAAGATTTCTGCCCCTCGCATCTCATGTAGACACTCAGACGCTTGTACACGCACTCACAGTCAGTATAGAATAGATTTTGTTCGAAAGACCTTTCCTTTTGGATAACATAGTTCTTTAAACATAGGATGTTAGATATGATATAGGATTAGGTTGACTTGACCCCCCAGACTTTTGTCTCCACATGTAGAGCTAAATGTCAAGTCCCCTTCACCCCCTAGTTGCACGTCAATCACACGTCATGCTGCTGCGCGCGCATCTCTGCCAAATAATTCTGCTGACATTGTGAAATTCTTTCATGGAACCACCCATTGTGACATCATACCTAATGACGTTTTTAGTTACGCCCAGTTACGCCTCTTTTAGTTACGCATGTATGTCTTTATCTCTGTTATCAATTGTTACGCCCCCTGCATCTGTTTCACTGTAATGCCTCTTCTATAAAACTGATTACTTGTCAATAATGTATTGCTCTTCACTTCCTGAACCTCCATGGTGATGGAATATGAAGTCCACAATTCGAATTGTTATTGGAATAAAGCCCGTTCCGAACCTCTAATACCACGGATTCTGCCTCTTATTTTACTGAGTTATTCTTAATAATTTTCCGCATCAAATTAAGTACCGGTAATTAAATTATTTACCACATCTATGTAAATACGGCTCATCCGTGCATTTTTGGAATGGCGGAGCGTGGCGTTAGAATTTTGTGCTGAACGCCACGCTCCGCCATTCCCTTGTACATATGCCCCTGAGTATTTGAAGGACCATAAACATTAAAACAAGAAACTAGAACTTTATCAATGAATAACTTGGTAAACAACCGTCGACCATTATCATCAGACTCTTGGGAATTCAATTGGATATGAAGTGATTTATGACAAAGGGTTATGACTCAATTTCTATTAACATCTCCTGGTGAAAAGAAAACTTTGCCTACCCTACCTCTCTTCAATTTCAAAAACTTGCTTGCTGTGAGATGTGATTCCTGAATAACTGCTATGTTGGCCCCAAGTTTCTCTAAGTGTATCAAACCACATTGGTGCCAATTACGATCCTGTAACAAAATTCCCCGTACGACTCGTATCCGGTCTTTTTACCGTACGAATCGTACAAGTGCCGTACAAACTGCCAAGTACGATTCGCATGGGAAAAAGACCATACGAATCGCATTGGGAATTATTCCCCACACGTCCTCGGGTCGGAAAATGTGTCCGACACGTCCTCGGACGATTTACCGTACAAATGTGAAAAGTGAAGTCCGACCGCGGAAGTACGATCCATCCCGTGCGTCCGATGTTACAACCGTATGGAAAAAACACCGTCCGCACCGAACTCACATAGCAACCATGGAGACATGTGCCCGCATACGCGCCCAACACTCCCCCCAGCCCTCCTATGAACGAGTCGAATCCCCACCCGTGAATGTATGGAGCGTACCCCCACCCCAACCGTATATGTACGACCCGTACCCTCACCCGCGTACGTATGGAGCGCACCCCCACCCCAACCGTGTATGTACGGACCGTACCCCCACCCCAACTGTGTATGTACGACCCGTACCCTCACCCGCGTACGTATGGAGCGTACCCCCACCCCAACCGTGTATGTACGGACCGTACCCCCACCCAAACCGTGTATGTATGACCCGTACCCTCACCCGCGTACGTATGGAGCGTACCCCCACCCCAACAGTGTATGTACGACCCGTACCCTCACCCGCGTACGTATGGAGCACACCCCCACCCCAACCATGTATGTACGGACCATACCCCCACCCCAACCGTGTATGTACGACCCGTACCCTCACCCGCGTACGTATGGAGCGTACCCCCACCCCAACCGTGTATGTACGGACCGTATCCCCACCCCAACCGTGCATTTACGGACCGTACCCCCACCCCAACCCTGTATGTACGACCCGTACCCTCACCCGCGTACGTATGGAGCGCACCCCCACCCCAACCGTGCATGTACGGACCGTACCCCCACCCCAACCGTGTATGTACGACCCGTACCCTCACCCGCGTATGCATGGAGCATACCCCCACCCCAACCGTGTATGTACGGACCGTACCCCCACCCCAACCGTGTATGTACGACCCGTACCCTCACCCGCGTACGTATGGAGCGGACCCCCACCCCAACAGTGTATGTACGGACCGTACCCCCACCCCAACCGTGTATGTACGACACGTACCCTCACCCGCGTACGTATGGAGCGTACCCCCACCCCAACATTCTAAGTACGGAGCGCACCCCAGGCCCCAACACCAGCACCTTCACACAACATCGCGCATGTACGAGTTGTACCAAGCCAGACACAAGGACAGCACTGTACAACAAAATTCCCGAAGTACACACCGTACACACGCTAAAAGCGCACGTACACAACCAGGACAAAGCAAAACAACACAAGAATACACCATTCGAATGGCACAAAGCCACAAAACATTTCCAACAAGCACAAATACAAAACATTCACTGACCTGCAACTGCCAAAATCCAAAACAGAGGCCCAAAACACAACCACTCCTTATAACACACCCACCCAAAGTTCAAACACAGCCACACCCACCAGTGGACCAATAAAAAGGGCCCACACACACAAACCATGAGCCTTTGCAACAGACTCACTGCTGCCAGACCCCACAGACAACCTACAGCACCATACTTGAACCTTTACTACACCTTACACTTGCACACCTTCACACACACACCTTCACAAACACCCCCTCATCACATTCACACACACACCTGCACAACCACACCCACACACCCACAACCATCCACACCCCCCCCCACAACCATCCACACCCACACCCCTCACCATGCCCACTAACAAGAATCCAAAGTTCACTAGCTGAGAGTTGGAGGTCCTTGTCGACGAAATCCTCAGAGTCGAGCCACACCTCTTTGGAACATTGGTCAGACAGACCAGCATGTCCGAAAAAACAGCCATGTGGCAGAGGATTGTCGATGCTGTGAATGCTGTTGCAGCCACCAGAAGGACCAGGCATGAATGCCAAGCCAGGTGGTACGATCTGCGGAGGAGGGTCCGAGCCAAAATGACCGACGACCACAACCAGGCCAACGTCACTGGAGGAGGGCCGCCCCGCAGACCCGTACACTACCATCCCTGGGAGGAGAGGGTGATGGCCATACTGCCGGTGGTGTCAGTGGACGGATTAGAAGGACTCCGAGACCCGGATGAGTACACAAACAACTCACCTCACATGGGGGGAACGTCATCCACAACCAAACTCACAAACAGGCACACAACCACTCCAAGCTATCGCATGACTCAACCACACTCCATGAACACGCACATGCCACTGGTGCCACCATGCCCCATGCACCCAGCTGGACAATGCAAAGTCACAGGCCACAGAAAACACCAACACAAGACACGGTAACCCGGATGGCGGGAGTGTGGGCCCCAAAAATCACATAGTGCAACTCAGAAGCAGACAACAATGCCCCCTGCCCATATGGCCTAGGTCACAGCCAGACAAACAGTGTGTCCCCACACAGGAAAGACTTGCCAGCAAATGGCGGACGCCTTGCATTAACACATGGGGGTGACGGCACGTTTTTGCACATGACAGCAGCTAATGAACAGCCAACACTGTGAAAGAGTGGCAGCACACACCACCACAGCAGCAGCGCAGACACAGACGATACACCAAATGGGTGCCTGGAGATCAGAAACAAACTCACATCAACAAGCCAAGGGCCATTCAAAGATCTGCTAAAAGTGTGTGCCTAGGAAGCTGGGCTGAGGTGACATAGGGTGACACACAGAGGGAGGGAGAGGGGGAGAGAGAGGGAGGGAGACACAGGGAGACGGACAGAGGGAGGAGGCTGACACACAGAGGGAGGGAGAGGGGGACAGAGAGGGAGTGAGAAAGGGACACACAGGGAGACCAATTCAGCCTTGGGGGGTGTGGGAATGTCTGCTCGTCAGCAGGTGGACTGCGTGCATGTAGACAAGGGTGGCCAGTGCCTGAACACCCCCTCTTCTCCATGGCAAAACACAGGGCCATGTCTCAACCTGTGCACGAGCACAACGCCAGCTACCTGCATTATAGAAGTGTGTGGAACAACTCCATGTGCCCACGTACAGTGCAACACGGAAGGCGCCAATGCATGGCTCGCCACACCTGCTCACTCCACTGCTGACTGCAGTCACAATTGACGCAGCAAGTAAGACTGTGCCACACATAGGTAAAGTCGCAAAAGCTGTGGCCAAGGGACACCCCCATGCACAAGTGCACTGTGAGTGGAATGCAAGACATATCCAAATTCCCAGAGGAAATGTGCCAACTTAGAAACGAATGAAACATGGATGTTGCATGGAACAAAATTAACATTGTCTCTCTCACACACAGGTCAACGTCGTGGATCACCCCCCAACACTGGGGGGGAAGACTCACAGGACCCGGCTCTGCGGGATGACGGACCCACCGGCAGCGACGACACTCACCACTCTGTGGACGAACCCGACCAACCTGGCCCCTCTGGTGTCCAACCACCTGCAGCACCTGCGTCAGGTACAACTGGGCCAACCACCACCCCCACTCCTGCCACATCCCAGGAGACACCCAGGATCCCTGCCCCACCACCACAATGCAGCCAGGCTGGCCAGGAGGGACACGGTGTACCGGGCACCCAGGAGGAGGCAGGTGACAACGCCAATGCCACCCCTCAGGGGTCCCGGAGACCCGATGTGCCCACAAGGGCAGGCCAGGTGCAAGTGGGCAGGGGTGGTGGGAGTGGAGGACGGCGGAGGCCCGAGCCTGACCGGTTGGCTGCGTAACCGGTATATTCCCATGTCAGAAACATCCTGGACACATACCGGCAGGACACCACGGGCATGGCCCAGGTTGTGTCCATCCTCGAGGAGATCAAGACCCAGCAAGCCCAGCAACATGCGGAGCAACATGCCTGTCTACTGCGACACCAAGGGCGGATGGAGGACAGACAGGCTGAGCTTGTGACGGTTTTCACGGGAATTAACAGTACACTCCGTCGGATAGCCGACAACATAGGCAACCCTCCCTGTGCCACCAGGCGTAGAACATCACCACCCACAGGGAGGGATGAGGAGGAGGAGGAGACATCCGACGGAGCATCCCAAACATCGTCACGGCCTGCTTCTGAGGGTCCCCTTAGGAGGGCGGGTCGTCCACGGAAAAGACCGTGAGGGTCAGCGCAACAGCACCATCTCCCAGGACACCTGGCCTGGCACCTGGCCCACTGGACCAACAGCAGCACAGCAGCAAAAGACATTCTCTGCCACATGGACTTGCTGGTCACTGTCTGACCAATGTTGACAAAGACTGTGGCATGGACTCTCAGGATCTCCAATGGCAAGGACACCAACTCCCCTAGTGAACTTTGGATTCCACACACCCGGGAAGCCCCTCATGTCATACCCCCCCCACGTACCCCAACCAAAATAAAAAGTTACACCATAAAGAGAAGATGCCTACATTTTGCATTATTACCTTACATGAGTCTTGTAAAGTCTAACCATGCCTGAGTTCTCATTTGACTTCAACCATCCACACCCTGGGGCCTGGGTCTGGCACAGGACACACATGGGTCACATTGTATTAGGCAAGACAGACATGGAGCACCATACACACCCGTGATGGGCCCAACCAGCTGAGGGGGTGGCCGCACAACCGTGCCGACAGACATATTGAGTACAGCGACAGCCATGCGCAGAGGTCAGGGATCATGTGGAGTGTCCTGTGGGGCACCCAGGTATGTGTGGACAGGTTGCAGAGAACCATGTCCTGCAAGCTTGAGTCAGGTGGATGCAGAGAATGGTGGCCTGGCCAACGTTGGTTGCATGGGGATGGCACATGTCACAATACCCACACAGTCATGGACATCATGCACAATACACAGTCTAATCCCACACAAACAGCTAGCATCTTGCTACTCTACACATAGACACATAGCCACTATCACGGAAAACCATGCCAGACATGCCGGATGCACCGTGGCAACACACCAGCATTGACTGAGAAGAGGCACCTTGGAGGCATAGGGACACCTTTATTATTTATGTATTCGGGAATGCAGAGGCAACTCGGAGTACACATGAACAGGTCATGTGGAGTAACATGTGGGTCCAACACTGGAACCCCCCTTCTGCAGCACAAATGCGTGATAGCCATGGAACTGGCACACAAGTGTCGGCTAACAGCTAAACACCCCCTGCTGCTCACGGAGAGGCTGCCATACACCATTGATCCTCTGATGTGGAAGTCCCACACCATGTCAAGCCAATGCAAACCGTATGTGTCCGAGGGCAGTGTGACAGACATTGATGCCATCATCACAATCCACAATCCCATCACAGATGACTGTCTACAAGTCTGACCATCTATTCAGGTGTACCCAGCTGCATGTCATGTGTCCCATGGTGATGTGACATGTCTGCAGAGGAACCAAACATCGACAGGGGCAGTGTGCACACATCGTAAACAACTGCCACACCCAATACACCCCTGATGCATCCCTTACCCTAAGGAGACTTCCAAACTTGTCCGTGCATGTAACGCTGAGTCAGCACACAATGACGTGTCCATGAGGAATAGCAGTGCCACAACAATGCAACCAGCAGACGGCATGCGCAAGTACCTGGGGATGAGAGACACACAAGAAGTCAGCCACAAAAAGCACAGCCACTTGCATGTGCATGTACTCGACACATGTAAGGATGACAACATGCAAGGTCACAATTATGACTGGGGAAATACACTCATCACTGGCACCATCACTCCAGTGACACATCCACACACACCTCTGACTCACGTGCCATACATGCAGATGGACACACACATCGCAACACATGCCACACGGGGACCAATGCGTGCACACACAGACACTGGTACTCACCACTAAGCAAAGAAGTCGCGTATGAGCCGACTTCGGATGTCCTCTTGCGGAACCACATCCTCCACATCACTAGCCCCATTGCCAAGCCCTTCGTCCTCCACGGGTGGATGGTCCTGATCATCTTGATCCAGGATGAGTGGCACAGCTTTCTCAACTGCCATGTTGTGCAGCATGCAGCAGACCATGAAGATTTTGCAGACCTTCGCCGGGGCATATGGGAGGGCGCCGCCGGTCTTGTGGAGGCATCTGAATCGGCTCTTCAGGAGGCCAAATGTCCTCTCTATCACTCGTCTTGTCCGGCCATGGGCGGTGTTGTAGCGGAGCTGGGCCGGCGTGATGGGGTTGCGGAGAGGTGTGATCAGCCATGGCATGTTGGGATAGCCAGCGTCCCCTACATGGAAACCACATGGACATAAGTAGGACAGGAGAAGCGGTCGTGCTGGAAGTCTACGCAAAATACAGGACAGACAGAGTGTACCCACCAACAACACATGCTCATTCGTTGCGCAGCTGCGTCATCATTTCAGGCACCCTGCTACGCCTCATGATGTAGGCATCGTGTGCTGATCCTGGAAAACGAGCACAGACATGTGAAATCGCCATGTTGGACAGACACACCACAAGGGCATTGATGGAGTGGTAGTGCTTGCGATTCCTGTACGCTACCTCCTGTGCCTGTGGTGGTACCAAAGCCACATGTGTCCCATCTATGGACCCAATGACATGGGGCATCCGTCCCAGGGCATAGAATCCACGCTTGACCCCAGTCAACATTTCAGGAGTTGGGAAATGGATGAACTCATCCAGGTGAAGCAACATGGCCTCTAAGAAATCATGCAGCACACGGCTGAACATGCTCTGGGACATGCCACCAACATGAGCTATGGTATATTGAAAGGTACCCGTGGCAAGAAAATGTAGGGCTGCCATTACCTTCAGCTTGGGTGTCAGTGCCGTAGGATACCTGTGCAGCGGTTGCAGGTGTGGTGCCAGCCTCGCCGTCAACTCCTCAATCAACGGTTGGGGGAAGCGGTAGCACCGGATACAGTCATTCTCCCGCATGTCAGCCAAGTCCGTAATTGGTCGGGGAAGAGGCGGCGCTCTGCAGTAATTTGGAAGTGACAAGGAAGAGTGAGTGCACTACAACAACAATTTATTTGTACTGAGCACATGTTAATCTGTCAATACACATATGCGACATACGGAGTCAGGTATGTGCCACATGCCCTGGACACGTATGGCTGCCAGGTGACACTCCTACCAAGACCCAGCTACACACGGATATTGTGAACCTCCACATGCCATGGCATGGGATTAGCTGTGTCCCAGTGTAAGTGAACAGCCAGACGCAACACAGGAGTGACATACATCAACACATCAGCAGAAGTAGGATGTCGATTTCAGAGACTGGTAGCGGAACACTAGAGCCACAGGTCACATGACATGACACTAGGACAGCCCACACACCTTGCCAATAAGGTGTACATGTAATGACTCACCACACATTCATTGAGAGGATGCAGACATGTCCTTGTGACGCTACTCCGTGTCCCATGCATACATACGCACCTCACATCCAATACCACATGTGGCCTGGTGTGCATAACAGTGTGCCATGTCCATCTACACACAGACACATGTTGGTTGCTGCAACAGCTGATGCTTTTGAGGGAGCACCAACATCAAGCTAATGGGAACACCCCACACATACATGACATAGACACATCGTGCACCGTGTGTAGTCACATGTCTGGTGTGGTAACCCCTGTAGCGGGCATCAGGGGACACTTGCGTGTGTTGTTGACTGTGCCATGCCAGTGACGCTCATCCCAAGTGTGCAGTACAACATGCACACATGTCAAAGAAGTTAAGGGCATGCCTGGCACACATTGCACCGTCACACATGACATCTGTACACATCTCATCATACATCTGGTGCCTTCTCGACTCAGGAGTAATGTGCCACATCACAGCCTTTCACACCTGTGCCCCACACATGTAGTACTGCCCAGACAATGCCTTGATGTCCATCCATGGACAAGTATGTCAGCCCTATTACTTCCTGTGTGCTGCCTGTCACCACTGTGATGTGTGAAAGGCACCATACATTCGCTCAGAGGGCCTGTGTACGCTCCCTATCACTATGGGAGTGCTGCCGTATGTGTACCCATAGTGATAGTGAGCGTACAGGCGTGTGTACGGTCCGTATCACTATGGGTACGCATACGCGAGAACACCCATAGTGATAGTGAGCGTACAGGCGTGTGTACGGTCCGTACCACTATGGGTATGCATACGCGAGAACACCCATAGTGATAGTGAGCGTACAGGCGTGTGTACGGTCCGTACCACTATGGGTGTTCTCGCGTATGCGTACCCATAGTGGTACGGACCGTACACACGCCTGTACACTCGCTATCACTATGGGTGTTCTCGCGTATGCGTACCCATAGTGGTACGGACCGTACACACGCCTGTACGCTCACTATCACTATGGGTGTTCTCGCGTATGCGTACCCATAGTGGTACGGACCGTACACACGCCTGTACACTCACTATCACTATGGGTACGCATACGCGAGCACACCCATAGTGATACGGACCGTACACACGCCTGTACGGGCCGTTGCTATGCTTTTGGGGTGCCCTAGGGCCCTGGTACGCACCGTACATGTGTGTGAAACTCCAAATTACATAGGGGACATATGAGGGACAAGTATAAAGGCCTACATGCATGCTGGTTGTCATGGAAACCAAGTTTAAAGTTTGAATTTTTTTCAGCAGGTGCACAGCAGAAGTCAGTTTGAATAAATCTACTTTGTTGCAATGTGGTTCTGGAGTTGACATCATGCTCAAGAAAAAACACAATCAGAACACACTGACTGTGCTAGGTTTGAAGGGATTGGAGGAAACATAGGATGCAAATGTGAGTGACCAATCACTCTGTACTCCTGTGCATGAAACAGGCCAGCAAGGCAGATATAAGGCAGCCAGGTCCCATGAGGGAGCACTTGCCTGCACATCTTTGGATTCTACGACCCAGCTGCTGCTACTGATTCCCTGGAACCATGTCAAGGTCTGTGGAGAGGTCACAGCCTTTCACCCTGGAGGAGAACCTGGCATTGCTGGATGTGATCCTCCCACAGTACCCCCTGCTGTATGGGCGGCCAGGGTATCAGGTGAGTGCAGAGTCTACTAGTACAGACTGTGTCCCTTGTTTGTGACTGTGACTTCTGGCATTGTGTCCAGGTGTGACACACATGCTATGTACTGTAGGGGGGGTCCCAGGAGGGGAATGCCTGATGTCTCCCAGCCAGAGCATGCTGTGGTGCATGTCTGCCGTCCTCACTTGCATTGTGTTTACTGTGACAATCACTGCATGGTGCATGCCACATTCAGCCTGTCTTGTCCTCCTGGGAATGTAGCCTCTACAGTCCTCATGTGATTATGTGGTCAGCCCAGTGTGACAGGTGACTGTACCCACAGATGTGTGTTAGTTCTGTGTACCTGTGCTGAGAGTGTCCACATGATGTGTTCGTACCCTGGACATCGGTGTGTGTGTAAGTCCCCTGTCATGTGGGTGGGTGCATATGTGGAGTGTGGCACCCGGGCTGCATGAGGGATGGATATACCCTGCCCATCTGATGTGAGCAGGGAGCAGTGCTGTGTGTCTGACGTGCAGAGCCAGCCCCACACCTGTGAGCCCCCCCCCGTCTAGTGGCACATGTGCAGAGTGAGGTTTGTCGCTGCATTTGGCAATGGCAGGTGAATGTCCTGTGCCTGTGTGTGTCTGTGTACTCTGCTGATGTAGCGTCAGTGGCCTGTGGCATGTGACTGCTTAGAGGTGCTGCACATTATCCTGGTGTAGCTTGTGATGCACAGTGTGAGCCTGGATCATTGATTGTGTCGTTGCCCTCATTCCACCTGTGTACTTTCAATGGCACGTACTGCTTTTGCCCTTCCCCAGAGGATCATGTCCCTATGACAAAGGTGCAATGCGTTGGATGCATACTATGCCTTGTTGTAAACAGCAAATTGGTTCTAATATGTGTCTCCGTGACATGTGCCAGGTGTATTGATGTAGTGTCACTTGTTCATCCTCACAGGTAGGCGCCTCTGCCAAGAAGCAGATATGGATGAACGCCGTCAGTGCTGTGAGGAGGACGGACGGTCGCAAGCGGCGCCTGGCCCAGGTGAGGAAACGCTGGCAGGATATCCGGTGCTGGATGCGGAGGATCGCACGGGTCCTGCTGGGGGACTCACCTGAGACCCATAAGAACCGCGGGCGCCGCCATCTGACCCACATCCACAAGCGTGTGCTGCCGGTGGTATTTCCAGACTTGGACAGGCGCTTACAGGAGAAGCAGCAGCAGGAAGGGGGTAGGTACATGTGTGTTTGTTGTGTGTCACCAGCATTTGTAAGTGCACAGTTGCATGGATACACTGCCAGGGTTTAAAGGTGCTGTGCAGATCCTGTTACCCACAGTATAGCGGTGCTCTCCTGCCTCCCTTCCCCTCCTTGCAATGTGTTCCCTGGTCTGTGTGTAGTCACTCCTTCACAAGGTTATGCAGGCTGGCACTTTCTCCACGTGAACTTTGCCTGTAGCATCATGTGTGGGGGTGGTGTGTAACAGGTTTTGGGACCTTGCCTGTGCCCTGTCCAGTTCAGTACTTGTGGGTTCCATGTCAGTTGGCACTGATGCTGAGGCCAGACATGGGAGTTAGTCTCTCAAGTGTCATGCCTTACAGCACGCATGTCCTATGTTGTGGCCTGTGACATGATGTGCATGAGTGTGCGATACGCATAGTGCAGGGATGGTGGCGTGTGTTGCAGTCATTCCCATTCAGGACCATGGAGTTGTGTGGCCACTACTGTCCCCTGGGGCATATTTTCATAGGTGTCATGTGTGTCATCACAAAATGTGGACACTCTCAGTGTCTACAGCATAGGTTGTGCTCTGTGCCATTGTCCCCTGGCACCATGTATATTGACGTAATATGTAGTACAAGTGTCCACTGTACAGCCTGACCTGATTTTCCTTGTTCATACTCACGGTGGCCAGTGCCTGTGTGTCTTGTTACAATCATCTGATGATGACCATTTGTACATGATTATTTGGACAGGCGCACCTTGGGTATTTGGTGTCCAATCTTGCATTTATGCAGCCCCTGTGTATTTCACCCAGACTAAGAGATGTAAGTGCTTCCTGTGTCTCAACAAATTGTCTCATGTAGGGGGTGGTTGGTGCGGGCAAAGCCTACATGTCAAAACCTGATGTCTCCTTGCTAGGTCTGGCCAGTGTGTGATGTTTGTCTGGACATACACTCAAGGTGCAGTGAGCCAGTCATGGTGGGCATGTTTTCAGTATTACCTATGCAGCATGTGCCTCAAGTTCATGGATATGGTCTCTGCTCATCCCTATTTTCGGCAACGCTGTGTGGTGCAGAGGCAGTGCTGGATTGTCCCCAGGGCCTGGCTCCTCTGTCAAACTCCATTTCATGTCATTTGCTATTGTGTCATGCTCACCATGGTTTTTCAGTGGCATGGTGGGTCAACCAACTGTGTGTTGCATGCCCTACATCTGTACCTTGTTTCGTAGATGTTACTGATCTTTCTTTTTAGGCTATGCACTGTAACCTATGTAGATTGGACTCATGTGACATATGTATACAGGTGTATGATTAATTGCTGTCTCTTCACCTTGCCCACAGCATCGTCGGGGGACACGGAGGGAGACATGAGCACAGACGGAGCGGAGGGACCGAGCACCAGTGCCAGCGTTGACATCGTGGCTGGCACATTGAGTGGAACTGAGGCGGAGGAGAGTGAGGCCGAGGACCTGTCCACTGGCACGACAGAATATGAAGCTGACGGGTCCGAGGATGATCTCTCCGAGTGGGCGGAGGCTGCACCAGCAGCTGACAGCGGCACAACATCTCACCCCGCCCCCTCCATTGCCATCAGCCGCCTCCCACTTGCTCGTGTCCCTTCCCAGCGTGCCCGGTCACCACATGTCTCCTTCCTGCCAGGCACCGCACCCCCTGCCCCTGTCTCCACTGCTGCCGCCAATGCCGAGCCTGTGGACATCCAGCGGCAGTTGCAGGTTGGTCAGGCTGCGATGCTTAATGTCCTCCATGGCCACAGCCAAGTGCTGAACAACATGGAGGCATACTTGGAGGGCATTTTCTCATCGCAGGCTGACCAACGCAACTTGCTGAGGTCCATTGACTCGACACTGACTGCAGCAGTGGGTCTCCTGCAGCGCTACGTCCAACCCCCTACCCCTGACCCATCCACACTTCCCACTCCCATGCCTGTCCCACGTACACCCAGACGTCAGCATGCACCCACCACAACAGACACAGGCACCACACCAGCAGGGAAGGTCATACGCACACCTCCTGGCACGCACACACATGGTGAAGTAGGCACACCCACTGGGTCGGGGGGCAAACGTAAGCCACGCAGCCAGAGTGGGAGTCCGCATTCCACCCAATCCACTCCCTCCAAATCCCCTCCCCTCAGCTCTCCTGGCCACATATCCGGCAAAGACTCCTTCATGGCCGCTCTGTCCCTGAGCCCCACTGTGACACCACCCCGCAAGCGGTCAAGGGAGTCCCCGGTCAGGGTGGTTGAGTCCCCCCCCCTGTCCACACCCTCCCCCAGTGGCGCTGCGACCCATCCCTCCACCCCCCCCCCTCCTTGGGGCCTGTGGTTCCTTCGGGTGCAGGGGAGTCTCTGGAGGACCTTGCTAAGGTGTGCAGCGACATCCTGGCCTCCGCCTTTGGCCCTGCCCCACCCCCTGTGGTGGAGTCCTCCATCCCTGCACCCACGACGCCTACCCTTCGCCCTCATGTCCCTGCGGTGCCTGGTCCTTCCCCCCCACATGATGCCCTCCCCGCTCTGGAAGACGAAGGAGTCTGACTGTGCAGGCAAGCTAGGGGACACGCGTCCCACTGTGTCCCCCACCTGGATTCGAACTTTGGATTGCCCTATGGGCATTGTACATTTTGAACTTTCAAGGGACAAACTGATTTTTGGATGCTGAATAAAGCAATTTATTTTTCCTTAGTACACTACTGTCTGTCTGGTACTGCTGTTGGTCGACCTGCCCCATTATTTTGGGTGGTGATAATGTGTTGGGTGTGTGGGAATTGTAGTCTTGTGCTGGTCATAGGGTGGATCCTGGTATCTGTGTGCCATCACAAGCTGTTGGCTACATAACTTTGTTCATGTAAGCAGTTACTGCATGGTGACATCGTCCCAAGGTGTGTTCCTTCCTCTGTGTAACCTGACATCTTCCCTGCAGGGTCTTTCCAATATGTGGTGCTGAGCTGTGTCTACATTGGCTGGGTGTGTGACGGACTCGTTAGACTTGGGCCATGCATGCTGAGCGATGTCTCCACCTGCATCATTCGTGGCGTCCTTGGTGGTCACTGTACTTGTGTATGTAGACTGTTGTCATGACTTCATGTGTACTTGTTTTCTTTTTGGCGCTATGCATGTGTATTCTCCCAGCCTCGCACACATGTGGTATATGTACTGCAGGATCTTTGTGCACCTGACTGACATTTGTGGGCATTGGATCTGTGGGTACTCCACCCTCTTCTTTGCAGGGGCACTGCTGGGAGTGTTGGGCACCCACCCCTCCTGTGTCTGGGCACTGCTGGGAGGACTCTGCACACACCCCTCCTGTGTCTGGGCACTGCTGGGAGGACTCTGCACCCACCCCTCCTGTGTCTGGGCACTGCTGGGAGGACTCTGCACCTACCCCTCCTGTGTCTGGGCACTGCTGGGAGGACTCTGCACCCACCCCTCTTGTGACTGGGCACTGCTGTGAGTGTTAGGCACCCACCCCTCCTGTGTCTGGGCACTGCTGGGAGGACTCTGCACCCACCCCTCCTGTGTCTGGGCACTGCTGGGAGGACTCTGCACCCACCCCTCCTGTGTCTGGGCACTGCTGGGAGGACTCTGCACACACCCCTCCTGTGTCTGGGCACTGCTGGGAGGACTCTGCACCCACCCCTCCTGTGTCTGGGCACTGCTGGGAGGACTCTGCACCCACCCCTCTTGTGACTGGGCACTGCTGGGAGGACTCTGCACCCACCCCTCTTGTGACTGGGCACTGCTGTGAGTGTTAGGCACCCACCCCTCCTGTGTCTGGGCACTGCTGGAAGGACTCTGCACCCACCCCTCCTGTGTCTGGGCACTGCTGGGAGGACTCTGCACACACCCCTCCTGTGTCTGGGCACTGCTGGGAGGACTCTGCACCCACCCCTCCTGTGACTGGGCACTGCTGGGAGGACTCTGCACCCACCCCTCTTGTGACTAGGCACTGCTGTGAGTGTTAGGCACCCACCCCTCCTGTGTCTGGGCACTGCTGGGAGGACTCTGCACCCACCCCTCCTGTGTCTGGGCACTGCTGGGAGGACTCTGCACACACCCCTCCTGTGTCTGGGCACTGCTGGGAGGACTCTGCACCCACCCCTCCTGTGTCTGGGCACTGCTGGGAGGACTCTGCACCCACCCCTCCTGTGTCTGGGCACTGCTGGGAGGACTCTGCACCCACCCCTCTTGTGACTGGGCACTGCTGTGAGTGTTAGGCACCCACCCCTCCTGTGTCTGGGCACTGCTGGGAGGACTCTGCACCCAACCCTCCTATTTCACGATATGTACGCTTAGAACATACACGGGTGTGGGTTCGCTCCATGCATACGAGGTGGGGTTACGGTCCGTACGTACACTGTTGGCATGGGGGTACGCTCCATGCATACGCGGGTGAGGGTACGGGTCGTACTTACACTGTTGGGGTGGGGGTACGCTCCATACGTACGCGGGTGAGGGTACGGGTCGTACTTACACTGTTGGGGTGGGGGGTACGCTCCATACATACGCGGGTGAGGGTACAGGTCGTACATACACGGTTGGGGTGGGGGTACGCTCCATGCATACGTGGGTGAGGGTACGGGTCGTACTTACACTGTTGGGGTGGGGGGTACGCTCCATACGTACGCGGGTGAGGGTACGGGTCGTACTTACACTGTTGGGGTGGGGGGTATGCTCCATACGTACGCGGGTGAGGGTACGGGTCGTACTTACACTGTTGGGGTGGGGGGTACGCTCCATACATACGCGGGTGAGGGTACGGGTCGTACATACACGGTTGGGGTGGGGGTACGCTCCATGCATACGCGGGTGAGGGTACGGGTCGTACTTACACTGTTGGGGTGGGGGGTACGCTCCATACGTACGCGGGTGAGGGTACGGGTCGTACTTACACTGTTGGGGTGGGGGGTACGCTCCATACGTACACGGGTGAGGGTACGGGTCGTACTTACACTGTTGGGGTGGGGGGTACGCTCCATACATACGCGGGTGAGGGTACGGGTCGTACATACACGGTTGGGGTGGGGGTATGCTCCATGCATACGTGGGTGAGGGTACAGGTCGTACTTACACTGTTGGGATGGGGGGTACGCTCCATACGTACGCGGGTGAGGGTACGGGTCGTACTTACACTGTTGGGGTGGGGGGTACGCTCCATACGTACGCGGGTGAGGGTACGGGTCGTACTTACACTGTTGGGGTGGGGGGTACGCTCCATACGTACGCGGGTGAGGGTACGGGTCGTACTTACACTGTTGGGGTGGGGGGTACGCTACATACGTACGCGGGTGAGGGTACGGGTCATACTTACACTGTTGGGGTGGGGGGTACGCTCCATACGTACGCGGGTGAGGGTACGGTTCGTACTTACACTGTTGGGGTGGGGGGTACGCTCCATACGTATGCGGGTGAGGGTACGGGTCGTACTTACACTGTTGGGGTGGGGGTACGCTCCATACGTACGCGGGTGAGGGTACGGGTCTTACTTACACTGTTGGGGTGGGGGGTACGCTCCATACGTACGCAGGTGAGGGGACGGGTCGTACATACACGGTTGGGGTGGGGGTACGCTCCATGCGTACGCGGGTGAGGGTACGAGTCGAACTTACACTGTTGGGGTGGGGGGTACGCTCCATGCATACGGGGGTGGGGGTACAGTCCGTACATATCCGTACCCACGCTATGGAATGCTTGTGTGGGCCGTACCCAGGCCTTTGCCACGTGGGTACAGCCGTCCCGCCATTGTTGGCGTGACGTAGGTGTGGGCGGGGTACAACTCGTACCCACGCTCTTAAGGCGTGGGTACGGGACGTACCTGTATTGTTGTGTTGCCGGTTCGCGTCGTCAAGCACTTCCGTTGTGGCGGACGCTGGCTTTGCTGGACACGCCCCCACCCCCTCGTAGTGACCAGGGCCTGGGGGTCAGGTATGTCCAGGGCATGTGTGCTGTGGGACTTTGGTGGGGGTTTTGTGGCCTGTCCCTGGTCCTGCCCCCCCCCCTTTCCCCGCTCCCTTTGTTGTTCTGACCTTCTGCGGCGTCTGCGTCGTAACCTGTAGAGGAGGTCGACTGCTATGAGGGTCGGGATGACACGTAGGTTCGGGTCCATGTCTGTCCGTCGCGTGCAGGTACTCCTTGTTCACGTCGTCCTGATTTCCCGGCGGTTTTTGGCTGCCGGAAAATATTGTCCGTGCGGTATGACGTCGGTGCGAATCGTAATGCCTGGTTCGTGAATGGCAGGCTGCGTGCGTCCCGACATCACGTCGGCGCTTTCCCGGATCACATTTGTATGTTTATTTTCGTCGGTCGGGGTTTTGTACGATTCGTACGGAAATGGTATTTCAATGTTTGTATATTTTGACGACCGGGTACGCGTCGGATGGAGAATATGCTCCGTCCGACGGTTCGTACCCGGTTTTTACAGGATCGTGATCGGCACCATTGTCTCTTAATTGGGGAATTTAAACTTCTGACACTTCACAAGACAATTTTTAACAACATGAAAGAAATTGAGATTAAAAGGCCAGACCAGACATGCCATAAAAAAAAAATGGGTGTTAACAATGTAACAATATATGTATTGGAGAAAACTGTGAAAACCATTGAAATTAAAAAGAAGAGAATAAAAAAGGGAATTAATTAAAAATGGAAAGAGAGAGAGAAAAAGAAGGTAAGAAAATTGGCAAAGACTAGGATAGAAAAGGAACAAGAACAATTACAAGATTATAAAAAGAGAATAAAACATACCTAACAATTTCCTAAAAGGGGGACCACATGGGACAGATGGCATGTCCATACTCCAAGGGAAAGGACACAGGGAGGACCACACTAGAGAAGAAATTAGTCAGTGAATCAAAATTCTATATCGATACTTCTAAAATACAGCAAACATTATAACTAAGAGCTTCATTACGATGTTGGGCGGAAAGTTTCCGCCCAACTCCATCTCAGAATCGGAACTGACCGACCTGTGGTCAGCTGTTCCGCCCGACTGATTACGACACTGTTCGTCGGAGTCCCACTGATTTCTATGGGAGCCCGTGTTCCGCCCGATAATGCAGGCTCCTATGGGGAAATGCGGTGTGAGCGGAAAAACCTGCACCCTGTCGCAGGCACCCCATTGTGCCTGCCACACAGTGCTGAGTTTTACAGGGGGGTCCCTTAGGTATCCTCTCGGGACTACACGGGAGGCCACAGAATCCGTCCATCAATTGTGTGTCTTTTGCAGGATAAAGGGGGGCCTGCCAGGGGCCCTCAAAGTCACTCTACGACAGCCTTTTGTGTGGTGTAGAGACGAATATTGAGTTTTTAATGTCGATATACAGAAATATTGAGTTGAAAATATCGACAGCAAGAATATCAACTTGCAGGTAAGAAATATTGTTTTTGAAAATATCAGTCATTAATATTGTTTGCAAAAATATAATTGTAAAAAATATTGATGTTTTAATTAGTGCTATGTATTTTAGTATGTAGTTTAAAAGTATGTGATCTATATTTTTGTATAAGAATTGCTTTTGCTTTTTAATTTATTTGTTAAATTTTTAGTAGTTTTTAATATTATTTTAATTAAATTTGTGTTTATTAGTTCTGCAGCGGGTTGAGGGTTTATAGGATAATATTGTGGGAAGTAATTTAATTATAATAAATTAATTATTATATTTTATTTATTAGCATTTATTCAATTTAGATTTTATAGTTTTAATTGCGGGAAGCGATTTATTATTAATTAATTATTAATTGGTTGTTAATTATTATTAATCAATTAATGGAAATTATGTTAATTGTGTTATTTTTTTAAGAGCGGGTTGTGGGTTTAGAGGGGAGTATGGTTGGAAGTAATTTAATTAAAATAAATGTATTCATATTTTTTATTTATTATTATTTAATATATATTTTATAGTGTTAACTGTGGGAATTAAATTATTATTAATTATTTAGTAATTGGTTGGTAAGTTTTATTAATTAATTAATTAATTAATTAATTGGCAATTATGTTAATTGTGTTATTTGTTTAGGAGCGGGTTGTGGGTTTATAGGGGAATAGGGTGGGAAGTAATTTAATTATAAATTATTTCTCATTTTTTATTTATGAAACCTTTTTTATTTTACATTTTGCTGTGTTAATTGTGGGAAGTAATTTATGAATAATTACATATTAATTGTTTGTTAATTAGTATTATTTAAATGGTAATTAATTATGTCAATTGTGTTATTTTATTAGGAGCGGGTGGTGGGTTTTATAGGTGTAAAGGGTGGGAAGTAAATTATTTTTAATTAATTAATAAATATTTGTTAATTAATACTGATTAATTAAATACAATTAAAATGTGGCAATTGTGTACTTATTTTTATATATGCGTTGTGGGGTTTATAGTCGTAAAGGGTGTGTAGTAAATTCTTTTAAATTAATTAATAAGTTGTTGTTAATTGATATTAATTTCTTAATTTAAAATTAATTATGGAAATTGTGTAATGATTTTTAGGTGGGTTTGTGGTGTTTATTGGGTTAGAGGGTGGAAAGTCATGTTTAATTAATTAATAATTAGTTGATTGTTAATATTAATTGATCAATTGATAATTAGGGCAAATGTTCATTTGAATTTTGTGTGTTGGTGTCAGCGTTATGGGGTAATGTTTGGGAAGTAAATACATTTTTATTTCTTGTAAGTTTGTTTTTTAAATAATATATTTTTTAATTAATAATTAATTATGTTAATTATGAAGGTTCTTTTTTAAATTTAGATGAGTGGTGTCAATTTTGTGGTGTTATAGGGTAGGAAATAAAAAAATATTACATTTATGTAATAAGTAATGTTTTTGTTTCTAAATATTATCAATTTAAAAATAGGTATTTGTTTGTAAATTAGAATTTTAATTTTTAATATAATCTTTCTAGGTATTTGTTATATTTATTTAACATTATAATATGTTTTAATCTTTTGTAATTTTTTATATTTTTGTATATGTTTTTTTTTTGTTTTAACCCCTTGTGTGCCCTTGACGGAACCACGCCGTCATGAGCCACGGGCACCGTGTGCTCATGACGGCGTGGTTCCGTCATGGAGCGGCCGCTCCTCCCACGCGGCTTGAATTCCCCGCCTGTGCGGGCGAATTAGAGAGTGGGCGGAGTCGTGACGGAACCACGCCGTCATGAGCACAGCTCGCCCGTGACTCATGACGGCGCGGTTCCGTCATGAGCACCGCGCCACCGTGCTGCCCCCAAACCCCCCCAGCGCTGCGGCGGAATTCGCGCCGCAGCGAAGGGGTTAAAACATCTTTTGTGTTGTTGTTGATATGTTGTTTGTTTTTAAATGTGAAATGACTCCAGTGGAAATCATATTTTTTACCTCTCTGCTATCCAACACTTTACCTACTGTTGCATTCACTGGAGTGTGAATAGTAATTTTTACCCCTCCACTATCCAACACTTTACCTACTGTTGCATTTACTGGAGTGTGACAAGTAATTTTGACCTCTCTGCTATCCAACACTTTCCCTACTGTTGCACTCACTGGAGTGGGAATAGTAATTTTTACCTCTGCGCAATCTAACACTTTCCCTACTGTTGCACCAACTGGATTGGGAATAGTAATTTTTACACCTCCGCTATCCAACACATTCCCTACTGTTGTACTTAGTGAACTGGGAATATTAGGTTTTACCCTCCGCTATCCAACACTTTCCTTACTGTTGCAGTCACTGGAGTGCGAATAGTAATTTTTACCCCTCCGATATCCAACACTTTACCTACTGTTGCTCCCACTGGAGTGGGAATAGTAATTTTACCCCTCCATTATCCAACAGTTTCCCTACTGTTGCAGTCACTGGAGTGGGAATTGTAATTTTTACACCTCTGCTACCCAACACATTCCCTACTGTTGTACTTAGTGAACTGGGAATATTAGGTTTTACCCTCCGCTATCCAACACTTTCCTTACTGTTGCAGTCACTGGAGTGCGAATAGTAATTTCTACCCCTCCGATATCCACCACTTTACCTACTGTTGCACTCACTGGAGTGGGAATAGTAATTTTTACCCCTCCATCATCCAACACTTTCCCTACTGTTGCAGTCACTGGAGTGGGAATAGTAATTTTTACCTCTCCGCTATCCAACACTTTCCCTACTGCTGCACTCACTGGAGTGGGAATTGTAATTTTAACCCTTCCACTATCCAACACTTACTTTTGCACTCACTGGAGTGGGATTAGTAAATTTGACTAGTCTGCTAATCAAAATGTTCCCTACTATTGTACTAATTGGTGTGTAAAATTTTAGTTTAAAGAGTATTAAATATTTTAATGTTTTAATTTATAATATAATATTTATTTTATTAGATGTTGTGTTAATATATATTTATATATTTGTAAATTTTTATACATCAATTAAATTATAAAATTAATCGTTTATTAATTGTTTTAAATTAAATATATATTTATATTATATTTTATATATGTATGTTTGAATATTTTTTCATTACATGCATTTATTATATTTAAAATGTATATTAATGTATATTAAGGTGCCGATTCCGATTCTGTAAAACCCGGGTACGAATGGTCGTACGAAGCGTTTTCTCCATATGACTCGGTGCAGACATACGCGGGGGGGTACGGTCTGTACATAGGGGGGGTGGGGGGTACGGTCCGTACATAGGGGGGGTGGGGGGTATGGTCCGTACATAGGGGGGTGGGGGGTACGGTGCGGACGTACGAGGGAGGGGTGGGAGGCTGGGGGGGCCGTACGACTCGTACCCCGGGCACAGGTGTACTCGGGGTTGGGGTCGTACAAAGTTCACTCCGTACGGGGCCTTTTCCATGCGCTTGTGTTTTCGGACGGGCGGTACGGATCGTACTTGCGTGCTCGGACTTCAGTTTTACAATTTGTATGTAAAACTGTCCGGGGACGTCTTGTAGACTTTTCCCGAAGCGATTCGTATGTATTTTTCACGTACGAATCGTACTTCGCCGTTTGTACGGGACTTGTACGATTCGTACGTAAAAAATACGGATACGAGTCGCACGGTAATTTGTTTTAACGGATCGGAATCGGCACCTAAATGTAAATAATATTTGTTAAAGTAAATTTTATTATTTATTATATTTAACATTTTTTTGTTATATAAATAAAAAAATCGATATTTTTTACATCTATATTTTTCATATCGATATTTTTTCCCGATATTTTTGTAGTTACAATAATAAATATAGGATGTCAATATTTTTGACATCGATATTTTTGTGTTGATATTTGTGTATGTGATATTCTGGGGGTTGATATTTTGTCAGTGAAGCCTTTTGTGTTGGGCAGGCCGACTCGGAAAGGCTTTTGGAAATCGGCATCGTAATAGCTTGGTCGGAGATGCTGTCTGCAGAGCTGTACGATGAGGTTCCGACCAACACAAATTTCCCGAGAGCCGGTCGGAACCGATTTGGAATGACTGTGCAGTAAACAATCCAACTGCGAACTTCGGAATCGGCCGGGCGGATTGTAAACCGACCAAGTCGGTCGGAAGCGTTCTGACACGGTCAAGGAGATTCGGACTCTCGGGAGGAGGCTTTCTGCCCGACATCGTCATGAGGCCCTATTTATCAACATAATGACATGAGAAACTCATTATTAAACAGATTAAGGTTTAGACGGTCCAGATGTATACAAAGGTGCCGATCACGATCCGGTAAAAAATATCCCCGTGCGACTCGTATCGGGTCTTTTTACCGTACGAATCGTACAAGTGCCGTACGAACTGGCAATCACGATTCGCATGGGAAAAAGTCCATACGAACCGCACTGGGAATCATTCCCCACACGTCCTCGGGTCGGAAAAAGTGTCCGACACGTCCTCGGACGATTTACCTTACAAACGTGAAAAGCCAAGTCCGACCGAGGAATCACGATCCATCCCGTGCGTCCGAGCGTACAACCGTATGGAAAAAAACACCGTCCGCACCGAACATCCATAGCAACCATGGAGACATGTGCCCGCATACGCGCCCAACACTCCCCCCAGCCCCCGTACGTACGACACGTACCCCCGTGTATGTATACCCCCACCCGTCTAGGTACACCCCAGTACGTTCCAGTCGTACCCCCACCCCAGTACGTGTCGTACCACCGTCAATGTACACCCCCCCACCCCTGTACGTGTCGTACCACTGTCTATGTACACCCCAGTACGTTCCAGTCGCACCCCCACCCCTGTACGTGTCGTACCACCGTGTACCCACACCCCAGTACATTCCAGACGTACCCCCACCCCAGTACGTGTCGGACCACCGTGTACCCACACCCCAGTACGTTCCAGACGTACCCCCACCCCAGTACGTGTCGTACCCCCGTGTACCCCCACCCCAGTACGTACGAGCCCCACCCCCACCCCAGTACGTGTCGTACCACCGTCAATGTACACCCCCCCACCCCAGTACGTGTCATACCCCCGTGTACCTACACCCCAGTACGTTCCAGTCGTACCCCCACCCCAGTACGTGTCGTACCCCCATGTACCCACACCCCAGTACGTTCCAGACGTACCCCCACCCCAGTACGTGTCGTACCCCCGTGTACCTACACCCCAGTACGTTCCAGTCGTACCCCCACCCCAGTACGTGTCGTACCACCGTCAATGTACACCCCCCCACCCCTGTACGTGTCGTACCACCGTCTATGTACACCCCAGTACGTTCCAGTCGCACCCCCACCCCAGTACGTGTCGTACCACCGTGTACCCACACCCCAGTACGTTCCATTCGTACCCCCACCCCAGTACGTGTCGTACCACCCGTGTACCTACACCCCAGTACGTTCCAGTCGTACCCCCACCCCAGTACGTGTCTTTCCACCGTGTACCCACACCCCAGTACGTTCCAGACGTACCCCCACCCCAGTACGTGTCGTACCACCCGTGAACCTACACCCCAGTAGTTCCAGGCGCACCCCCAACACAACCACCTAAGTACGGAGCGCACCCCATGCCCCAACATCACAACCGCATGTACGAGTCGTACAAAGCCACACACAAGGACATCATCGTACAACCAAATGGCCCATGTACACACCGTACACACGCATGTACGCTCACTATCACTATGGGTCTGCACGCGTATGCGTACACGTAGTGATGTTGAGCGTACATGCGTGTGTACGGTCCCTACCACTACGTGTACGCATACGCGTGCAGACCCATAGTGATAGTGAGCGTACATGTGTGTGTACGGTCCCTACCACTACGTGTACGCATACGCGTGCAGACCCATAGTGATAGTGAGCGTACATGTGTGTGTACGGTCCCTACCACTACGTGTACGCATACGCGTGCAGACCCATAGTGATAGTGAGCGTACATGCGTGTGTACGGTCCCTACCACTACGTGTACGCATACGCGTGCAGACCCATAGTGATAGTGAGCGTACATGCGTGTGTACGGTCCCTACCACTACGTGTACGCATACGCGTGCAGACCCATAGTGATAGTGAGCGTACATGCGTGTGTACGGTCCCTACCACTACGTGTACGCATACGCGTGCAGACCCATAGTGATAGTGAACGTAGGCATGCATGTACGGGCCGTTGCCATGCATTTTGGGTGCCCTAGGGCCCCGAAACGCACCGTACCTGTGTGTGATTCTCCAAATTACATGGGGGACAAGTATTAAGGCCTACATGCATGCTGGTTGTCATGGAGACCAAGTTCAAATTTCGAAATTGTTCTGGAAGGTGCACAGCAGAAGTCAGTTGGAATTGTTCTACTTTGTTGCAATGTGTTTGTGGGGCTGACATCATGCAGGAGAATGAAACTGATAGAGAACCCACAGACTGCTAGGTTTGAAGGGATTGGTGGAAACATAGGATGCAAATGTGAGTGACCAATCACTCTGTACTCCTGTGCATGAGACTGGGCAGAAGGGCACATATAAGGCAGCCAGGTCCCATGAGGGAGTACTTGCCTGCACATCTTTGCATTTGTCGACCAAGCTGCTGCTACTTATTCCCTGGAACCATGTCAAGGGCTGTGGAGAGGTCACAGCCATTCACCCTGGAGGAGAACATGGCTCTGCTGGATGTGATCCTCCCACAGTACCCCATGCTGTATGGGCGACCAGGGTATCAGGTGAGTGCATAGGCCACTGCCACAGACTGTCCCTATGTTCTGACTGTGACTTCCGGCATTGTGTCCTGGTGTGACACACATGCCATGTACTGTCGGGGGGGTACCGGGGGGGGGGGGGGGGTGCCTGATTCCTCCCAGCAGTGCCCTGAGACAGGAGGGGTGTGTGCAGATTCCTCCCAGCAGTGCCCTGAGACAGGAGGGGTGGGTGCGGAGTCCTCCCAGCAGTGCCCTGAGACAGGAGGGGTGGGTGCGGAGTCCTCCCAGCAGTGCCCTGAGACAGGAGGGGTGGGTGCGGAGTCCTCCCAGCAGTGCCCTGAGACAGGAGGGGTGGGTGTGATGCTCAGTGTGAGCCTTGATCATTGATTGTGACATAGCCATCATTCCACCTGTGTACCCACTATGGCACGTACTGGCTTTACCCTCACCAGAGGATGATGTCCCTATGACAGAGGTGCAATGCGTTGGCTGCATGACATGCCTTGTTGTAACCAGCTAATTTGTTCTCATTTGTCTCTATGTGACATGTGGCTGGTGTATTGATGTGGTGTCACTTGTTCTTCCTCACAGGTAGGCGCCACTGCCAAGGAGCAGATCTGGCTGACCGCCGTCAGTGCCGTGAGGCGTGTGGATGGTCGGAGGCGGAGCCTGTCCCAGGTGAGGAAACGATGGCAGGATATCCGGTGCTGGACGCGGAGGATTGCACGGCTCCTGCTGGGGGACTCACCTGAGAGCCACAAGAACCGCGGCCGCCGCCGTCTGACCCACCTCCACAGGCGTGTGCTGCCGGTGGTCTTTCCAGACCTGGAGAGGCGCTTACAGGCGATGCAGCAGGCGGAAGGGGGTAGGTACATGTGCGTTTGTTGTGTGTCACCGGCATTTGTATGGGCACAGTGGCATTACTTCACTGGCAGGGTTTAAAGGTGCTGTGCAGATCCAGTTTGCCCCAGTGTAGCGCTGCGCCCCTGCCACCCTTCCCCTCCTTGCAATGTGTTCCCTGGTCTGTGTGTAGTCACTCCTTCACAAGGTAATGTAGGCTGGCGCTTTGTCCACGAGAACAATGACTGTAGCATCATGTGTGGTGGTGGTGTGTAACAGGTTGTGGGACCTTGCCTGTGAACTGTCAAGTTCACTGCATGTGGGTTCCATGTCAGTTGGCACTGATGCTGGCTCCAGACATGGGAGTTGGTCTCTCATGTGTCATGCCTTACAGCGCGCATGTCCTATGTAGTGGCCTGTGACATGATGTGCATGAGTGTGCGATACGCATAGTGCAGGGATGGTGACGTGTGTAGCAGTCATTACCATTCAGTAGCATGTAGTTGTGTGCCCACTACTGTCCCCTGGGGCACCTTATCCTCAGTGTTGTTTGTGTCATCATCAACGTGGACACTCTCACTGTCTACAGCGTAGGTTGTGCTCTGTGCCATTGTCCCCTGTCACCATGTATATAGACGTGCTATTATGTACAGGTGTCCACTGTGCAGCCTGACCTGATTGTCCTTCTTCATACTCACAGTTGCCAGTGCCTGTGTGTCTTGTTATACTCATCTGAGGATGGGCACTGGTACCTCATTATTTGTACAGGCGCACCTTGCCTGTTTTGCGTCCAATCTTGCATTTTGCCTGCCACTGTGTTTATCACCCAGACTATGAGATGTTGGTGCCACCTGTGTCTCAACAATTAGCATCGTGTGGGGGTTGCTTGGGGCGGGCAATGCCTATGTGTCAAATCCTGATTCCTACTTGCTGGGTCTGGCCAGTGTGTGATGTTACTGGACACACACGCAAGGTGCAGTGACCGAGTTATGTTGGGCATGTTTGCAGCATTACCTATGCAGCATGTGTCTCAAGTTCATGGTTATTGTCCCTGGTCATCGGTATTTTCACCAACGCTGTGTGGTGCAGATGCAGTGCAGGATTGTCCCCAGGGCCTGGGTGCTATGTCAGACTCCGTTTCCTGTCTTCAGCTATTGTCTCATGCTCTCCATGGTATTTCAGTGGCATGGTGGCTCAACCAACTGTGTGTTTCATGCCCTACATCGGTACCTTGTTTTGCAGATGTTAGGGATCTTCCTCTTCAGGCTATGCAATGTTGACTATGTAGATTGGACTCATGTGACAGATGTGTACAGGTGTCTGATTAATTTCTGTCTCTCCACCCTGCCCACAGCATCGTCGGGGGACACAGAGGGAGACATGGACACAGACCAGGCGGAGGGACCGAGCACCAGTGCCAGCCGTGACATCGGGGCTGGCACATCGAGTGGGACAGAGGCGGAGGATAGTGTGGCCGAGGACCTGTCGACTGGCACATCAGACTACGAAGCTGACAGGTCCGAGGAGGATGTCTCCGAGTTGGCGGAGGCTGCACCAGCAGCTGACAGTGGAACAACACCTGGCACCGCCCCCTCAGTTCCCATCAGCCGCCTCCCACTTGCTCGTGTCCCTTCCCAGCGTGCCCGGTCACCGCATGTCTCCTTCCTGCCAGGCACCGCACCCCCTGCCCCTGTCTCCACTGCTGCCGCCAATGCTGAGTCTATGGACATCCAGCGGCAAATGCAGGTTGGTCAGGCTGCGATCCTTAATATCCTCCATTCCCACGGGAAAACCCTCACCAACATCGAGGCATTCTTGGAGGGCATTCATTCTTCGCAGGCTGACCAACGCAACTTGCTGAGGTCCATAGACTCCACACTGACTGCAGCAGTGGGTCTCCTGCAGCGCGACCTCCCCCCACCTACCCCTGCCCCATCCACACTTCCCACTTCCATGCCTGTCCCACGTACACCCAGACGTCGGCATGCACCCACCACAACAGACACAGGCACCACACCAGCAGGGAAGGTCCACCGCACTCCTCCTGACACGCACACACAGGGTGAGATAGGCACACCCACTGGGTCGGGGGGCAAACGTGTGACACGCAGCCAGAGTGGGAGTCCGCATTCCACACAATCCACTCCCTCCAAATCCCCTCCCCTCAGCTCTCCTGGCCACATCTCCCCCAAGGACTCCTTCATGGCCGCTCTGTCCCTGAGCCCCACAGTTCCGCCACCACGCAAGCGGTCAAGGAAGTCCTCGGTCAGGGTGGTTGAGTCTCCCCCCCTGTCTCCACCCTCCCCCGGTGGCGCTGCAACCCATCCCTCTGACCCCCCCCCCTCCTTGGGGCCTGAGGTCACTTCGGGTGCAGGGGACTCCCTGGAGGACCTTGCTAAGGTGTGTAGTGCCATCCTGGCCTCCGCCTTTGGCCATGACACACCCCCTGTGGTTGAGTCCTCCATCCCTGCACCCACAACGCCGCCCCTTTGCCCTGATGTCCCTGCGGTGCCTGTTGCTTCCCCCCCCCCTGATGCCCTCACCAGTATGGAAGACGATGGCATTTGACTGTGCAGGCAAGGTAGGGGACACACATCCCACTGTGTCCCCCATCCAGCTGGGAATCATTGACTGCCCTATGGCCTTTGTTGAATTTGAACTGCCTGCGATCCACGGACATTGTGCTCATGCTGAATAAAGCTTATTTTTGTTATCATTATCACACTCCTGCTATGGTGGTATTGGTGTTGGTGGGGCTGCTACATTGTTTTGGGTGGTGTTTAAGGCTTTGGGTGTGTGGGATTTGTAGTAGTGTTCTGCTCTTTGGGGCGACCCTGGGATCTGTGTGCCATCACAAGGTGTTGGCTAACTTCCTTAGGTCATGTCAGCAGTTACTGCATGGTTCAATTGTCCCAGGGTGTATTCCTTCCTCTGTATACCCAGTTTCTTCCCTGCAGGGTGTTCACAATGTTTAGCGCAGAGCTGTGTCTACATGAGCTGTGTGTGTGACGGAGCCCTTCTACTTTGGCCATGCATGCATGGCCATGTCTCCACCTGCAACAATCGTGGCATCCTTGGTGATCACTGTACTTGTGTGTGGAGTCAGTTGACATTAGTTCATGGGGACATGTTCCCTTGTAGGCAGTATGGATGTGGGTAATTCTGGCATCACACACATGTGTTACACCCCTCCTGTGTCTGGGCACTGCTGGGAGGACTCTGCACACACCCCTCCTGTCTCAGGGCACTGCTGGGAGGACTCTGCACACACCCCTCCTGTGTCTGGACACTGCTGGGAGGACTCTGCACCCACCCCTCCTGGGTCTGGACACTGCTGGGAGGACTCTGCACCCACCCCTCCTGGGTCTGGACACTGCTGGGAGGACTCTGCACACACCCCTCCTGGGTCTGGACACTGCTGGGAGGACTCTGCACACACCCCTCCTGTCTCAGGGCACTGCTGGGAGGACTCTGCACACACCCCTCCTGTCTCAGGGCACTGCTGGGAGGACTCTGCACACACCCCTCCTGTGTCTGGACACTGCTGGGAGGACTCTGCACCCACCCCTCCTGGGTCTGGACACTGCTGGGAGGACTCTGCACCCACCCCTCCTGTCTCTGGGCACTGCTGGGAGGACTCTGCACACACCCCTCCTGTGTCTGGACACTGCTGGGAGGACTCTGCACCCACCCCTCCTGGGTCTGGACACTGCTGGGAGGACTCTGCACCCACCCCTCCTGTGTCTGGACACTGCTGGGAGGACTCTGCACACACCCCTCCTGTCTCAGGGCACTGCTGGGAGGACTCTGCACACACCCCTCCTGTCTCAGGGCACTGCTGGGAGGACTCTGCACACACACCTCCAATTTCTGGATATGTACGCTTGGGACATACACGGTGTGGGTGCGCTCCATGCATTCGAGGTGAGGGTTTGAGTCGTACTTACACTGGTGTGGTGGGGGTACGGTCCGTGAGTCCAGGAGTCGTACTTACACTGGTGGGGGTGGGGGTACGGTCCGTACGTCCACGGGTGAGGGTTCGAGTCGTACTTACACTGTTGGCATGGGGGGTACGCTCCATGCATACGCGGGTGGGGGTACGGGTCGTACTTACACTGTTGGGGTGGGGGTACGCTCCATGCATACGCGGGTGGGGGTACGGGTCGTACTTACACTGTTGGGGTGGGGGTACGCTCCTTGCATACGCGGGTGATGGTACGGGTCGTACTTACACTGTTGGGGTGGGGGTACGCTCCTTGCATACGCGGGTGATGGTACGGGTCGTACTTACACTGTTGGGGTGGGGGTACGCTCCTTGCATACGCGGGTGAGGGTTCGAGTCGTACTTACACTGTTGGGGTGGGGGTACGCTCCATGCATACGCGGGTGGGGGTACGGGTCGTACTTACACTGTTGGGGTGGGGGTACGCTCCATGCATACGCGGGTGAGGGTACGGGTCGTACTTACACTGTTGGCATGGGGGGTACGCTCCATGCATACGGGGTGGGGGTAGGGTCCGTACATATCCGTCCCCACGCTATGTGATGCTTGTGCGGGCCGTGCCCAGGCCTTTGCCACGTGGGTACGATCCGTCCCGCCATTGTTGGGGTGACGTGTGTGTGGGCGTGGTACGACTCGTACCCACGCTCTTCAGGCGTGGGTACGGGACGTACCTGTCTGGTTGTGTTGCCGGTTCGCGTGGTGACGGACTTCCGTTGTGGCGGTAGCTGGCTTATCAGGACACGCCCCCACCCCCTCGTGGTGACCAGGGCATGGGAGTCAGGTATGTCCAGGCCATGTGTGACTTATGTGGTTGTTTTGTGGCCTGCCCTGGTCGTGCCACCCCCACCCCACCCCACTTTCCCCCCTCCCTTAGTTATTCTTACCTTCTGCGGCGTCTGCGTCGGTGCCTGTAGAGCAGGTGGACTGCTATGAGGGCAGGGATGACTCGTAGGTTCGGGTCCATGTCTGTCCGTCGCGTACTGGTACTCCTTGCTCGCGTCGTCCTGTCGCGTACGGGTCCTCCTTGATCGCGTCGTCCTGTCGGGTACGGGTCCTCCTTGGTCGCGTCGTCCTGTGTGTCCGTCGCGTACTGGTCCTCCTTGTTCGCGTCGTCGTCTGTCCGTCGCGTACTGGTGGTCCTTGTTCGCGTCGTACTGATTTCCCGGCAGTTTTTGGCTGCCGCAGAATCTTCACCGTGCGGGGTGACGTCGGTGCGAATCGTGATTCCTGGTTCGTGAATGGCTGGCTGCGAGCGTCCCGACGTCAGGTCGGCGCTTTCCCGGATCACATTGGTAGGTGTTTTTTTGTTCGGTCGGGCTTTTTTACGATTCGTACGGTAATGGTGTACCCGTGCGAATCGTAATTCCTTGTTTGTTAAAATTGACGACCGGGTACGCGTCGGCCGGAGATTGTGCTCCGTCCGACGATTCGTACCCGGTTTTTACCGGATCGTAATTGGCACCCATAGTCTCTAACTTGCAGGTATAAGTGAAGATTTTCAATCAGGCGGGATCCTCGTAAGTGGTTGCCTTATTTTTACAACTTACTTTAACAAGCTAAACCTAGCACCAAGGGAGAGAAGTGCTGGTTGCATGCTGAGGAAGTGTCCGCATCTATCTCCAGTACTTTTGGCATAGTCTTGAGAAAATATAGAACATTACCTGATCATGAGATACTTGTAATTGGTTTTGTCACTGAAATAACACGAAGTAAGGTCAGAAAATAGATGACGACTCCTCTTGGTCATCTAGAAGTGGAGACAACTGCAGGTTGATGACCTAATATGTAAGCACATTGTATATTAAGTAAAGTTCTTTCTGGCATGTTTAATAATCTAAGAATGATTTGAAAAAAGTGAGAGGCTCAGTAAATTCAAAGCCCTCAGGTATATTGCTTCTCCTGTTTAGATTTTCAAGGTCCCCAATTTGTTTTTGAAGAGAGGAAACTTGAGCCTGAATAATATTTACTTGAAGAGTAATAGATCCAAAAGTGGTGATATGTTGATCAGCTGTGGATAGCTTTCCTCCATTTGAGATCATCTATCACTGAGATGTTGTAACTTGATGTTAGTCTCCTGCATGTACGGGCTCATGGCACAAATTTCTTCCAATAAAAGAACCATAGATAAAGTAGGAAGAGATTTTGTAGGCGGAGGTGGATCTTTTTTAAGATGTTTGGTGGGTGCTTACCCAATTATTGGAGGTACAGCGACCACAGCAGAGCTTGAGGAAGGAGTACCTCTATTTAGGGAGGCTCCTGGAACATTCCATCTTAGAAAAGTGAGAAAGAATAGAGGAGTTCATAACAAATTTGTGAGATGAGTACATCAAAGTTAATTTGATCTTTTTCAGTCTTCCCATAAAGATATTAAGGGCAGGAGCAATAGAAAGTGCTGCTGAAGCCAAAAGTAAAAGAGCTCAAGTGTAATTTTTTCCATAAAGATACATTAATTTGTGAACATGAAAAAAAGAAACACCAATAATATCAGAAGTGATATGACAGGCTCTTTGTATCATATCTGATCTTTTATTAATCAAAGACAGTTCATAGGATAACACCATAGCAGAAAGTTGATTTAGATAATCTTAAGATCAGAGTGATGCTTCAATGTTTGTCTCCAAGAACAGTGTGAAACCAAGAAACAAGAATAATACATGCAGAAGCACAAAATCCAAGTATTCCTCCTATTGGGTTTGCCCAATGTCATAAAATAGCCGATATTGCAATGAAAATTGTCCGTGTTTCACACACAGACAGTGTTTGCAATCCTCCTCAAAGGCATGAAGACGTGGTGAAGATGTGTTGTAATATACAGTGAGCCATCTGAAATATGTAAATTAAACATTTTGGAAGAAGAGTATTGAAAGAAATGGACTGCCACTAAATACCACAAGGAAGGGATCAATTGGCCTTAATTCAATCATTCCTCAGTCATAGTTCTCTTTTAAAGGATTAAAGTACCTTTAATGTGGTTAATCCTCACAGTTAGAATTAAAGCTGGCATTCCAGCAAATGGCTATAAAGGAATATGTTCAACCAACATAAGTAGAGTGAATGGTGCAAACCTGAATAGGTTCCCTTCTGTTTCCTCATTGCTCACCAATACAAAATGGTGGGCCCTGCTCTGAGAAGAGTCATGCCGGCATCGGAAAACATATTTTCTGCCTCTCCCGCAGCAGCAACTCTGCTATAATGACACTGGAGAATAAGCAGGAAGTATGCCGCCAAGATCATCGGCTGCAATGAAGATTATCCGGCATAAAGCTGTGTCCTCTCTGGACTGCCCCGAGGAGAATCACTTGGACAAAACCATCTTCCGTGGGTGTCAAGCAACTCCCCCCCTCATTTCCATGTTCAGGTTCTGCTGCTTGTGAACTTTTTCTTATTTTAGTCTCTGCCCTCTTCACTGATCATAAGCAATTTCTACTGGTCCACCAAAGGCTCCATCTTGCTTTTGTCTTCCAGTGGATTAAAATTCCTGGTAGTGGTGCTGGAACACTTTTCGGAGTGGGGTGCTGGCATCAATGTTATATCAGTGAAGTCATAGGGATTGTGAAAAACTTTAGGCAAAGAACAGGAATAGTGAATGAACAATGCCAGTTCAGCAGGAGAGTGGTATGGGTGTTGTGTGCAGCCACTGGTGCATTTTAGAGCATACTGTCGCAAATAAATTAACAAAGCATGGCATGGTAATGCATTTTCATTTACGATAACCACTTTTTCCATTGAAATGTCAACAGAATTCACACTGACATGCAGTTTTAGTGATAAAAATACACAGTGCACAAACAAAAATGTGTGAAAATCGTGTTTCAGCAAATGTTAATTATTTGCGCATCACCAAGTAAAGTGTCTTAGTTTGCTTTGATACTTTTAAATCTTTTTTTATTCACACTTCAGAATTATAAAAATTGCAGAATTACATTTGTTATTTCCTAGCTGCTAATATGTTTTGCAATATTTGCCCATGTCTTTTCACAGCTATTTAAATATTTTTGTGTTATAAAAATGATGAAAAGTACCAATATCCCATAGCCTTTCCTTTCCCTATCTAAGTGTCCCAGCAAGATTATCAGATAGTTTCCCTTACAAAATTCTCTAACTTTGCAGCAGAGAAAGAAACGTAAACATCACTCTCCTTTTTAAGAGTATAAGCAGCAACTAGTCAGAGGACATAGCCTGACATTTGACCTCTGTCTTTAAACGTATAGCAATGTGACAAGATAAAAACAAACTTTAAGGGCACGTTTATTGCTCATTTACCATCTGAACATCAGCACGTTTATTTGGAGGGTGCTGCAGCACCCCCAGCACCCCAATTTCCAGCACCTATGGTTCCTTGTGAGAAATGTGTGACCTCTTGTTGGTGGCAGGAGCAGGTAGAAGTAGTTGGGAAGTAATGTATTGCTCAACCTGTTAGGGTCAGATCTACAACCTGTGTAAACCAAAATGATAACCTAATACATCAGCATTGTCTCTAACAGAGTGCTCGTATGTGTGCCTGTGCTTATTTGTGTGTCATAGTATACCTGAATACCATGTAGTTTCTTCATGATTCATGCCCCTGGCATCAGGGTTGTGTGCAAGGGAGATTATCTCACCTCTCTAATGTTACCACCTCTCTGTATTGATCACTTGTGTTTCAGTTTCCAGTGTTAGTTCTGGTTTTAGGAAGGGACCATTTGTTCCCTTTTCTCTCCAAACTAAATCCCCATGAACGGGTTTCTACAGCACTTATTGTGGGTGTGGCTCTGGAGCAGAAACCATATACAGCACCCTTTCCACCAATATCCATCACATACAAGATATCCAGGGTGACAGCTGAGGGAAAAGCTATCAATCAGTTTCTAATTGACTCGGACTGTGATTAGGTCCCTCCAATAATTTTTAAAGTAGCACCCCAGCTAGTTGGAAGTGGGCTCCTGCCCCCACAAAAACAAGATATATAATCAGACCCTTGGCCTAGTACACGAGAAAACTTTTGGCCTGATAGTGCCTGTAGGTCTTTTCTGCTAATGGATATCAGAACACATAATAGACTCTATTACCCTTACCCTTCCCAACTGAGAACATAATGGGCCAACTACTGCTTGATGGACCACCTGCCTGTACAAGTGCTTTCTAGAGAGACAGCTTTGTGATCAACTATCTGATAGTTTAAGAATGTTTGCATGTTCTGCCCCACTTACCACAGAAGCAGCTAAATTAGGAGAATAAATCTGTGAAGGAACTGATTCAGCTGTTCAGAAAAGAAACATAAATAAGAACTTTTTTTGGCAGGTAGCCCTTGAGTAGTGACCATACTTTCCTCCTTGCTCAGCTCCTGTAAAACTATAAAAAAACTTGGTTCCCCCTCCCTTTCTATTTTGCAGTCCCTTTTAGCGCTGCTGCCTCTACCGGATTATCACATCTATGTGCGCTTATTTGTAGGTTGTGAAGTTATAGTGAGACAGAAGACAAACAAAAGGATTAAGGACAATACGTTCCTATTTATGCCATCCCAATGTTCCTACCTTTCTGGCAGTATTGCAATATACAGAGTACCTCAACAGCCACATACACTTTCACAAACCCACCAGACACCTACGCTCTGCCTCACACTTACGCGCACACATTACCTGAATCCGCAAAAGCAAAGCTGGAGGTTGTTCCTTCTCCTATATCGCACCCAAGACATGCAATAACTTTCCTTAACACATCAGAGCCTCTTCCTCACTTCATGAGTTCTGCAAGAAGCTGAAGACCTGGATCTTTAGATAAGCACCTTGGGGACTGCACAAGGTGATTAGTGAGCTATACAAATCAACATAAGACAACATAACATACCATAACATGCCTGAGAAAAGCATAACATTATGCGGTTGACAACGTTTTAGGATATAGAGAGGTCAAGGAGCATGAGGGCTGTTTTCCTTTATTGAACTAGCATCTACTGTGAAACAAAATATTTCCAAGACAAAGAACAAATGGTTGTTTCTGTAAGAATCTTACCAATGTTTCCACAGGAACGTCATGGAAGTGTAGCAAGATCCACTGCTTCTCCCAGTCACCCATTGCACCTGACATTATCAAGGTAGCAATAGTAACCCAGGGAGAAGGGAAACAAAACAAGGAAAAAGGGAAGAGTCTCCAAGTCGTGACTCAAACAAGCACAGGATTCGCCAGGACACGTCAAGAGGCTGTAGGCTGGAAAGAGAATCAATGCATAAATAAAAGGACAATATCTATTTTAGTTTGTCTGTATTTCTTGTATTTGTTTACACACTACCTTATGGTCTCCCTTCTTCAGTGACTGGGTAGCAATGTAATAGTGGTTTAGGCTTGTGTCTGGCGCTAAAACAAAAAGATAATAATATAATATAATGCAAAAACCTTTGGAAAATGAGGGGATACTGTATGCAAAATTCTATATGTGTGCCTACTTCTTTCACCCTGTGCTGCTCGTGGAAATAATCCCAGGTAACTATTTGTAAACAATTTAACTAACTGAAAAGAAATAATCCTTTTACTCAGGTAATGTAACTTTTATTTGTTTTCTTTTTTAGAAATCCAAGGAAGGGGCGGATTATCACAGCGCAGCAAACACAGGATATGGTAAGTACTCAATTGTTCATTAAATAATAAGTCAGCGCTAATGCGCTGTTACCCCACAACTGATGTGTCTTTGTCTTTCGTCTTCTTTTCTGTATCTTTATGTGCAGGAAACAGGAACACTGAAAATAACAATGGTGTCCACTGGAATGCAGTCAAAGAGAACTCGAGTGGAGGAAAAGCAGCGAACACGCCGAGTAACAGAACATGGCGACCGAGTATCACTGGAGGAAGGAGCCCGAGAGCAGGAATACCGCGTCTCGCGCCAAGTCCACCGCGAAGAGCGTGACGACCCAGAAGTAAATCAGGTAAGTGAGAGGCTCCCACCAACACTAGAACGCTAAGCGCGGCGGGCAGAGGAAGGCTGAGTTTTAACTCGCCTGACCTGTCCTCGCGCATGCGCTTCTAGACCGGTGGCCATTTTGGTAGTCCGGTCAGCACCGCGCAATCGTGACAGTTTCCAATTAGAAACTCATCTAAATATATAGAAGCCTATTTATAAAGACAAATTTACATATGAATAAATCTTACATTTTGGGGTACATTTACTACGTTTTTCTATTCACCATTTCCTAGTGTAAATTTACTCCAAATTGAAGACTTAACCTCTGAAAGCATGGGGTGGAGCTAAAATTATGAATGGAAAGTTACAACTCATAACTTTTCTCATGTAAGTAAAGATCTCCGCCACCTCAGTTGAGAGCTCGTTATGAGATTTTTTTCTCCCTGTAGGGGAGTACATTCTAATTTTGGAATACTGGAGTACATCTTGTATCTTTATAATGTGTTTATGGCTAAAAATTTGCACTACTGCACCATTGCACTTTACCTTATTTCCCCCTATGGGTGGGGGGCACCACATTGTTTCTATCAATTAGTGTAAAGCTCTGGGGCAGTTCCTCCCCCTTTTTTCTGTGTTCAAGGTATGTCGGTTATGTACAGTAACAGTAATGGAATTTAAAGCTCGATCTTCAGTGCATCTTAAGATATACAATAAATCCTAGATATCTTAGACACCAAGCTTACTTTCGTTCTAATTCCATTTATTTTTGACATCGTACCTTGTTCTTCTTTAGGGGGGAAGATGCACCAGGCACAATCGCTAACATCAGCTCATACTAGATATATTGAGCCTGGTATAAGTATGTAGTAGTGGAGGAATAGACGGTATAAGGGCTTTCCCAAGGCTGCACTAGTTATTGCACAAGTACTTTTTTAACAAAAGCACTCTTATCACAGTTACCCCGGGGCTTAATAAAATGAAATGGTATCGCTCACAGTGGTGAAGGGGGGGGGGTAGGACGTGCTCCCGGGTGCCAAGTCAAGGCGCCTTGTTGATTGAGGGAGGCTGCGGATGTGAGGTAAGGGCTACCTCCCTCCACAGACAGTCAGGGGTGGCTAGGGGTGGGGGAAGGGGGGTGTAGCATTAAAAAAAATGGGCAGATAGATAGCGGCCAAACTTGGGACAACAGGCTGAATGGCAATATGTTTACATTTAGAGAATAAGGAGAATTTGACAGTGTGTGTGGCATCAAGGGGATATATGTAACTTTATTAACAGATCTGGTACAATTGGAAGATCGATATATGGGAGAATATAAGAGACTTTTTTTAAAATGCATAATTTGACTGATGAATGGTACAATTGCTGAAAGTAATTTCATGTAATGTAAATGGTTTTTTAAATGGCTAGGATCCTTCTCCCTACAGGTGATTTTTTTTTACAGGAGACTCATTTTAAAAACAACTCCCCCAACTTTACACTCCCCAAGAAATATGCTCAAGCATACTTTGCTTCTGCCCATGCGGCGGTGCGCGGAGTGGGTATCCTTCTATCCTCAGAGCTAGATTGGCAGGTGGGTAAGGTGATTCGTGATGAAGGAGCAAGGTGGATTTGGATAGAAGTCTCTGTTAATGGGATAGCTTTTGTCCTGCTTAACTATTATGGACCAATTGGGGATGATCCTACGGCCCTGAAACAGGTATATGATCTGTTGACAAATGAGCACGGGTTTATAATTATGGGAGGAGACTTCAACCTGATTCAAGATCTGGGCCTGGATACCTCCAACAAGGGAAAAAAGCAATTAAAACCTAAAACAGATAGACTTATAAAAATTATGAAAGTGGACTTCGCCTTATTAGACCCATAGAGGATAGACCATATAGGTGGCACCGAGTTCACGTACTACTCAGCAAGATTTAGAACAGCATCTCGGCTGGATTTTTTCCTGATAAGTAGTCTAGTTATCTTGTAAGAGGGGAATCCCTGATTCTCTCTAATTCATTTTCAGATCACTCTCTGGTCTCCTTGATAGTACACTTGCCCGCCCCAAGAGAGAAAATAATAATAGGTGGTACTTTGATGAAACATTGCTCTCAGACCAAAAATGGATTGACCAAACTAGTGAGCTTGTAATATGCTGTTTTAAGGAAAATGTGAATACGGCATCAGATTTATGATTTGAGAGGCTTTTAAGGCCACCTTTAGGGGACGGGTGGTGGCATACAGGGCCAACCATCACAAATTAAGGAAACTTAAGACTGCTGGACTCCAGGAGGTGGTTGAGCGGGCTAGGAGAGAACTTTTGGCTAGGCCAACTGAGGAATCGGAGGAAGAGGTTCTCCTCCAGGAATTACTAAGGGCAAAGGAGGAGTTAAAAAGTTTTTTTATTTTTAAGGAAATTGCTGGAAGTAAAGCTTCCCAACAAAAGGTTTATGAAGAGAGCCAGCATATTGGTAAATTCTTAGCCTGATCCACAAACACGTATCAAAGCATGCAATCAATTCCACAAATTAGAGATCCCAGTACTATGTCCCTGGTTAATGACAAAGACAAAATTGCCGAACTTTTTGTGGCTCATTTCAGTAAGATTTATGAGGAAGTCCAGGTAGTTACCCCTCAGGCTCTTTCAGATTACTTTATGACAGTCCAGCTACCTGTGATTCATGAGAAGGACTGTATGTCCCTGAGTGAACCGATTACAACTGCAGAATTAAGTAAAATCATTTAAAAATGGCAAGCAAGTGGTAATGATGGGATCCCTATTGAAATGTATAAAACATTTTCAAAGAAACCTTCCCCATGTTTGGCATCACTGTATAATCAAATTATGGCCAGAGTTGCGGTTTCAGATAGATTTAAGGAGTCAGTCATGATCTCTATTTTAAAGAAAGATAAGGACCCGAAAGACCCAAGCTCTTACCACCCAATAAGTCTACTAAACGTAGACTACAATCTCTTTATGAAAATCTGGGCAGATGAGATTTCGGGCTGTGCCCAATACTTAGTACATGCGGACCAAACAGCGTTTCTGCCTGGAAGATCGATGGCTGCAAATACTTTTTATCTGATCCAGGCCATTGTCTACTTTTCTGCTAGAAAGGATAGTGCGGCCATTTTAATGATGGATGCAGAAAAGGCAGTCGATCTAGTGGACTGGCAGGCCCTCTTCTTTATTTTGGGGAAGTTTGGCTTTCCATGCCACCTGATCGAGATGCTAGAAAGAATTTATAGGGGAGCTATCGCAAAAATAAATATAAACTATGAGGAGGCTGGAGAAGTGCCGATAAGGCGGGGTACTAGGCAGGGTTGTCCTCTCTCCCCCTTTTATTTTCACTCTTTATCGAGCCACTAGCGACAAAAACTTGTTCTAATGTATTAATTCAAGCTCCCCTAGTAGGAATGGCAAAAATCAAATTGTTTGCCGACGATCTGATCCTATACCTGAACCCAGAGAAGTTAAATATTCAGAGAGCACTGGGAGAAATCTAAGCGTTTACAGTTGGGGGGCTATAGGGTAAATTAGTCCTAAACAGAGCTTCTCCTATTTAACGCACCGGGAATAGACCTTACGGATGGGATAACATTTCTCCCTCTCAGACCTATTAGATATATGGGCGTGTACGTCACAGTGGACTTCCTTCAACTTTTTCATCTGAATTATGGTAGACCACTTGATAAGATAAAAAGCCTGCTAGAGAGATGGTCACTTTTACCTTTGTCAATAATAGGCCGAGTCTCTTTGATAAAGATGTCGATACTTCCCTTGCATATATTTTTGTTTTTAAATCTTCCTCTAAAGGTACCAATCTAGTATTTTAATGAAGTAGACAAGGTAATTCGGGAGTTCATTTGGGCTAAGAAAAAACCTCGGACTAAGCTATTCATTTTACAATTGGATGTAGAGCAGGGGGGTCTTGCATTACCTCATTTAGCTACGTATTACCAAGGTGCGCTACTTAGCTTAACAACTCAGCTAATGGCCCCTATTTTGAATTTTGATACTTTTTAAGTGGTTTTATGTTAAATGAGAGTACAATTAAGTTACCAGCATTCCTGCGCACTGCAAAGCTACCAAAAACGACAAGGTATATGGTCGTGAATACACTCTTAAGCCGTATGCAGCGGTTCAATAAAAACAATAAGATTCCAACATGCCATGCATATTCCTCTCTTTATGACTGTGAGCTATGGGGCTGTAAGATCTCGCAAAAGGGGATTCAGTCATATAATATGCTAGGTTTTCTTAAGTTAGGTGACTTTTACAACATCAGTAATTTGATAACGAGGGAGGCTTTCTCAAAATAATTTGAACCTCAGAGCCGTGATCTTTGGTTCAGCTTCAGACAGATTACATGCTTTCTCGTGACTAACTATAGAGGAATCAATGAGAGAGCCAGATTAATTTTCAAAGCAGCTTTTGATGTAAATTTGACTGGCATTGGCAGTTGGTATATGTTACTGCGACAGGATATGAATAATAGCCTCTTTGAAACAATGCTCCCAAAAATTGCTCAGGAAACCAATTGCTGGTTCAATATCCAGGAATGGCAACGTGTATGTGAGCTTGGCCATAAGGCTCTGAGGGCGGCCAATTTTAAAAGAATGTCCTTTCTCTCTAGATTAGTGGCCTATTACACTCTCTCCAGACTACATCAATGGTTTCCCACAACCCGAATGACTGTTTTAGATGCAACTTGCTGGAGGTGGGTAATTGGGTACATACTTTTTTCACTTGCCCGAGATTACAATACTTTTGGGCGGAGGTGTTTAGGTTTATTAGTAAATGTCTGCCAATAGATATCCTACCAGGAGCATTGTTGGTTTTATTTGGCTTTTCTTATGGGGTTGGCCAGTTCTCAGTACATAGGCAATTTTTTTTTTCCTAGCCAGATCTTTAATATTACAGAATTGGAGATCTCTGAAAATCCCTGCATTGGGTCAGTGGCTACTTAAGCTGTATCGGACCTACTAATTTGAAGAGGCTTACGCGAAGAGGATAGGGGCATTGCGGAGATTTGCGCTTACCTGGGAGGGCTACATTACGACCACGCAAACATACAATACTACATAAAGAGGGGTAGTCCCCAGGAGAGAGTTTAGGGTGTAGAATCAAACTAATTATGAAGTACCCCTCTTCAAAGATGGGTCATTGAAGTTGGGGGTTACATGTTATTAGAGTGCTGCTATTTAGAATGCTGGTATTGTACATCATGAAAAATGGGATATGAATTTACGTTTATTACTGTACGTTTTAGATATGAGACTGGACATTTTATAGGTTTAATCTTTCTCCTTTTTGTATATCTTGTGTATCATATTTATTGTGTACAAATTAATTATGAATCTGTCCTATTTATTGTCTATTTTATTATAAGATTGGAGATTGGGTAAATTTGTCTGCTTCATGTACCTTGGCTATAATATCTGCTATTTTTATGCTCAATAATAAAAAATAAAAAAGAGAAAGAATGAAGAAAAAGATTAACGTTTACTATTTTTTTTAAAAATGTATTTACTTTATTGTAAAATATAAATGTAAAATTAATTCAAATAAATATTTTCCCCCTATAACTGATAAGATAAACTCTTAGAGAACATTATCCCTTTAAATTGAATGCTTAATAAATAATTAAATAGTTTCATGATATGAACACATTTTATAATAATTCATTTTTAAATAGAATGAAATAAAAAACACCCTACTTAGCAATTTTATGTTCATTAATATTTAGTAAATGCACTTAAAAGTTGTATTTTGTTAATGTGAATTATATTTTAATTTTTAGTCAAAGGTTAGAAATGTAATTTATTATTGAATAGGTTATTTATTCTTTTTCAAACTAATAAAATATGTAATCATTCATTTTTTATGACTAAAAAAAATATAAACATAATTTAAAACTAGAACTAATTTAATTATTTTAAGATTCCCTCTCTATTATTTTCTATGGGATTGCGCTGCAGTACATTTGAGTGTCCTTGTTTGGTACGAAACTTACTTCAGGGCTGGGATGAGGTACATGTACTAAATTATGTCATTTTTAGGGCAGTAGTAACTTTAGAATTGTATAGTTTGTGAATATCAATGATCTTATTCTTTTGTGGGTGGGTATTTATATTAGCATACCCTTCCTTAAACTACTTCTTACCCTTCTTTAAACCCCTCCACTCATTATTTCCTCATTTTCACATTTAGGTCCCCATTAGGATGGCGGACAGATCACCTCCGCCGGGCTGGCGGTAGCCACCGCTGGCCCGGCGGGGGTGATCTGCCCGCCATCATACCTAAAAGACCCCCCGCCATATTAGGATGGCTGGGGGGCCTGCGGCGGATGGATAGACCTTCCACCACTTTTCCGCCGGTCGACTCGTCGAGCGGGCGGAAAACATGTATAATATGGTGGTGGTGTCTGCAAGACACCGCCATCCATATTATGATGATGGCGGCAATTGGCCTTTCCTTGGTGGCGATGCTCCCATGGTAAGGCATGCAGTCTTCTGTGTTGGGGGCCCGTTGCGGGCCCCCAGGAGGTTGGGGTGGTAGGAGTGGTAGGGGTTGCACATGGGGGGTACCTATGGTACCCCCCTGCATTGGCATGGACAAGGTGGCAGGCACCGCGCGGTGCCTGTCACCTTGTGCATGCCAATGCACAACGTGCATTCCCAGCATTGTGGCAGATGCCACCGCCACCATGGCGGTGGCATCCTAATTGCAGGTGCGGGACCACCGCACCCCTGGCGAATGGTCCTGCATTCCGTTACGGTGCGCCATTGTAATAGACCCCTTAGTTGTAGATATTGCCCATTTTCCTACCACTCTCTACAGTTCCTCCTACATTTACTACTAACAGTAAATGTACACGTGCTGAGATTTCCCGATAAGAAATGTACGAGAGGTGGAGGTGGACATTTGCACCTGTAGGCCTGCGAATTGTGTTTTGTAGTAAATAACTAGTGCTACTCAAGTACTACTTTATGTACTACAAAATGCCGTTTGTGAATAGAGCCCATATACTTTTTTTTCTTGCTGTAAACAAAAGGGCTTCTCCCAAAACATCTATTAGGAATCTTAAGACCATTTCAGCAACATTTATATAAACTTAGAGCCTAAATACAGCAAACAAGAAGTGCAAGTTATCAGTTCCTTTTATCAATGGGCCAGGAGGAAAATTGAATTGCATTGCCCATGTTCTCAGTATCATTTGATCTGTATGATTTTTCTACGCCTTCAAACTAAACACTAGAATAATGGATTATACGTCACATGCACAAAAACACAGCAGGCACACATAATTAATTGAACCTTGTCATAAGTGTGAGTATCAGTTCATTGGAGAATGAGTTTTTGTTAAATACTGCATTTAAAGAGCAATGAATTGATTTAAATCAGCCAGGATACCCTCATGGGTGATAGTGTGTTTTACAATTACACATAACATGAAACCATCATAAACATTCAGGAATTTCATATGTCTCACGCCGATGTAAAGCTCTAGATGAGGAAATAAAGGAATGTTTTTAGTATTTAATGGATACAATTAAATATAGAAAACACATCATAGTACTTTAGAAAGCGAGGAAGAAAATGCAAAACGCCAAGAAGGACCAACAACAATGACAGACAGTGCTAATTTTAGTTTAATGGTAATTGCTGAGAGAAAAACATTCTAAAATGGATGCCTCCGAGCGTAGGCTATGACTGTGGGCTATAGCTGAATTAAAACAGGTAAAAGAGGTGAAGAAACAGCTCTGCTCCTGACCACCAGCGATCACATCTGATGGAGCACATACAATATTAATGTTGGAGGGTGTTTGAAAATCAAGCATTCTCTCTGATTGTCTGATGGCAATGCCACGTGCGGTTTCCTACTCCAGCAGCCCAGTCATCCAATATTAATGCCAACGATCCATGAGCTATGGTAGCAACAGCACTAAATACAACCAGCCCTGCTTTCCCTGAGCTGTTTTCACTGTGGAGGTGCATGGTAGCTTTTACATCTCAGCAGGAAAGAAGACAATATAGGTATGCATGCATGTATACTTTTTTTGCATGAACTTAGCAACCTAGCATTGGAGCTGCAAAAACTATGCGGCCTATTGTCATAAGTAAATATACACATTTATATTTATTCATGTATATTGTTACTACTATACCCGGGTATAATCCCACACTTTTTGGGCATTCCTAATTTTTTGTGTGTATATTTACCTCTTGGTGTGGACTTATAAGTCTCCACTCCCTCAAACCAGGAGGAAGACCCTCCTACAACTCTATTAATGAATATAATGTTAGGACATGAATTTTACACACAGAGGAGGTGATTTCTGCTGCCCTGATAGACATCTTCCCATAGCAAAGTATATGGAAATTTATTAAAGTATATTATTCATTGGCGTAGCCAAGATGGTGAACGTGTGAGACGTCTCTCCTTGCTGCTCTATCCCCCGCCGTCAGTCCGAGCCCTAAATACGCTTGTTTGTCCTGACTGATCATCGCTGCCTGCTTTCTGAAGAGCAGTGGGTCTGGTGCAGTTGCTGGTGACTGTAGAAGCTGATCTTCTGCTCCCTAGCGGGGCCTGTTTTCGGCCACCTGGGGATGGCATGGCTGAACCAAGATGGTGGATTCAATCTCCCCTGACTATCATTTATAAACAAATGTAATCCACCCACAAGACAATAGGTATACAAAGATGTATGGTCTTAGAGGTGATGTGTTTCCTACCGTGGTGGGAAGCACATTGTGTTCTAAAAATACCCCTCACACACAAAAAGGGCCCTTGGTGTCATGCTTCATCATAGGGGTCTTCGCACCCCTCTATGGAGCGCGGTGTGCGGATACGTGGGAGCGCTTGATGTAACCACTATGTGTAGTGTGTGAGGATGTGAGTGGTAGGGTCAGCGGTGAATAGTGAGTGAATGTTAAAAAATACCTGGCAAGTGAGGACTAGAAAGATTTTAATAAACCCCCTTGCTGGTATTGTTAAAAACAGTGAGATGGAGGTTTAATGTATTAATGTACAATCCCTCCTGTGTCTGTGTCAACATGTTTCAAAGCCAGATGCTTCTTCTTCAGGACGGGTACACAGATCCCTACACTACTCACAAAAGACAGTGAAATACCGTCTGGAACATAGGAAATACTATGTGTAAATTATATGTATTTCTATGCCTATTACACTCAATTGTAGTGGAGACAAAGTAAATATCTTTATCTCCTCCTGGAAAGAAACACAAAAATATAAAGGTACATTTAGCTGGACAAAATTATTGCAGACGTGAAGATCGTGACCTGTAAAGGTGATACATACAGTGTCCATAAAACCCAGAAAAAACTACATAGTGTAAGTGCAGTTTTCCTGTAAAAAAGGGCCGAAGACTAGACGTACACAACATGTAACATAAAGCACACACACTATGTATGACTGTTCCTGCAATCCATTGGAATCATTTTTTGAATCATTTTTTTTAAAAAGGAAGAAGGGAATAATGTGAATAGCTGGAAACAGATGGCATACTTGCTATCTAGAAGTCCAAGGCCTCATAAGCCTTCTGAGAACAAACACAGGGGACCCTGTGCTATTGAGTACTCTGTGAGAAAAAGAATTTGCATTTAGCAGAGTACTCGACATTTATTTTGTAAGAGCAGTGGTGGTCTCCTTGAAGCGGCTGTGCTGTACTTACATGTGGAAGGATACCACCTCACCCGACCGTTCCCTCCGTGGCTCCGTGGATACTGAGGAAACGGGAGAAGGACGACGTTAAATACTATCCTTAATTAGCCAATTAAGTTCAGGTACGTGTGTAGCGGCATGTCCGCGAACAAGCGCTGACAGCAGAGACGGATAGAGATTGAAAACTGGAAGGGGATGTGGCCATATGACTAGATCGCTGACTGTTGCATTCGCTGCGTTTACGGAAAAAACTGAAGTTTAGCCAGAAACTCATACCACTATCTGATAGGGCGAGAGCGCGTGCGTCAACTCTGCATGGAGTTTGCGTGTCATGGTAAACACTAGACCGACGATTGATTAATGTCCTCCGGTTACGGAGAAAGAAAGCGTGTCAGCAGAAATTGTCCGCTTCCTAATCGAGGGAAAAAACGTCTGCCAACGCAGCGAAGTCCTTGCGCTACTGCTGCTATCAGTAAAACGTGATGAAACTGGTACGCTCTTCAGATATGGTGCAAGTAGCCACATAGTGAAGAACTGTGCGCTCTTTGTATTAGCAAAGTAACGAAATATGTAAAAAACATTAAGCGCACCCTCGTAAATGCTAGAGCCATACTAAAGGTCATTGTTTGGAGTCCCAAAGAGAAATATTGGGCTGGGTGAGATATTGCATATGAAATGTTAAAGGGATACCTAACGATTTTAACTCCCACATGGTCATAGCAAATAGTCAGTTAAGTGAAAATATATACAAAAGTAGATGCAGAGTACATTCTCCCCTTAAAGAACCTTAGTTCAGTATCATGGTTGTGTCACTCATTGAGCCTATAGTCAGAGACATCCCGAGAGTAAGGTGATGTTGTGGTCATGTGAACGGACTCCAGGGGATGTTATCGTTGAGACCTATGGTATTAGTACCCAGACGAAATACCCAACGTTGTTCTTTTTCTAGGAGGCCTGTGTCGGTTGGTAGTTGTTCTATGATTGTCCATTGGAGGTCATTTACTCCATGGGTTCCTGACAGGTAATTTGTCGCCCTTTTCGTGGTGCTTTTTTACATCGGACGTTGCTCTTATGTTCTCCGATGCGGACTTTGACTGGTCGTGATGTCATCCCAACATATTCCAAACCACAGGGGCACGTTGTCATGTAGATGACATTACGACTGTTGCAGGTGGTAAACATTCTCTGCTCCCATTCACTATCATTCCTGAACTTGATCCTTGTGCTCTTTCTGGTCAGGTGACAAGTGCTGCAGTTGCCACACGGATGGTGGCCTTGGATAGGTTGTAAACGGGGAGTTTCTTTCATTATGTAATGTCAGCTCGTGGCCGGGTGTGGACAATCATATCTCTGAGGTGTTTGCCTCTTTTGTGTGCGAATAGTGGCTTTTCTATGTTTAGCTCTCCACAGTTAAGGATTCTCCAGTGTTTGTTCACAATTTTTGATATCCTATTTGAATGGGTGTTATACGTGGTCACGCAGATAGGTCTGGCGTCTGGGTCTTTAGGCACCTTGTTTTCCAGGAGTGCCTCCCTGTTGTTTTGCGTTCCCTTTTCATGGCTTTATCTATGATGAGGGTTGGGTAGTTCCTATGTGACAATTTGGTCTTTAGATCATAGGCTTGTTTTTTGTAGTCTGTGAGGTTGGTGCAGTTGCGCCGGAGGCGGAGGAACTGTCCATAGGGGAGATTGTCCCGTAGATGACGCGGGTGAAAGCTGTTGTAAAGCAACAGGCAGTTTCTTGCCGTAGGTTTGAAATGTGCGGTGGTTTTCAAAAATCCATTCTCTGGGTATATATTTAGGTCAAGAAATACCAATTGGTCTTGTGATACAGTGCTGGTAAATTTCAGGGAGGGGATCTGCTGGTTCAGCCAAATCATAAACTTTTCGGGTGACACAATGTCTCCATCCCAGATGACCAGCACGTCGTCTATATATCGCTTCCTGGTCCTGCCTGAGAGGATTATTCTGGTGGAGAATTTTGCTACTCTCCAGATGATGTACATATAGCCCTCAATAAACAATGAAGCCAGTGTAAAATAAGAAGCCCTGCCAGACTTGGAGCGAAGGTGCTTCCCATACTAGTCCCGTGTTTTTGAACACAGAGTGTGTCTTCATACAAGAAAAAGGTTTTGGTTAGGGCTAAGGTGATGCATTCCATCAATAGTTTCCTCGGTGTTTGGTATTCCCATGGATTAGAGAATAAGACTTCCTCAATTATGTTCAGTGTCTCATCGTGGGGTAGGCTGGTATATAAACTCTCTATGTCGAGACCTAGGAGTAGTTGACTCTCAGGATCAAAGGTAAGTTCTTGTAATAGCTACAGTACAGCTTTTGTGTCTTTCAAATATGTGTCGGTTTTTTTAATCAAAGGGCGTAAAAATACGTCAGCAAATTTCGACAAAGGCTCCAGGATAGAGCCTATGCTCGACACTATCGGACGGCCCAGAGGTTGCTCCAGGGTTTTATGTATCTTGGGGATCGTGTAGAAATATGGCGTCCTGGGTGATTTTTGTATCAAGAATTCAGCCGCTTTTTTTGACACCCAGTCGTGCGCTAAAGCTTCTTCCACCATCCCCGTGATTTTGCTCTTCAAGGATTCTGTAGGATCCTCATGTGTGATCGCGTAGTTCCTTCTGTCTCCCAGAAGTCTCCTGCATTCATTGTCGTAAACTATTGATGTCTGGATTACTACTGCGCCACCCTTGTCGGCTGGTTTAATCATGATTTCTTTGTTGTTTGACAATTGCTGTATCGCTTCTTTCTCCAATTTGGTGGTGTTCTGAAAAGGGGTATGGTTCCCTGTGTTGATTCGTCCTAGGTCTTCCATAACTGCCTTCTCAAAAGTCAATAATTCAATCGGTGGTGTCGCATCTGGTGGGGTGAAAGATGATTTCAGTCGTAAACCCGTATCTGAAGTTTCAGATGTGGGAGTATTTTTCTCTTTAAAGAAAACCTGTAGCTTCAGTTTCCTGATAAATTCTTGCATTTCTGCATGGATCTTGAATTTAACTAGCCTGTTAGTTGGCACAAAACCCAAGCCTTTCTCCAAGACTTGTCTCTGTGTTTCCGTGAGTTCATGTGCAGTGATATTCACCACTAGTTGCCCCTCTTGCTGGTGGACGGTTGGTTGTTGATTGAGCCCTTTATGCTCCGCGTCGAGGGTCCTCTGTTTCTCCCATTGTCAATTGCACACTTTTGCCTCTTCTGTTCCTTCCTCGTCTGGGTCCTGGGCGTGATCCTAAATCCAAAGTCCGCATCGGAGAACATAAGAGCGATGTCTGATGTAAAAAAGCACCTCAAAAATGGCGACACATTACCTGTCAGAAACCCATGGAGTAAATGACCTCCAATGGACAATCATAGAACAACTACCAACCAACACAGGCCTCCTAGAAAAAGAATAACGTTGGTTATTTCGTCTGGGTACTAATACCATAGGTCTCAACGATAACATCCACTGGAGTCAGTTTACATGACCACAACATCACCTTACTCTCTGAATGTCTCTGACTATAGGCTCAATGAATGACACAACCATGCTACTGAACTAAGGTTCTTTAAGGGGAGAATGTACTCTGCATCTACTTTTGTATATATTTTCACTTAACTGACTATTTGCTATGGCCATGTGGGAGTTGAAATCGTTAGGTATCCCATTAACATTTCATATACAATATCTCACCCAGCCCAATATTTCTCTTTGGGACTCCAAACAATGATCTTTAGTATGGCTCTAGCATTTACGAGGGTGCTCTTAATGTTTTTTACATATTTCGTTACTTTGCTAATACAAAGAGCGCACAGTTCTTCACTATGTGGCTACTTGCCCCTTATCTGAAGAGCGTACCAGTTTCATCACGTTTTACTGATAGCAGCAGCAGCACAAGGACTTTGCCGCGTTGGTGGACGTTTTTTCCCTCGATTAGGAAGCAGACTATTTCTTCTGACACGCTTCCTTTCTCCGGAACCGCAGGACATTAATCAATCGGCGGTCTAGTGTTTACCATGGCGCGCGAACTCCATACAGAGTTGACGCACGCGCTCTCCTCCTATCAGATAGCGGTCTGAGTTTCTGGGTAAACGTCAGTTATTTCCGTAAACGCATCGAAAGCAACAGTCAGCGATCTAGTCATACGGCCACATCCCCTTCCGGTTTTCAATCTCTATCGGTCTCTGCTGTCAGGGCTTGTTCGCGGACATGCCGCAACACACGTACCTGAACTTAATTGGCTAATTAAGGATAGTATTTAACGTCGTCCTCCTCCCGTTTCCTCAGTATCCACGGAGCCACGGAGGGGACGGTCGGGTGAGGTGGTATCCTTCCACATGTAAGTACAGCACAGCCGCTTCAAGGAGACCACCACTGCTCTTACAAAATAAATGTTGAGTACTCTGGTAAATGCAAATTCTTTTTCTCACAGAGTGCTCAATAGCACAGGGTCCCATGCGTATGTTCTCAGAAGGCTCATGAGACCTTGGACTTCTAGATAGCAAGTATGCCATCTGTTTCCAGCTATTCACATTATTTCCTTCTTCCTTTTAAAAAGAAATGATTTAAAAAAATGATTCCACTTACACTATTTAGTTTTTCTGGGTTTTTTGGACACTGTATGTATCACCTTTACAGGTCACGATCTTCACGTCTGGAATAATTTTGTCCAGCTAAATGTACCTTTATATTTTTGTGTTTCTTTCCAGGAGGAGATAAAAATATTTACTTTGTCGCCACTACAATTGAGCGTAATAGGCATATAACACATATCATTTACACATAGTATTACCCATGTTCCAGACGTTATTTCACTGTCTTTTATGAGTAGGGTAAGGATCTGTGTACCCGTCCTGAAGAAGAAGCATCTGGCTTCGAAACATGTTGACACAGACACATAGGAGGGATTGTACATTAATACATTAAACCTCCATCTCGCTGTATTTAACAATACCAGCAAGGGGGTTTATCAAAAATCTTTCTAGTCCTCACTTGCTAGGTATTTTTTAACATTCATTCACTATTCACCCCTGACCCTACCACTCACACCCTCACACACTACACATAGTGGTTACATCAAGTGCTCCCACTTATCCGTTGGTTAGCAGCACGCCGCGCTCCGTAGAGGGGTGCGAAGACCCCTATGATGAAGCATGACACCAAGGGCCCTTTTGGTGTGTGAGGGGTATTTTAAGAACACAATGTGCTTCCCATCACTGTAGGAAACACATTACCTCTAATACCATACATTTTGTTACACTTGTTGTCTTGTGGGTGGATTCTATTTGTTTATAAATGAAAGTCAGGAGAGTGCACTGACACCGAGCAGACTTTGTCCCCTGTGGGTGCTTGAACTGAGGCCCAGTGCAGAAGCCGCGGTCAGCAGCGAGCCCCCAGATCGCCGCCGAGGTGAGGACCGAACTGTGTCCCTGACCATTGGGGCCCATTCTAACTGAGAGTGGGGTGAGCTGGACTGACTCCGAGGGAACTTTGCCCCCCACTGCCACTCAGCAGCAGGCCAGGGGGCCTTCCAAAGAGGTGGTGTTCTGATTCGGCACCAGGAGTGCATGTGAGGCCTTGCATTCCCCTACAACTGGGAGCAGCTCTCTGGAGGCACCGGAGCGTGGAGAGCCCCTTTCATTGACAGGCTGCGGGACTTCACCGATGACCCCCTGCGGCCTCCTCACTCGACCTCGGAAGGTGGGAGCACCCCTCACCAGAGCCCAAGCAACTTTTAGTGGCGCCATCGCTTGTTCTGAGGCAGATCCCCTACCCCTGACCTGCGAGAGCATGATGCAGCCTTGGCTGCTAGACACCAGCCCTACAACATATTCTGTTTCGAGGGACCGTCGGGTTCACAGGTGCCGGGACTCTCCTGGAATATACCTTCGTCCTGGAACAACTTGACTCAAGGAGACAGAATCTGCAGTCACCCACACCTGGAATACCTTGGACAGTGCTCCTACTCTTGCTTGGATCTGCCGAGCCCAAGGCCCTTGATTTCTAGGACATGGCCTCCTCCAAACCAAAAAAGATCGTAACTTAAAGGACATGCTGACCACGCCTGCCTGCACGCCTCTGGGGATCACCCACTGACGTCAGGTCCCACCATCTCTCATGACAAAGATAGCGCTGAAGAGCCTGCCACATGCTCATTTTTAGAAAATCTGTTTGCAACATTACGGGATGAGCTCCAAATGGTCAAGAGAGACATGTCAAATTACATTAAGTTGATCCTTAGAGATCTGGACACTGTGGGAGATCACATGGCCACTCTGAAAGACCCGGGAAGCGGCCAGGAGGAAGAGCTAGAAATGATTCCGTTACGTGAGCAACAAATAAATTTACAAGCAGATACTGAAGACCTTGAGAACAGATTGAGACTGCCCAATATCTGTATAAAGGGTGTTCCACCGTAAACAGAGGGCAGGAACATCACAAAGTAAGTCAAAGGTATTTTACTCTTTTTTCTAGATTGCCCTCCAAATTTCACAATTAAAATAAAACAGGTTCATAGAGTATCTCTCCCGAGAGCTGAATCGGCCCCACTTGCTGTTATCCTCGTTTGCCTCCAAGACTTCCAGTTAAAAGATACTATTTTACACAAAGCCCATGAGAAACAACCTGTACAATTCAGAGGTCACTCACCAACATTGTATCAGGACTTAGCAGCCATCACATTATTGAAACGTCGAGTTTTTCGCCCTGTCACATCACATCTCTGGTGCTTGAGGATAATCTACTCTTGGGACCACCCATTCCGCCTTATTTTTTGACTGGATGGCAAACTGCACCAGATTGGGTATCTGGAGGACACATGTTGGTTGCTCGATATTGACACTCTTAGCGCAAAGGATCAATTTAAAGACTCTCATCCTCACCACCGTCAGAGACAACCCAGATGGAATAAAAGTAAACTATCCAACAAATTAGCTAAACCAGATTTGAAGATGATTGCACTGGGTATGGGGGGTGTGCTGCAGTCGCTGCTTTGGAGCTGACCAAAACTGGCAGTTCTTAAACTAACCCGACATAACAACAATAGCTATGTAATTGCGGGCAGGTGCGGTGGGGGACCGAGGCACAACACAAACCCCATCTTCTTTATTCCACAGGCCCTTGGGTTAAACAAAATGGCCATGTACTACTTGACTTCCTCATTGTTTCTGTTTGAAATTGTTTCATTTTCTTTGTTGTTTTCTTTAAGGGAACGTACTCCTCATTGATTAATTGGTGACGCTGTTAGGTCTGGGTGGGGCCTGGAGGGGTCTAGTGGATCCTTTATCAGATTCTTTATCGGTGCAAGCATCCTTGTCATTCCCTCACCTCCTTACACTTTAACATGACCCACACACCCACACACCTACCCACATCCTCACTTAAAAATGTTAAAGATCTAAACAACCCTGTTAAGGGCAGGGAAATCCTTTATTTACTGGAGCAGACGAAAGCCAATATCATCCTGCTACAGAAAACGCACCTCACACAGACAGACTGCCACAGACTTTGATCGCATTCCTTCCCGTACCAGTTTATTCTCATCAGCTTCTTTCAAAACAGCAGAGGTGACAATCCTAGTTGCACACTTATTTAGTGGGAGACTGGTATCCAAAGTAGCGGAGATAAAGGGTAGGTTCCTCTCATACACTTTTGCCATTGGAGGCCTTCACCTTGTTGTCGGCACTCTCTACACTCCCAATGAAGGTCAAGAGACCTTTTAATGCAGAGCCGACTCGGAGGCTATTTCCAGTTCTGAACATAAGGTCCTTATAGCAGGGGATCACAATTTGGTCCTCAATACTGGATTGGACAGATTGGCCCAGCGTCACGGACATACTGGGGCTTTGTCTTGGACGGGCTCTCAGTAGCTGGATGACATGGGTCTGAAGGAAATATGGAGTGATCTCCACCCACACACTTCCGAATATACATTCTTCTCACATGCCCATAAAATATATTCCCATCTCGACTATTTCCTGGGGACAAAAGAGATAGGTGCACTTGCAACTGCGGCTGAGATTGAGCCCTTAGCGCTATCAGTCCACGCGGTCTCACTTGCTCTAATGTTCCCCCCTACATGAGTAACCAGTCTGGTCATGGCGGATGCGTGAGACTATCCTGTACCGCCCTGCTGTAGTGGACCAAATCCATAACGCCAAAGCTACTTACTTAGAGCTCAACGATACTCCTGACGTCTCCATAGGAATTCTCAGGAAAGCTCTCAAAATGGTTATATGGAGCTGATAGCCATTTGGACTGTTGACAACAAACTTCGTAAAGAGAAAAGAGAGCACTTGTTCCATTAGGTTAAGAATAAGAACAGGCCCAGCAACAGACAGAGGACCCTAGAACATGGTGTCAGCTAACAGCTGGACATACTCAATTTGCAGAGATTGATCTTGATAGGGCTGAAAACGCGGTGCTCTGACTAAAACATTCCTATTATGTAGGTGGATGTAAACGTGGCCGCCTCCTGGCCAACAAACTCAAATTCCAACGACAGCCTTCCGGGTTGCACTCTTTATGCCTATCAGACAACAGTGTAGTAACTGACGATAGCTCTATTTCTCCCACCTTCAAGGATTTTTACTCTGAATTATATATGGGGCAAATCTTAGACCCAACACACTATGGAACATATCTACAAGAAGCAAAAATTACACGACTCTCTCTGGACCAGGCAGTGACCATTAAGGTTCCCATTCGTCCAGAGGAAGTCATCTCAGCTATCAGTTGTTTGAAAGCCTTGAAATTCCCTAGCCCTGGTTCTCAGATGGTTTTTATAAAGCTTTCTGTCAGATCTTAACCCCGATCCTAACCAGACTTTTTAACTCATTTACTGGACCCAGAACAGTCCCTGCTACGATGCTTGCGGCTTCTATAGTAGTCATCCGCAAACCTGAGAAAGATAAACAGCAATGCAGCTTGTACTGCCCTATATCTCTCCTCAATGTTGATATAAAACTCTTTACTAGCATACTAGTCACTAGGTTAAATCTTCTCATGCCATACATGATTGACCCAGACCAGGCTGCGTTTATCCCAGAGAAGCAGTGCAGCGATAATACTAAACGATTAATGCACGTCATTGACAAGGCTAGATGCTCAACAAATTAAATGATGTTACTGACAATAGACGCCAAGAAGGCCTTTGATTAGGTACACTGGCCTTACCTGCAAGAGACCCTTAATCACTTTGGGTTGGGAGAGAATTTTGAAGCCAGGTCCTGGAGTTGCTATCTTCAACCGCATGCAACATTTAGGGAGAATGGTTACACCTCAGCTCCATTTTCCAGAGCAAGGGAGACCCTTGCACAGCGAATCCGAGATAGCCCCCTTATTACTGGTGTCACTTTTGGTGCAAAACTACATACTATAAGTCTGAATGCGGACAATGTCTTTGTGTCCTTAGATAACCCAGCATCGGCCCTCCCAGCTTTTCTGAAGGAGTTGAAAGATTTCGGTCAATCCTCCATTTTCAAGTTAACGTTCATAAGTAACAGGCTCTTAATCTTTTGGTACCTCCACCTATTTTCCTGATTTAAAGCTTTGTATCCTTTACAGTGGGAACTCGTAGCTATTCCATATTTGGGTATACAACTTGCTTCCTCCATCCAGACAACATCCAACCTGAATAATACCTCGGCTCTCAAACAACAAAGGGGGGATCTTTCTCGGTGGAAATACTCTCAACTGTCCTGACTCGGTGAGTAGCTGCACTCAAAATGATAGCCCTGCCTAAAATACTCAGGGGCATATTATCAAGCGCGGCGTTCAAATTATCGCCGCTTTAGCTGCAGAAAACTGCCGCTAAAGCGGCAATAATGGGCTTGATAATATGCCGCAGAGAATTCCCATAGAAGCCCATGTTGACACCAGAACATGGGCTTCTATGGGAATTCTCAAGGGCATATTATCAAGCCCATTATCGCCGCTTTAGCTGCAGTTTTCTGCCGCTAAAGCGGCAATAATTTTAAAGCCGTTTCTTGATAATATGCTCCTATATAACTTCCAGACCCTCCAGATAAAACCTCCTCCAGGGATGTTACAAACCCTACAGACTGAAATAAATACATTTGTCTGGTCTGGTAAAAGACCTTGCATGAACCTGTGCTACTTGCCTCAAAAGATGGATGGCCTAGGTCTGCCTAATCTTCAATAATACTATCAGGCAGCGCAACTGCATTACCTACTAGGGTGTAATAGGGAGGAATCTGAGCGGCGCTGGCTGTTCCAGGACAGAGCAATAGCCAGAACACATTTGTGGAAGATCCCCTTTATTAAGAAAGCGCACTGTCCAAAAAGCCTTTATATGTCTCCCATTACAGGGGCAACCTTGGTGTTTTGGGATCGGGTCACGACACAGCAGTCCCTCACCTCTTATGCCCTTATTCGACAACCCCTACTTGACTCCAGGGGCTGGCCCCGGGACCTTCTCAACATGGCATCAGAAGTCATGACGTTCAGCTGGTCACCTATTTGATGAAGAGGGAGTGCTGTCATTTGTGCTGGTATGCTTCGACCATGCCCTACCAGAGTTGGAAAGGATGCAATACATGCAGCTGTGTCACTGGCTTCTCCAGCCAGCAAATCGCCCCGGGATACAGAGACTGCTCCCACCTTATGAGAAATAGCTCCTGATTAAAACATCTGATATGGGTCTCATTTCAGAATTCGACTCTATTCTGAAGAAGCTCCCAACACCCCTTTCGAACAATGGTCAGAGGCGCTGGAATGAGGAGCTCGGTATACATCTATTCCCAGCAGAGTGGGGTGAGATTTACAACACAGAGCACTGCATACAGCCTGCTCCTATTTGTGCCTCTTTCTACATGTGTTCTGCAGCACACGTAGAAAGAGGAAAAATCCTCAGAACCCTTCCAGCACAAAAACAATCCTAGCTACAACACAGGCACTATTGCACCATGACGCAAGAGTGCCTGCATTGGTGCAAGTCAACCAAAAGTGGGCCAGTGCTAGGAAAGGACAGGAATGTGCAGCATAATGGTAAATACGTCACATTCCTGCTCTTTTCCTTTCACACAGCATAGTGCAGCAAGGTGGCTTGCTGAGTTGTGCTGCATGAAAGAATGATAAATCTAGCCCGTAGTTTGTAAATAGCAATAGTCTTACTCTTTCTTGAGTGTGTATTTGTATTAGCATTTGCCTCTCTAAACCCCTCTATAAATTTCCTTAAATTGATAACAATTAGTAGCGAGCATTCTCCATTTCCTAGCCACTCCGACTTGGAATTACCACATTTTCTACTGAAAGATATTCCTATGTGTGTGGAGATCGAGGAAAGGCAGAGGTCTCCCCTCAAAGGTTTGTGAATAGCATATTGAAGTACTTCAGTAGTACTACTGTACTAGTATTTTGTAGTACTTTATGTACTGTACTACAAAAAGCAGTTTGGGAATCAGCCACTATATTCTATTCCCACTTAGATGCTACTTTTTTCTCTTTCTAGTTATCTTTTTCCTTTTTGGGATCTTCGGCCAATGAGTAGACAACACTTGTGCCCAAAGCTTCATCTGAATGTGTTTATTTCAGCCACAAATAGCACACATTTTTCAAATACATTTCAAACATTTAAGATTTTTGTGGCATTTTCGCTTTGTCCAGTGCAAATTAAAAGCTAAAGAATGATGATGGATTCAACCCAGATCTGTGACTGGGGGTGAGTGTCTGAAAAGTTTCAGCGCTCCGTCCATCATCTCGATGTGTTTGCAGTAGAAATTAATGTCATTTCAAAAAAGCTTGAAGAATGTAATCTTACAGTGCATTGTAAACACACATATGGGGCAAACATTTGTTCTAGAGTAAATGCTCAAATTAATTGAGATTTGCATTTTAAGATTACTTCGATATTTTTTTGTTAGATGTTGTTTGCTGATTAATTGGGTTGTTGGATGAAGAGGGTAAAACCCTGCAAAAGCAAGAGCCTCAATCCCTGTTAGGCTTAACCACAAAAACTCACCAAATTAGCCTGTGCTTTACTCTCTGGTAGCTTGGCACAAAAGCAGTCGGGATTTCAGTTCAGTAATTCTTTATTCGATAGTTAAAAACCATCATAAAAGAGTACACATATATACAATTAAAATGGTATTAAATCATTATGCAATAACATTGACTGAATCTAAATACATAAAAATAATTCATTCTTCACGATGCAACCTCCTGGGTAGCATAATCGGGATAACGGGTGGGGAATCGTACAGAATTCACGAGTTGTTCTGACCTCTGGTTACCCTTAATCTTAGTGCGAATTTCAAGAAACTTATAACAGAACACAGTGTTAACGGGTCACTAGCCCTTTGTAGAAAGGTCAGTGCCTCTTTGGCTTGAGTAAACCTGGCCTTTTTTTAAATTTCCTTTAAAAATCTACGTCTTGGTATTACATATAAAGGACATAGAAGTACAAAATGAAGGGTGTCCTGCGGAGACCTATTGTCGCAGCCGCAGGCACCCTTCTGCTCAATTGAACGACTAAAACCAGCTGGTTCGGCTAACAGATATGATAAAAAATTGAGCCTAAAACGTGACATTAAAAACCTTTCTTGAGCATTATACATGACACAAAGATACGGTTCCATCCCTTCAGTGGTTTCAAGCCTGCTATAAGCGCTCACTGAAGGTTTGACCCCTTCCACTGTAATTCTAGCCGACGTTCTTTGGTCCAAGAAAATTCTCTTGAGATTAAGCTTATCCTGTGAGGTAATCGCTGAAGGGTTTGAGTACAACTCCTGACAGCCCAAATTTTCCAAGCTAATTATAACATAATTGAGCCAAGGGATATTCAGACTTTTATCTCTACCAAGGCAATCTTTTAGTCGGGATTTACTTAGAGGCAATGTGGAAAGTATTTATGCAGCACACAAACAGTAATAAAGTAAAAGCACAACACAGGAGAAACCCCACACCAATTTAGTAAATTAGAGTAGAACTGGAGTTATGTATTTTTAAAGTTTAAAGTAAAATCTAGGGCTGAAAAGATCAACACACCAACCGCTGACATCTAGTCTTGTGAGACCGGGGCATAGTCGAAACGTAAGGCCCATGTCAGGTTCGGAACTCTTTTTTCTGACCTTAGGTGTAAGGATGTTTCCCGGTTCCGGATATTGAGGGTTTTGGTCTGTCCGAGGTAGGGGCGACCCTTTCCGGTAGCAATGGTGCTGCTGACAATTCAATGTCAGGGCAGACAGTGCCTTCCTGAAGGAATCCATGAGAGGAAAAAGCCCCGAAGGGAAAAACCTCTGCTGGAAATGGCGACTCCAGGAATCCAGGAAACAGGGCACGTTAATAAGAAATTCCAACAGGAACTAATATCACTAACAGGAGCAAAGAGACGCCAACAGGAGTGAAGAGACACCAACAGTAGCGAAGAGTGTTGCAACACAAGGAAAATGAGAAATCCGTCCCCTTAAATACTCAAGAACAGGAAGTGATGCAACAGGAAAAACAACCACCATCTTGGATTGGGAGAAGAAGGTGAAAGGATAAGGAACCCCCCATCTTAGAATGGTGTAGAAAAACCCATCCCCAAGGTACTCTGGGAACTGGACAGAAGAATCATGGAAAGAAGACAAGGAAAATGGAAATAGACTACACACTGTCAAACCCCTTCTAATTCAGGTAAACAGAGGGGAATCAGACAGGATGCTGAGAAACTGCAGTTCACTCTTCAACAACAGTCTAATAATGCGGTAAAGCAGGAAGTGCCACAGGCCGACAATGGGCATCTGGAGACTAACTATGACCCTTCGCTGGGTCACCTCTCCAGGGATACCAGAGCCAAAGGGTGGAAAATGTTCTTCGGCTGGCCATGATTTACCCACCAGACCTATATGCTGTACTGCTCTGAGAAAAACAGTCTTTCTACTACCATGATCCGGCTGACTCTGGTGTCCCTTAGAGCAGTGACAGGGATCACTTTGACATAGTGGAAAATGATGACTCCCACCCTCAAGGATCAAAGTCTACCCTCTGAGTTCAATCCCCAACTAAGTGAGATTAGAGCATGGTCTACCTCTTGCCCCTGGTGACTACTTACCCCTAAGGTCACATTGGCCACCCCTTTAGAGGTCCTACCAGTGGGTGGTTTGTTAGGAGAGGCAGAGTCCCCCTACTAGTGTCCTAACTGGGAACACTCAAAGCAGAGGGGTTGGAAATTTGGCTCCCTGGGCAATTGGCCACAAACATATACTCCCTGTTTCACGGAAGGGGCATGATAACCCACCTTACTCTGGGACTTGCCTGTGTCTTCTTTGGCCTCCCCCTCATTCTGCTGGAGGCACCAGAACCACTCTTCTTGGGGTCACTCCCAGGTACCTTCTTATGGACCCTGGCGCTGAGCCAGAGGTCCGCCTCCTTTGCAATCTCTATGAGGTCAGAGAGCTTATTATCAACTAGGGGCCTGATTACAAGTTGCTCATAATATTCCAACAGATGCAACTCCTGTTTATGCATGGGTGGGAATTACGGGTTTTAAGCTCTTTAACACATCCAATAGTTATCAGATGCATTAAGTAACTCTACAGTCATTACATTTCGAAAGGTTAACCTGTCAAAATCTAAGAGGGGAAAACATGCTGGCATATTTATGAGCCACTTGTGCTGCTGTAACGTCACATTTTGTGAAGCTCCAGCGGCACAACCCACAAAATCATATTGAGGAGGGCACGCAAAGCCACTTTGCATGGCTTTGAATGGCCTCATAGATTTTGTATTGCATTGTATTGAGATATGGAGTAAGGCAAGTCAGCGTAAATCACTGCGTTGCCTTACTCTGAGTTAGGGAGTCATTCCATGGGCATTGCAGCGGGTGTTCACACGCAACACCCATGGATTTTTATGCTTCCCCAGATTTACAAAACCATGTAAACCTGGGGATGTGTCAAAGCCTTATGCCTCCCAGGGGAGGCGCAACAAGGAGAAATGAATTTATTTCTCCATGTTTTTTCCCCGTTCCATGTGTGCTGCATTCAGAAGAAACACATAGAAGAGGAAAAAGCCTCCTAGGATTGTTTTTGCACAGGAAAGTGCCCCTTCCTGCACATAAACAATCCTGCTGACAACACAAGCACCCTCGCACCATGGTGCAAGTATGCCAGTGTTGGTGCAAAGCTGCCAAAAATGTGCCAGAGCTGGGAGAAAGAACAGGAATGCACTGTATTAGATAAATATGGTGCATTCATGCCCTTTCATTTTGACGTAGGGCAGCACAGCAAGATGACTTGCTGCACTGCCCAACGCCAAATCCTCATAAATAAGGCACACAGTATTTACAACATCATGCAGGTTGGTGTGTTAATCACCAAACAACAAAATACGCATTTTAATTATAGAACCTGGGAAATAATGTACCCCGATGTATCGATATCTATCAGAGAGCCTAAATAATGCCTTAACTCATATTCAGGCCCTTTTTAATGTCACAGCTCTGTAAATCAATGGCTGAACATGTCCCCTATAATCACTGATATCACTGCCTTTAATCCAACCATCCAGTGCCCTGCAAAAAAAGGCCCACAAAATCTACCCAGGATTGTTGGGGAAACATCTGGCTGTCCCTATATGTTCAGCTGTACTTCTCTGGAGTAAGCTCATATTTCCTGTGAGAGTGTCCTTCATGAGGGAACACCTCATCTTGTCACCTTTCTCTATGGCTAAAAGAGCATTTTTCCCTACATTGAGAATATGTTTCGAGTGGCCACCCCTCAATCCTCTTCAATGACCCTGTGCATCTCCAGAGTAACGACATAGGCCCCAAACTACTTAACTATATAATTCTCTACAACAAAGTTAGACACCAGATCCTTGAGGATGTGAACCCTATTTTCTCATGTGGACACTGTGATCCATTGTTGTTGGGTTCTGAATCTTGCCTGGCTTTGAACTCCAGCTCCTTCGTACTTATCTCATACTCCAGCAGTAGTATTTTTTTTAGCAAAGTCCCTCTCTGCCTCAGCCCTTCTCTTATCTGCTTCCAGGTCATCTTGGCCAGCTCAAGTTTGAGCTTCCTCTGTGCCTTTCTGTCCTCTAGCTACTCTGGGGACAGACCACTGGCAGATACACTGCTTTCCACCCTGACAAGGTTGTCCTCTCATGGGGTGAGTTCTTGTCTTCCTCTTGGTGCTTCGGCTCCTCAATTATGTCTCAGTTGGCACTGCCTTCCACTCATCCTCCTGCACCTATCATACGGTGGGCCTCTACAAAGGCTTTGAAGCTCCTCCTTCTCGGAGTTCCTCGTGGCTTGAAGCCCCATGTCCTTGCAGCAATTTCTGAGCTCGGCTGCATTGTAGCTCTCCAGTGCTGCTGAGCTCCAGCTCCATCCTTGAAGGTAGGGACACAGGCACAGAAAGTTATCTATAATTAGAGTGAGTCTTGGAAATGCAAAAAGTAGCCAGTCAGGGAGAATTTAAAAAGATGTTGAATATGGTATTAAAAAAATGCATGTAAGAGCGGGGGAGAGGCCGCCACCCCTAATACTCGTGCGGCCCAGGCAGACCAGCCCCACCCCTTGCTCCGCCACTGGATGTCGAGAATAGTGGGAAGCAGTACCAGTGTTCTGATTTTTTGCTGAAGACAGTGCAATTCTGAGAAAAAAATTAAGAAAGCTCTGCAAAGGATGATGGCCCTCATTGTTAAACAGCGTGAGGATACAGACATCACTGTGAATTCAGAGGAATGAAAATTATAAAGTCATACCTAGGCAGAGCATGTTCAAAACTGGCCCAAGGATGGCATTGAAATGGTTGTGTAGTTGCAGATTCCACAGTTAATATTTCTACGATTTAACTGTTACAAGAAAGCTGCAAATGTAACGTTTATATTTAGTTTAATATAATGAAGTCTTGTTCGCATTTATATGACAGAACATTTAGTCCTACTTGTGGTTTCAGTACGTGTGGTTCACACAAACTCATCTGCCCCCTCCCTGCTTGTGCACCAGAGAGCACAGATGTGACTTTCATTGTTAGTTTATTAGCACGAAATTCAGGCAATTTTATGGCCTTGCTTGCTTTGTAACATTTAGATAATGTAACAATTTCTGTTCCTGGGAAGAGTGGATTTACTGTTGTATTCAAATGAAGGCCACTTCCTATAACTGAAATGGAGGTGCTATATATATTTTGAATGTAGTGTTGTTTTCTGGGTGAGGCACAGAACAGCACGTTCATTAGATTTAGGAAAAATGTCAATAATTCTATGTAATGTGTTTTCTATTTAATTATTGGTTGTGATATGTATCTTTTTTTGTCACATCACAGTGACTGCACAACTTTGTCTAAAAACGAGGCAGGGTTTTTTTCCACATTTCTTGAAGAGCTGACTCTGTGTTGGTCTATTTATCACTCTAAGCTTACAAAAAATTATTAATTTTGCTTCTCTTCTTTCTTAATGAGAAGTCCTTATGACAAATGCTCTTTGATTCTTATGTGCCAATATACTTCACTGTATTCAGCTTTGGATTTTAATTAGATTAGGGCTTAATTTCCGCTGCCAACAATATTTACATTTTATGCATTTTTGCATTGCTAGACTTGGCCACTCTACAGGGTCACCTCCAGTTTTTTTGCCTTCACCCTCCTGTTTTCTAAACTGTTTTTTTGGCTTTTAGGACTCTTCACACTCTACCACTGCTAACCAGGACTAATGTGCTTGTGCTCACCTCTTAAAACCTGGTAGAATTCTCTTATAGACAATTGGCATATTTAATTTACTTGTAAACTCCTAGGAAAGTTGCAGTACATGTGCCTTAAGCCTGTAAATTAAATGATACCAGTTGGCCTGCAGCACTGATTGTGCCACCCAGCTAAGTAGCCCTTTAAACATGTCTCAGGTCTGCCATTGTAGTCTTTATGTACAGGTTTAAACTCCCATTTTGACCTGGCAAAAGTTGCCAGGCCTTAACCTTCCTTTTCAATACATATGTCACCCTAAGGGTAGGGCCTGGACAACCCAGAGGACAGGGTACAGTGTATTTAAAATGTGGACATGTACTTCTATGTTTACATGTTCTAACAGTGAATAACTCTTAAATTAGTTTTTCACTACAATAAGGCCTACCTCTCCCATAGGATAACATTGGAGTTACCTTATTACATTTCATAAACTGTAAGTTCCTAATGGGAACAGAAAAACAATTAATGTTTGGTGTCTTTGGAATAGTTATGAAAAACCAGCCCCATAGTTTACCCAAACAAGGCTTGGAACTCAGCCGCTCTTTCAAGTGGCATCAAGGGTGGAGAGTATTCTCCCCCCGACCTCGATTCTGTTTCACATGCGACGGCGTCTTCGCCTCACCACAGATTATCCATAACAAGGCTTGGAACTCAGCCGCTCGGCAATCATTCTTCACCTTTAATTCCAGACACAATATAGTATTGATTACTATTTCAGCATTATTGCCTCTGAGACCACCTTACTTGACATTAATCATCAAATATTATTTTTCTTAAGATGTCCCAATCTACCTTCCTGTCCTGATGAGACTTGATTAACCATCTAGGTCGCAGCATCGTCAACACACAGAACATAAACAAACATAGACTACTTATATCCCTGATAGGGCCTGCAAACTATATACAACGTTGCTTGTCAAAAGAAGCGTTTTATTTTGTGCTATTGACTACTTTGTGGTTCTTTGCTCAGTGGGGTCACTATGCACACTAATTGTGGTGAATTGATAGGACAATGCTTTATGAAAGGCATTTACATGAATGATCGTGTTATAAAATTTGCTAAAACAAAGTGGTTTTTAAAGAAAGGGACTTTCAATTATAACTTCTCTGCAAAGTGCTGCTCCTCTAGCAAACAGAGGATTGAGGATGCTAACCAGATCAGTTATCACAGTGAGGTTAAAGTTTTTCAATATGGTCTTGAGTGTCCCACACAAATATCTCATTGACAGTCTCCAAAGCTACAACATCAAGGGGTAATATTGTCTCTATTGGAGCACTCACATAACATGTGTATTTGTGAAGCTCACATTCACCCAGAAGGGTATCTTGGTGCTGAATAACAGATGTTTATTGTTACCCACCTCAATGGTACTCATTTTATCGACCTCAGATGGATGAAAGGCTGAGTGGACACGCCGGGATTTAAACCTGTGACCATGAGGTCAAACACAGGCACCTGAAGTGGGCAAATTAATCCACTGAGCCGCCAGACCCGGCACATAATAATAATAATCCACATTTGTAAAGCACGAACAATCACTCGTAAGGGTCTCTAGGTGCTGGGGGCCGTCGGGAAGATTAAGCAAACTATTGCCCAGAGTCACATGGTGCTGGGCTAATCTGCCGCCGGCGATGGAAGCGTGATCCCCAGATTACGGAGTCAGTCGCCCTGGCCGCGGCGCCACACCTCCTTCCATCAAATGTGCATTAAAAGGATCCCACTGGTTCTACTCGAAGCCAGGAACAAATGCTATGTTTAGTTCAGCAAGGACACAGGATCCATGCTGTGTGCCCCATAGCGTACATTCCATCTAGGGATTTCAAATCATCCAATGCAAAGAACACGTGTCAAGGGAAGGATCCATGGGCGTGCATAGCCCAAAGCTCTGGAACACCCTTTCTGATCCTAATGACCTTAGCGAAATTCTTGGATGTTCTGGAAACTTCTGAAAACCAAGCTGTGCAGGAAATCATATGGATAAGAACCACAATGCTTGAGTTACAGCAATTTGTTACAACGGATAGCTAGATTGCTGTTGTATTTGACTGTTTTGAACTATTGGCACCTATCGCCTAACGCCTCTCCGACTAACCCACACTACTGACATTATATCTCTGGACATTGTTACAGCTGTTTCCAAACTTAGTGGCATATTTACAAAACATTTGTCAAATTTCTTGTACCTCTGTCAGATTTCCTTACAACACCATGGATGTGTTGTATTTTCAATACAGGTCTCCATGGTGCAATGATCCACTGATGCATCAGAAGTACTGACGCATCTGTGGGCCCAAAAGTGCTGCATTCTTGTAGTTGGTCATAAGAGTGATGCAACTAGAGACATGCATCAAAAACAGAGGTGATTCCCATTGTAAAGCTACTGTGTGAATTTCTACGCCTGGTTTGAAGAGCTGTAGGAATTTTGACGCGTTCAATGCTTTAAGTGACGCATTAAAAACTTGTACATTTCACTGCTTCAGTTCTATGTGGCTGTTTACGAGGGAACACCTACGCTGCATACATTATGCACAGCACAGGTGCAATTTGACACAGGCCTACACATACTGGCACATAAGGCCCAATGCGTCAGTTTATAAATATGAGGCAATGTGGAGCACTAAATACGCAGTTGATGCGTCAAATAAAAATGATGCAGCAATGGCGTAAGCACCTTGTAAATATGCCCCTTATTATCACCACTGAGTTTAGCAAATAACCATCTGGACCATATTAACCTCCCACCTAGCACAGCATGAAAAAATGGGCTGTCAGTGCTATAAAACACATAATAAATAAATATCCTGAGCCTTATTTATGAAGGCTTGCAACACTTTTACGCCGACGTCGCTTCACTTTTTGTGATTCAGCTGTGGCGTAACTAATGCACCATGTCGCGCCCAATCTACAAAGTGACGCATCTAGGCAGATGTGTCACTCTGTAAACCCCACGGCGCTACATTATACCTGCGTCAGGTATCATGTATGCACAGTGGGTGTTCCCCTGCAAAAAAACCTCGTAGTAGTGACGCTGTGAAATCTATTAGATTTCATTGCGCCACTCCTAGGATGCGACTGCGTCAAAACCTTACGCCTGCCTCATGGCAGGTGTAAGGGTGACACAAACAATGGATATAGGCCTCCCCCATGCATTGCTGGAGTTGCGTCATGCTTACGACACAACTCCAGAAATGCGTGGGTTTTGGGCTCCTAGATATGCCAGGATTCCTGGCGTATGTGTCATGCCTTGCAACATGGTGCGCTGTACAATAAATATGGTGCATCCATGGTGTCTCAAGGACTGCGCACCGAAAAGTGTTGCATTGCCACTTTCATGCAGCGATGCAGCACCTTTCATAAAGGAGGCCCCCTGTTTTTTGTAACAGGCTCAAAGATCTGCACTGATTCCTGTGTCTGGGCGTTTTGTCAGACGAGCATTGAAAGGTGTAGTCAAATTTTTGCTTTATGTGTGGGATTTTGGTCGTATGAGAATGCTTAGTTTGTGACTAAATACGTGCAGGAGCCCAAAGTATTTCTCAGGAGGTGCCTAGTGCACTGCCGAATATCGGCCTGCCAAACGCCAAGTGTTTGCCTTGATTCCACATCAGGCCTCTTCCTTCCACTACATCATTTCCTGTGTCATGACCTCACTCTTTAACTCTTGCACATTCTTTGCCTCCCCTTCACTTTCTTCCCGCCTTCACCTTCAAATGAAGCACTGACAAGCTTTGCTGCTAGTGCACACACGTAAGCAGCTTTTGCTTTTCAGGGTACGGGGAAATCTTTCAGACTCAACAGCTGTCAAATCCAAGTGGAAGCATTTTTGCTGGGTTGAGAGAAGAGGAGAAGGTGCCTGGAATTGTTGAGCTGTGAGTAAGCTGCAGATCCCATGAATGAACATCAGATGTGCCGAGAAACATTCTGCTTAAAACAGATATTATCAGTGATACGGAATGATATGTGGCAGGCTTTTTAATAGCTTCTCGTGTGGACAGTTTCTCAATATCCCTCCTGCCTTGGGTATCCAGAGTGAAATCGCCTGTCAATCATCCGGGCTCATTCCGTGGCTAAAGCAGTGACCGCATGTGACCGGAGCTGCAAAAATCCACTTTCTGTTATGGATTATTCATCTGCAGCTCCGCGGGGAGGCATGGGCGAGCGGCAGGCTGCCGCATCAGTACATTACATGTTTGATTAAGGCTTTGCCAATCCCAGAATGCTTTTAAAAACAAATATTGCTCCTTAAATTAACATAAAGTAGGGTTTGTTTTATTGCATTTGATCTGTGTGCACATTTTACAATGGCGCAGCAGACTGAACGGAAAGGACTGCGAGCTGCAAAGTAATAGGAGGATTACCTGCACCCGCGAGCAAGTGTATTTTATGATATTTGCACTTTCTATGTTAGAGGGATAAATGCCGCAGACTTAAGGCCTCCAACCGAAGCCAGTAATTGCTGTTCAGGGTCTGCTCGTCGAGCCTCGGCATTGCGGATGGTGTTTCTTCGTTTCTAGCTGTATTTTTTTACCTAGTCCCAGTGCCTTTTTTTAGTGCTTAGTGTTGCAGTTAGCGCTCTAGCGTCCGTCGCTAGAGCGCGTATGTAAACTAAGTTATGCGTACGCCGCGACGGTTGCGTACGCGTTGAGTTAAATAAAGGGGGGCGTGCCCCGAGGCGGCATTCGCGCCTAGACACTACAACTGTGTGTGGCATAGTTATTGCGCGGCGCCGCTGCTGCTAGGCCTGCACGCTTCACGACGCAACATTGGCGACGAGGCGGCCGGACCTGCCGCGTGTACCGCAACCAGCGCTGCCTCCTGCTTCTCGGATCGTGGCGGTCCCGCGATTCTGCTTCGGCCTCGCCCGAGCCCCCTCCGGCCTGTCAAGCTGCTCGCTCGAGCCTGAGTCAACGCGTGACTGTATCTACAGCTGCTGCTGTCAGGGCCTGGACTTCACTGCAGCCCACTCCACACGGTGAGCGTATGTGCACCAACCACCTATGCCTGCAACCAGTGGATGAAGATTCCCGCTGGTCTCGCCTCAGCGTTGCGCCCCTCCTGGTTCCTCGTGCCACATCCTCTGCGCCAGCCCTACAGAGGCCCCGAAGTCGCCTAGGCATACCTCCACGTGGCCCTTGTCTGCCCTTCGCTACGCTGGTCCTCTAGCAGCTGCCCTGCATCCCAGTGCCACGCCTTCACTGCTGCACCATGGGAGATGATGGAGCCCAAGCGCCTGCCCACCCGTTTCACCCACCGACCGGTGTCCTGCCACCATTCAGCGAGACGGCTGACCCCGCCACGGCCGCCCCACGCTGGCAGATGTGGATTGGTAGGCTCAACAACTACTTCATCGGTTCTCGGGAGACGGACGGGGCAGTGAAGCGCTCGCTCCTTCTTCACTACGCGGCGGAGGAAGTCTACCTGTTGTTTAAGCACCTTCCCAATACCGGTAATGCAGACGACTACGACGCGGCCGTGACGGCCCTCAACACTCACTTTGACCCCCAAATGAACCCAGATTTCGAGAACTTCAAGATGCGTCAGGCGAAGCAGAAAGAGGGGGAGTCAGTAGATGCCTTTCATGCACGGCTGAGGGTGCTCGCGGACACTCACCTGGCTGGCGACCGAGCAAAAGAAGAGATCAGGGCGCAGCTCATCTATGGCATCCGAAGCAAGAAGCTGCGGAGCCTCATCCTCCGCCAACCAAACATCCCGATGGCTGACATTCTGGTGCTGGCACGGTCCCACGATCTGTCCGACGCCCGTGCGGAAGAGATGGAACAAGCGCTCACACGGAGCACGGGGCCGGGAGTGACCGTCAAGACAGAGCGCGCAGACGCAGTGAGGACGCGCGAAAAGACGCGCCGACCAGCACCCAGGAGGTCGCCCCCAGCGCAGTGTGACTACTGCGGGTACGAAGAACACCAAGGCAAGACGTGCCCTGCGAAAGGTAAAACGTGCACCAGCTGCGGCACCCTGAACCACTTTGCCTCCGTCTGCCGGAAGCGCGCCCCGCGGAAGGATCACAGGGGCAAGAGGCCTGCGAAAGGCATGGTGAGACAACTATCCCAGCTGTCCCTCTCCTCACGCACTGACGCTGAGCCCAGACACACGCGAGCCCTGCAGGAGGACGACTCGGAGTCTGATGATGGAGAGGAAACATACGTGATCTCGTTCACCAGAGCCCTAAAAAGCACAAGACGACCACAACCCCAGTGCGACGTCAGGGTCGTAGGTTCAAAGGTGAACGCGGTGATCGACACGGGGGCATCAGTCACCGTCATGGGGGTGCAGCAGTACAACCGACTCCGACCGAAGCCAGAACTCAAGACATCGAAGGCCCGCATATATGCATATGGCAGCGATGTCCCACTACCCCTTCTGGGAAAAATGACAGTACCGGTGGGAACAGAGGACGCCGAGATCACCATTGATGTACACATCATCAACCAAGAGGTAGACACGCTCCTAAGTGGACACGCCGCCGAGGACCTAGGACTCCTAGTGTTCATCCGGAAAGTTCAAGATAATCAAACGGCCAACCTGCTGGACCAGTTCCCGGAACTATTCACGGGCCTGGGTAAAATCAAGCGCCCACCGGTCAAACTCCACATCGACCACTCTATCACACCCACGGCACTGAAGCACAGACGGATCCCCTTTCATCTACGCCATTTGGTGGAAGAAGAACTCAAGAAACTGGAAGAACAAGGGGTCATAGAAACAGTCACTGGCCCCACCCCATGGGTGTCCCCAATGGTGATCGCGGAAAAGCCCCGCCAACCAGGCAAGATCCGGGTGTGCATTGATATGCGGCTCCCCAACAAAGCCATCAAGAGGGAGAGACACATCACACCCACCATGGACGACATCATTGCGGACCTCAACGGGGCACGGTGGTTTTCCAAGTTGGACTTAAACGCCGGCTACCACCAGCTAACACTAGCCAGAGAGAGTAGGTACATCACCACCTTCAGTACACACCTTGGGCTGAGAAGATACCGGCGGCTCAATTTCGGGCTATCATCCGCGGCGGAGATTTTCCAGAACACGATCAGGGCCATATTACAAGGCCTGCCGGGAGTTATGAATGTGAGTGATGACATACTGATCCACTCCACTACCATAGATGAGCACTATCGGAGAGTCAGAGCCACACTGGCACGCCTCAAGGACTACGGAGTCACACTCCACAAGGACAAGTGCCAGCTATTCCAGCAGCAGATTGAATTCTTCGGGTACAAGTTCACCAACAACGGCATTCAGGTGGACCCCCGGAAGTCCCAAGCCATCAAAGACGCCCCAGCACCCACATCTGCCTAGGAGGTGCGCAGCTTTCTGGGAATGGCCACGTACTGCGGCCGGTTCATTCCGAACCTAGCGACGATTGCCGAGCATCTCAGACAACTGACGAAGAAGGACGCACCGTGGCAGTGGGGGCCCCAGGAAGACACCGTGTTCCAAGCCATCAAGACAGCGCTCCTCGACCAAGCCAAAAACAATGGTCACGGCCCGAAGAGGGGCTGAATCAGCCACACGTAACATCTCGTGGTTCAAACGAATCCCTTCGGCTACAGAACACCGGCCAGAGACCGCGGAGGAGGAGGAGGAGGACGCCAGGATTCCCGAAAGAGAACTTTCATCACCTCTGACCCAGCCCGAGTCGACAACAGACCCGGACGGACCCAGCTCCGAAGCCGACAGGGTGGAACGCGACTGCCCACCAAACGCCAACACCCGAGCGACGACCAGGTATGGGCTGAGAGGGAATCCTCCACCAAGCAGCCGCCTCAGAGACTTTGCCTGCCAAGTAAGTGACTGAGTGGGGAGTTCGAGTCTGAGTTTCATCATCCAAGTTGGAGAGGGATGTTGCAGTTAGCGCTCTAGCGCCCGTCGCTAGAGCGCGTATGTAAACTAAGTTATGCGTACGCCGCAACGGTGGCGTACGCGTTGAGTTAAATAAAGGGGGGCGTGCCCCGAGGCGGCATTCGCACCTAGACACTACAACTGTGTGTGGCATAGTTATTGCGCGGCACCGCTGCTGCTAGGCCTGCACGCTTCACGACGCAACACTTAGTTTGTACAAAATAAAAAAAACAAATAAATAAACAAGACTTAAATAAATAAATAATTCAGGGGCCAGGAATTGTTCTCAGGACCCTGCCTTTTAAGTTTTGATTGGACTTCAAGCTTCTTTCTTCCACCACCCTACACCTCCCTTCTCTTTAACTCCTTGTTGCTCGTTCTTTTTCGTCCCTACTTTCTCCCTTTATTATTGTTTCTTATCTTACTCTTCATACCTATTTTCCTCTTTTCTGCCTTTATTTCTCCTGCTCTTGGTCAAATATTAAAAATGCAAAATAAGTCCCAGTCCTCAAAAAATAGTCGCATTGTCCACCAATGGAGACCACTGACACAAATTAGGCAGTGTCAGACTGGCCTATTGGCCAGTGTGGGGGGCATTTTGGGGCTGTTTGTGGGCCTGTTTTATGGTCTGAATGGCTGGTTTTTACTGTTGATTTCCTTGGTATTGAAAGAAAACATTGCCTGCAGCAAGCTTTAATAAATGCATTCTTTCATACAGTGCCAACCTCTTATACAGCATGGGGCAGATTTATGTTTCCTGGCGCATCCCTGCAAATCAGCATGGATGCGCCAGGGAAGATGCGTCACAAAAGTTTACCCTTGCGCCACAATAGATACACCGCATTTACAATGCAGCGCATCGTGGTGCAAGGATAAACAGATGCGTGACGCATCTGATGGCGGAAGGTTGGCGCATTGCTGGAGTTGCGTCGCGAGCGTGACGCAGCTCCATCAAGGCTCGGGGGTGCCCTATCGTTACAATGCTGCGTCAATCCTTACGCCTGCTTCAAGCAGGCGCAGGGTTTTGACGCAGCATGGCCGGAAAAGTGACTGAGCGAAATCTTGTAGATTTCACTCAGCCACTTTTCGGAGGCGTTCCTGCGCCGGAACGCCCCCCCCCTGTGCAGGTACGCCCACATGTGGCGCAGGCTTTATAACGTGACGCATCTCCCTAGATGCGTCACGTTGTAAATGGGGCGCAACATGGGGCAGGGTTTACGCTGCCGCTGCGTCACAAAAGTGACGCAACGGCGGCGTAAAAGTGGCGCAAGTCCGTTATAAATCTGCCCCCATGTCTTTTCAAGTTTAAATGTGCGCCAACTTGCAAACATAGCCACTTTTTTAGTTTTCTAATTGACTAAATGGGCTACTTGTATTTTAGTGCCCGGGAATATTTTATGTCCCAGTCCGACCCTGAAATTAAGCATTACTAACCTCTTAAGGTCACACTTTCACATGGAAAAGAAGACCCTGCCCAAGCTCTCAAGAGGTCTGAAACTTGTAGCTCCTTCTGCTGAACATCAGTAAAAAAAATTCTCAAAGTTTTATATAGCACAAACTTGACCCGAAGGTATCAGGTATCAGAGATCCTTACATGAGCACCAGTTGCGTTTCACAAGAACACATTTTTTTTGTTATGCACGGGTAGATTAAGTGATTTGCCCAGAGTCACAGGATGTTGAGCATCATTGCTGAGACTCGAGCCCGGTTCCACAGATTTGAGATCGACCACCGTAGCCGTTAGGCCACATCCCCTCCCCGACTTCCTTGGCTGAACCACCTTCCTCCAGTACAACCCCCTTCTGAGGACCATCTATACCTTCTGCTGGTTGTGTTTCTTTGCTTCACAAGTCGTTCAGTTTTCGTGTTCTTCATCTGCTTTTGTACCTAAGCACCTTTTCTTCCCAGGAATAGGATGTATAGCCACTTCAAGCGAATGTGTAAATCTTTGGGATTATGTGAGCAGTTCACATGATCTTCAACTATTTAGATGTCCTGAAGTCCTCTTACCAATTGAACCTATTACCTGAACTCATCTAACCAGCAGCTGTACAAGGTACAAACCTACAAGGGCTAAAATCCAAGTAAAACCAAATCCTTTAAATTCTTGAAAATATTTTAACAGGCCCATATTAAGCTAAACAGGTACTATGCTGGCTTATGTGGATTCACCCCAAACCTCCTAAATATTCTAAACATGTCACAAACCAATTTATTTTTGGGGATGTGCGAAACTCCACATAATTATGCAAAATGTATCTTGTACTCAATGAATTGCCCTAAGGGTCCACTCAGGTAAACAAATCTAACTGAAATTTTCATTGACAGCCCTACCTTAAAGGAACTGCATCTCACGATTAAAACACTGCCGCTTGCAATCGGATTTGTAATTTCTTGCTCGAAATTACCTGAACACTCCACTCTGGCAAAAAACCTACCTGAAAAGCCACTTTAAAAAAATCACTAAATGGTACATTTTGCTTTAAAATTTCTCCCCGAAATTATACAATGTGGCGTAATGCTATAATCTGCAATTTTGCATACATGTTGAAAAATTAGCAAAAGTATGCCAATTACACCAGAATAAATAAATGTTGCACAGGCCAATTTATTTTACAGCACAATTTTCCCAAAGTCAGTCAATTTAAAAGCATTTCTGAAGAGAAATTCATAAAATATTCCTGTACTAATTCAGAGTTATGCAAGGTACACAAGATAATATTTTCCCTTCATAATTAAATCATGCATGTGCTTATAAAACAATTGTCTGCTGCTCTCTTAGGACTACACCTAGGATTGGGTTTGCAAAGAGTACATCACACGTGCAGACCTCAAAGTGTTCCAGCCTTGAAGGGATTGTCTCTATGTGTCATAGGACGTGTCCATCTGTCCACAAAGAGCTGCAGTCTTGATAAGGCAAGGTAACCCAGGCCTTAAAGTGCAACTAAGTGCCACCAAATTGCAAGAACCGAGCATAAAAAATACCATTTCATTAGCAGATGGTAGGGGTTCCTCTATTTCCTGGAGCAAAACATTACCTTGCACTGCTACTTGCTGCATATCTTCTGTGATGTAGCATGTACACCAGATTTACTCTTGTCAACAAATGAATTATACTGCACACCACATTGCTCTTCCTTTTATTTGGAAAGAGACGTGTTGTTAGTCCATCCTTCTCTCACGTGACAAATTGTACCCACAGAGTGTGGAGGGCAGGTTTAAGGGTATGGTGTTGAACTAATGGTATTTAGCAGGGTTTTGTCCATCTTAGATCACTGTGATTATGTCTTCTCCGACACAATCATTAATGTGACCTGAGAGAGCAAGACTGCAAGAGGGAGCAGTACTTTAAATCTTGTAAATTTGTCTCACACCTTCATGCAGCCCCTATCAAAGTAATGTGTATGCTTAAACTCACTAAAGCGATTTATAATATCATAATCTGGAACTTTCCCCAGTCATAAAAAGCAAGGCATTATTAAACCATTACTTAAAAAATCCAAACTTAGGGCCTGATTATGATGTCGGTGGCTCCAACACAGACGGCTCGTCAGTGTCGGGCCCACTGACATCTGTGCCTGCGGTCCATCCGTCGCATTACGATGCGGCTGGCAGAGGCATCTGGGAGTATGCGGCACTTCCGACAGGCTCAAGGAGCCCGTTGGATGGTCAGTAATCCCTACAATGAGGGAGGTGCCTGCTCAGGCACCGCCGTAGGGATTACAATGTCCCTTTCCACCTGTCATTTCATGGCAGTTCACCCACCATGAAAAGGCAGGCGGAAAATGACTTTGGGGTCCCCAACAGGGCCATGTTACTGTCTGGCCCTCCGCAATGCGGCCTGGGTATACCTGTGGTGCCGCACTAAATATCCCTGTGCCATGTGGCAGGTACCGCATGGTATCTGCCAGGGATGGTTTTAATGTGTTTATTTTCTATTGGGGCATGTGCTGCAGCCCGCAGCACATGCTGCAATAGAAAATATGCACATTATGACTGTCGTGAAGGTGGTCGCATCGTAATCAGTGCAGCAGGACTGCCGACTTCTAGTCAGGCGGTCCTGCTTCCGCTACAGTGCCAGTCGGATGAGAGTACGACCGATATCGTAATCAAGCCCTTAATCCAGAGTACACTGCAAACTACTGCCAAATTAGGATGCACCCTGCTGCTGCAAAACATTCTTGAAAAAATTGCTGCTAAAGACCTCTGCGACTATCTAGCTACACACTTTTGGCTGGATTAATCACAGATAGGCCTTTGTCCCTATGGAAGAGCAGAATCAGCATTAATTGCCATTCATGATGACCTTCAAGTGGCTGCAGACACAAACAACAAAAGTGTCTAATATTATTGGGTCTGTCAGCTGTCTTCACGACAGTGAAACATATCTCTTCTAATTTCCAGAATCTCCAAATTTGGTCTAAAAAGATTGTCATATATTTTCTCTCTAATGGCACACAATGGGTAGTATTTAGCAATTTTCTATCCCCTCCACCTTCAGAACAAACTGGAGCACCTTAGGGCTTGACTCTCTTTCACCCTATTTATTTAACGTCTATGTAATAATTCTTCTCCAAATTAATAAGGAATTTTGGATGCTCTTTAGATTCCCCATCGACCTTTGGTATTACAGATGGGGCTGCAGATGTTTGTGCTGCATCTTCTGAAAACATCGACCTTTGGTATTACAGATGGGGCTGCAGATGTTTGTGCTGAATCTTCTGAAAACATCGACCTTTGGTATTACAGATGGGGCTGCAGATGTTTGTGCTGCATCTTCTGCAAAACAGAGCGCACTAGAGTTAGGTGCATTCTAGCACAATCTCATGGGGGTGTTCCCTTACTTGCATGGGAGCGTGGCCCCATGCAAATGAGGAAACACTTTGATTTTATGCCCATATTCTATTGCACATGGAGGCATCAAGGCAAAGAAGCTGTTAAGGCTTGCACTGAATGTGCGTAACAAATATTTGGTGTACAGTCAATACGCCTCCACATCCGGGGTCCACCCTTGAAAGTAAGGAAATATAGTCCAATGAAGTCCCCCAGACACTCAACTGCAGGTGCATGCAGTTACTCACTGCACCCAGGCTGGTTGCCTCCTGCACAGTGAAAGGTTGGCTGGCTCATTCAAACAGCTGGCCCACCATTCACTAATGTTCTGCCACCAGGGCAGACATGAATTTGGAGCCACAATGGAGACAGTCATTTATAGCGAGAGTGCACTGACTTGAGCTGCAGCACCCAGCACACCCTTAACAGTACACTATGGTGCAGACGAGGGCAGGGTGCCCTATCTATAATATGGGCGCTCGTTAGCAAACCTCCAAGGAAGAAATCCCCTATTATTGGAACCCTCTAACCTCTTCTGCATATGGAGTAAATTCACTTGAGTGACCCATTTCCTTCTGCACCCTCCTTTCTGCTGACTATATGCTGAGTTCCCAGTATTGGACTTCTCTTCTACACAGAGCATCACTGCGTTCAGCTGGGCGTTTGCTTTATAAGTATCCAACAGGCATATATTTTAAGAGGTGGTACATATTCAGATCTCCAGTCCACTGTGAAGGATCCAAAATAACAATAGAACTCAAGGAAAATATAAATCCACCAAGAAAAGGAACAAGAGCTCCAGAGTTCTTGATCATGTGCCAAAGCTACAAAAACTGAAAGACATGGAGAAATGAACTCTGAGAACATATACATGAGTGCAAAAATAATCAATGAATCTTATTTGAAAAACATTCACTTTTACTAGTTATTAACTATGATAAACCATCAGTTTGCCGGTATTTTTATATTCAGTTTACCGTTTTCATTTGGGACAGCAATCAAATAAGGGTAGGACTAGGAAAACTAATTTATTTAATCTGAATAGCTATTTTTCTTTTTAAGTTTTTCCTTTACTGGATTTGAAACTATTTGAGCTAATAAACAAGTACAAGTGACAATCTGGTGCCAGGTAAAAAATAATTTTACTTTATCTGCTCAGGTCAAATATTGTTAGGACTGTTATTTTAATCTGACAATTGTTCCCACAAAAAGAATATCCAATTGTGTATTGTTTAAATACAATATTTAATTTTTTGGTAAAGATGTACCTGAAATTTTGTATACAATTATTTTTCTCTATTCTGGTTTCACGCTCTAGGTTTTTTCTGTACTTGCCGGGTTATAGAAATATAGGGCCAGATTACAATACCGGTGGTTGCAAGACTGTCGTACCATCGGCTGGCGGTCCGACCACTGCCTTCCCGGCAGTCCCACTGACCGATTATAATCAGGGCGGTGAGACCACCGCTGTCCTGACATGCACCATCATCTTTCTGTGCAAGAGGAGTGTTTGCGCAAAGATCAGCAGCCATCTGAGGTGCCAGCACATGAGAAGTTCGAGGAGTGCGGGGGAAGCTTTCAGAGTCCAAATGAACTATGCTTGCAACCAGGGGACCTGTGCTCCAGAGCGTGTGGTGTCCAAGGGGTGTTGAGGGAACCTGATTCGGTATCTGAGACTGTCTTCGGCCTACAGATCGGGAGGATGACAGTGCCTGACACATCAACCTCAGTCCAACATTGTTGGCTCCCTCTCCCTGGACCCACACCACAGGGTGCTTTGTTGTGGAAAACATCGTGACGAGGCCCGAGGAGTTTCATGTGCCTTGTGGGCATCTGCAGCTGACTGTCTATGGTCAACAACAGGTCACACCTTAACTTGAGGGTGAAGCATTTCACGGGCGTGGACGCGCACCAACTTCCAGGGTCATAATCTTTTGGCAATGGGGGGATAGTGAGCCCGCACTCGTGCAGGTGCTGACGGGCGCCTGGAGGTCTAATCATGATGGACAAAATGAAGTAACTGTTTCTTTCCGTGTTAGTTGGTTCCGACTGTCTAGTCAACAGGGCGCCAACCGGGGCAATGTGTATAGTTGGCTGGTGGAGTTAAGGGACTGAAGGGCTGGGTCACAAGGCGTAGTCGGAGACTGGTCACTGTTTGACTTTTCTGCAATGGTAAAGTCTAACAATTGCATATAACTGTAAAGTGTATATACAGTGTGTGTTTCCCTTTGTTTTCAATAGAGAAGTTTGACAATTGCATATAACTGTTGTGTGTGTATATACAATGTGGATCTCGTTTTGATTTCAGTGTGTGTGTAATATAAAGACAAGTGTGTTTTATACATGCAGTGTGAAGTCTTTTTGTGGTGAACACTGTGTTGCAAGGGTGGTGTTTTGCCAATACTATACACTTGAGCCCTGAGGATAAGCCTGACTGCTCGGTGCCAAGCTACCAGATGGTGAGCACAGGTAATCGGACAAGTGCATCATACTCATCCTATTTGGACCTGTGGATATGACTAGCTTCGATGTGTGTCAGCTAGATTGAAACAGGTGGGTCTAACAGTGATAAAATCCCAGCAGTTAGCAGAACAAAATCTGCATGTAATTGGATGGTATTTATCGCACCTGATAAATTATGGCTTCAACTAAGTCGGTTTTTATTATGAGTGATAAATATGACACCAATTAGAGGGCCACTTTTAATGAGGGCCCATGTGTGGAAAATACATAAACATATTGTGACATACTTGTAATGATAGCCTATGGTTGCATTAATGCCTCTGGTTTCAAGTATTCAACTTTAAAATGAAGCACAACATGAGGGAATGGTATTTCACACACCAAATCCTGCATGTTTCACATTTTAATGAACATCTTCAGAGAAATGCTGTCAGGTTTTACTTGCTGGAATTTATCAAGAGAAGGGTGTGATAATTATCGCACAATTCATAATTTCAATTTGTGTGTAAGCTCTTGTTTGCAGAGGGATTGTAACTAGAACTGGAGGGCCAGATTTAGGATTGTTTTGCATCTCCCTTGTGCCACGCGAGGCGATGTAGGGAAAAGCAAAACGTAGAATCAGATTTACCATGTCACGGAAGGCCACCCTGGTTGGCCCTGCATGGCTTGGTGAATCTGGTGTAACACAAGGCAGCTCATGTCACTGCCTTGCCTTACACTGCATGGTGGAGGCTTTACATGGGTGGAGTGTTGGTGTTCTCACGCACCCACCCATGCATTCTGTTGCATTCCCAGATTTACCAACACTGGTAGAGCTGGTAGGCATCATAATTGTATTCCTTCCCACCAGAGGCGCAATTCGGGTGAAATATCTTTATTTCTCCTCGTTGTTTCCTCTTTCTAAGTGTGCTGCATTTTGCGGCATACTCAGAAAGAGGAAATTGTCTCTAAGGATTGTTTTGGTTCAGAAAGGTGTCACTTCCTGCACAAAAACAAACCTGCCTTTAACTCAGGCACCTTTGCACCATGACTCAAGGGTGCCTGTATTGGCACTAGGCTGCACTGAGTGCACTAGTGTAAGGCGACAACAGGAGCACACCACATTGTGGTAAATTTAAATTACCTAGACTTAATTTATGCGGTAAAATACAATACGAATAACTCAGTAAAAATAAGAGGCAGAATCCATGGTATTTGAGGTTATAAAAGGGAATTTATTCCTTACAAAGGAATGATGGTTCGAACCAGGCAATCGAGTTCCGTCACCACGAAGGTTCAGGAAGGGATCAGCAATACATTATTGACAAGTTGTCATATTTATATTAAAGTGCATTACAGTAAAGACATATGCAGAAGGCGTTACAGCTGATAAGAATACACATACGTAATAAAAAAGGCGTGACAATAGGCGTGCATAGAGGCGTATACTAAAAACGTCATTATGATGATGACACAAGTGGGTGGATCCATAAGAGAATCCTGCAAAGTCAGCAGAAATACATGGCAGAGATGCGCGCGCAGCCGCATGACGTGTGATTGACGTGTAACTAGAGGGTGAAGGGAACTTGACATTTAGCCCTACATGAGGAGACAGAAGTCTGGGGTGTCAGGACAACCTAGTCCTAAATCATATCTAATATCTTGTGTTTAAGGAACTATATTATCTGGAAGGAAAGGTCTTCTCGGACAGATCCTATTCTATACTGACTGTTAGTGCGTGTACAAGCGTCTAAGTGTCTACATGAGATGCGAGGGGGCATGGGCCTACCATGGTAACGAAAGTCATGAATTACTTGCATGGAGACAGTAAGGCCGGGCCCTTTGCTCTGCAGCTGGAGGGATGTTTACCTAAGCTACTAGACAGGAATGCATTTCTTGAAGAGCGGAGCAGATAACTTGAAGGCTGAATACAGTTTTGGCAGGCAACAGGCCGGGTTAGGCACCGTTAGCCGCGCAGGAAGTAAGACAAAGTTCATGGATACAGATGCAGGTCCAGGCTGGAGCATTCAGAGGCAGAAGCAGGAAAAAGCTCGATGGCAGAATTCAGGGCCTACCTTGCCAGAGCTGGAAAACGTGAAAAGTATACCATATAAAGACGGTGGCCAGGCATACTTAGGAACGGAATATCTGACCCATTCATGGCAGATCTGAAAGAGGACATATTAACGTTGGACACAATTGTATTTGCGTCTTCATAGCTTGAAGTGGAGGGAACATACATGTACTTGTAGCATGTACATGGAGCCGTTGGGGTCTAGATAGGGGACACAATTGACCATAAAAATTCATATTTCCTCATTCCCTCCTTGTCCCCTACGGACCCTCATGAAATATCGATCTTCAGGAATCCATCAATCTGTTCATGTAACATCATTTGCTCTTCTTTCTTCTTCCGGGATCTTGAATGAAAACTTGAACGTGGAATACACGATGTGGCACACAGGCCGCAAATCGCTGGTCCACATTGTAGACATAGGCAGCAACTGAATACTATGAGAAGGCCAATACCTAGGAAGGATAGGACTTTCCATCCCCAGGCTGACAATATGCTCCAGAACCAACCGGACCATGTCCAGGTGCCTGGATTCAGATGTATCTGGTTAGCAATCTTGTGAAGACGAGTTATGGCTTTATATACGGATGGCGCGTTTTCTGGGATGAAAACACAGCAACTTGATCCGATGACCCTACAAGCTCCGCCCCTATCTGCTAGGATGACGTCAAGGACAAGACGATTTTGGAGAACAACAATCCGCATCGCAGACTGCTCCTCTGTTAAGTTGCCTAGGGCAGAGGTAGTTTCATTCACTACTGCTTCAAGGGTTCTAGTTAATCTACGTATCAGTTTACTGTTTGAGACAACACCTATGTAAGGAAAGAGACCTTTATTGAAGTCTGTATATTGTTCCCATGCTGTTTCAGTGTAGTCAACAATCGGGATATCTCTCTGGGGTCTATGGTGTACTAGATTGGTATTTCTATGATAATCAGGAGGGGCTAGGAAAACAGGTGGCAGAAGGAATGCAATGTAACAGGTACCATCCCAATCTAGGGGTAGGCGTATATATGCGGTGTGACCACAGATGAAGTAGGAGTGACGGGAAGCTCTAAATGTAGACTTGCCTTTATCACTGAATTCGATCACAGTAGTACATTTACTATGACCCAGGTGTACTGAACCATTCTTTCTTACACATAATTCACCTTTGACTGGTAATACGGACATAGCAGGCAAGACTAGTGTAGCTTCAGATTCAACATTCAGAATCATGAGGTTAAGTGTAAAATTACCTAATCCATATACTTCATTTTCTAGGTCAGTTCCTGTTCTTTTGGGAAGTCCCTCCTTGTTAGGATAACAAGCTTTAAGCAAAACTAAGTTCAGGTTTCCCCATACCCAGTTGCTCTGGTAAACTACAGTGTTTGAATCTAAAGAGTTAATCAAACTAAACCATGCTCCACAGGAACCATTGTGCGTGAATGGGTACGGAAAGAGAGGCAGAACTCCTTTGTATTTCTGATAGGGAGGGAGTCGGCCACATATCCAACAATTTGTAGCATTGCTGGTCTGATGGGAATGGTGTAACATACTAATGAACGTGTTGTTGCGCAGCGCAAATCTATAGGACAACTCATGTGGAGGTAGTTCACTAAAAGAATGTTCGGCTGTAACATTGTAAGCACGCTTGAAAATAGGATAGTACATGTGTAACAGTATACTTGCAGCAATAATAAAAAGACTTAGAAAAAACATAATCAACAATGTCACTATACAGTGACTATGAAGTGATTTACAGTATGCATGTTTCTTGAGCTGTTTCTGTCTATTTCTCTCTCTCATTCGGTCTAGAGGATACATGTCAAAGACTTAATTCAACCGATTCACCTTGGAGAGGACTTAAACAATCGAATTGTCTGACTTGCTAGACCTTAGCTTCAGTTTATATTCCTGTGATTCGGTCTTTTCAACCAAGGGGAGTTTTGAATCAGTCTCTGGAAGGGGGCAGGGCTGAGAGTTCAGATCGGATGGTAGTCCATGAAATTTCTTGATATGACTCGAGTGTAACCAACCCTTGCGACCCTCGACCTTCACTGCTGTCCTCGTCGTTAGAAGAGCCAGCTTTGGTTGTTGCCAGCGAGGCTCCAACGGGCTCCTCCTGTCGAAGTTTCTGATGAAAACTAGATCTCCAGGAACCACTTCATGGGGCTTTACCTCGGTGTTGTCGGGAAAGGCTGCAGCTACCTGTGAACGGCAAGATTGTAGTGCAGACATCAAGGAAGCAAGGTAATCTGTCAGCATATTACAATCAACATCAGTTATTTTACGAGGTATAGGCGTCCCCCACATATTTGGTGGCCTACCGAAGACCACCTCGTACGGGGATAGCCCTGTGCGAGAATGTGCTACCATTCTCATGTAAAATAGTGCAACCGGTAATGCTACTATCCAGTCGACACCTTTCTCTCTACAGATTTTAGAAAGTCGTATTTTCAGGGTCTGATTATGACGTTCCACGAGACCTGCTGCCTCGGGATGTCGGACACAGTGGAATTTCCATTGATAGCCTAACAAGAGTGAAATGTGTTTCATTAGCTCGGATGAGAACGGCTGGCCATTATCTGAGTACACGATACGGGGCAAACCATACCGTGGGAAGAATTCACGAACTAATTGTTTGGCAGTAGTCGGGGCAGTGTAATCTGAGACGGGATACGCCTCTGTCCAACGGGAAAGAGCGCATACAACTACGAGGACATATTTGAATCCTCGACATCGTTCCATCTGGATATAATCCATCTGGAGGACTTCAAAAGGATGATCGGGAGGTTGAAATCCACCCTGCTCTACAGGTACGCCTTTACCTGGATTGAACTGACAACAAATCATACAAGTTCGGACTTTCTGTTTGGCTGCAGCTCGTAAGTGTTTGTTGAACCAAATGTGTTGAATACTGTCTAACACAGCTTTTTCTCCTAGATGTGCTGGACTATGTATTGTGTTAATGATAACTTGGACCATTGAGTTGGGGAGAAACCATATAGATTTTCCCTTCGTCATCCATCCCTGATCTGTTTGGATCCCTCCTAATGCAGTCCATTTCTTTATTTCCTCTGGTGTAGCATGTGTCTGTATGTCAATTACATCAAGGGCGGGATCCTTAACTGTCATGCAGTGTGTCGGCGTCGGAACTATTGTCTTTGTCAAGTCAGTTGCATGAGTCCGATTCTGTGCTGTTTGCTTAGCTGTTCGGTCTGCTAGGTCGTTACCCTGGGAAATAATATCGGTGACTTTTGTATGAGCTTTACACTTCATGATAGATATTGAAATAGGCAGATGTATTGCATCTAATAGAGCTTGAATGAGGGGACCGTGTTGAATGTTGGCACCGTGAGAAGTCAAATAACCTCTCTCTCGCCAAAGGACTCCGAAGTCGTGTACAACTCCGAATGCATAACGTGAATCTGTGTATATGTTAACTTTTCTATTCTTGGCTTGAATACAGGCTTGTGTCAGAGCAATAAGCTCTGCTGCTTGAGCTGATAATGTGTCAATACAATTTGTTTCAATGACTTCGGTGTCTGTTGTGACTGCATAAGCGGCCACTAACTCTCCTGTACTTGTTCTCATACATGAACCATCCACATAAAGTGTCAGGTCTGGGTCTGGTAATGGGACATCTGTCAAGTCTTGTCTGGGTTTCGTCGTAATAGTAATGACTTCAATACAATCATGTGCCAGTGGGTCTGTTCCACTTAATGGCAAAAGTGTGGCAGGATTTAATGTACTACAACGTCTGATTTCTATGTGTGGCTGAAACAATGTGAGTTCGTAACCTGTCAGTCGTGCTATAGTCAAGTGTTGTGTTTGTGTCCGGTTCAAGAGAACCTCTACTGCGTGTGGTACTTGTACTGTCAATTGATGTCCTAATACTATGGAATCGCTTTGTCTGATCGCTAAAGCTGTTGCTGCGACTGATTTCAGGCACGCAGGAAGAGCTTGAGCTACGGGATCTAATGTGCTAGAAAAGTAAGCACATGGCTTGTGTGATCCTGCTTGTTCCTGAGTGAGTACTGACAAAGCAGTACCTTCACGTTCTGTAACAAAGAGTGTAAAAGGCTTACTGTAACATGGTGTCGCTAAAACAGGTGCTTGGCATAAAGCTTTCTTTAAGTCTTCAAAAGCTTGTGTATGTTCTGGAGTCCAAGGGAGGACAGTCGATGTCGCTGCCTCCTGGGTTGTCAACTGAATGAGTGGTTTAGCTAAAAATGCATATTGGGGAATCCACTGCCTGCAGTACGAAGTGAGGCCTATGAAGGCCCGTACCTCCTTTTGTGTCTTGGGTGGTGGCATGTTTACAATTAACTGGATGCGGTCAGGTGTGAGCTGTCTCCCCCATTTGGACAGCAAGTGCCCTAGGTACAAAACTTGCTGGGCACAGAATTGCAGCTTCGAAGGGGACACCTTGTGCCCCTTGTCGGCTAGAAAATGTAAAACCGTCAGTGATGCTTTTTCACATTCGGGTTCGCTTCGGGCGGTGATCAGCAGATCATCGACATACTGAAGCAGTGCAGTGTTAATGGGCATGTGGATACTGTCAAGTTGTCTTTTCAGTGCTTGGCTGTAGATGCTAGGACTTTCTGTAAATCCTTGAGGCGCGCGTGCAAATTTAAAACTTCGTCCATTTAAACTGAATCCGAACAAATATTGGCTTTCCGGATCGATTGGGACGCTGAAGAAGGCGTTCTTGAGGTCAATTACAGTAAAGAACGTTGCCTCTGAATCAATAGCTGTCAGTAATGAAGAGATATCCGGGACCACGGGATATTGTGGTACAATGCATTTATTCAATTCTCGCAGATCAATAACTAATCGATATACTGGGGGTGCTTTTGTATCAGTTCGTTTAAGAATTGGAATAATCGGAGAATTACATACATTGGAGTCGGTTTCTACAACCACTCCTTGTACAATGAGCTCGTCAATGATTTGCAGTAAAGCCACTACAGCATCTGGCGGTAACTTGTATTGTCGCATTCGTGGTAGTACCACTCCTGTTCTGAGTGTGACTCGATATGGTGTAATGTGCATACAACCTACATCAGAGGGGCCCTGTGCCCATAAGTGTGCAGGTAGATTCTGTAATCGGTGATCCATGTCTCTAGACACGTAGTGACCTTTAAAGTCACGCAAAAATAGTCGTACTCCGTCCGGAGAACAACATATTATAGCTCCTAGAGCTTTCAATGTTTTTATACCTAACAAGTTTTCTGGACATGATTTCATAAGCAATAGATCTGTAGTCCGTGTCAATGGACCGACTGTAAATGCAAGTGGTTGCGATACTTCGTTAATAGTAGGCTTTCCTGAAAAACCAAGGGAAATATTTTGTGAGCCTGAGAGGGGTGCCCCTGGGACTTCGTCGTGACTTATAGTTGTTCTGCTTGCCCCTGTATCAAGTAGAAACTTTCTGTCTTTCCCTAATACTTGACTCTGTACATAGGGACCCTCTTGATCTACAGGAACCTCAAAAAGGGGTAAGCCAACTTCCCTCTCTAGGCTATTTCATGTGTATCGCTGATACTCTGGATAGTCATTTTGTGCGTACTGGTACATCTGTTGTGTCGTGTTTTGTGTTGCGGCAATAGGCTGTGGCTGTGGTACGGCTATGGTCTGTTGTGCAGCTTGCATAGGCTGTACATTCTGAGGTGCTTGTTGTTGGATCGGATCCTGTCTAGGCGGACGTGGTCTCTCCTTGGTTTTACCCGTAGAGATATTATGTTTCAGAACTGCACAATCGTTTATATAATGACCTGGCTGTTTACAATAGTTGCATGTCCCTTTAACGGGAACCGCTGAATTACTAGACTGTGTCGCACCCTTTTTATGACCGTCAGCTGGAACTGACTGAGCGACGAGCATTTTCATTTTCGTGTCTTTCATACATCTTTGTTCGTGTTCTTGTTCTTCTCTAATTCTATTCTGGTGATACTGTAACATTTGTAACATTTGTGAAGGAGTGTTAGCTTGCCAAGTGCTCTCAACTTTCAATACTCTGTTTTTAACCTGCGGCAGGGAATTCTCGACTAGTTTTGTTACAAAAAGATGTGGATATGACTCGCTATTTGCTTTCAGGCCGCTATTAATACCAAAACATTTTTCAAATCGGGAATAAAAATCACTAGTGTCTTCCTCGGGTTTCTGTTTACAAGCTGAGATTGCTCCCCAATCTTCCTTCTTCGTAGTTAATAAACGTGGCAATACTTGTACTAATAATCCTGGCAATGCTTTTGTTTTGGCCCCAAGCCCTACGCCTGCAGTTCTGCTATTTTCTTCAGTTTCTAATGCGGTCCAATCAATCTTTTGGTCTCCCACCTCCCATTCTTTTTCTTTGAGTTTCTCATAAATACCGGCAGGCAATAATACTTTCAATATTTTCATAATGTCAGGATAGGTATAATCACCCATGAGTAACATGTCCTTTAGTTCACGGTGAAAACCTGCTGGATCTTTGTCATGGCTGGGCACTAATTTTTTCATTTCCAATAGTTCTATTTTAGTTATGGGCGTGTACACAAACACGCGTCTAAACGTATTGTCATCATTTCTGACTGGGTGTACTTCGCGTAAGGGATTATGTCTGTCTATGTAATACGTTTTTCTCTCCATGGAAGGAGCTGGATCATGTTCTGGACACAAAAAGGCACTATATCTATGTCTGTATTCTAGAATTACTTTAATTAGATCGGTACCTAGACCTCTCCATTTGTTCAGGAGTAGTTCTATCAATATATCAGGTAGGGGACCAGGATCGGAGTGTTGGCCTTTATATAATATAAGGAGATGTTGTATCATGTATATACTAGCTAAACGCTGTTCGTCTGGGGCGAGATTCAGAAACGTGTGTGCTAGCGCATCATCACTGTATTTTTCAGAGCTGTCAGCCCATTGTACTGCTGACCTGGCTAATTCTTGTTCATCCATAGAATCGAGCACGTGGTACCCCCTTCGTTCTCGAAGTAATTTATCAGTAGCCTGGAATAAGTGTTCAGGGGTCCTTGGATTTGTGATAACTGTTTGAAAAATTCTGTTACATTCTGGATGTGTCGGACGTATTGTTTTATTAAAAGATCTTCCTTTTCCTACATAAGCTATCATTTGTTTAGCTGGTAATTCAAATTGTCCTGTATTCGTTTCTGACTGTTCCTCCTCCTCTTCCTCTGATTCAGTTTTATCTGCTTCTACTCTTCTTTCATGTATTCGTTCTACTTCTTTTCTGATCCTTCGGCACATGACTTCTATACACTTCTGTTTATCATGTCTCCCGTCTGTTATATTCTGACCCCATTTGGTAAGTACTTGCATTTCCTCCGAATCTACCTCAGGCCTATCTCTGTTTCTGATCAAGCAGTTTATGAAAAAGCGTAACAATAATTTTTGCATGTCTACTTTCTGGTATTCCATGGCCTCGGCAATACTTTCAGGACCTTGCCCTGTTTGGACAAAGCGGTATATTTTGTCTAGATGTTCAACCATTCCTGGTAACGTCATTAAATAGTTTGCAGCTCGTCGTAAACGTACTGAAGATAGCAACATTCTGTCGTGTTTTCCTGGCACTGGATCATATCTACAATCTGAAAGAGGCTCATTTAATATATTGTCATTAGCTCTTTGGGGTGTACGTTGGTATGCTAAATCCCTATAAGTCAATCTAGTTGTTGGCGGTGGCGTGGAAAAACCTCCTGTCGCACCTCCTGAGGTGCCAAGTCCAAAAGGATTTGTTGGGTGTAAGGTAGAGAGTGTGGGTGCAGGAAGGACTGTAGAAACAGATGGAATGTTTAGAACGTGAGTAGGAGTTTGTTGCTGCGGAGGTGGGTGCAGCTGATCTTGGGGTTGAGCGTCGTTAACGGGTGGTGTGCGTGGCTGCGCACCATTAGCATATTCGGGGGCTGCATCATCTAAATAGGAAGAAAGGAAAATGTCCTTTGCGGTCTTGGGTTGTACTTTAATCGGGAGTAATGGAGGTGGCAGATCCTTTGGTACCTCCAAGGTGGCCTTAGGCAAACCCTCGGCCAGAAGAGGATACATACCATTCATAAGAGTGTTTCGTTGTCTGTCTACTTGTTCTGTTTTTACTCGGATACCTTCGCCAATTAATATGTTTTCTCGGGCTTTTTCTGAATCTTCCCTACTTTTCTCTTCCTTTCTGAGCGCTTTCTCTGTGCGTCTATGCGATTCTTTACGCCATAGTTCAATGGCATCCTTCTGTGACTGTCTGGCTTTCTTTTTCCATAAGGCTTCTTCTATTCTCATGATGCAATCTGCATCCCATGTTCCAGTAGCGGGCCATCTCTGACTCTCTGCTAAATCCTTGGTGTAGTCCACCCATAGATCAAGATATAATACAGCATCTAGGCCATGTTTATGGTACATAAAGTACCCTGGAGTGTCCCTAGGTGGGATGGGAACAGCTTCCTCGAGTATCCCTTTTCTAGTTTTTATCTGTCTTAATTTTGAAAATAACGGCATCTTGAACCTTGCTACTTAATTCTTACTCGGTCTTGAACACAATAATTACAATAAACACAATAAGGAAGATCGAACAATCACTCATACCACGACATTTAAAACATATCAAAACATTTTAGAACGAACAATAATAATTAGAATGAAACTAGTTAACTGCATAATACTAAATATACTGTATGTACTGCTAAACAGCACAGATACACTGCTAAAACAGTGCAGACCAGGTCTGTGTACCCAGACTCGTCTTGACCGGCACAAACTAATGTGCACGTCTAGATGCGTCCCCAGCAACGGTACTCACCGGGAAGCACGGAACGGAAGGCCTCGGAAGTCTGGACTGGACTAGACCAAACTGGACTGGACTCGACTCGTGACTTAGATACTTCGGAACTTCGGAATCTGGTGGGCCTCTGTATACCTCGGATCTTGCTCTCTCAGCTAGGCTCTGGTCGGGATTCTCCGCACTCCTCACCGCCTCGTCTGGGTGTTGATCGCAGCCTCAGTCGCCCCCGTTGGCCTGAGGGAGATACAGGAAATCCTGCGGGTACGCGTAATTGTCCGTCCGGCTGTGGCAGGAGACCGGGTCTGCAACGCACCTCCGGCGCGTGGGGTGTGAGAGGTGTCCCTATTCGGGCACCAATTATGTGGTAAATTTAAATTACCTAGACTTAATTTATGCGGTAAAATACAATACGAATAACTCAGTAAAAATAAGAGGCAGAATCCGTGGTATTTGAGGTTATAAAAGGGAATTTATTCCTTACAAAGGAATGATGGTTCGAACCAGGCAATCGAGTTCCGTCACCACGAAGGTTCAGGAAGGGATCAGCAATACATTATTGACAAGTTGTCATATTTATATTAAAGTGCATTACAGTAAAGACATATGCAGAAGGCGTTACAGCTGATAAGAATGCACATACGTAATAAAAAAGGCGTGACAATAGGCGTGCATAGAGGCGTATACTAAAAACGTCATTATGATGATGACACAAGTGGGTGGATCCATAAGAGAATCCTGCAAAGTCAGCAGGAATACATGGCAGAGATGCGCGCGCAGCCGCATGACGTGTGATTGACGTGTAACTAGAGGGTGAAGGGAACTTGACATTTAGCCCTACATGAGGAGACAGAAGTCTGGGGTGTCAGGACAACCTAGTCCTAAATCATATCTAATATCTTGTGTTTAAGGAACTATATTATCTGGAAGGAAAGGTCTTCTCGGACAGATCCTATTCTATACTGACTGTTAGTGCGTGTACAAGCGTCTAAGTGTCTACATGAGATGCGAGGGGGCATGGGCCTACCATGGTAACGAAAGTCATGAATTACTTGCACGGAGACAGTAAGGCCGGGCCCTTTGCTCTGCAGCTGGAGGGATGTTTACCTAAGCTACTAGACAGGAATGCATTTCTTGAAGAGCGGAGCAGATAACTTGAAGGCTGAATACAGTTTTGGCAGGCAACAGGCCGGGTTAGGCACCGTTAGCCGCGCAGGAAGTAAGACAAAGTTCATGGATACAGATGCAGGTCCAGGCTGGAGCATTCAGAGGCAGAAGCAGGAAAAAGCTCGATGGCAGAATTCAGGGCCTACCTTGCCAGAGCTGGAAAACGTGAAAAGTATACAATATAAAGACGGTGGCCAGGCATACTTAGGAACGGAATATCTGACCCATTCATGGCAGATCTGAAAGAGGACATATTAACGTTGGACACAATTGTATTTGCGTCTTCATAGCTTGAAGTGGAGGGAACATACATGTACTTGTAGCATGTACATGGAGCCGTTGGGGTCTAGATAGGGGACACAATTGACCATAAAAATTCATATTTCCTCAACATAATGGTAAATATGGTCATCCCTGCCTTTTCATGCAACGCGGAAAGTTTTCTGGCTGCGTTGTGTGAAAAAATGATTAATATGTGCCTAAGTGTTTTAGCTATCACTCATTTTCTGCACTCATATTGAGCCCCATTGTGTGTTTATCCTAAAATGATTTAGGTGCATATCATCAATGAGGCAATAAAAAATTATCGCCGCTTTTGCGTCCGTGTTTGGTCGATAAACGGCGATAATTTTATCGCCTAATCAGCAAGGTGACGCTATCACGTGAAACCTTGCATTAGCGCCTGTATTCTGAACGCCCAGCTTTGCATCTCTAATGAGATGCAAAGTGGGCGTTCCTGCCCTGACATAACTGGAGAAATGTCGCTAAGCGACATTTCTCCAATTATCAATGGGCACGCTTACCGACAGAGCGACAAGCAAAGAAGCGTTAACCTCTGTTATCGCTACTTTCCTTACGCCTGCTTCAAGACTGACTTAGCCATGATATCCTATGTAAGGTGGATATCATGGCTAAGTATGCCTTGCCCTATCATCAAGCTATCGCCAAACTTTGTGAGATTGTCGCTGGATTTCCAGCGATAATCTCACATTTGGCAGTTAGCGCTTGGAATTGTATTGCTTTTGAGATAAGCGTTGCTGATAGCACGCTATCTCAGCGATAAAATTCCACATTACCCGGCGATAATTATCCTAGCGCTAAGTGCGCTTAGCGATAATTATCGCCAGTCCTTGATGATATGCCCCATAGTTGTAAGAAATAAGAAAGTGAACCCGGTCCACTGGGCCACTGGTAGCCAAAGCAGAGATTTGAAAGTTAACTGGATATTTTTTCCAACAAACACCTGCATCCCCTCTGCCCTACACTTTAGCCCTCATTACGAGTGACTCGTTATTTTCCGATCCCTGTGCAAACTACTGTGTGCACTGGCATTGGAATTATGAGTTTGTGGTAATTACCACATGCCTTGCAATTTTTCCCTAGGTAAATTTCAGGAGGGGAAACCGGCAGAATGTTACTAGGGGAAACAGCCAATAAATACCAGTAGATGCTGATTTTGATGCTCAAAGTGTGCGATAATAATCGCCTTCCCAGTTGGGCACTCATAATGAGGGCCAGTGTGTGTTATAATCCAGTTTCAGGCCTACTCCATTTTTGGTACCATGTGCTACTATGTCATGAAAAATTCTTTCAGAGTGAGCGAGTTTATGAACCTGGGTTTCACAAGTCAAAGAGCTGAGGAGGATTTCAAGGTCTGTTTTGGGCGATAGCAACTTTGGAGCCCAACTCGTGACTAGAGGTTGAGTACATAACTTTATGTGATTAAGACGTGGCTTAAAACAGAATTCTGTGCACTAATGCCAGTGCCATCAATTCAAACAGACATTGCAGCATCAAATAGGATAACATTTAAACAAAGCATGTAGGAGTCTTGGTGCTGAAATTCAGTACTTGTTGGAGTCTTTTGAGGACTGCTGCTGGAGTAGATTCCAGTGGCGGCCGGCACAGGTAAGCCCGGTGCGGCGGGGCAGGACACGGCAGGGGGGAAGCCGACAGAAAACAGAATAGGTGTTATTTATTTATTTAATTATACCTATTCCGTCGTCTGTCGACTCCCCCCATCATCCCGCACGCACACCACGTTTACCTGTGCCCCGCTGCCGCTGGTAGTTTCTATTCTCCAGTGCTTTAAGTGGGATGAAAAAGTAGGGAGGCCTTTAAAAGAGGTGAAACTGAAGGAGCCTTTCTAGGAACCTTCAACAGGATCTTTGGCCAAAGTAACTAAAGTTGGTTCTTTACATATGTGAAACAGAATCCATAAAATTCATAAAAAGAGCCTCAGTGGAGAAAGAATAACCAAAATCAGCAAGCAAAAGGTATTTATGTAAGCTTATATATACCCCCACTATCCTGGGCATAAGAAGTTAAACATTTAGAGGCACATTTACTAGCATTTTACATAGTGGATGAGACACTTTTTGGTGTCGCCACCACCCATTTTATTTCTGATTTACAAAGACACACAGATCACATTTGTGTGTTTTTGTGTGGCCTTTTTCCCAAAAAGCAACACAAGGCTGCGCACAGCGCGGCCTCGCAATACTCTCCATTGGGGAGGTGTTCCTTGGGAGGAGTATGGGTGTTCCCATGCACCCACCCATGGATTTTGGAGCATTCCCAGATTAACAAAGACCTGCAGACCTGGGAATATGTTCAAATGCTATGCTCCCCTGAAGCAGCTGAAACAAGGAGAAATATTTATATCTCTCCTCTTACCTCCTCTTTCTATGCACGCTGCGTTCTACACACAGATAGAAAGAGGGAAATGACTTTAAGGATTGTTTTAGTGCATTAATGTAGCCCTTCCTGCATGAAGAGAACTCTGCCTTTAACACAGGCATCCTTGCACAATGGTGCAAAGCTGCCTTTCTTTGCGCTAGGCAGCCACAAGTGCACCCGCGCAAGACGACAGCTGAGGAGCACTATTATCTGAGTAGATATGGCAGTTTTTAACTCCCTCCCCTTCAATCACCACAGCGCAGTAACATGCCTTGACACGCTGTGTTGAGTGAATTATAAATACATATACCCCCTTCGCATTTAAAAGTAAATGGTGTATTGAAGAGTCAGCTGTAGCAACAGGATAACCTGGTAACCTAGGGGCATATTAATGAGAGCTTTGCGTCATGCTTGCTCCACGCAATGTGGTAAATGCATGACGCAAACCTCTAAGTAATTTTTATGAGCTGTGAATGGCTTCAAAAATATAGTGTAATGCAACGCAGCGCAAATTCCTGCATTGTATTACCCGGAGCAAGAGAGGCGTTCTGTGGGCGTTCCGTTGTGTGCTCCCACACATCTCCCATGGTTTTTTACATATTCCCAGATTTACCAAACCTGGGAATGCGCCAGAAAGATATGCCTCACCTGGAGAGGCATAATGAGAAGAAATATCTTTATTTCTCCTCGGTACTTCATCTTTGTATGTGTGCTGCATTCTGCACACATAGAAAGAGGAAAAAGCCTCTCAGGGTCCATATTATGGTAAAAGAGCATTTTCATTGTTTTGCGCCGGGCACATGTTTAAAAAGGTGCTCCTGGCTCAAACAGTGAAAAAGCGCCTTATTACTATGAATGAGTTGCACCCAGTGCAGCTGAGAACTCATGCTGCCCTGAGGGCAGCACAGTTTGTGGAAAACGGAGCAGCTGCATTACAGCCACTCCGTGTTTTCTCAGTGCAGGAGGCAACCCCCATGCACTTTTGAAGGGGATTAGAGCTTCCCTTGCAGGCGAGCGCAGTTAGTGACTGCACCCGCCTGCTAGGGGGTCCATGGAACCCTCTTCCCCCCCTCTAGAGGGCTGCCATCAGGGGACACACTGACAGTGTGCCCCCTTTTAGAAGGTGCACTCTTTGTGTGCCTCTTGAGGGCTTCTTTGCCTGGCGCCCACGTCTGTAATACACCGCGGGCGCAGAGGCAAAGGGGTTCCCTCATTTGCATTGGACACGCCCCCATGCAAATGAGGGAATGCCCCCTGCAGACAGCGCTGGTGCTTTATGTGCGACAGCGCTATTGGTATTACAGAAGGTGCTGCACAAGCGCCTGTGGCCCCTTCTGTAATACCAAAGTGCCCCTGGGGCACTTTATGTAATACGGCCTCAGGATTGTTTTTGTGCATGAAGGTGTCCATTCCTGCACAAAAACAATCCTGCCAACGACACAGGCCCTCCTGTACTATGGTGCAAATCTGTTTGCATTGGTGCTAGGCTGTCAAAACGGCGACAGTGCAAAGAAAAAGGACAGAATTGTGCCATATTGGATAAATACAGAGCATCCCTGCCCTTTTCCTGTGATACAGGACAGCGCAACAAGGTAACTTGCTGCGCTGCCCTACAAAACTCGTAAATATGGCCTCTAGCGATCGTACCGCTGGGACTTCAAGTTGCATTGTTTTGCAGCCTTGAAGTGCGACTGGCAGGCAGTAAAGAGCTGCTTTCCTTCAGTCTGTGCGTCAAAGAATTAGAGCGGCCCCATGGGACCATGATTTATTGTCTGGGTTTTTGTGGTGCCATCAATCAGCCCTGGAGCACTGCTACTCTCACCATGTAAGCAGGCTTGAATGAGAAGATTCACTGGTGTAACACGCAGTCCCTCATTCCCAACCCAGCGGAGCAGAATTCCCGTATGGAATTCTGCACTTCCCATTCTCAAATTGGCTGGCATTTTTGCACCTGTGTTTCCCAGGTGCGGAAACACTGGGCCTGATTTTACTGGCGGGAAAACCCAGCAGGCAAAAGTGCATTGAGCTTCGGCTGCAACAGCAGCTAGGCCTCATCTTGCTTAATATTTCGTCGGTTTGTGTTTTGAATGGGCATGTTATTATTTTGAGTGCACTTCCTTTGTTTTGAACGTCATGCATGTTATTTCGAATGTCATTCTCTCAGTGTGTGTGTGTGTATTTTCTTTGAATGGCTTTACCCTAGTGTGCGTGTGTGTATCTTCTTTGAATGTCATTCCCTCAGTGTGCGTGTGTGTATTTTCTTTGAATGCCATTCCCTCAGTGTGCGTGTGTATCTTCTTTGAATGTCATTTCCTCAGTGTGCGTGTGTATCTTCTTTGAATGTCATTCCCTCAGTGTGCGTGTGTGTATTTTCTTCGAATGTCATTCCCTCAGTGTGCGTGTGTGTATTTTCTTTGAATGCCATTCCCTCAGTGTGCGTGTATGTATTTTCTTTGAATGCCATTCCCTCAGTGTGCGTGTTTGTATCTTCTTTGAATGTCATTCCCTCAGTGTGCGTGTGTGTATTTTCTTCGAATGCCATTCCCTCAGTGTGCGTGTGTGTATCTTCTTTGAATGTCATTCCCTCAGTGTGCGTGTGTGTATTTTCTTTGAATGCCATTCCCTCAGTGTGCGTGTGTGTATTTTCTTTGAATGCCATTCCCTCAGTGTGCGTGTGTGTATCTTCTTTGAATGTCATTCCCTCAGTGTGCGTGTGTGTATTTTCTTCGAATGTCATTCCCTCAGTGTGCGTGTGTGTATCTTCTTTGAATGTCATTCCCTCAGTGTGCGTGTGTGTATTTTCTTCGAATGTCATTCCCTCAGTGTGCGTGTGTGTATCTTCTTTGAATGTCATTCCCTCAGTGTGCGTGTGTGTATTTTCTTTGAATGTCATTTCCTCAGTGTGCGTGTGTATCTTCTTTGAATGTCATTCCCTCAGTGTGCGTGTGTGTATTTTCTTCGAATGTCATTTTCTTCGAATGTCATTCCCTCAGTGTGCGAGTGTGTATCTTCTTTGAATGTCATTCCCTCAGTGTGCGTGTGTGTATTTTCTTCGAATGTCATTTTCTTCGAATGTCATTCCCTCAGTGTGCGTGTGTGTATCTTCTTTGAATGTCATTCCCTCAGTGTGCGTGTGTGTATCTTCTTCGAATGTCATTCCCTCAGTGTGCGTGTGTGTATTTTCTTTGAATGTCATTCCCTCAGTGTGCGTGTGTGTATCTTCTTTGAATGTTATTCCCTCAGTGTGTTGCTGTTGAGTGTCCTCAATCACCGTGCGGGTTTTTCCTTTGAACGTCATTCCAATAGTATGCTTCTCTTGTTTTGAATGGCATTCCAAAAGTGTGTGTTTGTCTTTGCTTTGAATGTCACTCCATTGGGTGTGTGTTTTGTTTTCAGTCATTCAACAAGTGTGGGGTCCTTTTGTTTTTAGAAACCATTCAAAGAATGTGTCTGTTAATGTTTTCAGTGTCGTTTGGTCGGCATACTTGTCTTTCTTTTGAATGCCATTTTGTCAGGGTGTTTATTGGTCTTTCAAATGCTGATCTCTAGTCTAGGTACTATTTGAAATGTCTTTTCCATTAGGGTGTCAGGCTTTATTTTTGACTGATCCGGAGCTGCCCCACCCTCTCCAGCGCCTTGAGACCCTCACGGGTGAGTAGCGCGCTTTATAAACCCCTGATTGATTGATTGATTTTCTTTCCAATTTCATTGGTACAATTATCTTTGTGTTGAATGCCATTCCGTCCTGTGTGTTTGTCAGAGTTTTGAATGTTATTCCACCTGTGTGTCTGTTTTTATTTTGACTCTCATTCGTCAGTGTGCTCGTCTTTATTTTAATGTCACTCTTTTGGCATGCCTGTTGTTGGTGTGAGTGCCGCTCCATTTGCGTGGCTGTTGGTATTGTGAATGCCTTTCATGGGTGTGCATGTTGTTGTATTGAAGGTCGTTGTGTCTGTTGGTATTTTCAAGGTCATTCGACCGTCAGTCTGCCTGTGGAGGGTTCTGCTCCCAGCACTCAGAATGCGTTTACTGATCCGTGCAGACATCAGACCCAGGGTGGATGAGACAAGACAAACCAGCTATGGTGTTAAGCCTTTCAGCCAACAGTGCAATTTTCACAGATTCCTCATCTTAGCTTGTTTTTCTTCTGTTGTTCCCGAGGGTCCTTTGACAGGGAAAGCTGTTCCTTTTACTTAGGGTGGCGTTTTAACATTCCAATTGTCTTTGAAACAGGTATCTACCAAGAGCATATGTTTTAATCAGCCTTAATACCCCCGAAATCCCTAAGTAAGTACCACATGCGCGGGATGAAAATAATTATCATTTTAATTGCATTGGTAAAGCTTAGGCTGAATATAGGAAGGGGGCCTATCACATCTAATGCAATGTTAAGCAGAATAATGCAATGAGGCAGACATTTTGTGCAGGCGGGTGTGGGGAGGGGGGTCAGTGGCAAACAGAAATCACGGTTCCGAGTCTGAGACAGGCTTTACTCTTAGGATAAAAGTGGATTTGACATCAGACTAGTACATCTGAAGGGTCGCTAGAGTAAACTACAATGCAAGCAAATGATTCATATTTTTTGAGTGAATTAAGGCACCTGTTGAAGAGATATTTATATAACCGTCATGTCTTAGGTTGGATTCGGGGCTTTGCACCACTCAGAGGTCAACTAAAACTCCACCATTAAGTTGTGTGTGGGCCACCTTTTGTGGCATCCTGTGGTAATTCGGTTGGTAGTGTGTTGTTTATGAATGACCATTATTAATTGAAACAATGGTTTCCAAAAGCGTCATGTGTGACGTCTTCAGTCAGTCCAAGCTGTGTAGATAAAATAATTTACACTCTACGACTTGAGTTCCATATCTCACATTATAAATATGAGCCTATGGGGCATATTATCAAGAACGGCGTTAAAATTATCACCGCTTTGGTGGCAGGAAACTGCCGCTAAAGCGGCAATAATGGGCTTGATAATATGCCCTTGAGAATTCCAATAGAAGCCCATGTTCTGGTGTGAACCTGGGCTTCTATGGGAATTCACAAGGGCATATTATCAAGGCCATTATCGCCACTTTAGCGGCAGTTTCCTGCCGCTAAAGCGGCGATAATTTTAACGCTGTTCTTGATAATATGCCCCTAAATTTTCTAAACACTTGAAGTGCTCTTAGCTATAAACCCAGGACTGGCAGGTCACAGGGCATGTGGGCAAATGGCAATTATGCAGAAATGCCATTGAGGAATTAAGCCAGAAGGAACAGTGAAATCACAACTAGAGTAGTTAGTGGGTGCAGTAGCATTTTTGACTGACGGATGCCAATATCTGGGTGACAGACAAAAACGTCGTCTTTTAACAGCAAGATTTTAGTCTTGTGCTTCAGTTTTGAGAGTGATACATGTCAATGAAGAATATATACATTCAGTGGTGGCTCCTCCACTAAGGAGTAGGAGCGTTGCCTCACTGCTGCAAAGCAGTGACAGAAAGATCAAATACAATGATAATACCTCAAGGTTAATATCATTGCATTTGTTCCTGAAGCACAGCTTTACGTGGTGGGCGAGGCTGCTCTGCTCTCAGTGAAGGGGAGGCTCCAACCCTTCAGTCTGGGAGGACTCCTGGTGGCCGACAGCACTGGGGACAGCCCCGACACCCACCGACCACGCACGCAACCTGGGAATTATCCTCGACTCAACGCTCTCCATGACCAAGCAAGTCAACGCCGTCTCCTCCTCCTGCTTCAACACCCTCCGCATGCTCCGCAAGATCTACAGGTGGATCCTGACAGATACAAGAAGAACAGTCACCCAGGCCCTCGTCAGCAGCAGACTCGACTACGGAAACACCCTCTACGTGGGAGTCCCGACCAAGCTCATCAAACGACTGCAACGCATCCAAAACGCCTCGGCACGACTGATCCTCGACGTACCACGCCACGGCCACATCACCCCCACCTGAGAAACCTGCAATGGCTGCCCGTCAACAACAGGATCACCTTCAAGCTCCTCACCCACGCACGCAAGGAACTCCACAAGACTGTCCCAGCCTACCTCAACAAACGACATTCCTTCTACACCCCCAACCGCCAGCTCTGCTCCACCGACCTCGCACTCACCACCGTCCCGCGCATCCGAAGAACAACCACTGGCGGGAGGTCCTTCTCCCACCTCGCTGCAAAGACCTGGAACATCCTCCCACTGAACCTACGACAGACCCAAGACCTGCTGACCTTCAGGAGGCTACTCAAGACCTGGCTGTTCGATCAGTAGTGCCATCCCCCTCAGCGCCTTGAGACCCTCACGGGTATGTAGTGCGCTCTACAAATGTTGTTTGATTGATTGATTGAGTGCTTCCCCCACTCCAAGTGCACATGACTGCTTGGCCGGCCCTCTAAGGCCGGTCAAACAGTCATGCACACTTCGCATGTTCTCCATGCAGGCTGCATTACAGCCTGCGTGAAGAACATGCCCAGGTCTGAGCGCCGAACCGCAGTGCACAGACCAATCACAATGCTGCATTGCAGCATTGCGATTGGCTTGGGAGAGGGAGACTTGCTGTTTCCTGTTCCGGCCCCAGATAGGAGAGAGTGAGAGGATGTGGGAGAGAGAGGGAAAGCAGCGAGAAGGTATGTTTTTTTCTTTTTCTTTTATATTCCACCCACTCATGTCCAGCCCGCCCCGCCACTCCCAACCTGTGTTGGCTTCTACTGGGATGATTGGTGGGATGGATGGATATCTCGATGAATTGTGCTGGATTACATCAATTGGACCAAAAACACAACATACAAAACAGATTGAATACTCATCCACCCTATGCAGTTTCTGACTTAAACCCTAAACCGTTGACACTCAAGCAACATATCGAACATGCAAGTGATAAAGTCAAAATCTTGATATTATAAGAGATGTTGATCCATTAAAACTGGGCAAATTAGGGAAGATATTAACTATGCAATGTCGGAGCGCAGTGTTACTCCAAAACTGGTAATGCTGTGCTCACACATTTTTTAAACCCAGGGAGCCCTGTGTTTCCCCTAGTGCTGGCGTTAAAAAAACTGCCTAGCACCAGTGCGGGCACCCGTGCGCTATGTTCTAAGAGTGCCGGCGCTGCAGGGGTGATAGTTTCTGTGCAGAAAGAGAGACCTTCCTGCACATCAACAATCTTCAAAGGCGATTTGCTGTTTCTATGTGTGCTGCAGAATGCAGCACATATAGAAAGAGCAAAAGTCAAATAGAAATTTATACTCGTATCACCATCCTAAAACCAGGTTTTACCTGGCCTTACTTTTTGATGCTGTCCTATCCTTGTAAATACGGGGCTGCGTCAAAAAGCAATGGGTGTTGTGGCAGAACGCCCACTGCATGCCCCTTTCACAGTAAGTGAAGGGTTAAAAAAAGTGCCTAATTTACAAGGTAGTGTTAAGCTGCCTTAAGTGGCTTAATGCCACTTTGTAAATAAGGAGAAGGGGATATTGCCATTAGAACGTCACGTTCTGGTGGAGATATTACCTTGTAAATATACTATAGGTTGCTACATGCAGTGATGGAGGTAAACAGTTTCTGAGTTCCTCTCTGGCAGTCTGAAACATGCCATTTTCATGCTTTTACTGCTCTCTGCAGAGCACTCATTTCCCACTCCACTGCAAAGTGCTGATATGTCTACTCTGTCATCTACTGCTACACCATAACTCTCCCTTTTCTGGGTCAGTCATGCAGAAGCAAATTTCAAATGTTTTAGCTGGAGATAGCTTTCAGCTTAAGCAATCAATTTCTGAGTTCAAGCTAAAGGACAGAGGCCCAGATTTACTAATGCTTTGCAGAGGGTTTGCATTACTTCTGTTACGCAAACCCAGTGCAAATTGCTATGCTGGGATTTAATATCCAATGTAAATCAAGATATTGCGTTTGACAGTTTCCCAAAGTGACACAAAATTGCGCTAGTCGCAGCTTTGCATTACATTGCATCAAGGGGAGCATGAGAGCAGCTGCAGGACTGGTTATAGGTACACTGGGTGCGCTGGGACAAGAGCTGCTATGCATCGGGGGGGATTCGCTTCTGAGAGCTGAGGGGCTCCTCGACAACTGTGCCTGGTGGGTTCTAGCTTGTAGAGCTGCAGGGCTGTGTCTCTGAAGATTCTGGTATGTGGCTAGAGCTCTGCGCTGGGTTCCGAAAGTTTGTGGAACCCAGAGGAGTGAGCTATTCCTGAGTCCCCTGGTGAGCCACTGTGCCAGACGACCAAGTCTCAGCTCCCGCTGCTTGGGCGTCTCCGCGGACAGGAAGACGGCCCAGCTCTTATCCTGAACACTCAGCTATGTTTATGTTTACGGGTTTTACATAGCACAAAGCTGCCTGAAGGCTTCCCAGTGCAGCGGAACAGGAGATCATAGATACTGATTGTGAACGCTTTCTTCGCTACTGAGGACAAGGGCATAGGGGAGAAGAATGTGGCAGAGGCCAGAGCATGACCCAGGAAGAGTATGAGGATCAGAACACCAGAAGCAGCTGCTGGAAGAGAAGTAAGTGCCGATATTCGGGTGTTGTCCTTGTTAATGCTAATTTATTGTTGAGTTTCATAAACCACTGCAAGGCTGAACTGTTCCATTGTTAGGTATCTCTTGAACTGCATGTGGTTAAATCCAAGCTACTGGTCTGATGTACAATTCCTCTTCACTGGGCACGGATATTTGTCTAATGGCCTGTTCTAGTTACTGGACTAGGTATGAACTATGAGTGCTTGTTGTGTCTAGTGATGCTAGTCCTGAGTAGAGAGTTGATTCTTGTTCTAGTCTAGAGTTTGGCACTAGCTCTGGGCATTTTTACAGTTTATTCGTCCTAGGCAGTCATTTTGGCTTCAGTCCTGTCTCTGGGTCTTCTTTTCAAGTACTCACTCTGGGTAATGGCTCTTCGTACTAGTTGATGGTACTGAGCGTGGCTAATATTTATAGGTAATGATCATGAGTGTTAGTTCTGGGCACTAGTCCTAAGTTTAGACCACAGGTCCAGAACACTGGCTATGGTAACTGAACACTTTTGCTAGGGACGTGTTTTCACAATTAATTTGTGTAGTGCATCACCACACTGAAAAATGGATAGAAACACAAGTTATAATAGGACAATCCACCACTTAATGCGAACAACATACGAGAGACTAGTGTGAGGCCAATGAAAAGCTTGTACAAAATAGGCAAACTTTAATAGCCATGCTAGTCTTTGCCTGAATACTAAAGTATAAGCTGGATTCAGGATTGAAATACATTTTATAATTGGGAAAGAATAGTTTGGTTCTGTGATTGTTAAAATGCTGGTATGAGATGCACTAGAAAAGGACGCGTGCGACCCAACCATAATTGCATAACATTACTGATCTTATCATCAAAGTGCAAGATCCTAGGTGACAGCACCGGAGAAATCATTATCACCCTTTGCTGATTCTTCCCCTGCATAACAAATAAGTATTTTCTCTGAAGAAATCTTTTCCAGGCCCTTGCAATTTGCACACTCTTAAAAGTACAACATTTGGCCATGGCCAGCAGGTATGTTTTTTCTTTAGGAAAGTTGGCAACCCTCTGCTAGGTGTAGTCTTACATGATTGATCCTATTTCCACCAACTCGTATACCCGCCAAAACCCTTCTAATTGTGGGGCCTGCACACGTCACTTACCATTTCATGTCCAAGTCTTGGGCCTCTCTCAATTATCAATCTCATTTCTCAGTTGGACCTGATACCCCAGACTCCTGCTCCCTGATCCTAGCACCTCTCTTTCCTCAAAGTATGGGGCCTCGGCGTGTAATATCGGATTCAGTGCAATGAGGGAAACAGAGAGGGTGGACAGTGTTAATAGTGGAGGTGAGTGGCGACTAAGGTCCTGATGTATAAAAGTGCACCATAAGAGAGACGGGTGATTGATAAAAGGGGTTAATATATTTGGCACCATGGGTAGTTACAAACTAGGAACATTGTCATGTTTTCTAGTAGGTGTCTTATTTAATATATCTTCGCTACTTGGGCCGCCCAGATGCAGCAGTATGTAGAATTCAGAAACAGAGGGGCATATGTACAAGCCCCTTTCACCACCACAACATCACTTTTGTTGACGTTGTGGTGTGATCGGGGCTTAGCCTTATTTACAATCCAGCGTTAAGCCATTTAACGTGGCTGAACGCTGCCTTGTAAATAAGGCCCTCTTTCACGCTATGGTTAGTGTGAAAGGGGTGGGCAGTGGGTGTTGCGGTGGTTGTTCCACCGCAACACCCATTGATTTTGACTCTGTCTCCTATGTACAAGGGCAGCGTATATAGGAGGCAGCGCCAAAATTAGGACCCGGTCAAACCTGGTCTTAAGTTGGCGAAACGAGTTGAAATGCAATATTTCTCCTTGTTTTTGCTGCACAAGTCAGTACACATGGTGCCATGGATTGTTTATGTACAGGAAGGTCCACCTTCCTGTACATAAACAATCTAAACAAAAATGCCATTAGGTGACTTTCATGTGTGCTGCATGAAGCAGCAAACATGAAAGTGACTAAATGGCATTTCAGGATTGTTTATGTGCAGGAAGGGACACCTTCCTACACATAAACAATCCTCCCCTGCATGCAGACACCCTTGCACTATTGTGCAAGGGCGCCTTCCTTGGTGCTACCCTGCTAAGTGTAGCGCCATCGCAGGGGGAAAGCAAGACTGCACCATATCGTTGTAAATATAGTGCAGCCTTGCGTTTCTGAAGTGGAGTAGTGAGGCGTTAAGCCATGACGGCTAAATCCTCACTCCGCCACTTTATTGTAAATATTCCCCGGAGTGTCTTCCATCAACTTTTTCTGATTAAAATAATTTCAGTATCAGGTTATTTTTGAATGACCCGATCCATCGACTGTTCGGTGGACCTTTAGGAGGGACCATCCAATCTGTGGTTTGTTCCTGTTTGATACCTTGGTTTTTATTCTTTATTTTCACCATCTTGTCTTTAGAATGCACCTTGTACCCCGGCATCCTTTTTTGTCGCTCATTTTGTATTTGATTTTGTCTTCCACGCTGGTTCTAATATTACTGGCTAGTTTATTAGTCACAGCTTACAGCCTGTCCTAAACTTTGTGTGCTTGCTGTCAGCATCTTTATGGCCTGACAAATGGCTTGCAGCCTACATGCAGGCACAGTTTGGAATGCAAGCAATAACACTCAAGCTATTTGTCAGGTCATAAACCAATTCACAGGCCCTAGTAACAGATTCCATGGGATGGCACCACTAGTATTCTTTTTTCGTAGTGCAAAGGTCAGTGGGGGCTGTTTTGTTTTGGCCAAAGCACAGCTTGTGTGCTCTTTTTATTTGTACGTTCATAATTTTGAGGCTTTGATTGTTTTGTACTGAGGTTGTGGTTATTTAGTGCAGTCATTACTCACTCTCAGTGACACTATAGAATACTCCAGGTAAGGTAACTGTACACTTGCAGTATTCAGTTTATATTTTTACTGGTCTTGAATTGACCCTAATTAGTAAATGAGGCCTTTGCTTAAACCAGTGATTTTGACCTCAGCATTGTAATCTCAAAGTCTGTTATGAAGTTCTCTGACTATACAGAATAAGCAGCTACCGTCATCGTTGCTTAAGGATCCAAGGTAAATCATCTATCCCTGTAAGGCTCTTAGTGTTGGCCTCTCATCATGCGGTCCATCCGAATGGACCACGTGATGAGAGGTCTTTCACGCTGAAATACAAATTGCGATAGGCCAACACTAAGCCTTACAAGGATAAATGATTTACCTTGGATCCTGAACCAATAGGGAGTACGTTCATGACTATACTACATTCGTGAAAGCATACAAGATCATACAGGAGGTTGTTCTGAGAGGGAGCAACTATTTTCATGCACTAACTTTGATGAACATAAAGAAAGGTTCTCTATATTACATTTGCCCTGAAGAAGTCCTACAGTAATTTTAAGAAGAAATTAAATAAAGAAAATTGAAACAAGACCTGCTGAATGGACTTGAAACTTCTTTTCACTAAATATTACATTTGATGGACATTGTTTGGAGTGCTGTATCACATTGTTTTACACAATTTAAAGATCACCTTCACAGAAAGATGCATTTTTAAATCCTGAGTTCAGGGGACCCAAATGCCAAATCTCTAGCCACGCCCCGTGCAGGTAAGTACGGTGGGGCCGGGTGGGGTGGGATTTCGACCGATGATGGCGAGCAAAAATTCAATAAATAGTTAATTATCCCTCGTCATCGTCCGTCAAAATACCCCCCTCCCCCCATTCGGCCCACCGGGCTTACCTGCACGGGCTGCGGCTGCAAATCCCTATCGCTTTAAAATTGAAAGTTACACTTGTAGATATTAGATGGCAGCTTCCATGATAACCTATAGGAGAGATAGTCCTTAGAATAGTGAACAACACATTTAGCAGTATTTCAGGACATGTAAAGCACACCAGTACATGTCCTACCCTTCACTTACACCGCGCCCTGCCAATGCGACTATCTTGGGTCTACTTTAGGGATGCCTTACACATAATAAACATTTTAGACCTAGCACCCATGGTGTGGTTTCCCCTGTATTTTTTACTGTATGCTGAACTTTGTTGTTTTTGCTGTTTTTTTTAAAACTCTGGGCACTTTACCACAGCTGGTTAGTACTAAAGTGCAAGTGCTCCCTGTGTAAATTGTGATTATAATCGGTTAGCCATGATTGGCATATTTAATTTAGTGATTAGCCTCTAGGGCATGTAAATCACACGCTACTAGTGGACCTGCAGCACTGATTGTGCTACCCACACGAGGAACCCTGCAAACATGGCTTAGGCCTGCTACTGCAGTCTCTGCAAGGGAAGTTTTTAACCTCCATGTCAACCTGGCAAGTGCACCAGTCTCAAACCTTCCCTTTTATTACATGTAAGGCATCCCTAAGTTATGCAGTAAGGATTCCAGGTGATATCTGCACTATTGTCATGATGGAGGCATGCCTTGTCGTCTCCCGGCCAGAAGGGAATTCAGGAGCAAGGTTTTGCTGCTGTCATCTGTGATAATGGTCTGTCCTTTGAACGATATTTGGCCCACAGCGTGGTGAAAAAAATTGCTGAGCAAAGAATGCTTTTCTTTGACTCAAGCTCTAATTTATTTGGACTCCCTATTCATGTCAGTGTTATATAACAAGGCTTTTGAACTAGTTTTTGTTGTAATGCTTAGTTGTGGATCTAGCAGATGTTTTGTGTTCATGTCAGCTTATTCTTTACATAAGTGCATCAATTGGTGGGTTTTTCATAATATGGCTCCTTCCAAACACTGTCAATCAAATGGAGTCTGCTGCTGAATTTCAATTAGATTTCATAATGGTGAGGGACGTTGGCAGCTCTGACTTTGATAGACACATCTTTCGAGAGGGGAGGTAGTTATTGATTGAAGGAGGCAGACTACCTTTCTATCTGAGGTTCCTTTCCAGGCAGCTTATACATGAAAGGTTGTTTGAGGAGGATCAGATCTCCGCACCATAACATAACATGCCTTCCACATTCGCCTGTACAACTGATTCGAGGCTTCTTCTGCATTACTATTCCATTTTGGGAACTGTAGTGTTCCCTTTTTGGAACTTTTGGCCCAGGTTAGGGACTCTGTGAGGTGGCTTTTACAGGAGAGTGAATGATTCATTGTCAATCCAAGGTACTTGAAAGTGCTTGTTGTTTTCAGTGTCAGTGTCTGTGGATTGCGAACTGCCTTTTTTTTTCTTGGTCCACAGACCATCGATTTTCATTTTTTTGGGTTCGTTGGCACATTCATTTTTGTGCCATCGTCGTACTTTGCTCAAGGCATTTTGCATTCTTTCGAGAAGGATGGAATCGTCTATGAACAGGAGCAAAGGAATCTTGGTTTGGTTGATGCTTCGAAAATATGCAGAGGCTGCTTTCATCATACATAATGGTTTTGACAAATTGAATAACAGAAGATCCAAGATGCAGCTTAGTTTAACTCCTGTGCCTCATTTCGTATGTCTTTAAGTCCCAACCCTACTTTTGCTTGTGGTTCCAAATCCAAACCAATGGAAATTCTGAGGTGCGCTAGAGGCTGGCTAAGGCTTCCCAGTTTAGGCCAAAGGAGTTGCCTGTTGATCAGGTCAAAAGCTTGTGAGAAGTCAAGGAAGTCTGCAAATATGGGTATAAGTCTCTGGGTGGAGAACCTATAGATGATGGGGAGGAGATCAAAAATCTGATCTATGGCTCAGGCTGCCATGGAAGGGTCCATGTAAGACTGTAAGTGGGAGTTTATTATTGAAAAACAAAAACTGATTGACCCCACACCCTGGGAGTGTTCTACCAGTGTTTGGGGTAATCATTTCCTGGCAGTGATAGACAGAAAAAAGAACCATAAGATCATGAACTCTTAAAAAAACAGAAAGATCATACATTCTAAATACAGTCGGTGGTGTGATGGCTTTACTCCAATGGCCTGGTCTCAATCAGGTTATAGCAGGTAGCTTTCCATCTGCAGAGCCAACATGGTCTCTGCCAACAGAAAGATGATCACCAATTTCTATCTCTAGTCTCTTTTTGGAAACCTGTGATCAATGATTGAAGCACCCATGCAATCCAGGCTTCTTTTTTCTGATCTGAAGACTTCTTAATGTTCTCCCTGGAATATTTGTTGTGGCTTGAACTGCTGTTGTAACATAGCCTTGAGGCTCCCAAGCGAACAAGGACGAGGTCCCTTGCACTGCAGTAATCAAATGCAATATCATAAATGAGATAAGTTCTTAATCACCGACTTAGCAAGTGATCAAGGAGATCAGGGACCAGGTTGTTTTTGTTTCCATTTCTCTCAGGTGTTTGTACCTTGGTGGCAGGTTGTCTTGGTGGTAAGTTGTCTTGTGTAGGCAAATAATTTCTTGATAGTGGCTTCTGCCTGTTTCCAAATGCTGAGTCATTCCTGGTTAGGTGGCAATTGCCTCCATAGAAGTGAGTCGCCTTGCTTTTCACTTGTGCTCCCAAGGTTCTGTGTATCTTGGGATTTTGTTTCAGCCTCTGATCTTCTTTGTAGTGTATTAACTTTGTTGGTTAGATATTGTCCTGGGAGGACATGATATCTTCCACTGAGTAATGGTAGTGACTGTTGGGCCTATTGCCGGAATTGGGCCTCGTGGTCCGTAGTCACCAGTATAGCTCAGCGCCATTGCAGCTGTGTGAGAAATCATAATTCCTTCTTTATGGAAAGGTGAGCTACAATGTATATTATTCATATTCTTCATCTTTTTATTAAATGAGCTGTAATTTCTTGCATCTGTGGGCTTCTGCATTGAGCTTTTGGATTTCCCATTAGTTTCTTAGTCGGTGGGCCTGACACATAGGCTTGGTTGAGCTTGATTTCTGAGAACAGACAGGAGAAATGGCCTGGTTTTGTCCATGTAACTAATCAGTGTACTCTGGCCTGTCAATACCAACATGCAGTCCCTCTCTTCTGTCCACACAGGTATCTGTATGCTCTTTGCCACTTTGATGTCTATCATGAGGACTGTTCCTTCACTGATTTTTCTGTTCAGCCAGCTGATGGCTTTGTATTTTAGAGAACCCTGTTCTCTGGTCTTTTGGTTTTGGTAAATTTGTGGTGATAAGGTAAGTTTCTTGTATTGTTGATATTTAAGGTACCTTCTTTGTTAAATATGTTTACTAGGCATATGAGTTTATCCCAGTGTGGGATCAGCCTATAGACATTCCTAGTAAAGAAATCTTCAAATAATTGCTCTGACAATAGTCAACATCCTCCATATGTGTAACATGGCATGGAAAATGTGATGATGATTATGTCATTATGATTGATGTATTTGGTTTTTCTTTCAGCTTTCTAGACTTTCTCATGTGGGACAGTTGAAGCTTCCAGTTGAGGGTGCTGTTCACTGGGTTCATGAGAGGTTTTGTGGAAACACCTTACTCTTCCTGTAGTGGATGTATGATATTACAACGCGGGTTTTTACCACGCGTGCAGTAACATCGCATGCGTTACAAAGCATGCGATGTTACAACGCTATGCCATTAGAACGCAAGTCTTTACATCGACTTGCGCTAGATGGCGTGCTGACATTAAAAAAGTGTAATTTACTATTCCAACTCCAGTCCACTTAACAGTAGGGAAGGTGTTGGGATAGTAAACTACACTATTTGTAATGTTAGCCCGCCATCTAGCGCAAGTCGATGTACAGACTTGCGTTCTAATGGCATAGCGTTGTAACATCGCATGCGTTGTAACGCATGCGATGTAACTGCACAGCGTGGTAATAACCGCGTTGTAATGGCTGTTCCCCTCCTGTAGTTGGACTTACATTTTTGATAGTGCATGGTTCAGCTACTGACATTTTTATGCCTTTCCTTTGTTGGTATTTCTAATTTGTTCCTTTAGTTTTTTAGTATTATCAAATGTTATTTTTGAGGTGGGCTACAGTTGATAAATTATTTTTTTAATTGTAGCTATTCTATTAGAGTGGCATTTTGTGATCATTTGTAAAGCTCTCAGCCCCTGCTCCATATTTAGGTGAGGATTTTGGGGAATATTTGTTATGGATAGTGCCCATAAAATATTCCGCTGGGAGTCATCTGCTTTCCCAACTTGGGCATTACTTCTTTGCTCATGAGGATAGATGACTCTTTTGTGACATTCATGGCACTATTCCCCACTGACTCCATTGGTTTTGTTGTCATATGCTTACGGTTGATCACCCCGCTGACTGATTGTTGTTATGCTTTTAATTGATTTGTTGCAGTCTTTTTTGTTGTTAATTGTATCTTAAGAATTGATTCCTTTTCCATCTGCTCTTGGTGTCTGGTCTAAATTCCCTTGTTGGTGTAATTGGTCTCTTTTCCCTTTGCATTGTACAGTCTATGAGACTGGCTAATGGTGTGGTTAATGATGTTGACAAAGGTGTGTCAATTTTTTAACTGCCTTTGATTCCCTAGTCCTGCTTTATACTTTGGACTGAGCTTTCAAGTCCCAGTATCCCGGCAATTCTTCTGATGCCGCCATCTGAGTTATTCCTAGAAGTATTGGTAATGTACCCTTTTTCCTTGTTGGGGTGTTGTGCAGCTGTACTGGTGGGGGAGATATTACCATGTTGTATTGTGTTTTGAGTCTGTCAGTGGGGCTGCTGAAGAGTCTATTTGTTATGATGAGGTGGCCAAACTTAGTGGAGCTGTTTATTCAAGCTGATCAATTACCTGATGGTTTAGTATTAGATGGATTTTCGGTTGGAGCTGTTCTGTGGGAGCCATAAGTAACTGTTGTTTGGAGGTGGTGTTTATGAAGGCTGTTGTTTAATAAGTGGTCTTCCTGTTTTTGATTGCCTTTGTTTATTATTTTCTTTTGATCCAATTTCCTTTGTGCTGCAGGTTTCTTTTCTGTGATGTGCCTCTCTGGTCACTACAATTCGCTTGCACTTGGCTATGGAGCTAAACTCCCTTTGTTGGTGAAAGAAGGTTTCTTCTACCTACTTGAGCTCGGTAACTTGGTAATCTAGTGAAGTCTAGACTACATGACTTGTTACATGCCTCTCAGTGGAGCTGATAACTCCTGCTAGGATGGGCTGGCTGCGTATCTAGGCATACTACCTTAATGGCCATTTGGCAATCCTTTTGTCGGTGTACTTGTTGTATTTGCTGTGTTTATTATATTCACTGTGCTCCCACATTTTTACAGTTGCTTAGGCCCTATGGGTGGTATTGTGGTTATTATTAAGGTTTTAGATTATTTCTGTATTTCTGTGGTCATGTGCATGGCACACTGGTCAGCCCAAGTTTCGTGATTTTATTTCTAGGCTGTGGGAACAATGTGCTTTCGGTGACTGCATGGGTTGGAACTGCCAGTGCCTCAGGCATGCTATCCCCCGAGGAGTTTGTGTTTTTGTGTGGTGTAGGTCAGTCTAGTACTGCCATTGATGAAGCTCAGATAATCCACCATTTACAGACTACTGAGGTTTAGAGTGGACAAAAATTCACCTCTATGGCAACCTTGCTCATGCAACTCGTCCTCATTTTGCTGCGTGGAACTTTCTAAAATATTGCTGGACCATCTTTTCTGGCCCTTGTGTGCTGTACAGCAAACCTTGTCCAGACATTTGCTGGACCTTTGTAGGCCACTTGCTGGAAGCATGTAAATCCTCGTTACCTACTAGGGTGTCCTCCTTGCAACAATGTGGCAACTGTGCACCAAACTAAGCAACTTGCGCTATGTGCTGTGCATTATGCGCTAAGCAGTAATGTAGTCCTGTGTGGTGTCATAAGGTGCACTATAAAGTGATCTGTGACATGGATATTGTTCAGTGAGGCAGAGAGGCAATTTTAGAATCAACCTGGTTCCTTAGTTCACAGGGGCTGAAGGTTTTTCCCAATGCCTCTTTGTCATCAACTCACCTGAACTTGTTTCTGCAGTGGGTGGGAGAGACCGACAACCAACAACTACCATGAACGAAAGGTGAAAAGCTGCTACCTCAAACACTAGCCAACTAGATAAGAGCTGGTAAAATACCAGCAGAAAGTCACTTGCCTATAGTCTGTAGCCTGTAGGAACATGACCGGGCAAACATCTGAGCAGCGGAGTTATGTTTGGGGCAATCTTCAAGACAGTCTGAAAGGCATCAGATGCTGCGGGTGCTGAGGTCCACCACAGTCTGCCGCCACTGGTGTGAGCAGTCTGTCGTGCTGCTTTTCAGTTGTAAGGAGAGGAATCAGGTCAGGTCTGGAATCAGGTCTGTGACCCAAAGGGAAGTGGGTGGAATGCCAAGGACATGGGGCGCCAAGAAAAACCACACTGGCTGTTATGGTGATTTCATGTCCCCACCTCTGTTGTCAGGTGCCATGCTTGCTGATGACAACGCTATCATTTTAGGATTAAATTGTCCAATTTCAGATTTATGAGGCTGAGGTCACATTTATATACCTGCTGCTGTTACTGGGATATACAAAATACACATACATTTTGTTTGTTATTTACTCTTCTTCAGAATGATTCTGAAGTGGTAACTAATTTTCTTACGAAAACAATGTAACACACACAACTATAAAGAAAGTGGGGGAATCTAAACATTTTTGTCTAGTGGAATTTCCTTTCAGGGTGTATACATTGTGTGATCTAAGTTAGCGTGAAATCGGGGGCATGGCAAACCAAGATGGCCAACAGGACATGAATTCGGAGAGCTCTGCCCTCCCCATTAGTAATCCTGTGCCCCTTGATCGATGTCCACCACCGTAGCTGCAGCCTAAATCACTAGGATAGGTGTGGAGCTAGCAGGCAATGTGTGGTGGTAGAGTGCAGCAGAGTTTGGGAGTGTAATAGTGCAAATACAGCAACAAAACCTGTTGAGCGCGGCTTGTGCTGGTCTACTGCTTTCAGACAGCGGAGTGACATGCGAACTCCCTGCAACGCTGAGGAGTGAGTGGAGCCTGCCTGGGGAGCTGAGGAGATAGCGAGGAGTGGCATCCTGCCTGCGGGCTCCAGGTGATGCAGTGAGTTAATTCAGAGCGGCCTGGAGCTGCACAGGAGAAAGAGCAGGGGTGAGCTGGCTGGGCGTGTTCTGTGCTAGCCTAGCAATTCCTGATGATGGATCTGCCTACGGCGCATCCAGAGGCTGCCTGGGGGACCGAGGATATAGTGAGGAGTGGTGGCCACCTGCAGCCTTTTGGCGGCACTGTAAGTCTACTGGGAGCAGCTCCGGGACACAAAGAGTGAGAGACAGAGCGGAGGTGTGCTGACAGATTTACCCATTTACCCCACGAACAGAGTCTATCCTCCTGAGGTCTGCCTGTGGCCCAGGGACTATCGCAGCCTTTCCTGGATTAACTGGTTATCCTGAAGTGAGCAGAGGGTGGGGGTGAACTGAGCCCTCCCCCCCACATTAGCCCAACAGATTGTGGGCCTGCAGTTAGGAATGCATACATGGTGCACCCCTAAGGAGTAGGGAATTGAGCCTCGCCTTTTGGTGGGTGGACCCCCTGTACGACATGCGGCTATACCGAAACAGCACATAAACCTATGGCTAGCATGTGAACCATGTGAATTGCCCTCCTGAGCACTGGTGCATCATGCCACTGTGTGGATGACAGCAGACCAAAGGATATAAGCCGGAAAAAACAATGGGTTAGGGGGTCTAAGGTAGTTTTAAAGACCTGCGCGGACAAATCGCCAAATCACTTAGACTTTAACAACACAAGAGTCCGCGGGTCTACAACAGTCTACCTGAAGCACAAAGACGGCAAACCAGCGTATTCAGACATAGGGAAGTCCTTCTATAAGGGACCAAGTCCCATCACCCACCGAGGTGGCATGCTTCATCATCTGGGACCTCCCTTAACCACACCTGGTGTAGTTAAAGAGCTACAACTCCTTTATTTAATGTAAAAAGGAGGAGCTCAAGGATGTTTTATTGATGTAACATGGAGGATAGAAATCTCTCGGTGACAAAGACTGTCAATAGTGTGGTGAAGCTAAGTGCAGTGTGTGAACAAGAAAAAGTGGTTCAAAATTGATTGCCAATAGAAAAATATTTTTATTCAATATCTAGTGGTAGCAAAATAAAAACGCAGGAATTAGAGGAAAACGTGACCTCACACAGTAACACAATGAACACACCACAAAAGAGACTCCATACAGGATTATCTAAAAATATTTTTTATAATGTATTATACATCAAACAAGACCAAAACGACATGAATTGTAAATACTGTGCATATTATGCAAATACTGAGATATTACTCATTATCCTGGATTATGAAAGAATCAAAATGACAAACAACATAAGATAAGTGCATGTAATGCCAGTTTTGTTAGAGGGAAAACACATTAATCACCAGGTATCATCATAAGTACATGGATCACTAAATAACACCATAAGTATAGGGTGCAGCGCACCTACACTAGTACTACAATTTATACGGGCATTAGGCATCCCCTGTAGGGCACAGGAACTCCTGGCAACCTACAAGTTGTATTACGGTAATTTCCTTTAACAAGAGCAGCACATTAGTTGTCTCAGTGCCAAAACTCAGAGGGTTGATATGATTTACAAAGGAGTATTTATTCCAAACCTCTGAGGTACTGTGGGTCAGGAGATATGGGTGTTGCAGGTTCTCAAATACACACAGGGCTAAAACAATGCAGGCGCTCCCTTTAGGGAGTTTACCATGGGATACTTTGTGGGTGAGTGCTGGGAGAGGACTCAAGTCTCCGAGTTTTGGTGTGCTGTTACTAACCGATCGGAGAGGACAACCCCTACTGAAAAAGTCACACAGGACCTTGCTGGGCAGAGTCATGCATGGTCGGGATATGCATGAGGAAGGTTCTGCCAAAGTCACAAATGATGGTTGGCACACAAAAATGCGCAAATGACAGTGGGACCACCTTGTGGGGTCAAGTGATATCAGCGGACTTCGCAGTCCCTGTTCGATAGGACAGTATCTTGGTAATCCATGATAGTCACGCTGGTCTTTGTCCTGAAGGGTGAGCTCTGGACTCTGGTGCACCATGTTGATCCTGCTCATGTGAGTGGGGCAGTCGTGTTGGTCCAACGATGATCCCTGGTTGTCACAGCAGCCCGCCGGAGCCACATAATGGGCTTTTTCAGTGATGTGGCATTTGGAAACTGACAAACACAGAGGCCTTTATGGGCGTCGCGCGCTGATCGTCGTGAAAAAAATTGTAGGTCCGAAAGTGAGGCCCTGGACCATTGCAGCGGTATGCCAGTCCAAAGGTAAAAGCAGATTGTGGTATGGCGAGGTCTTTGATATCCCTGAGACCTCAGAGAGCACTGGGCACACATGGCGAGCAGCAGGCAGGTAGGTCAGCACAGATAGTCAACTAGCAAGTGGCATTCCCTCCAGCAGCCCAGCAGGCAGCAGTCTAGCACACCAAGCAAATAGTTCAAATGGCAGTTCCTCATGGTTGCAGAGTAGTCCTCTGCCAATGTGCAGCATGTAGAGGTACGAGTTCCAGGTTACAAGTCCACGCAGTGTCCAAAAACATTGGGTTAGATCCCCAGTACTTATACTCAAAAATGTCTTTGTTAAAGGGGTGACTTCAAGGAACCCTTAGAAGTGCACAACAATCAATTTCAAGCCAGCCCTGGCTCCAGACTATCAGTAGGTGGCAAATCAGTCCTTTGTGCGAGGGTAGGGCACAACCTACACAAATATAAACAGTGAACCATCTCCTCAACCCCAGGAAGACTATCAGTATGCAGCTGAATGCAGATGTTTCCCCTGTCACACCCAAACCTTACTGTGTTGTGACTGTCTGAAAAGTATACACCAAGTGTAGCTGTCACCCAGCCCTAGACGTGTATTGGGGGCAGACTTCAAAGCACACAGAGTCATAAGCACAGAGAAATGCCCACTTCTAGAAGTGTTGTGACAACAAATGATGGACGGAATGCTGAAAGAATCAAGCATTCGCCTTGAGTCAAGAGATCTGGGTTAAATCCATTGTTCATTTGCTCACTATGCCACTCCAGTTTGGACCCAGCCATTTGCAAATCAGTCTTGACCCTGTTCCTCTTGGGAACAGCCCAGCCTGAACTGCAAAGCTGGGTCTTCCCTGGACTGGAAACATGCATCCTGGGACCGGTTTTGGGGTAACTACCCTACTCAGGCTAGCTTGAATCCAGTGGCACAGAGAGCAAGCGACCTATGTCTGGGCATGCCCATCCCACTTATGGCAAACAGTACTGCAGCAACAAATGATTGACGGAATGCTGAAAGAATCAAACATTCACCCCAGTCAAGAGATCTGGGTTAAATCCATCGTTCTTTTGCTCACTACACCACCCCGGTTTTACCCAGCCATATGCAAATCCAATCCAAAATAGCTTTATTCGACAGATATGTCATCAAAGCATACTACATGATACATAATTTTGTTTTAAAAAGTTAAAACTAGTCATATGTACAATAAGTGAAAAGTACACAATTACAAATATGATCAAAGTTGATAAAACCATAAAAACCTTGTTAGCATCGTTCAATTCATCATCGTCTATAACACGGGCCACCCTAAATGTGGCCAGCACCTACAGTTCATACAGTGGAAAAAAACAGTAGGAGTCGCCATCAGCCTAAAGAGAGAACATGCGATCTAATGGCCCACCCCAACTCAGAAACTTTGTCAAGGCAATAACAATGGTACTAGATGTATCAGAGTGTAATAGTCTTAGGGCAACCTCATTCCTTCTGGTGCCTAGAGATTTACAAATTGACATCCGCCATACTCGGCGTGGGACAGCGTAGGCTGGGCAAGCAAATAATAGGTGAGCTAATGACTCCGGGTGAGAGAGACAGATGGGACAGGAGTCAGCATCTAGTTTTCCCCATCTTGCTGTGAATGATCTTACTGGCAATGAACCCACCCTGAATTGGAAGTAAAGCTTCCGATCATGCGGCTTGGTAATAGTATCCCAGTATTGCTCAAAACTCAGTGCTGGCTTAACAGCAAGGAAACTCCCTGTAAGGGAGGAAGTGTCACAATTCCTGAAAGCACCTTGGGCCACCCAATCCCAGTATTTAGCTTTTAAAACCACTTTAGAGGGAAACGGAGTGCCTGCCGAATTTTCCCATTTAGGGGCCATACCGAGACTAATCAGGGAAGCTCTAATCCCCCGCAACCATTTCATCTTATGGAAACGATCAGCGCTGATTAACTCGCTGAGGCCTGCAGCATAATTGGCCAGCTCTGGGGTACACCAGAGTCTCTGCCAATAAAGCAAGGGACGCAGTCTTGCTATATCGGCCGTGCCTTCTTACCTAGGTCGTATAGCAGTGGGCGCGCTGGAGTGCTTCGTGGGAGGCTAGTGATCTTGCGTAGGAACCTGTTTTCTTCTATTGTTAGTTGTGAAAGGTTCTCAAAACCCCAAAGCTTGGCCCCGTATAGGGCAGAGCTGACCACTTTCAAGTCACATATTTGGTGTGCTGGGCTTACTGGTTTTGTAAAAGAATAGCTAAACTCGGAAAGCAAGACACCGGCCTGTTGCCGGTGTTTTAATAAAGACAAATTGAGTTGCCACTTCCAGCTCAGGTCTCTCTGTAGGGTGACCCCCAGATAAACAAAGGCTGTGACTTGTTCCAAGGGCCGGTTATTCAGCATGATGCCTCCTTAAAAACTTTATGTGGGTTAAAAGACATAAATTTTGTTTTTGACATGTTGATTTCCAAGCCCCTTAATCGACAAAACTCTTCAAAGAGGTTGAGGGCTTGCTGCAGGCTGCTTGGTGTTTTTGAGATAATTAATGTGTCGTCAACGAACATTAAAATAGGGATTTTAACACCTGCTAGGGCAGGGGCATCTGTAGGGGTAGAAGCTAAAAAATCTGCAATCCCATTTATAAATAAAGAGAATAGTGTGGGAGCCATTACACACCCCTGTCGCACACCTCTCTCTATAGGAAAGGGAGTGGTAACTTCGCCCTGAGCTCCCCACGGAATTTGGGCAAAGTTATCCTCATGAAGTCTAGCAATAAGGGTTAACAACTCCGGACACATCCCCATCTCTTGAAGTACAGACCATAGTTTACTACGGGAGACGAGGTTGAAAGCGGATTTAAGATCTACAAAGGCAGCATAAAGGCTGCCATTGTTCAAGACCACCGTCTTCCAGTAAAGCATGATGAATTGAAATACCTGGTCAATGGTACTGGTACATGCCCTGAAGCCTGCCTGTAGTGGGGATAAAATATCTGTCTCTCCCAACCAGTACTGCACACTATTTAAAACTAAGTGCCCCATTATCTTTTGGAGTGAATCTATTAGGCTAATGGGCCAACAATTACTAGGCTGGTATTTATCCCCCTTTTTAAAAATGGGGATGATCTCAGCCCCTTTCCAGGAATCAGGAACTGGAGCACCCTGAGCGAATGGATTAGCCAACATCGCGATGTATCGGCACCATTTAGATTTTTTATGCAGAAATATATCGGCTGGGATACCGTCTGGGCCCGGTGCTTTACCCTCCATTACTGCCACCAGGGCCATACTAACATCAGCCTCATCAAAAACTGTACCTAAGTAGTACCGACACAGGGGCTTCTCTACCTTCCCCTCGTCTGCACTAAATGCATATTGAGGCTTGAAGTGGGTGACCCATTGGTCCTGTGATACATGGTTATGTGGCTGGGTCGGCTGGCCACCCCTATCCCATTTAACTATGTTCCAGAACTGTTTAGGGTTTTTATTAACACATGCTAGTTTAAGGTCCTGCCACCTAGCCATGTCCCAGGATTTTTTGTCCTTCACTTGTGCTCTACGATAATTCTGCCTTAATAGCCATGCATTGCTGGGATTCCCCTCTTTAATCGTGGCTCCCAGTTGCCTACGCACCTCTTTACATTCCGTATTAAACCACTGCGGGCCTTTTCTTAGAATGAGCACCCTTGGCCTTATGGTGTCTAATGAAATGGGTAAGTAGCTTGGCAAGAAACCTAACATGGGTACCAATCACCGACTCTAGGGCCATTGAATTTATCACGCATACTTCCAACTCAGTGATCGCCCCTTCAACGTCCAGGGATATCGAAGCTAGAGTTTTGGGATGCTCAAGTATATTAACACATTTTAATCGTCCCATAGTGTTTGTTGTCACCACATCACGAGTAAGCAAATTACTCCCTGGTTGCGTGTGTTCCCGATGTGGTAAAAAATCTAAGGTCGCACACAGGGGGTTGTGGTCACTCTCTGGCCGCTCTCTCACTACCATATCCCTTAGGGCATGCCACAGCCGCAAGTTGATTAATAAACAGTCTATGCGACTAGCACAGTGACCATTATTAAAGGTTTTAGTTCCATGCCTGTCGGATAGGAATCTGCCATTAGCCACCCGGTGTCCCTTCTCCAGGCATGTGGCATTGATTTGAATGGCCACCTCAAACCATTTTTTTTTATAGGTGGCATATCTAACTTTGGGATCCCACAATGCTCATCTTCATCAGCAGTAAGGTCACAATGCTCGGAGGTAGGGGGCTCGAATGTCACATTAAAATCTCCCGCAATCAGGATATTTGAGCCATGGGAATGAAGGTCTAATAAGTCGTCAAGAGTCATAACTTCGGACTTCTTACCCTTTGATCCCCTGGCGTAGACATTATAAACATCCACAGCCCCTTGCTGGCCCCACTTCAACCTGACCGCGAGGATATCACTGCTCTGTGTTTTGAGGACCTGGATGACAAAGCCAATAGCTTGGCGCACCCAGATTACCAGACCCCCTGAAGGTCGACCCTTACCCCCACAAATTGCAGGAATGTAATAGTTTAAATAACCTGAGCAATAGAGGGGTTCGGTTAGCCAGGTTTCCTGAAAGAGACAGACATCAAAATGTTCAATTAAGGTGAACCAATCGGGGGAGGTGACCTTCGTCTTCGATCCTGCTACATTCCAGGATAGCATGGATGTCCCATAGATAGTAGGAGGACCAAGCCTTTGGCCAGTTGGGCTGTTAGTGAATTCACCACTAAGACCCGGCGATCCTACTAGTAAAGAGGATGCTACCCAAAGTTACTGGCCTCCCAACCAGAACAAAAACAAGAGGGCTGTTTTCCAGAAGAGAATAAAGGAGGGGTTTCCCTATACATAGGGGAAACAGAAAAAACGCCTGATTGGTTTCGGGCATTACTATACAGTCAATCGTTAGCCTCAAGGGAAGAAGAGCCCCTTAGCCGATGCAATGTTTGTTCTAATGTTCGATGGCACGTGCTGTTCGGTAAATAAAGTCTAAATTGAATAGAGGAATCCTCTGGGGTGCAAGTGCGATATTCCAGGGCAAGAAGATTTTCAGCCATTTCACCCCCATTCAGTGTAATCTCAATGCAATGTAGTGGTTGAGCTCGGGAGGTGAGTCTGTAGGCCCTTGAAATATCTTCCCGAATTACAGAGCGGCAGCCTCTAACATAGCGTAGCCAATGTATGACCTTATTGGTCAAAGACTCAGCGTTTTTGGGGCCCTTACTTAAGTCATACTTGGATATGTTAACCATGTAGACTTTATGCGGCAAATTAAGATTAGTGTGGACAGGCGGTCATGCATTTAGATTTTGTGGAGAACGATGTGTCAGGGGTAATTGGGTCGTTCTAGTGGCAAGTGGGTGTGCCTGCTTTCTTTGGGACAATTTGCCTTGTGTTGACCAAGACTAGGGACTATTGGGAGCTCGGGCCTCGGGGGTACTGGCGCCACTGTACAAGACGTAGCAGCAGGGGCTAGCTGGATAGAGGATTTATGATTGGGGACCTTACTTGCAGTAGGTACCTTATGTTCCGGGCAGATCGCCTGACGAGATGTAGGGTACTTATACACGGGGCGAGAAGGACAGGAGAAGTCCTTATTTAATAATTGATTAACCATAGAGGTGAGGCCCTCAATCATAGTTCTCATATCCTTAACCTATAGTCTAAGAGTATTAATAAGACTTAATGTTTCCTGAGAATCGGTAGTAGGGCTTCGGCCTAGCTCTGGGGTACGTGTCTGTGGAGGCAGTGTATGAAGAAGAAGGGGGGGGGGCACTGAGGTCCTGTTTCTGTGTCTCCCTCAAGCAACTCCTCCAGCGGTGAAAACCTGTTGGAGCACTGGATTTCAGATCCTGACTTTTGTGAGTCACTTCAAGGGGACTTATTTGGGGATTGACTGCCCCTCGCTGCAACTGGGATTCCCTCCCCACATAGATCTGAGCTCTCTTTCCTAGAAGGTTTGTGGAACATAGTAGGAATAACTGTTGGCAGGACGTGGTGAGGTTAATTGTACTAGCAGATTGGGTGGGGCGTTGTGGGGATTTAGCGTTTGCTATGTGAGTGGCTGGATCAACTACTAGTATGTCCTCACACTCGCCAATAAGAGTGTCTATCCTGTCTAATACACAGTTACAGCGGAGCCTCCCAGGTACTCACGACCGCCGACACAGGAGAGCTGGAATTGAAGAATTGGGGGTGATGGTGAGCCGTCCCCACACAGCAAGACGTCGCCAGTGTTATAAAGATGACCAGAAGGCAGGTAAGTAAGAACTCTTCTTTAATGGTCATACACCACCTCAAGATCCAGCATAATCAGAGGAAGGGTGCAATGGAATGTTGGTGACAGGGAGAGGGAAGAACCAAGGGAGGAGGAAGGAGGGGGGGGGAAGGAACGTACCAAGTAGGCGATTACAACATTACTCCTTGCGTGTTTCTGTGTCTTCCTGGCCTTTTTCTCATTATTGTCCCGTCCAACCCCGCCCCCACCACCACTGCCCTCCATGGATTTCCTTTTCCCCATTCCAACTCTTTGTTTCAAAATAGGCAAATTAAGTCCAGAGTGACCTCTCCCTAGGCTAGGGAGCTAACAGACCCCTTGAGCCCCAAAAAATACCCCACAGGCCACCCTTATAGCAACCACACAAAAGGATGAGCAAAGTAAAAAGGTTAAAAGAAAATAATTTTTTATTTACTGCATAAAGTCCCAATATGCTGGGGATCATCCGTTTAGACTGTAGGTACTTATAGTACGGCCCGCGGACCGCCAGCGGCCCGGCAGGCCTTTATTGGCAGCCCGCGGACCTTTCCTTTGAGTTTCCACGGCCGGCAGTAAACACAGAAGATGACTGCAGAAGCATACATAGTTATAAGGTATTAAATAGGTATTCACTAGTATGCTTCTGCAGCCATCTTCTGTGTTTACTGCCGGTCTCTGTGAAGTCAGGGCACCTTCGGAAAGCTTCCCAAAAGGCCCTTTAAAAGTCTGCTGTAAGCACTTTCATCGCTGACTTTTAAACGGGCCTTTGGGAAGCTTCATGTTTGACAGAGACAGATAGACACATAGAGGCAGAGAGACAGATAGAGGCACAGAGGCCGAGATGGATAGAGACAGCGATAGAGACAGAGACATATAGAGACAGAGACAGACAGAAGCAGAGACAGATAGAGGCAGAGACAGATAGCGGCAGAGACAGACAGAGACAGATAGAGGCAGACACAGGGAGAGACTGACAGAGGCAGAGACATATAGAGGTAGAGACAGACAGAGACAGACAGCGATAGAGACAGAGAGAAAGACAGAGATAGAGACAGAGATAGAGGCAGGGACAGATAGAGGCTGAGACAAACAGAGACAGATAGAGGCAGAGGCAGCGATAGAGACAGATGGAGATAGAGACAGGAACAGACAGAGACAGGGACAGACAGAGATAGATAGAGGCAGAGACAGGGAGAAGGACAGACAGATAGAGGCAGAGACAGACAGAGAGAGACAGAGAGAGGGAGACGGAGGGAGACGGAGGGAGACAGAGATAGGGACAGACAGAGACAGGGACACACAGAGACAGATAGAGGCAGAGACAGACAGAGACAGAGAGGCGGAGAGACGGAGAGGGAGACGGAGAGGGAGGGAGAGGGAGGGAGAGGGAGACAGAGAGAGAGGGAGACAGAGAGAGAGGGAGACGGAGGGAGGCAGAGGGACAGAGAGAGAGAGGGAGGCAGAGGGAGACAGAGGGAGAGGGAGACAGAGGGAGACAGAGAGAGAGGGAGACAGAGGAAGGCAGACAGAGGCAGAGGGAGGGAGACAGAGGGAGGGAGACAGAGGGAGGGAGACAGAGGGAGGGAGAGAGAGAGGGAGACAGACAGAGGGAGGGAGACAGAGGGAGGGAGATAGACAGAGGGAGGGAGATAGACAGAGGGAGACAGACAGAGCGAGACAGACAGAGACAGAGGGAGGGAGACAGAGGGAGGGAGACAGAGGGAGAGAGAGGGAGTGAGGGAGACAGAGGGAGAGGGGGAGACAGAGAGAGAGAGAGACAGAGAGAGGGGAGACAGAGAGGGAGACAGAGAGGGGGAGACAGAGGGAGGGAGACAGAGGGAGGGAGACAGAGGGAGTGAGAGAGAGGGAGACAGACAGAGGGAGACAGACAGAGGGAGACAGAGGGAGGGAGACAGACAGAGGGAGTCACTTCAAGGGGACCTATTTGGGGATTGACTGCCCTCACTGCAACTGGTATTCCCTCCCCACATAGATCTGAGCTCTCTTTCCTAGAAGGTTTGTGGAACATAGTAGGAATAACTGTTGGCAGGACGTGGTGAGGTTAATTGTACTAGCAAATTGGGTGGGGCGTTGTGGGGATTTAGCGTTTGCTATGTGAGTGGCTGAATCAACTACTAGTATGTCCTCACACTCGCCAATAAGAGTGTCTATCCTGTCTAATACACAGTTACTCCTTGCGTGTTTCTGTGTCTTCCTGGCCTTTTTCTCATTATTGTCCCGTCCAACCCCGCCCCCACCACCACTGCCCTCCATGGATTTCCTTTTCCCCATTCCAACTCTTTGTTTCAAAATAGGCAAATTAAGTCCAGAGTGACCTCTCCCTAGGCTAGGGAGCTAACAGACCCCTTGATCCCCAAAAAATACCCCACAGGCCACCCTTATAGCAACCACACAAAAGGATGAGCAAAGTAAAAAGGTTAAAAGAAAATAATTTTTTATTTACTGCATAAAGTCCCAATATGCTGGGGATCATCCGTTTAGACTGTAGGTACTCATAGTACGGCCCGCGGACCGCCAGCGGCCCGGCAGGCCTTTATTGGCAGCCCGCGGACCTTTCCTTTGAGTTTTCACGGCCGGCAGTAAACACAGAAGATGACTGCAGAAGCATACGTAGTTATAACGTATTAAATAGGTATTCACTACGTATGCTTCTGCAGCCATCTTCTGTGTTTACTGCCGGTCTCTGTGAAGTCAGGGCACCTTCGGAAAGCTTCCCAAAAGGCCCTTTAAAAGTCTGCTGTAAGCACTTTCATCGCTGACTTTTAAACGGGCCTTTGGGAAGCTTCATGTTTGACAGAGACAGATAGACACATAGAGGCAGAGAGACAGATAGAGGCACAGAGGCCGAGATGGATAGAGACAGCGATAGAGACAGAGACATATAGAGACAGAGACAGACAGAAGCAGAGACAGATAGAGGCAGAGACAGATAGCGGCAGAGACAGACAGAGACAGATAGAGGCAGAGACAGGGAGAGACTGACAGAGGCAGAGACATATAGAGGTAGAGACAGACAGAGACAGACAGCGATAGAGACAGAGAGAAAGACAGAGATAGAGACAGAGATAGAGGCAGGGACAGATAGAGGCTGAGACAAACAGAGACAGATAGAGGCAGAGACAGCGATAGAGACAGATGGAGATAGAGACAGGAACAGACAGAGACAGGGACAGACAGAGATAGATAGAGGCAGAGACAGGGAGAAGGACAGACAGATAGAGGCAGAGACAGACAGAGAGAGACAGAGAGAGGGAGACAGAGGGAGACAGAGATAGGGACAGACAGAGACAGGGACACACAGAGACAGATAGAGGCAGAGACAGACAGAGACAGAGAGGCGGAGAGACGGAGAGGGAGACGGAGAGGGAGGGAGAGGGAGACAGAGAGAGAGGGAGACAGAGAGAGAGGGAGACGGAGGGAGGCAGATGGACAGAGAGAGAGAGGGAGGCAGAGGGAGACAGAGGGAGAGGGAGACAGAGGGAGACAGAGAGAGAGGGAGACAGAGGAAGGCAGACAGAGGCAGAGGGAGGGAGACAGAGGGAGGGAGACAGAGGGAGGGAGAGAGAGAGGGAGACAGACAGAGGGAGGGAGACCGAGGGAGGGAGACAGAGGGAGGGAGATAGACAGAGGGAGGGAGATAGACAGAGGGAGACAGACAGAGCGAGACAGACAGAGACAGAGGGAGGGAGACAGAGGGAGGGAGACAGAGGGAGAGAGAGGGAGTGAGGGAGACAGAGGGAGAGGGGGAGACAGAGAGAGAGAGAGACAGAGAGAGGGGAGACAGAGAGGGAGACAGAGAGGGGGAGACAGAGGGAGGGAGACAGAGGGAGGGAGACAGAGGGAGTGAGAGAGAGGGAGACAGACAGAGGGAGACAGACAGAGGGAGACAGAGGGAGGGAGACAGAGACAGACAGAGGGAGACAGACAGAGGGAGGGAGACCGAGGGATGGACACAGAGGGAGGGAGACAGAGGGAGACAGACAGAGACAGAGGGAGGGAGACAGAGAGAGGGAGAGAGAGAGAGTGAGGGGGACAGAGGGAGAGGGGGAGACAGAGAGAGAGAGAGAGAGAGACAGAGAGAGGGGAGACAGAGAGGGAGACAGAGAGAGGGAAACAGAGAGGGAGATAGACAGAGAGGGAGACAGACAGAGAGGGAGACAGAGAGGGAGAGAGGCAGAATGAGGGAGACAGAGCGAGAAAGACAGAGGGAGGCGGAGAGAGAGAGGGAGACAGGGAGAGAGACAGACAGAGGGAGACAGTGGGAAGGAGATAGAGGGAGGGAGAGGGAGACAGAGGGAGACAGAGAGAGAGGGAGACAGATAGAGAGGGAGGGAAAAAGAGAGAGAGGGAGACAGAGGGAGTGAGGCAGAGGGAGACACAGATTGAGAGAGGGAGAGAGGGAGAGCAAGAGAGGGAGCGAGAGAGAGCAAGAGAGGGAGAGAGAGTAAGAGAGGGAGAGAGAGAGGCAGAGAGAGAGAGATAGGTAGGGGGACAGAGAGAGAGGCAGAGAGAGAGAGGGCGAGAGAGATAGAGAGAGAGAGATTTGTGTATGCCGGGTCTGGTGGCTCAGTGGACGAATGCGTCCACTGCAGGGGCCTGTGTTCAACCTCATGGACACTGTTTTTTTAACCTCTCTAGCCCCGCCCCCTACCCCAATGACCCCACCCCCACCAGTGCGGCCCTTGGCCACAAACCACACTGTAAATTTGGCCCTGAAGAGAAAGTTTGTGAGTACCCCTGGTTTAGACAGTACCTGAACTAGTCCACAGCAGCCACCATGTGTCCATCGTCTTTAGGTAAACTAGGAACCCAATGCCAGTTGAAGGGGCGTGGCCCTTTCCTGCCTCTTCCTGCAATGATGGCAAGGACGGGCCCGCCCTTGGCCCAGGCTTCACCCGGGCGCGTCCCACGCAGCGGGAGCCCAGAGCTGACTTAATGCGCCTCCGGGCACGTTCCGTGATTGTCAGTGGCTTCCAGCCACAAAACACGATGGGGGATAGAGTCCCCTTGCAGGATGCGGCATGAGGCAGGAGGGTAGAGGCGATGATGGGTGTCCTGCACAGCGGGAGCCCCGACCTCACTTTATGCGCCTCCAGGCGCATTCTGTGAATGTTGGCGGCTTTCAGCCGCAATGCACGATGGGGGATGGAGTCCCCTTGCAGGATGCGGCATGAGGCAGGAGGGTAGGGCAATGACGGGCGAATCAGTCTTGACTATGTTCATCATGGGAACAGTCCAGCCCAAACTGCCAAGCCAGGTCCTCCCTGGACTGCAAACAAGCATCCTGGGTCCTGTTTCAGGGTAACACTCCTCATCAGCCAGGCTAGCTTGAATCCAGTGGCACTGCAAGCAAGAGACCCACATCTGGGCATACCCATGACAGTTAGGGCAAAAAGTGCTGCTTCAATAAATGACAGACAGAATGCTGAAAGAATCAAATATTTACCCCCATTCAAGAGACCTGGGTCAAATCCATCATTCTTTTGCTCACTACACCACCCAGGTTTGAACCCAGCCATATGGTAATCATACCAAAGATAACATGTGCTCACCCTCTGGTAGCTTGGCACAGAGCACTCAAGCTTATCATCAGAGGCAATGTGTAAAGCATTTGCATAGCATACTCACACAGTAACAGAATGAACACACCACAAAAAGAGACTCCACACAGGATTATCTAAATATATATATATAGTATATGATACATAAAACAAGAACATAATTACATGAATCATAAATACTGTGCATATTATGCAACTACTGAGATAGTACTTGTTTTCCTGGATGATGCAAGAATAAAAACAACATACATCCTAAAATCAGTGCATGTAATACCAGTTTGGTTACAGGGAAATCACATAAATCACCAGGTATCACCATAAGTAAATGGATCACTAAATAACACCATAAGTATTGGGTGCAGCACACGTGCACTCCCACTACACTTTATACAAGTTTTAGGCATCCCCCGTAGGGCACAGGAGCATCTGTGTGCATACTAGTTGTATTACAGTAACTTACTTTAACAAGAGGAACACAATAGTTGTCTCAGTGTCAGGACTTAGAGCATTGCTACGATTTAGAAAGGAGTATTTCTCCCAGTCCTCTGAGGCACCGTGGGTCGGGAGATTAATGTTCTCCACACTTTCTCAAATACACATGAGGCTAAAACAGTACAGGCACTCCCCTTAGGGAGTTGGCCATATGATATTTTGTGGGGAAGTGTAAGGAGCCCTCAAGTCTGAGTTTCGGTGCGGTCTTTCTGACCGATCGGAGAGGACAAATACTGCTGAAAAAGTCACACAGGGCCTCTCTGGGCACAGTCTTGCACAGCAGGGAAGTGCACTAGGAAGGTTTTGCCAAAGTCACAAATGCTGGTCGGTACAAAAAAAATGCAAATAATATTAGGACTGCCGTGCGGGATCAAGTGATCGCAATGGACCTTCCGGGTCCCTATTTGATAGAATTGTATCTTGGCACTCGGTGGTAGTCATGCTGGTCTTTATCGTGAAGGACCAAGGTAAGCTGGGTCTCCAGAGCACTGCATTGATCCTGCTCATCTTCGTCGATGGGTCGCGTTGACCCACCGATAATCCTTTGTTGCCACTGCAACCCGACGGAGCCACCAAAAGGGCATCTGCAGTGCTGCTGCATCTGAAAACACAGAGGCTATGATGGGCGCAGCACGCTAATCGTCATGATGAACTTTGTAGGTAACAAAGTTGGGCCCTGGGCCATTGTAGAGCTTTGCAGGTCCAAACAAAAATGCAGATCTCAATATGGTGAGGTCTCTGACATTACTAAGACCTAGGAGGGCACTGGGGGCACATGGGGAGCAGTAGGAAGCACATATAGTCCCCTTGCTGAGTGGCAGTCCCTTCAGCAGTTCCAGCATCCCAGCAGGTAGCAGGCCAGCAAAACAAGAAAATAGTCCAAATGGCGGTTCCCCCTGGCGGCTCAACAGTCCTCTGGTAATGTGCAGCATGTGAAGCCAGCAACATCTGCTTACAAGTCCACACAGTGTCTAAAACATGGGGTCAGAGCACCAGTACTTATACTTAAAAATGTCTTTGCTCACTAGGTGACCTCAAAGGAACCCTTAGACAATCAACAATCCCTTTCAACCCAGTCCTGGCTCCAGACAATCAGTAGGAGGTAAATCAGCCCTTTGTGTGAGGGCAGGACACAACCTATACGACCCCTGTCACACCCAACCCTTCCAGTGTAATGGCTGTCTGGAAAGTATGAAACCAAGTGGAGCTATCACCCAGCCCTAGACGTGTATTGGAGTCAGGCTGCAAAGCACAAAGGGGCATATTATCAAGCACGGCGTTAAAATTATCGCCGCTTTAGCGGCAGAAAACTGCCGCTAAAGCGGTGATACTGGGCTTGATAATATGCCCGTGAGAATTCCAATAGAAGCCCATGTTGACACCAGAACATGGGCTTCTATTGGAATTCTCAAGGGCATATTATCAAGCCCATTATCGCCGCTTTAGCTGCAGTTTTCTGCCGCTAAAGCGGCGATAGTTTTAACGCCGTTTCTTGATAATATACCCCAAAGAGTCATAAGCACAGAGAAATGTCCTGTTTCTCAGAGTGGCATTTCTAAAATAGTCATGTAAAATCCAACCACACCAGTAAGCAGGATTCATCACCACTATTCTAAACAGACCAAACATGGCAACACCACTCGTTTCTGATCAGGAATTGCCACTCAAAAGTATATAAGGGAATTCCCAGTGCTAGCCTATGAGAGGAGTAGGCCTCACAGCAGTGAAGACGAAATAGGCTGTTTGTCACTACCAGGACAGGCCACACATAAGGGCACATGTCCTACCTTTTACTTAGACAGCACCCTGCCTTTAGGGCTACATAGGACCTACCTTAGTAGTGCCTTATGTGTACTAAAAGGGTAGTTTAAGGCTTGGTATGTGGTTTTAAATGCCAAATTGAAGTGGCACTAAACTGCACACACAGGCCTTGCAATGGCAGACCTGAGACAGGTTTGAAAGGCTACTTGTGTGGGTGGCACAACCAGTGCTGCATACTCACTAGTAGCATTTAGATTACAGACCCTGGGTATATGGTATACCACTTTAAAAGGGACTTATGTATGAACTAAATATGCCAATTGGGTACACACCAATGTCACCATGTTTAGGGGGTAGCACATGCACTTTAGCACTGGTCGTCATTGGTAAAGGGCTCCCAGTCCTAAGGCCAACAAAAATATACAGCAAAAGAGGAGGTAAGGGGACAAAATGTGTGAGGGAAGACCGCCCTAAGGATGACAGGTCTAACAGTCAGTTTTGGGTTAAAGTATTCAGGAAAAGGAACGCTTGCCTGCTATGCGAGAGCCACTAACCATGAAAATATGCTTGCTGAGCGTGTACCCCTGAGGAACCGAAAAGAAGGTGGAAAATAAATTCTTAGATCTAGCACTCATGGTTTCCCGCAGGGACATAGAACTGCATTGACAGCCACATTGCAAATGGTGAATAACAGTAGAGAGCTGGTCATTAGCAGAAGGACCTGCCCCAAGAGTGAAGGAGATGAAAGGGGTGCAGCAAAAACTAGCAGAGCTATGGCAAGAAGTATTGTCGACCTTTGCGGAGGGGGAAGGGGAGGCGAATATCTGATTGCCTAGGTGGGGCTGCTCTAGTGGGGCTAGATGACTCCACTGCCTAGTGCACCATGGCCGATGTGACACACACAGATGCGCTACCAACCAAACATAGGTAGTATAAAAATGGCTAGTACATGCAAGGAGGTGCTTCAAATGTTGTGAATCCACAGACCTGACATTAGTGAACTGAATGAGTGTACACTAGGGGCCCGATGTAGGTAAAACCGAAATACTTAGTCCTTAATAGCGAATTTTACTGATTCGCTATTAAGGACTCGCAACATTGAATGTAGCTAGGAATCACTAAAATATTAGCGATTCCTTAACATTCCTTAATAACGAATCCCAAATTGAGATTAGCTAATAAGGAATACCTACCCATTCAATCCTATGGGCTAGGAGGCCCATAGGAATGAATGGTAATAGCGATTCGGTATTAAAGAATGGCAGAGAGCGGGCGCTATTTCAAGGGTGCCAGGGTGTCAAAAGGACACCCTGTTGCACCCCTGAAATGTGCATGTGTGCACATGTGGCGCACATACATGCCCTAAGGGCATGAATGTGTGCCACATGGCACTTTAAAAAAGCAAAAAAGTGTTTTTTTAAAGGAAATCGCTAATTACCACCAACTTGAAGTGCTCCAGTGACCCCACAGCAAGCAGCACATGTTAAAAGTGCTTGTGAATGAAGCAGAGAGACTGTGAAGTTTGCGAACTTAGTTTGGTGTGCGTGCCAAATTCTGCATTGCCAATCCCTGGTGAGATGCAGCTACTACTTCTGAAACAAGGCCAATGGAGCTAACTATGGTTGAGGCAGACTGGCCTCAAGGGCAGGGCCGGTCTTAGCACTGGTGGTGCCCTCTGCATTAATGTTTGTTAGTACCCCCCAATGACCACCTCTGCCATGGATTCCATCACTACCACCCTTTAACAGTGCCCCTCAAGTCTCCATAACCATACTCTCTCTCAGATGCATTTAATTTGATTTACAGCGCCACTCATACCAGTGTAGGGTGTCAGAGCACTTTACATCACACACAATCAATATGTGTGTAAATCACTGTATAGAAAATGTTACATAAAACCAAGGAATAGAAGGTGTAGGAGTCACATGACAACCATACTACTAGGTGGTATAGTTTAATAGTGATTGGTCTGGAGAAACAAACTCAGAATTTTAAAACATAATACCATGGTTGGGGGTTCTCTTTAATAATCAGAATTGATTTCTGTCCAAAAGAACACATTTTGCAACATTAGGATAATCAAAGACTGGGGGGAAAAACATAACGCTCTAATCTATACCTTGCTGTTTGTATGCAGCTCTTAGATGAAAGTTAATAGCTCACTGTTCTATGTTAGGATTTTAACTTATAAACTGCAAGTAACAAAATGATCTCTCTGACAAAAGCAGTAGCTCACTGACCTATTTACATTATGTGCACTTTGTGATCTGTGTAGGAAGGTGGAATCTGACTACATGGTTGCCCCCACTTTTTTCCTGGTGTTTTGCTGGTTTTCGACTTAGTCTGGCTGAGATCCTGATATTCAGGACCCCAGCCTATCTGCTTTCTCCCTTAAATTGATTACAAGTACTATAGGTACACTCCAGATTGGATTCTGGGGTACCCTTATAAGTCCCTAGTATATGGTATACTATGTACCAAGGGCATAGGTACCCCAGAGGCCTACCAGGGGCTGCAGCATGTATTGTGTCACCCCTGGGAAGCCTTCCAAAATGACACCACAGGTCTGCTACTGCAGCCTGGGTAAGGTGGTGCATGCACCCCTTACTGAGATATAGGTTCACTATATCTCTCCATATTACTGCACATATAAACCTATCAGTCACCCCTATGGCAGGCCTTACCAATCCTGAAGGCAAGGTGCTGGGTTTTATGTGAGAGGGTGCCCATGCATGAGCAGAGCCCCTCAGCAGCCTTCAGAACCTTTATTCTGGGGTTGTTTGTGATGCTGCCAAACCATACACTCTTAAGTGCATTATAACCAAATGGTAAATGCTAACTTTGGATTGGCTACAAGGAAACATGTTGTATTTGGTGTCAAACACTTTGGAATCATACCCCCACACAAGTAACTGGTGTGGGAGTAGGATCCCACCCTTCTAGAGGGAGAGACATGACAGCACCGGTATACCCGGTACCAGCTAACAGAGCCCTGGCATCACAAAATGGATGCTGCCAGCCACAGACACGAGTCTGCCCTCCTGTTGCTGGACGAAACTCCGGCAGGGGAGGCCTGGACAATAGGTTTCCTGTCACAGGGAGGTGTCACCACCTCCCAGAAAGGCTTTAGTGTATTGGGGCTGGGTGGGTGCACTCCAAGAGTGCTTTGAAGTTCAGCACTGGGGGCACATTTGGTGTCCCTGTGCATAGTCCAGCTCAAACCGGTTGCAGGGCTACCAGCCCCTGCTCTGGCGTGAAACTGGACAAAGGAAATGGGTGGAGCCACCCTTCTTTCCTGACCCTCCCATAGGTGGGTCCCTAGAGTTTGTCCCACCCCTTCCTTGGGTATAAGAAAGGAACCCCTGGCTACAGGACTTTAGATTACACCTGGACGAAACTCTGATACTGAATCCTGGAATTTCGACGATCTACATTGAACTAGATAAGTAAAGAATCTCCCTTGGACTAAAGGAGTTACTCCCCTGCAAGGCAGGCACCAAAGACAGATCTGACCGGTTTGCAGCTCTGAAGCTCCCCCCAGACTCCGAAGAATTTTGCAACACAGGAGGTGGGTTTCCGTGGTCTTAGAGGTAGAACAGTGCCCACAGCAAGTCTGAGGCCCGTATCCCTCGTGGCGACCGTGCAAACCGAACCCCTGGACACCACGTCACTTTGCAGAAGCATCAGCTTTCCAACAACTCCTGCAGCTAAGCTTTGGATTACTTATAGCCCTTACCCCGAGCAGCATTTGCACTGAAGATTGTCCGCTTACACTCCACGAGTGTTCCGTGAGCTGGTCCTTTGTGTTTTCTCTCGAGGCCTTCGCGATCCCTAGTCCGTCGACTGGTGGGTCCCTGTGAAGGCAACTTTACCTCTAATTAGGCTTACCTGATTGCTCCAGACGTGTCCTGACTCCCCATTGCTTGGGGAGTCCCCAGGACCTTGCTGGTCCGCACCAAAGCATCTTTTCTCTTTCTGCATGGGTAGCTGTTGCCAAGGCTTGTTGTGTTCAATACGTGGACCGACACCCCAGCACTCGACATCCTTTGTGGGACAGCTCAAATCCAGCTTCTGGTTGTCGTCGACGCCTCCTGGTCCTCGTGGCTGCAGAGTCAAGCTTCGCCTCTTCGCACTTGAATCACCCAACATCGGTGTGTTTTTGTCTACCGTGCCCCTGGTCACTGGCAAGTGACCCAGACTCTGTACCCTCTGCTTTCAGGTTCTTCTGATCTTCGATCCAGGCTTGGATCACACCGGACACTTTTCTCCTTCCTGGCAGCAGCACTTTGCAGTAGATCGCCATTGAAATCAACGACGATCCCCGACACCATTTGACACCTTTGCACCCGGCTTCCCTGGGTGAGGTAACTCAAGTACTCTGGTGCTCCCGTGGGTGCTGGCCCTAGAACCCCCTAAGTCTAAAGGGGTTTTCTCAAAGTCCTCTCCTAAGTGTCCTTAAATTCTAAAATTCCAACCGTGACTTTCCCATAAAATAGTACGGGGCTCGCGCCTGTGTTCTCACACTGCACACGTCCCCTGTGGTTCTCCTGTGTCACTACCTTGGGTGGTTCCTTGGGGTCCCAGCGATTCTACGTGCTTTAGGCACTGTGTCTAGTGAAGTTGTGGTTCTTATACCACTTTCTTAATATATGGTTTGGTCCGCCCCTAGGGCCCATTGAATATTGTGCTATTTACTGTCGTTTTAGAACTGTATTTTTGTGCATCTTGGACTCTAATCTCATAAAGAAATTAGTAGTGAGTGTTTAGAAATAAATACATATATTTTATATATACCTTGTGTGGTTCTCCTTTCATTTAGTAATTCAAGAGGTTATAATCTGGTAAACCAAGCTGTTTTACACTCCTTCAAGACTTAGCCTGAAGGCTGCTCTCCATAGCTACCACTAGGATAGCTTTCAATAAAGGTTGTCTTTAAACCTATCATCAATAAGGGTTGTTTGGACTGGTACAAGGTGCCCACTATAACTAGTGGACAGCATATACCAGGCCAACTTCTCACAATCTGTATGGTACATGTTCTTTGCAGCAGGCACATTAACCCTCTGAGCTACCTTTCCATGAATCAGAACTTCCACTAAACAAAATGATCTCTCTCTAGGAAGAACATTAAACACCAGAGTCATCATGACATTTTTATTGTAGCCAAAAATTGCTAGAGGCCAGGAAGAAGGCAGCAAGCACTTTTAAAACCTTAATATACTTGCAAACATAATGCCTCTGCCCCTAGTCAGCACCCGGTGCGGTCACACCGGTTGCACTGCCCTAGAGCTGGCCCTTCTCAAGTGTCCTGTGACCTCAGTGACAGAGTCACTGTCACTCTAGGGTGTGCTGCTTCATAGGCCTGTCTGCAAGACTGGAGGTGAACTTCAATATGGATTATGGTGGACCAACCTTGAAGGTTAACCCACACTTGCCACTGCTAGGGTCCACCTGCTGGTGCTAAGACACCAGGGCTTCTAAGGTCTTGCGCAGCCTTCTAAGGTCTAGAATGGGATTGTGCTCTCTCAGGAGAGTGGTCTGGTGGACTGGTTATTAAGGCTGAACCTGGGTCCCCAGTTACAAATTCAGTAGCTCTGGCCATAGTGCCACATTCTCTTCCCCACTGAACACCATACTGCCCCACTGAGAAAAACTCACACTGCCTTCAACTACAACCCAATTGCTGCCGGCTATAAACACCTGGATGCGGCTCAATTTAAATGACGCAGAGCAATATGCAGCCTACAAAAAAAAGTGACAACATCCTGGAAAAAGTAAACACTCATAGAGAATGCAAAATTTAGCAAACCATGTGAATTGTAAGCAGGAACAACATGGTTACCTCAATGCGTTTACACTCACTATTCAGAAATCAGTGAGTGCTCTTGCCTGAAAAGTTAAGGACATGACTACAGGGCCCTGAATGGACCCATTTCAATGCCCATTGCTTATATCCTTACAAAACGTAAGCAGTATGGTAAAAAGACCACATCCCTGTACGCAGAGCCGCAGTACACATTTTGTTTTCCAATCCACACTTTGCAGTACCTCCAGGATTGGTGCACTAGTTGCAAGCCCAGGGAAAACAAAGACAAGAAAACAAAAATAGCGCTTCACTGGCAAACTCTGTAAAAGTGGCGCTAATGTGTTTGGGTGTGAATAAAATCAATCTGGTCAGCTTGCTACCAGCAGGCGCGCAACACCCATTGGACTCAAAGGTCTTCAGCCGCCCCCCCCCCACACCCCCCCGCCGTGTGTGGCAGCCCGGGATGAGACAGCTTCCCGGGCACCCAGACAGCCACACCCGAGCACTTCACAGGTCTTTTAAAGACCATTTGCATGTTAATGTGGCCTTGCTGTTGTTTCACCCCTTCTAAGAGCCCCTGCATCTCAACTCTGCCTATTGCTTAAAGATTAAGCCCCACCCCCCCACCCCCACGAAATGTTTTCTTTGCCCTCTGGCTACCAGTCTGTCTTACTTTACTTCGTTATTTTTCCTATTTTTAACTTTTTATTCCAGATGCTGCACTTTGGAATTAAAATACGACATTTCCAGCAAAAATTATTTTCATTTTTGGATCCATTTCACAGGGGAGGAAATAAGAGAAAGGAGAGGAAAGAGAGTGAAAACCCCGTCTTGAAGTCATGGTTTTCAGTAAGAGAAGAACTGCTAGACAGAAAGAGAGGGAAGAAGGAAAGAGTTGGGGGGAGGGGGTAAGGCAGCTGAAGCTACAAAGCAGAAGCGGACACTGTATTTTTCTTCTCTGGGTAAGAATAAAAAGACAGGGTCCTGTTACTTCTCTGCCGCCCGTCCTCGAACACCAGGAACGCCGAGCTTTATAGGCAATGCCGATTTCTTGCGTCCCGGGACGCATTTTCAAAATAAAAAAGTAGGGGAACGGAATTGCTGGAATTGAAGAAGTAGGGGCACGCCGTGCCCTGCCGTTCCCCCCCACTTCGACCACTGGTCCCAGGGGCTCCTGGGACCCAGGAAGAGAAGAGGCATCGAAGGCAACACTGGAGGTGGCCGTCCGCGGTGGCAAATGGAAAGGTTTTAAAAACAAATTGTTTTAACCCCCATCCCCCCCACTGCCCCGCCCCGCGGGATACCTTGCGCGCAACCCACCCTTTCTTTATGGTGGCGGATGCCGCTGTCACAAGGTGCCACTCTGTGTTATACAATGTTGGCTCTCTTCACACGTTCTCCTGGTTAACAGCTGATACCCACAGGGCCAGTGCTGGAAATGGAAAAACTTTACACTGGGGACCCAGAAATTGGGGGTCAAGGTGGGTAACAAAAAGAGGATGAAGTCCTGATAAGCTGTCTGGCAGTCAACTTATACATTTAGTTTTTTAAAACTCTGTCACATGGAAATTGGCACCAAAGAAAAACTTGACAGAAGATCAGTTCTGGCTTAATTGGTTGCAAAATCTGCATTTAAAATATCTTATAGGGTTCATCGTTGTGTGCCTAGTAAATATCAGGGAATAATATTAACAGTAAGATATAACTCTGGTGGTTAAATAACTTGCTGGAGAGATCTTTTGTTTAGCCACCGTTTTGACTCATAAAGTAGTATAGAAGGTTAATGTGTCGCCTGCAAAGCACATTGTGTAAAATGCAGATGGCAGATTATTATGTTATGTAGGTAGGTAAGTGGGTCACTGTTTTTTATTACATGCAGTTCATAAATTGCAATCCTTCTAATATAGCACAGTGAGCTGTGAACCGGCATCAAGGACATGCACACAAACTGCATGATATGTGCTTAGCACCTTATAGGGGTTAAATTTACAGGGGGATTGCCCCACCAGAATGAACTTTTTCTGATGTTCCGGTGGTGCAATGCCCTGCACCATACTTACAAAGTGGTGTTACACCGATCTATAAATATGATACCCTTTCACACAGTTTTCTGCACAAAGGGGCGTGCAATGGATGTTGCTGTGGGAATTCTACCGCAACACCCATTGCTTTTTGACGCTGCCCTAGATTTACAAGGTTCTGTAAATCTGAGTCTGCTCCTAAAACTAACGCTATGCAAAAGTAGGTGTTAGATTGGCACAACAAGGAGAAATACTTTTATTCCTCCTCGTTTCTGCTTTTTCTATGTGTGCTGCATTCTGCAGCACACATAGAAGTAGCAAATCACCATTATTGTCTGTTTATCTGCAGGAAGGGACATCTTCCTGCGCATAAACAATCATCCCTGCAACGCAGGAACCTTTGCACTATGGCGCAAGGGTGTTTGTGTTGGCGCTAGGCGGCTATTTTCAGTGCCAGTGCAAGGGAAAACACAGGGGTATGCTGTATTCTTGCGTCCCTGTGTTTTTTAAATGACACAATGCGGTGCTACAAAATCTGTTGCAGCGCCGTGCTGTGCCATTTCCTTTTAAATATGCTTTTTCTCAATCTGTTATTATAAGGGTCGTAAAAGGTTTTTTGGGGATGGTAATTAAGGGCAACCTCAAGTACTGTGTCACATTTTAATCTCTTACTCTGTTTCTCCAGGCTTTACAACCTTAGAATACAAATGTGTGACTTCCACACCTTGAAACCCTCTTTTGGCTTATGTAACATCCTTTACATTGATTTACACTACACATTTGCATGGTTTATTGTCACTTTATAATATATTGTGTATGATGTAAAGTGTACTGACACTCTACAGTAGGATGAGTAGCGCTATAAAGTATCAAATAAAAAAATATAGCATGTGCTGTTTCAATTGTTATTTGTGTAAATAAATACTCATACGTACTGATTCATCTGAACTTTGTACAGTGTATGCCTATCTCTTACATATAGGGGTTGCACAAAGACACAAAAACTTGCCTCCAAATCCCCGTTGCTCCAAGTTCTTGAGAAGTGATAACTAGCTGTGTGCTTTTGTTTCTTCATTGCATTGGCATCTAGGTGTTCGGCTGCAGATAGCTTCCAGGCAGAATTATACTCACACACAAGGCGGCCTAATTGTACTCGCACAAAAGGAGGGCTGATAGACCTTTACATTTGCCATTTGTTTTGGGCCAAAGCTGGAAGAGAAAACTAAAAAGCCCCCTCATCGCCTGCACGTTGCTGCTGCAAATATAAAGCAGACAACGAACAGGAGCTGCTGAATTGTGTTCAGGTGTTGGCAAATTACACTAGGACCAATTAAGCATATTTCACTGGGTCCAGGCAGATCCCTGATCCGACTGGAAAATAGATGCCGTACTGGGGATCCGGTTGGTTCCCCCTTCATTCCAGCACTCCACATGGTGCAACACCAGGTGAGCTGGAAACCTCTGCAAAGAGTGGGTTTCCATCTCGTGTGTGGAGGTCCTGCAAAGTATGTCCGACAGGGGTTTTGGCAACTTTGCTAGACATCAGTGGAAGCATCAAAAACATTTCCTTGTGTTTTTTTTGGGGGGGGGGGTAGGAGCTGGTCTCAAATAGAGATCGATATTACACCCTGCCCGTGCACAGTGGTGGCCCCACCCAGCCCCAACCCATGCTCTCATAAGGTGACATTTTTGTGAGACCGATAGGTCTACGGTACGGCCAAAACATGCCTTTCCACAGGTATTAGAGGATTGAGGTCAATCAATCAATAAATTAGGGCATTGTAAAGTGCGCTACTCACCCGTGAGGGTCTCAAGGTGCTGGGGGAGGGGGGGGGGGGTGCCACTCCGTTCAGCTGAAGAGCCAGGTCTTGACGGTCTTCCTGAAGGTGTCCAGGGAGGGGGCGCGTCTGATGTCTACCGGTAGCTCATTCCAGGTCTTGGCTGCAATGTGAGGTAACAATCTTCCGCCTGAACTGGTTTTGCAGATCCACAGGGTTTCAGCCATTGCGAGGCTGGATGATCACTGGTTTCTGTTGGGTACGTGGAAGTTTATTCTGTCGTTGAGGTATTTGGGTCCGTTGCTGTGTGGGCACTTGTAGGCGTGAGTGAGGATCTTGAAGGTGACGCTCTTCTCCATGGGGAGCCAGTGGAGTCGCCGCAGGTGTTGCCTGATGTTTTCGTGCCGGGGGATGCCGAGGATGCATCTAGCCAGTGTGTTCTGTATTGTTTCCAGTTTGCGGAGGAGGGACTTGTTGATGCCGGCGTAGAGTGTTTGCCACAGTTGAGTTTGCTGGGGATGAGTGCGGGAGTGACTTTTCCTCGATTCGGGGGGATCCATTTGAAGGTCTTTTGGAGGATGCAGAGGGTGTTGAAACAGCTGGAGGTGACGGTGTTGACCTGTCAGTTCATGGTGAGTGATGAGTCGAGTATGATGCAGAGGTTCTTGGCGTGGTCTGAGGGGGTAGGTGGGCTTCTGAGGTGGTGGGCGACCAGGAGTTGTCCCATGCTGAAGGGGTTCTTCCGAGGATGAGGACTTCTGTTTTCTCTGCGTTGAGTTTTAGGCAGCTGTTGGTCATCCAGACTGCCACTTCTTGCATTCCTCTCTGGAAGTTGAGTTTTGCGGTGGTGGGGTCTTTGGTGAGGGAGAGGATGAGCTGGGTGTCGTCGGCATAGGATACGATGTTGAGGCCGTGTTGTCAGACAATGTCTGCGACGGGGGCCATCTAGATGTTGAACAGGGTCGAGCTAAGAGATGACCCCTGTGGTACTCCGCAGGTGATGTCGGTGGGGGCGGAGAGGAAGGGCAGTAGTCTGGTGCTTTGGCTTCTTCCGGTGAGGAACAAGCGGATCCAGTCTAGGGCAGTTCCTTGTATGCCGGCGTCGTGTAGTCTGGAGACTAGTGTGCGGTGAGAGACGGTGTCGAAGGGTGCGGACAAGTCGAGGACGATGAGGGCCACGGAGTGGCCCTAGTCCAGGAGGGTGCGAATGTCAGGATAGTAAGCAGTCCTCTCTCCTAATACTTGGGGGTATTTCTAATTTTCTATGACTATCCTGCGAGCTTCAGGGGAAGCAAAGAAAAACAGATACTTGCAGCGATGTGCCATAAGGTATTTTCCCCCACTATCGATTACAAAAAAAAAACCTCCTCCCCTTCGCAAAAAAACACGACAACAGCTTTATCGGGTAGAAGTTGGCATGTCGAAGATGTCGGTGGCAGCATGCCAGCCTGTCGGCATCCATGAATGCATGGGCCCCCTGACAGGAGCCGAGGCATCACATTCTGGCCTCTCTCGCATGTTGTGTGCCAGTGCAGGGCAAGAGAGCTTTGCTTGGAAGAAAGGCAGTGTTTCCTGCTTCCCAGGAGTGAACGCGAAGCTATGTGTAGGAAACGTTCACCCAGTGACCCCCTGAATCAAAGCCAGGCAGAGAGGGCCTTTGTTTTCTTGTGCTGAATGTGTTCGGGAAAATATTCTGTATGTTCGGTGTGCGTCGCTGACATTTCATGCATCACCATGACAGGCGCAATGCATACATATGGATGTCCTTGGGAGGAAAGCAGGGTTGGGGGAATGCATAATCCCTGTGAATACTCATTTCATATACACAGTCTTTCTTGTTCTCACTGAATCCCCCTTTACATACATCCTCCTGCAAGGCTTTGTGAGCAGCCATGCCTCTGGTGGAAGGTAGACAAAATGATGTGTGGTAAAGCGCAAAAAATAGAGGATAAATGCATGTATACATTAATTCAATTTGTTTTATTTACCATCCATTGCACAGCAAGCACCCAAAGGAAGCTATTTGAGGGCATTAAATACAGCTCAACAATTCACAGTGGTACAGGAAGAGCAAAGAAAAACAGCAGAATGAAATTCCAAACGAATTCCCAACAGGGGAGGAGGAGTAGAATCGAGTAAAAGGAAATTGCGGATTTATCCTCTGAGGTATCATGAACTGGAGGTAACCAGTGCTTAATTTGTGCCTACAATTGCAGGCGGTGGTCTGCGGAACTCATTTTTAGTTTCCGGGCCTTTTTTTTCATCATCAGACTTTGAGCAAGAGATAGAAAGTGTCACAGCACACCGCGGGTGCCGACACCGAACACTGACGACGCTCGCGGCTCCCGAGAGACGGTAGCGAGACCTGAAAAACCACATTACCCAGGATTCCGGTGATCGGCGCGCCAGCGACGACGTCACGACGCCCGTTGGGGAATCCTGAAATACTTTCGGATTCCTGAGGAGCGGCGCTGCTAATTCCGGATTGTGAGCTAGGTGTGGAGAAGACGCCGAGAGACGGTAGGGGTGCTGTAGCACCGGAACAGGTCTTAGGAGGACCCTACGCTTCTCTTTACTCCACTCTGCATTATCCTGTATGCCGTGTGCCACTTTCAGCAGCGCTAAGAAAGGGCTGCATGACGTATTGATTCCGAGGAGGAATTCCGTCTCCCTCCTGGTTCTGTGCTTCCCGTGGGCGAATAGGGCCTGATAATCTTTATTGCTTTGTAAGCTGAGGGAGCGACTCGCAGGCCTGTTGGACGAGCCGAAATCGGCTCTTGCGGGCTTGCTAAGCGCCCCACTCGGATCAGGAAGGTCCATGCCGCAGTTGCGGACTACACCATTTGTTCTTACCTTCAGTAGTGTCTCTGAAGTTCGGGGCTGTATGAGATTAAATACAGCCAGAACACAGAAGACGCGTGTACAGTAGCAGAAGGGTTCCGGAGAAGCCCTCACCGATTGGTATACGCCCTGACTAGTTTGCATAAAAGTTTGGGTGGGAAAACCTAGTATGGCCAGGGAAGGCCTGACAATTTCCGAATCGTCCTTTGTCTGTTGTATTGCTCTGTAGTGCTTCCCTTATCCAACGGGGGAAAACTAATATTATTTCTGCTCGTCGCCTTATGTAGCAGGGGCTGGTTGAGCTCCTTGGATATCAGCTCCAAAAACCCCTGTAACAAGCTGCTGTATGTCTCTAGGTACGCGTTATATATATATATATATATATATATATCTATGCAATGTGACACGCAGTTGTAGGATGCACTTGTATGACTGTAATAACTGTGCTCTCCCATCTCTAGAACAAGATAGAGACCGTGGCTTATCAGAGGCTATACCCTGGCATAACGAACAGTTCTTTTCCTTTACAGGTATTTAGAGAGAGGGGGCAAGATACTTGTTGTTGTAAGGGCCATTGGCAGAAGTGCGCAAGATACAAGTATTGTTAAGTGTATTGATCTCTGTGTACTTTCCTTTTCAGATCTCCCTCCCTGCTGACCCCATCCTTTCCTTCCCTCACCTGATCACTCGATAGAGCCTGTGGTTTTATTCAGGCCTTTTGAGCTATCAGGAGGTGGACCCCATAGAGCATCGTACGTCTCCGAGGATCTGCGGACCTGACAGAATTAGCAGCCCAAGATTTACACATCCTCCTGGACGTACGGTGCCATGGCCACCTTAGAAGATGTTATGGCTGCCTTGGTCATAGTTCAGAGCGAGTTATGCGCATCTAGGGCAGAAACAGCAGCGCTTCAAGCACAAATGGAGAGAATGCAGCGGAATCCCTTTAGTGTAGGGGCTCCTCAAGGTTCCTCGATCCCATCCGTAGTAGTAGAAGTCCCTACCCCAATCCCGCTAGCTTCCCCAGGGAGATTTAATGAGGACCCCAGTAAGGTACAGATTTTTCTCACGCAGGTCTTGTTACACTTCTCCTGTAGACCTAAGGCTTTTGGCACAAACCAGTCCCGGGTAGCCTTTTTAGTGTCTTACCTAGTAAGGGGATGCAGCGCAGTGGGCGGTGCCGTTAGTCAAGAGGGATGACCTGGTAATGTATTATTTGGGAGGCATTCCTAGAAGCATTCGAAAGAACATTCAATCGCCGAGCTGCTACTCTCTGGGCTGACCGGGAGCTGTTGGGATTAAAACAAGGCAATCGGGACTTGATCTCCTATCCCAATGATTTTTGACGCCTAGTAACTGAAACTGAGTGGCCTGAAGCCAAACAAGAGGCCATTTTTCATCAGGGACTGAGGGAAGAGATGAAAGATGTCTTGGCGCAAATCAATCCCCAACCTGATTCATGCGAAGCTCTTATCCAACTAGTGTTACGGTTGGATCATCGGCTATGTGAACGCAAAGGGGAACAAAAGAAGAGAGACAGGTACACGTTCAGGGTAGAACCGGCTCATCCATCCAACAGTGTTCCCGAATCTAAGGCAGAGGCAATGGAAATCGGAGCGGTACGCACTCCCTTGACATCGGAGGAGCGTGAGTATCACAGGAAGAAAGGGCTTTGCCTCTACTGCGGAAGAAAAGGATATTTCCTTAAGGAGTGTACTCTCCGTTCAAAGTCTCCGAGGGAGGAGTACCGAAAAACCGCGGCAGCCATCACAGGTCCGCAATCGGGAAACTACCAAGCTTGAAGAAGATTGAAGGGAGCCCTTCAAGCCAGGCCGTTATCCCTTCACTCGAAGATAGCTCTGCCAGTAAGCATAATCACTTTTATATAGAAATACGCCTGGAAGTGCAAGACGGATGGCATACAGTACAAGCCATGTTGGATTCCGGAGCAACAGGCTGTTTCATGGATCAGCAACAGGCCACTACGTTGGGCATCACCTTACGAGAAAAAGACACGCCTGAAGCTGTATTTGCGGTCGATGGGAGACCTTTGAACTCAGGGCCCATTCTTTGCCATACAGGAGACCTGGGGGTAAAGACGGGAACAGCCCACGTCGAACGATTGGACTTCAACATAATACAAGCACCACAGTACGGGGTGATACTTGGGTTGCCTTGGTTAAGAACTCACAATCCTGTAGTGGACTGGGAGGAAAGAACCCTTCGGTTCACCTCGGAATACTGCAAAAAACAGTGCAACCAACAACATTTCAATCCAGCAACTTCCTTGGCACGGTGCCACCACATCGCCACAGCGGAGGAGCATGAGGTAACCCTTCCTGAGGAATATCAAGAATACGCCGGGGTGTTCGATAAGAAGGAGGCAGAGATCCTACCCCCACACCGGTCATACGATTGCCAGATCGACCTTGATCCCGGTGCCATAGTGCCCTCGGGTAGAGTGTATGCACTTACAGAACCGGAAACCGCGCATCTCCGAGAGTACTTGGAGAAGTAATTGAGACTTGGTTTCATACGTGATTCCAAGTGGCCTACGGCCTCTCCTTTGTTTTTAATCCCAAAGGCCAACAGCGAGCTCCGCGCTTGTGTGGATTATCGCTCATTGAACGCCATGACCATCAAAAATAGATACCCGTTGCCCCTTATCAATGTTCTTCTGGAGCAGGTCAAAGAGGCGGTGATCTACACGCGTTTGGACTTAAAAGGGGCGTATCATCTAGTCCGAATGCGTAGTGGAGACGAATGGAAAACGGCGTTTAAGACACGCTTTGGGCTATATGAGTACCTTGTTATGCCCTTCGGATTGTGCAACGCTCCCGCGGCCTTTCAATATTTCTTGAATGACGTGTTGCGGGAATACCTGGATAAAATCGTTGTGGTATATATAGATGATATTCTGATCTATTCATCTAGCGTGGGGAAACACGCACACCATGTAAAGACTATCCTGAAAACCCTACAGAAGCACAACTTATACTGCAAGATCAGCAAGTGTGAGTTCAACGTAACCTCTGTCGAATTCCTGGGGGTAATGTTGACACCGGAAGGTCAGGAAATGTCAGAACAGAAGGTGAAGGCGGTAACCGAATGGCCCCGACCTATGAACATCCGTGATATTTAGTGCTTTCTCGGATTCGCCAATTTTTATCGTCGGTTCATAGATCGATTTTCAGACTTGGCTGCCCCCCTCACATACTTGCTATGAAAAAAGACTGTCTTCCAGTGGACCGAAGCAACCCAAGAGGGGTTTGACGCCCTTAAACGCGCTTTTGCGTCGGCCCCGGTCCTCATGCACGCCGACCCGGAACGGCCCTACATAGTGGAAGCGGACGCTTCAGACACGGCAGTGGGAGCAGTGCTTTCACAACGACATAAAGAGACAGGGCAGCTGCACCCGGTGGCATTCATGTCCAGAAAACTTAATAAAGCGGAGTGCAATTATACCATCGCAGAAAAGGATCTGCTTGCCATTAAGGAAGCATTCACGGATTGGAGACACCTCTTGCAAGGAGCCCGGCACATCGTGACGGTATACACCGATCACCGGAATCTCCAATTTATGACAGCAGCACGACACCTCACCCCGCGACAGTTGCGCTGGACTCTATTTTTTGCCGGATTCAATTTTTTGGTGACGTACAGACCTGGAAAGGACAACAAGAAGGCCCCTTATCAATGTTCTGCTGGAGCAGGTCAAAGAGGCGGTGATCTACATGCGTTTGGACTTAAAAGGGGCGTATCATCTAGTCCGAATGCGTAGTGGAGACGAATGGAAAACGGCGTTTAAGACACGCTTTGGGCTAAATGAGTACCTTGTTATGCCCTTCGGATTGTGCAACGCTCCCGCGGCCTTTCAATATTTCTTGAATGACGTGTTGCGGGAATACCTGGATAAAATCGTTGTGGTATATATAGATGATATTCTGATCTATTCATCTAGCGTGGGGAAACACGCACAACATGTAAAGACTATCCTGAAAACCCTACAGAAGCACACCTTATACTGCAAGATCAGCAAGTGTGAGTTCAACGTAACCTCTGTCGAATTCCTGGGGGTAATGTTGACAACGGAAGGTCAGGAAATGTCAGAACGGAAAGTGAAGGCGGTAACCAAATGGCCCCGACCTATGAACATCCGTGATATTCAGTGCTTTCTCGGATTCGCCAATTTTTATCGTCGGTTCATAGATCGATTTTCAGACTTGGCTGCCCCCTCACACACTTGCTACGAAAAAAGACTGTTTTCCAGTGGACCGAAGCAACCCAAGAGGGGTTTGACGCCCTTAAACGCGCTTTTGCGTCGGCCCCGGTCCTCATGCACGCCGACCCGGAACGGCCCTACATAGTGGAAGCGGACGCATCAGACACGGCAGTGGGAGCAGTGCTTTCACAACGACATAAAGAGACATGGCAGCTGCACCCGGTGGCATTCATGTCCAGAAAACTTAATAAAGCGGAGTGCAATTATACCATCGCAGAAAAGGAGCTGCTTGCCATTAAGGAAGCATTCACGGATTGGAGACACCTCTTGCAAGGAGCCCGGCACATCGTGACGGTATACACCGATCACCAGAATCTCCAATTTATGACGGCAGCACGACACCTCACCCCGCGACAGTTGCGCTGGACTCTATTTTTTGCCGGATTCAATTTTTTGGTCACGTACAGACCTGGAAAGGACAACAAGAAGGTCGATGCATTGACCCGACAAACCACAGCATTTGCACCGATTGCCAACTCCAAACGGGCTATCACACCCCCGCGTAACCTGATTGGAGTTACCTATACCAACGCTTTTCTTCGGAGCGTGGCACATAACTGCCGCACTGTGAAATGGCGGGAATGGCTAAGGAAGAACAAAGACTGGAAGTTGAAGGAGGGATTACCCGTTCGTGGAAGACAGTTACTGCTACCTATTGTGTCGCTCCGCAAACGCGTCTTTGAGTGGTGCCACTCCCTGCCCAGTGCAGGGCACAATGGTGTGAACAAAACCATCGACAGAATCCTACGACAATTCTGGTGGCCTTCCTTACGAACAGACGTCACTAGGTGGATAAATGAATGTGAGACCTGTAGTCAAATGAAAGCCAACCACTCTAGACAGGCCGGATTGTTACACCCCCTCCCTACTCCTGAACAACCCTGGGACAGCATTTCTGTGGATTTTATCGTAGGGATGCTGGCGGACAAAGGACATACAGTGATAATGGTGGTTGTGGACTACCTGACAAAAATGGCCCATTTCATCGCCTGCAAAAAGATTCCCTTGGCCAGTATGTTAGCCCACTTGATGTTGACGCACATAGTGCGGTTACATGGATTGCCAAAGAATATAGTTTCGGATAGGGGATCCCAGTTCACCGTGAACTTTTGGAGGATATGGTGTTCGTCCCTGGGTGTAGTTCCTAACATCTCGACTAGTTTCCACCCCCAAACAGATGGGCAAACTGAGAGGGTTAATCAAACCCTTAAACAGTATCTCCGCTGCTCTGTAGACGTCACCACGGAGGATTGGGTGGACAAACTGTGGGTGGCGGAAGTGGCATACAACAGTGCAGTGCATAGTTCCACCAAAACATCCCCATTTGTTTGCACTTACGGTTTCCATCCGAGGTTCACACCCCTGGTCTTTCCGATACAGGCCACACAGGTGCCCGAGGTACACAATAGAATCTCCAGTATACAGAAGACGTTGAGGGAGGCGCAGAAAGAACTAGGCGCAGCAAAGATCAGATACAAGGCATATGCTGACAAACATAGACGTCCAGGTCCTGTGTATAAAAAAGGAGATTACGTAGGGTTGTCCACTAAACATATCTGATTCAAGCGCTACAGTGTGTTCAACCCTAAGTATATAGGCCCCTACAGGGTGATTAAGTTGGTTAATCCAGTTGTGGTTAAATTAGCACTACCCTCTTCTCTACGTATCCATCCCGCTTTTCATGTGTCCCTCCTTAAGCCTTCCCACACTACCGCCACGAAGGGTTCTGTTCCTGTTGTGGCCGATAACGAACAACAACATGAAGTACATGGCATTATGGACTCCAAGATATACAGGGGCAAGCTGTGGTATCTCGTTGCATGGAAGGGATATGGCTCTGAAGAGGACTCCATGGAACCAGCGTCAGGGGTACACGCACCTCGGTACACGAATCTCTTTCATAAAAGATTCCCTTCTAAGCCATGCCTCTGTCAGTGTTCTTCGGAAGAGGGATGTACTGTCACAGCACACCGCGGGCGCCGCCGCCGAACACTGACGACGCTCGCGGCCCCGAGAGACGGTAGCAAGACCTTAGAAACCACATTACCCAGGATTCCGGTGATCGACGCGCCAGCGACGACGTCATGACGCCCGTCTGGGAATCCTGAAATACTTCCGGATTCCCGAGGAGCGGCGCTGCTAATTCCGGATTGTGAGCTGGGTTTGGAGAAGACGCCGAGAGACGGTAGGGGTGCTGTAGCACCGGAACAGGTCTTAGGAGCACCCTACGCTTCTCTTTACTCGACTCTGCATTATCCTGTGTGCCGTGTGCCACTTTCAGCAGCGCTAAGAAAGGGATGCATGACGTATTGATTCCGAGGAGGAATTCCGTCTCCCTCCTGGTTCTGTGCTTCCCGTGGGCGAATAGGGCCTGATAATCTTTATTGCTGTGTTAGCTGAGGGAGCGACTCGCAGGCCTGTTGGACGAGCCGAAATCGGCTCTTGCGGGCTTGCTAAGCGCCCCACTCGGATCAGGAAGGTCCATGCCGCAGTTGCGGACTACACCATTTGTTATTACCTTCAGTAGTGTCTCTGAAGTTCGGGGCTGTATGAGATTAAATACAGCCAGAACACAGAAGACGCGTGTACGGTAGCAGAAGGGTTCCGGAGAAGCCCTCACCGATTGGTATACGCCCTGACTAGTTTGCATAAAAGTTCGGGTGGGAAAAACCTAGTATGGCCAGGGAAGGCCTGACAATTTCCGAATCGTCCTTTGTCTGTTTTATGGCTCTGTAGTGCTTCCCTTATCCAACGGGGGAAAACTAATATTATTTCTGTTTGTCGCCTTATGTAGCAGGGGCTGGTTGAGCTCCTTGGATGTCAGCTCCAAAAACCCCTGTAACAAGCTGCTGTATGTCTCTAGGTACGCTATATGTATATATATATCTCTATCTCTATGCAATGTGACAACGCAGTTGTAGGACGCACTTGTATGACTGTAATAACTGTGCTCTCCCATCTCTAGAACAAGATAGAGACCGTGGCTTATCAGAGGCTATACCCTGGCATAACGAACAGTTCTTTTCCTTTACAGGTATTTAGAGAGAGGGGGCAAGATACTTGTTGTAAGGGCCATTGGCAGAAGTGCGCAAGATACAAGTATTGTTAAGTGTATTGATCTCTGTGTACTTTCCTTTTCAGATCTCCCTCCCTGCTGACCCCATCCTTTCCTTCCCTCACCTGATCACTCGATAGAGCCTGTGGTTTTATTCAGGCCTTTTGAGCTATCAGGAGGTGGACCCCATAGAGCATCGTACGTCTCTGAGGATCTGCAGACCTGACAGAAATTCAGAAAAGGGAGGAAGAAGAAGAAGAAGAAGAATGTGGAAAAAAAGTAAAACTGTGACAAAGGGAGAATACAGGGATGAAGAAGAACCCACAAGAGTAAACTAAGGAAACAGAAAGTGTAGGGTGGTACAAGAAAGAGCAAGCAGTTAAATAAAAACTTGAAAGCTAGGAAGCAGTGGTATTGGGCAACTCAGCATTCCGCAGCACCAGAGGTGGGCTCCTATGACAAACATTTGGAACCCATGTACTTGTTTCAATATTATATTATTAATATATTTTACCAAAATATGGAACGAAGGTAGCCTACTTGTGCTTTTGGGCTGCAAAACAGTGTCAACCATTTTTGGGGTCTCTTGGAGTATAGGAAGATATGTCTGTAGTTGGCCTTTCAATGTTTTGCTTCATATATTGTGAAGTTGTTGCCTGTAGTAGTTGTGCTGGCAGAGGTAATGGGGTGTCAGTGTATGTTGGTATGTTAGTCTACGTTTGACCCAGTACTCATCAAATAGAAAGCATTGTGATTTTACTCCTGACCTCATATCATTTTGTCATTGTTTGGCATGGGTTGGCATGGTGCTCAAAACTAGGCCTTTCGCAACAACAAAATGGCTCGAGCAGCCTAGAGTTAGCATGCACCCCAACTGAGCAGAATGGGTTTGCTGCACTTAAAGGCAGAGTAGGATTTATATTTGTGGTCTCACTACAGACAGTTTTACCTCTCCGCAGCAGACTACATTGGAACCAAAACTATAACAAAAACTGAGGGGGTGATTAGTATAGCAGGCAGATCGCCATTACCCGTATGGCGGTGGCGATCCACCCGCCAAAAGTCACCACCCGCATAACTTTTCCCCCCACCACATTACGATGGTGGGGGGCCCCGGCGGACAGGAAGACTGTCCACCGGTTTTCCACTGGTAGGCAATCCGCCCGATTGCCTACTGGGCAGAAAAGCACAGCAATATGGTGGCGGTGCCTTGCAGGCACCTCCATCCATATTACTATAATGGCGGAGAAGTGCCTTTCAATGGCGGAGACTCCGCCATGGAAAGGCAGGTGTTTTTTTCTTTGGGGGCCCATTGCAGGCCCCCAGGGTGTTGGGGGGGTGCACATGGGGAACCTATGGTACCCCCCTGCATTTGCATGCACACGGTGGCAGGCACCGCACAGTGCCTGCCACATTGTGCATGCAAATGCGCAACATGCATATATTGCATTGTGGCGGGTGCTTCTTCCAGCACCGCCCTCCACAATGCAATGTATGCGGGATGCCACCGCCACTGTGGCAGTGGCATAATAATTGTCGGTGCAGGACCGCCGCACCACTGGCAGCCGGTCCCAGCACCGCTAGGGTGTCCGCCATCCTAATAGGCCCCTTAGAGTGGGCTTTGTGTCTGCCCGCTGCCCATGAATGGAGGCCTTTTTTGCCTGTTTCAATTCTCTGTTCCTGATTCAGTGGCTTTTCTCGCTTTTCTAGTGCTTGTTTCTTCCTTCTTTTGGATTAGTTTTGTGTATCCTTTCAATGATGATATAAGAGAACTATTGTTCTCCCATAGTTTGTTCCACCCCTGGAGTATTTAGGCTTCCCTCTTCTTTTTGATTGGTTGTGTGTATCCTACGAATGCTGATGTCAGGATTTATATCGTTTTTAGGTCGAGGACTACCGAAGGCAGAACCGGAAGTCGGAAGATTTAATGTTTTCTAGAGTGGCTATTTAGCCCGCCTATCTTTTTGCTTCTCCTCCATTGGCTGGCTTCCTAAACGGAGGCCAGCCATTGGAGGAGAGAGCCGTCCCTCCAAATAGGCTCCGTCTTTTTCAGATTCGGGGGCGTGTTTCTTGCTGTTCTTTCCACTTTTTAGCCACGCCCTTTTAGAACAGCAGGAACACGCCCCCGAATCCGAAAAAGTTTCGGAGCTTCCATCCGCCATTTTTTTGCTGTTGTCTGGCCGCGCCAGAGCGAAGTGATTATCGGTGTCAGGGCTCGCGTAGCGTCACATTTAAGTACAGCCAGCTTGTAAAAATAACTAGACCGGTGGGCTTGGCAGGATCGGGTTAGGTACGTATGACTACCAGCGCAGGCGCCTCTCTGCTCCCGAGGGGCTTCTAGGCACATAGAGCCTCTGTGTACCCCAATGCGTAGTTACTGCTGAGAATCCAGCAGCGCTCCTCTGAAGTTCACCAGGGCTGCCTCGGCCTGCCAGGGGTGGAGAGGGCCCGCGTCACACCGTGGCTTCGCGGGTTTCACAAGACGCGAGTGAGGAACAGTCTGTGTGACCTGAACTGGATGAGAACGCTCAGACCCCAACGGATCAGGGGAGTACAGGGCTCTTCAGCTCTGTGTGTGACCCTGGGCACACGGAGAGCTGTGCGTGTTTGTGCCTGTGAGTTTGTGGTCTGTGTGTGTGAAAGTGTGAGGTTGTGCGTGCACAGATTCCTGCCGGTGTGTGATGCATACGTCATTGCTTGCACCCATCTCTTTGAGTGGTCGTCCATCTCCCTGCCTGTCGATGTGTGTCTGCTTGTGTGTTGTTTGACTGTGTGTGCTGCTTAAGAGAGAGCGCGATAGTGTGTGCGTGTCCATGTGTGTGTGTTGCACTTTGGCCCTTTCTCCAAGACGGCGCTTGACTGTGTGTGACCCTGGGCACACGGAGAGAGAGCCCTGTAGCAAGGAGAAAGGGGGTCTGTGCAGCCTTAAGTACTCTGTCCTACATTACCTTTCAAACGACGTGTGTGTGCCTGCACTGTGTGTGCTTCTGTGGCCAGCTCTCACCGATATCAAAACGCTGCCAGCACTTCCTTGCACCCCTCAAACCCTGCTGTCGGCAGACACCAATCTTTCACAAAAGGCAGTTTCCAAACGGACACATTATCATGTGCACTTTTAAAGAATGGAAATAGATGAAGTCACTTTTAACGAAATATGTCGACAAGCATTCCGCATTAACAATGCATTTATTCTATTACAAAATAAATGGCAGGTCACAAAACGTGTGCTATCAGACAATTGTGGCCTAATCCTCACTGGCAGGATAAACTTTATTTGTAGCGCTTAGATTCATGCTTCATTGCTTAAGCACTGTAAATAACCGGTGATGCTTTTACAGTTTTGTTGGTACTCAATTTCCCAACCTCCGGCCTGGAAGAGAAGTGCTTGCACCTTAACTCCAAACTCCGTGCCTCGTTTGGGTGAGGGCCGCCCTTATTTTCCCATTTAAAGCACCGCCTGTGTGGGTGAGGATTTGTGTATTTTGAGCTGTGCGTGTTTGTGCCTGTGAGTTTGTGGTCTGTGTGTGTGAAAGTGTGAGGTTGTGCGTGCACAGATTCCTGCCGGTGTGTGATGCATACGTCATTGCTTGCACCCATCTCTTTGAGTGGTCGTCCATCTCCCTGCCTGTCGATGTGTGTCTGCTTGTGTGTTGTTTGACTGTGTGTGCTGCTTCAGAGAGAGCGCGATAGTGTGTGCGTGTCCGTGATTGTGTGTGGCACTTTGGCCCTTTCTCCAAGACGGCGCTTGACTGTGTGTGACCCTGGGCACACGGAGAGAGAGCCCTGTAGCAAGGAGAACGGGGGTCTGTGCAGCCTTAAGTACTCTGTCCTACATTACCTTTCAAACGACGTGTGTGTGCCTGCACTGTGTGTGCTTCTGTGGCCAGCTCTCACCGATATCAAAACGCTGCCAGCACTTCCTCGCACCCCTCAAACCCTGCTGTCGGCAGACACCAATCTTTCACAAAAGGCAGTTTCCAAACGGACACATTATCATGTGCACTTTTAAAGAATGGAAATAGATGAAGTCACTTTTAACGAAATATGTCGACAAGCATTCCGCATTAGCAATGCATGTATTCTATTACAATATAAATGGCAGGTCACAAAACGTGTGATATCAGACAATTGTGGCCTAATCCTCACTGGCAGGATAAACTTTATTTTTAGCGCTTAGATTCATGCTTCATTGCTTAAGCACTGTAAATAACCGATGATGCTTTTACAGTTTTGTTGGTACTCAATTTCCCAACCTCCGGCCTGGAAGAGAAGTGCTTGCACCTTAACTCCAAACTCCGTGCCTCGTTTGGGTGAGGGCCGCCCTTATTTTCCCATTTAAAGCACCGCCTGTGTGGGTGAGGATTTGTGTATTTTGAGCTGTGTGTGTTTGTGCCTGTGAGTTTGTGGTCTGTGTGTGTGAAAGTGTGAGGTTGTGCGTGCACAGATTCCTGCCGGTGTGTGATGCATACGTGATTGCTTGCACCCATCTCTTTGAGTGGTCGTCCATCTCCCTGCCTGTCGATGTGTGTCTGCTTGTGTGTTGTTTGACTGTGTGTGCTGCTTAAGAGAGAGCGCGATAGTGTGTGCGTGTCCATGTGTGTGTGTGGCACTTGGCCCTTTCTCCAAGACGGTGCTTGAAGTGCACAACCCGCGTCATGTCTCCCTTGTCCTGCCCCCCGATGCCCACACCGGCCTCAGTACATTCCATCTCTGCCTCTTCCGAGACATGGGCACAGGTGTCACCAGACTCACTAGAAGGAAGGTCTTGCTGTAATAGAGGCGTGGGTGTCCTCGCTGAGGGTTCACGTCACTGAAAGGGGGTGGAGCAAGTTGGAAGAACCCAAAGCTGGGTGCTTTAGAAATGTGTTGATAGAAAATCCCACCCAGGGAGCCGGGGAGCGAAGATCTGAAGCCTTTGACAGGGCTATGTTTTAAAGTTTGTCATTAGTCAAGATCTATTGGTTTTACGAAAATTATATGCAAAATATTCTTACTTATGAGCAGTGGTAAAGTATGGGAACTGTGATGCTGCGTGCAATGGGGGCGGGGTCAGTGAGCGTGGCGGCGGGATCCACGGTGTGGTTTTTAGGTCGAGGGACCATCCGGTCTGCCGAAGGCAGAACCGGAAGTCCGGAGATCTTATGTTTCTGAGAGTGGCTCATTAGCCCGCCTCTCTTTTTGGCTCTCCTCTATTGGCTGGCTTCCTAAACGGAGGCCAGCCATTGGAGGAGAGAGTCGTCCCTCCAAATAGGCTCCGTCTTTTTCAGATTCGGGGGCGTGTTCCGTGCTGTTCTTTCCACTTTTTAGCCACGCCCTTTTTCGAACAGCAGGAACACGCCCCCGAATCCGAAAACATTTCGAAGCTTCCATCCGCCATTTTTTTGCTGTCGTCTGGCCGTGAGGATCCATCCGTCCGGCGCCGTGTTGTTGTGCTGGTGGCGGCGCTGCTGGGGCAGGCTCCAGTTCGACGAGCAGGGATCCGCACCGTGCTTTGGACGCCTTTCCCCCTTGTGCCTCCGGAGCTGGCATTTCCCCGGACTCGCAGTGATCCCGCCGGAGAGATGGTGTTGGTTACAGACTCCCACGCTGGCTCCTGCGTGGTGTAAGCTATATCTAATGTTAACTTGTTTTTCATATAGCGTTCCATACTGCTTTATTACCGTTTGAGCGCTGTAAATAATGGAGTGCTATTACCCAATGCATTTGTTCTCCCATTTACCAAACTAAGACGGATGGGTGGTCCTTGATGTGGCTGGAACTTGTGACCCAAAGAAACTCGTGTTTTAGCAGCGAACTTAACCCAGTGTGCCATTCACGTTATGTTGGCAGCGTGTCAGTTTCGAGCGAGTAAATCAATGTAGTTTTGAAAATAACTTACACCGATATCTTCTTTTCCAAGATTGCCCTTAAGTTTAATTGGAGTGCGGACATTTAAACTTTCAGAATCGTTGTGTCATTTATCAGGCTTGTATTTTCGATTCATATTGCTCTAAAACCTAAATCAATGGTATTCAAGAGCTCAGCTATCATACTGACGTATGCCATTCCAGCTCCTCTCTGCTGACCACATTTCTTTTACTTTTTATTATTTTCGTTTATGATACCTCAGTTTTAGCGAAAATCCAATCGTAGGCCATTGCTCGACTTTTCTCCTCTCTTGCAAATGGATACCAGCTCTTGCAGGTCTGTACATTTTAGAATTTTTAGGTGTCCTTGTAAATTTGAACAATCCTCTCCACCTGGCTCGAAATGTGCTTACTGTATGTCATCTATTTACTTCTGTGCCAGGCTTTTCGGAGTGTGCAGGGCTGTCCCGCTGCTTGAACTCACTGTGTTACTTCTTTCTAAAAACTCCTTACCCGTTGCTTTTAATACCAATCCTCTCCACCTGGCTCGAAATGTGAAGCTTAAAGTGTCAGAAACACAAAGTATCCAAGGTTCATGCCTGCTGCCTTAAACTGCTCCAGTGTGAATGTGCAAACTTACCTTGCACAAACACTTCACACGAAAACAAGCAAAAGTTATACTCCCACCGGAGCCAAGTTCAGCAGCGTGTGTGCTCCTCATCACGGGATCAGAACTCTGCAACATCTCACTAACTCACTTTCACTGTCTCATTCACTACCTCTCTCTATCTCACTACATCACAACACCACTCTGCTTACATCTCTCTACCTCACAACATCCCTCTCCCTCACTACATCACTGTTTCACTACCTCACTCTTTCTCACTACATAACTCTCTCTACCTCACTACTCTACTCTATCTTACTACCTCACAACTTCTCTCTCTCAAAACATCACTACCTCACTCTCTAGCTCACAACCTCACAACTTCACTCTCTAGCTCACTACCTCACTCTTTCTATCTCACTAACTCACTTTCACTCTCTCTTTCACTACCTCTCTCTATCTCACTACATCACAACATCACTCTATGCTTATATATCACTACCTCACAACATCCCTCTCCCTCACTACCTCACTCTCTCACTACCTCACTCTCTCACTACCTCACTCTCTCACTACCTCACTCTCTCACTACCTCACTCTCTATCTACCTCACTCTCTATCTCACTACCTCACTCTCTATCTACCTCACTCTCTCTCACTACCTCACTCTCTATTTAAATACCTCACTCTCTCTCTCTCTATCTCACTACCTCACTCTCTCTCTGCTAATGCAATAGGTATCACATATGCAAAAAAAAAGCTAATGCCAATAGAAATGACAATGTCATTTAGTTAGGGATACAAAAACAATAAAAAAATAATGAGCAATACCAATAGCTCTACCTATAATATTGCCGAGACCATTGCATTGTAAATGCTTGTTTATATTTCTATGACATTTCAGTTGGGCAGTGCATGTTACATGAAAGTTCATATTTATAAATATCTCACAGCTGCAACTTACGTTTTTGTTGCAATTCAGCAAAACTTAAAAAGGCATTGTTATGATAAATATATTTTAAATAAAAAAATAACAGCTGCATTTCCAGGAGAAACAAAATTGTGTGGCGAGCTAATTTTAACAAAGGATTATGCCATAGTGACAAATATAATGTGAGACTAAATTTGTAAATGTCAGGACTACCAATCTTTTTAACAAAGCAGTAGAATTAGACATGGAGAGCAATGCAGGTAAAGGAAAAGGTGATATCAAACTTTGTTTCATATGAAGCCACAAAGGTAAATTAGAAATTTCTATCTGCTGAAACCATGAAGTACTTTGTTAAAAAAAACATTTTATGATAATTAATAAATTCTGGTAAACCTACCCCATTATTGCTCTTAGTCAATTAATTTTTAAATAATTTAATCGAGGACCGCAGTCCATTTTTTAAATGTATTCTTAATATATGCAAGAACACAATCCCGATTTATTGAATGTAGTGTTTCATAGTGTTTGAAAATAACATCCCAAGATATTTAAGTCTGTCTTTCTGCCAAATGATACCTTTGTTTGGCAGCATATCAGGTGTATAATGAACATTTAATGGAAAAAATCTATTTTATAAGGGCTTAGTGTATATCCTGTAATCTGAGGGTAAGTGTTTAATTACATTTAATAATGGAGGAATAGATGTTTCGGGATTACCAATATATAGGAGTACATCATCAGCATTTTTAATAATAAGGCCTTCAGTTTCTGTACAATTTCTAATAGCAATTAGGAAAGGTTCAATAACAAGAAGAAAAAGCAAAGGTGATAAGGCGCAACCCTATCTAGTGCCCCTAAAAAAGAAAAAAATATTTGAAAAGTGACCATTATTGAAAAGTGTGTCAGACAGATCAGAATATAGAGCTGAAATCATGCAAACAAAGGAAGTGCCAAAATCAAATGCATATAATGTACGGAAAAGATACTGCAAATTGATTTTCTAAAAAGCCTTTTCTGCATCTAATACAATGACACTGGCTGGTAGAGGTAGTGATGATTCAGCTTCAATCGCATGAAACAATAATCTAACATTATTCACTGAATGCCTGTTTTTCATAAAACTAGATTGGTAAATATGCTTGATTTTAAGAAGCACAGAGGTCAACCTAGTTGCAAGAATCTTAGCATAGAGTTTACAATCTTGATTAATTAAAGAAATGGGGTGATAATTTGTAACAATAGAGGGATCTTTATCAGGTTTCGGGAGGACTATAATCAAAGTTTCAGTAACAATCCTAGAAGTTGATCCAGTAGAGCTAAAGTAATTAAATAGTTTGAGATAAACTAGATGAAAGATCAGGAGAAAATTATTTATAAAATTCCATAGGGATACCATCTGGACCTGGAGATTTTAGTAACTTGAGAGATTTAATAGCTGAACGTATTTCATCTAATGTGATTGGTAAATACAATTCATTTCAAACTGATGGAGAAATTTAAAGTACACCACACGAATCCAAAAATGTGTCAATTTGTAACATATCATTAGGAGGAGGTTTAATATATAATGTTCAATAGTAATTCATAAATTAATTAATTATTTTTTATGAGATAAAGGAATTTGACCATTAGATGTATAGATAGCATTAATTAGATTTTTATCTTTCTTAATATGAAGATAATTGGTCAAAAATCTTCCAGATCTGTTAGCACTAAAACTAAATTTAGCTTTGTTATTAGCAATCTGTATGCCCGCTCCTTTGCTTTGTATGGAGCTTAATTCATATCAAAGTTTTTGCAATTGCATCTTATATTTGATGTGGTTAGATGTAATAAATATACACTCGTGGTTAGCTATTTGCTTTTCTAATTCTTCAATTCTTAAGTTAAATGATTATTGTCATGTCCCATAAAAGATATTGTCTCCCCTCTAACATAAACCTTAAATGCATCCAATCGAGTGACAATTGACGGAGAACCTTCAGGATTAAAAGATAAATAGTCATGAACTGCCAATAAAATTCTTAGCTTGTTTCTTTCATTAAGGACAACATTGGTATTCATGCGACATCGACCTTAAGATTGTTGAAGGGAGTTTGGGCATAAAATGCATGAGATAAGCGTATGATCAGAAATATCAATATTCTGAATAGTAGGATTAAAAACTGAAGGGCATATTCACAAGGAGCTATCGCTGAATTAACAGCACTTTATCGTAGCCAAAGTTGTGATACATTTACCTCCCCATTCACAAGCTGGTGCTAACAGCCCACAGCACCAGTTTACCCGCGATAGCAGTCACAAAAAACATCCCCACAGAGCCCCCTGCAACTATCGCTAATGAGATGCAGAGTGGGCGTTCCCGTGCCAAAAGCCGCAACAACATTTTCAACGACCAGCCAGACCTGCGATGAAAACACAAAACAGGCGATAATGTGCGTTAGCACCAGGAAATCTACACCTGCTCTGACCTGGTGTAAAGTCGGACGGCAGCCTGCACCACAAAAGGGAGCACAGCCCAGGGCCACATCAGAAGGGCAACATATGCCATGGAGCCACCCATCATGTGGCCCGGACACCAAGGAGGGCCACAACACACACCGCCACCACCCCCAGGACCACCCCTCCCTGGCACACCCCAACCAAAGACATGCCACATCAGCTTCACCTAAACATGTACAAAATAATCCACCTGACGTCACACAATCACAACTGGTGACATGCATGTGTCGACACAGAAATGAGCAGCACACATTCACTTTCGAAGCAACATAAGAAACTTCATTAAAATTAACACTGGCCGCTCCCTTCGGGACTATCCGTAGGTCCCAGCCTGCAAGACAAAAAAAATAATTAGAAGGTGTGTCCTGCGCACATCCAAAGACAGAGAGAGCGAAGTAGAGGGAGAAGAAGAGAGGGAGAGAGAGAGAGAGAGAGAAGAAGCGAGGGAGATAGAGAGAAGAAGAGAGGGAGCGAAAGATACAGTGTCGCCCCTGTGCAGCCAGGCCACACTGCTCACCTGCTGCCACCGGTGTGTCTCCAACCACGTGCCGGTATGTATTGCAGTTCAACAGGTCACACATCTGTGTCAGAGCCTGCCCATGCACACCCAGGCCTCACTGCTCACCTTCCGCCACCGGCGCTTAGACAGGAGTTCCCACCACGTGCCGCTGCAAGCCACAAGCCCGGGGCCTGCGGACCTTGCACCCTCCACACCATGTAGCCATGCTCCGCAGGCCAACAGGTCTCACGTTTGGTGCTGGGTCTTGCTTACTCCATCGCAGAGGACATCACAGTGCATCCGGCACCATCGCAGGCTGCACACCCGCTCAGCAGCTTAAGGTGCCACTGATTCAGTGCACCTGAAGTCACAGTCCCATGGCGGGGTGCCTGTGCCTGTGCCGTCCGCAAGGCCGCGGATGCCTCCAACCATGTGCGCAACAACTCATGTGCACTTTATGAATGAGAAGCTTGGAGCGGCCGTCATCCAGTCACCACCGGAAGAGGGGAATGTGACGTCGTTGGTACCCTTATGTTGGCAGAGTCACATAGCCTGTGACGCCTGTGCTGGATGGGTGTGGTGTGTGTGAAAACCTGCCCTCAGGGAGTGGCTGTGAAATGCTGACAACTAGACCAGTGACCTGCACACCACCAGCAGAGTCCATCCGGGGATGACATGTACTGCAGAAGAGGAAGGGTACAGCCGCAGTCTGTCCGCCGTGTCATTGGTCGTGAAACAGGATGTGGCAGTCCATGTCGCTGTCCAAGGTGAGTGCATCGGAGTGTATCGGGGGTCAGTGGAAGGTCATGAGGCCATGTGCCGGAACAAGCAGAAACAGGCCAGGTGGCGGAAATGAATGCTAGTGCCTCCTTTGTATCACAAACCCATCCACGTCCTCGTCCCCGGATGTGTGCCCTGCCCCACCTGTGGGTGTTGCAGTACCGGCTGCGCCACTGTGTGCCACTGACACATCAAGTGCCTGAGTGGATAAGCCTGCCGCACTGTGAGGCAATGCCACACCAGGGGGCGGAGATGTGGATGGTGTGGGGGCAGCAGCATTCATCAGCGCCACTCCTTGTGGCGGCAATGCCATGATGGAGATCTGCAGGGTATGATAGATCACAGCTACATTTCGATGATGTCACGTGGTGGCACACAATGTTACAATGTGGCATGTACCAGGAGGGTGGGCCCGCAGGTATGGGGACATGTAGGAGCGCTAGGATGCTTGGTGTGATGTGTATCAGTCCTGCGGATGCATGAGTCGGCTGCCTGGCCTCATTTGCAGCGCGATACTAGCCAGCCATGGGCTGCACACCTGTGTCTGCCCTGTCCGGACCATTGGCCCACACCCAGGTGGGGGCACACCTTCGCAGGCCAGCATCGCGGTGTCGTTGGCATGGCGCTGGTCATGCGCGGACAAGCATTAGAATGGTGTCCCGTAGGAGTGTACGTGAAGCAACCGTGCAGCCCACACAAGTGTGGGTGCCCATGGCAGGGAGGCACAGCTGTGTGGCGACGTGACACACAGTGAGTCCGCCCATGTGCATCGTGCTGGGCATGTCATCCATGATTCCCAGGGTCGCAGATGTACCACCACATCCACGACTGGCCTCTGTATGTCTTCTGTATGCATACAGCTGGTGAAGTTACTGTAAGGGATGAAAGGTCCTTTGTGTGTACTATCAGGCGGTAGCACATCTGCAGCTCCAAGGAGGAACTTGCATGTGCACAGCACCCCCTGACAGGTATGATAGCATTTGCTTGCGACTCCCACACTATGCACTGCACGGCGTGAGACCAACGTGTACACATCCCACACACAGTAGTCCATGGTAGTAGTTTCCATGCGTGACATGGCCTTCACACGTACTCCCACCCCGCCCTAGGCCTGCACCCGTTGCACACAGACACTGCTCATTGCAGCGAGCTGTGCCATTTCATCCACAGGACTGTCTCAGGGCAGGCCAGTGCCTCTACAAGCAGAGCCAGTGACGCAATGGCAGACCTTCCCGGACACGTGGTCTGCTCCAGTCACAAGGAGCTGTACCGTGCAGGTCTGCTGCATGTACTCGGGGTACTGCCGTTGGGAGTGTTGCGGATCAGTTCCCGGCTGAGCTTCAGCCTTGCTCACATCACCTGCGTGCAGCCTGTGTTGCATTGTCGCTCGTGCATATACGAGTGGTCCATGGATATATGCCTCTCCAACGTAGCAGTAGGTGACCTGGATTTCGACGTGTGTGTGCGCCACCTGTTGGCCCACGACCAGGAGAGTCACCAGGATGCTCGCTTATGGCATGCATGTATGTTTGGCATGCAGGCTGGAAACTGGTCCTGGGACATTGCACGAGTTGTGGGCAGTGAGCACAATGAGCCACTACCCGATTGGGCTTTGCTGCACATTGGGTCCAGTGGCTGGAGCCAGCACATCTGTCTGGGTCAGCTGATGGATTACGTCGACGAACTGTCAGATGTGGTGGACGACGATCGCTCATTGGAGATGTTGGCCTATGCAGCTGCACTAGTGTTCATGGACGAGTGACAAGGTACCTGCAGCCACAACTGGATGTGACCCATTGCACGTGTCCCGACACCTGGTTGCATGTTGGGAATCTGGTCACATGTCCCAAAATGCGAAAATGGCTGCATTGGCCTGGACTCATGATCCAGAGGCGGACAACCAACGGTGGTTGGCACTGACTTGTGTTGGTGATGGACTCCCCCGAGGTTGACATGGGCGCTTTCCTACGTTCCTCATTCAGACATGCTGCTGCATTGATCTGCATATCGTGGTACTTCTCTTGGCCGTACTGACTCGCACTTGTTGATAACGTTTCCTCACTTTCACTTGTCTCCAACTGTGTTGTGTCTTGATTTGTTTACCAATGTGTGTGTCGCGGACTCTCTGGCCCCCTGCCATCCGTGCATTGCTACCCCGTCAGGGCTGTATATTTGTACTTGTGCATTATCATGTCCATGTTTCGTGCTTTGCCAGATGCGTATGGCCGTTTACCGGCCACAGGCGGGTGCACTTGTGTCCTGTGTTTGGTTGTGCACAGGTTGGTGTTTGTACCACATTGTTTTGAATTTTGGTGTGCTCTGCTTCCTATGTGTGTGTGCTGCATTGTGTGTGAGATGTCCCTTCAGCTCTGATTTGGCTCATCCTTCTCCCTTTCAGGCGGTGTTGTGTTTACTTCTATGTTTGTTCAGTGGTATGACATTACCGGGTTGTGTGACTTGTGCTCCTGGTTGGTGTTGTTACTCTTGGGCTTGGTTTGTCTGCATTTGGGCTGTGCTTAGTTGTGCATGTGTGCCATTGTGCCCATCTCCCCCCATCCCTCCTGTCACTGCTGGTTCCTCTCCCTATTGCTGTTGTGTCTGTTGTTTGGTGCAGTATCCGGTCCCCGAGTCCTGCCACGGTCTTCAGACTTTTGTGGCGGAAACCATTTCCTCCATGTCATCCAGCTCCTCGTGTGGCGCTGGACTCCCACCTCTGGTGTACATTGCTACCCTCTTGTTGTTGGCGTGTTTCTGCTTGTTTGTGCCTTTCGCATCATTGCTGGTGTTCTGGTTTTCTGCCATTGTCCTCCTCCGCTCTCAGGCTGCATTCATCTTGTGCAAGTTGGCCTGCCATGTACAATATTTTGTTGCCAATGGGTTTAGTGGGGTTTTCTGCTGGCTCGGCTTGCCTCCATTGTGGTTGGCTGTTGTTTTCTATTTGGTCTGTCTTACTTTTTCTGACTTTTGTTGTGCTTGTTCCCACCTGCCGTGTGTTTCGCGGTCCTGGCGGGGCTTATCTCTGCTTTCCTCATCGCGGATGGGCTCATTGCAGGTTTTCTGGTGTTGTGGTTTGTGTTTTTATCTCCGTCGGGGCGGTTGCATAGTGGACATTGTCTGCGGTGTCGGCAGACTATCGCATGGTACCGCCTTGTTGAGAATTCCACGTTGACACAGGGTTATTTTCCCGCGATGGCCTGCGATATTGAAAGTTGTGTTACGCTACTCTTGCGACAGTTATCACACGTTCTTGTGAATATACCCCACAGTGTATTAATTGACAGAATATTAATAAATAATCAATTCGAGAACAAGAATAATCAGGGTTAAAAAAGAAGGTAAATTGTTTGTCCATTGGATGATGCAAATGCCAAACCTCCATCAATTTGGTAGTTCTGAAAAAGTATTTAAGAGTGAAGTATGCCTATAGAGGATGATATTTGGTTCGAGGAATCCAAGAAGAGGTCAAATATAAGATTAAAGTCACCTCCAATAATAAGTGGTACACTACCCAATTTTAGTACTTCAGATGTACACAGAGACCAAAAATCAGGGTCATCATTTGTGGGACCATACACAATAATTAGAGACAAAACAGTATTGTCAATTTTGATTTTAGCTATGAGAAAACGAGCATTTATGCAAAATTTTAAGATGTTATGTCATGTCAATTTATTTGCTAGAGTGCAGCATTTACCCGGAGGTGTCTTGGCGCTAGCTCGCAAAAAATCTGATTACTAAATCAGCTTCTATCAGAACCTTTGAAACACAGTTAAAAGCCAGGTTTTTAAAGCTTTCCTAAAGACCAAAAGATTCTTCATTGTTTTCAAATGCATGGGCAAGTTATTCCAGAAATTTGACGCACTGAAGATGAAACTTCTTCCTCCCCACAAGGTGTGCTTGTGTTTAGGAATAAAGACATTGTATGCTGTGGAGGACATCAGAGTTATTGATAGATTATACTACTTGAATTTATTCTTCAAGTAGTCCGGTCCCATTCCATGCAATGCTTTTAAACACAATACACAATGACTTGAAAACCACTCTCTGACTTATTGGCAACCAATGAAGCTTTTTGAGAGCACCTGCTAGGGACTTGAATTTAGGAAGGCCCAGCAGTCGAGCGGCTGCATTTTGCAAGGTCTGCAGTTTGTGCCAATGTTTCTGTTGCAAGTTGGAAAAGAGGCCATTGCAGTAGTCAAGTTTCGAAAGCACCATCATAGTGAATATGTTTTTTGCAAAGAGAGAGGCAAAAAAGGCAGGATTCTTTGGATGGTTTTGATGGGGTAGAAAAGTGAGGAGGAGACCACCTGTTCTTTGTAATTGAGTCTCTTGTCGATAATCCCTCTCAGTTTGTGGGCTGATTTGACTGGAATAGGGGAGATACCGAGCTCTGAGTGCCACAACAAATGGGGCCAAAAGGAGGTTGATCTTCTGAAAACAATGATCTCTGTTTTATTCAACTTAAATTTTAGCCAATTGGTTGCAGTCATGTGTTGACTGTTAACATACATTCTCTGACTCACGAGTCCGTGTCGAGATCACTCGGCGTTAGCGTGATGATAATTTGTGCGTCATCTGCATAGGAGGTAAGCGTGAACCCAAACTATCTGATCAAGATCGCTACTTTAGAAACTTAGACATTAAACAGAGTTGTACTCAGTGAAGATCCCTGTGGTACACCACATGGTAGTGAAAACAAATCTGACCTAAAACCTTTTAGAGAAACATAGGGGAGTATTCTCAAGGATTTATTGCCGAGTTATCGGCATTTTATCGCAGCCAAAGTGTGGACCACCACAGAGGCAGCGCAGACAAAGACAGCGAACCCACAGAAAACGCACCAGCCCCACAGACCCAACACCAGAGAATGTCAGTGCCCACCACAGGCAAAAAGGACAACCATCCCACACATCCTGACCACCATTGCCCACAGGCAGATGGCAGCAACACAGCGGACAACCAACATCCCACCTCAGACAAAGCTGCTGGCTGTGCTGCACTTGTTGGCCTCTGGTACCTTCCAAACAACAACTGCCAGATTTGGAGGATTCTCACAGCCAGCCCAATCCAATTTCCCCCTACTGTCTTGGATGCCATCATCAGCTTGGTACCGCACTACCTATAATTTCCACCAACTGCGCAGGAACAGCTGGAGACCAAGCAAGGCGTCTATGCCCCAGCTGGCTTCCCGCATGTGTTAGGGGCAATTGACTGCACACATGTCCTACTTGTGCACCCTGGCAACACTGCAAACAAGAACCACAACCAAAAGCACTCATATCCCATCAATGTGCAGGCAACAGTGGACCACCGGGGAATCTCCACAAACCTCAACGCCAACCACCCAGGCAGTGTGTATGATTCCTACATCTTCCGACAGTCCATCATCAACCAGCGCTTCAAGGATGGCACCTACGGAAATTGCACTGCTCATTGGCAAGTACCAAATGAACACACCTCAATTGCACAATCATTCAACTCACAACACTGGGAATGCGCATGTCACAAACTCACAAACAACATGCCAAACAACATGCCCACCTACAAGACACAACAGCACAACTTACTGTGGCAACCTGGGCCAGAAATACACATAAGCCATCAATGGCATGGCACCTCACCCACACGATAGCAGATTGTGGGAAGAGGTGGGGACCAGGCATGTGCGAAGGAGGCAAGTGACCGATGAATGAGAATGTACACAATGCCAATTTTGGCGTGAATGTGAGGGCCAGACAGCAGTATGCAGACCACACACATATCCATGACAACATACACCGCTGGTGTTTGGAGTGTAGTGGACAGTGGACGCAACCACGTCACCCCAGCCAATGGGGAAGATTCCGGAAATGTACCTTGTTACATCCCCCCCCCCGTAAGCGTGAGCGGAGTGGGCTGGCCCAGCGTACGCTAGGGGTGTGAATAAAAAGCACGTAGCTCTGGGCGTGGTTCTCTTCCGGAATGCCCAACGTCTCTGCCAGGGCGGTGCTCATCACCCCGCCACGAGGCCGATGCCATCAGTGGTATTGCCTGCGATCCTGTGCGCCTGCTGCACCCCGGGCCGCTGGTTCCTGACCCAGTCCTGCCCGGCCCTGCGCACCCAGGCTTCAATGCACACCTGCCGACACCGGCGTGTGTCGAAGAGGGCCCACCACGTGCCGGTGCAAGCTTCAAGCCCAAGTGCCGCGACCCTGGCAGCCTCCTCAGACAATCATGGCCTCCACGACACAGTCCCGCAGTACTCCTTTCTCGTTGACATACTCCACCGGCATACAAAGCGGACTAGTAGGTCACACATTTGGAACGGAGTCTTGATTACACTATGGCAGAGAACATCAATTATGGCTGATTGTATGTCACTATACTCCCTTCGATGTGGTGACACCAAGTCTGTGTATAGCATTCCAACCAAACGTGTCCGTGGGCCCACGCGCTCAAGTCGGTCGCACATTTGGGACTGAGTCTTGATTTTTCAATGGCAGAGTAAATATCATTGCACGCAAGGAGAGGTGTAAGAGGATGATGCGTTTCAGTCAGGAGGAACAAAGGACCATTGTTACGGAGGTGATCGAACACTACCAACAGCTGCCCTGGTGTCACTAACTCTGTGCATCGCGAGCCAACGACACATGGCTGTGGGACACTGCTGAACGCTGCCTCCGGCCTACTCTGCGGCCAAGTAGGTCACACTTTCAGGACTCAGTCTTGATTGATTCATGTCAGATTTTACATCTTTGTACAGGCCTCAACGCAGACTGCATCCCCTTTCAGCTCTGGTGCCACTAAGTCTGTTCCCGGACATCCATGTACACTTTCTGGTTGAACTTTGGTGGAGACTGAGTCTATGGACTGGGGGGTGTCGTCATCATCTTGTCTGTGAGACTGACTTGGTGGCAAAACGAGGCAGTAGCATTCACTCATCCATTTTCCGCTTCCGGCCGGCTTCTAACCTCTGCATCATGCCCTGGAGGACACCTTCCACTGTCGCCCGCAAACCTCCACCACATTCACCTCGGATATCGGTGAGTACCAGCTCAGCTCGCGTGGCCCTATCTCACTGCACCACAAGTCACCATCCCGTGGCGGTGTGCCTGTGCCGGCCGCAGTGCATCCGGGGCCACTAACTCTGTGCAGCTCAAGTCAGGGACCCTGTCTCCCGAGATATTGAATGGCCTCTGAGACGATGGCCTTGGGTCATCGCCGCCATGTGTCTGTGGCCATGCGCTGTCCGCTGCTGCCGGCCTTAACTGCGGTCGAAGAGGGATCACACGTCAAATTGAGTCCTGACCGAGCCGGATGTCGCATCACCGCAGGAGGCACACGCCACCCCCGTCAGGACCACCTCCAAACACCAACTACCAGATTCAGACATGTCTTACTGCCAGACTATCAGAGTTGCTCACACCTGTCGTGGGTGCCATCATCTGCCTGATACCCTGATCAGCATTACAGGTGCCACTGGCTCAGTGCTCCACGGCTCATGGACACTTCTGTTTGCTCATTGGGTGACCTCTGAACCTGCTCCGGCTACCTTCATGATGCTCTGCAGTTGTTTCTGTAATGCAGGTGTTTTCTGTTTCCGTTTTGATGGTGTTCACTTTTGTAGTTGTTGCCGGCACCAACCACTCCTTGGGGGCTGGCTTACACTCACCCCACACACATCCAGCACAGACGTCACTGCCCATGTGACCCTGCCAATAAAGGGGCCGGGCGCACGTGCCTGTAACCAGTCCCACACACTATCTCCGTGTGCCCTTTTGGTCATGATGTATGCATGAGGGCCCGGGCATTCCATCATTGCATTGTGCTGTGTACAGTGGCCGTAACCATGTCCCCGCTGGCAGTGGGTAAGACCTTGGACATGTAGCTTTGTCGTCACCCACTCTATACATATTAGGAGTGGACTGGGCCATCGTACGGAGGTCTGGTATGGATGTGTGCATGATAATTCCGGGGCTCTGGGCGTGGTTCATTACAGGAAATGTGCAAATGCATGTGTCTCTGTCGCAGTGTGGGTCTCCTTTGTGGGGTGTAGGTGGTCCCTGATGGGACTTAGACACCCACGTATGTGATATAGTTTGGCTTCCATGAGCTCTGACCCCACCTGCACCTGTTCAGCCACCTCCTTTCGGCATTCTGACACCAGGCATTGGAATGCGATGTGTGCATGGGTGGAGTGTTGGAAGCTAGCCGTGGTGGCGGGTGCTTCCTGCTGTGTGGTCTGTGCAGGGGCTGGGGTCTCCTCTATGTAGCTTGACTGCCCTGCTCCTGGGGGTGCATTGCCTAAGATGTCCATGAGCTGTTGTAGGGTGTCAGAGGTGTGGTGGTCCTCTACAGCATCACTGATGAGTTGTCTGGTCTGCTCTGCTGGAGGTGTTGTTTGTCCCTCTCAATGTGAAGGGGAGATGCATGTTGACATTGTGTTGACATGTATATTGGTGCATTGTTCTTGTTTACATGCAGACTGTATGACTATGTGCATTGTGACTGTTTCGGAAGTGCTGAAATTTGATGTGGGACGGTGGACATGTGGACTACATGACGGATGTGAGTTTGTGCACGTACATTTCCAACTCACAGTTTCCTGCTATGTTAGATGTGATTGGTCTGTTTCTGTGCATGGGCAGACCCAGTTGTGTCCTCTGTTCTGCAGTGACGGTGTTGCACTTAGTACCACATTGTCGTAGGATGTGCTGTGATTGCTATATGTGTGTGCTGCAGTGTGCCACAGGGATGAGGGACATGATCCAGGGTCATTGTGGGTGTGTGGTGTGCTACACGTCGTTGTGCATGTGTGCCATTGTGCCCGTCACCCCCCGTCCCCCTAGTCCCTGACCAGTACTCACCTTGTTGATGTTGCATCAGATCCTATTGAGCTGTGTCCATACTCCCAACTCCTTGCACCATCTCCACCCTGATGACTGTGGCCTACCATTTGCTCCTGCTCCTCCTGCTCCCACCTCCAGTCGCCGTTGCTGCCTTCCTGTTGGCAGCGGGTTTGTGCTTGGTTAGGCTTTTCACATCATGCCAGCGCCTTTTGTCCTCCTCCATAGACTTCCTGGACACTCCGACTGCATTCACGTTTGTCATATTGACGTTTCAGTTGATGGTAGAGTTCTGTCACCTCCATGGCGCTGATCTGGTTTTCCTGCGGACTGCACCCCGTCTTCCTCTCCCTCTTCTCCTTGGCCTTTCCCAACCTCGTTGTTCCTTGCTGGTGGTCTGTGGGGCTTGTGGGGTTCGCGTTGGCCTCTGCACTCAGTCCGGGTGCACCATGGTGCTACGTAGTTTCTTTTTATCTCCCTTTTTTTCTGCTTTTATAGTGCATTTTCCCGCATGACGCGTGGGAATTGCATGCCTGTCGCTGGTTTTCGCTGATTTTTGTATCACGATTGGCCTCATCGCAGCTTTTTTTGCGTTCGTGTCACGTTGACTTTATTGCAGACATTTGACGCGTTATCGTGGGTATATCGCATGGTACTGCCGGCTTGTGAATGCCACGTTATCATGGTGTTAATTTCCCGCTAAAGACTGCGATGTGCAGAGTTGAATTAAGCTAATTTTGCGATGAATATCACATGTTCTTGAGAATATGCTCCATATTGTTTCCACCTTGTTAGGAAGGACTTTAGGAAAGCAAGGTCCTCTCCTCTAATGCTTATGCCTATGTCCGCTAAATGACCTGTCAGCAGCTCATAATTCACTGTGTCAAATGCTGCTTAAAGGTCGGGTAGCATACGAGCTGCCCTACCTCCTAGTGTTTCGCTAATCTCTTCTTTTGCCTTAATTAAGGCGGTTTCAGTGCTGTGCTTGCTTCTAAAACCATATTGAGTTGAGTTCAGAATACTATTTTCTTGTATGAGTACTGCTAATTGCTGATTTATAATATTTTCAGTAACTTTTTGCTGGGAAAGGTAATCTTGACATGGGTCTGTAGCTATTTGTGTCTGTGGGGTACAGCAATGCTTTTTTTTATAAGAGGCAATATGGAAGCAGTTTTCCATTGATTTGGAAAAATACCCATCTTAAACATGAGTTGGTAAATTGCCATCAGGGTTAGGGTAATTTGTTCTGACACCATCTTCAATATAATAGGGGGACAGCGGTCAAGTGGGGATCCAGATTTTGTCGATTTTATGAGTGCGATCACCTGCCACTGAGTAGGCTCAATACATTTAGTAGAGAGGTTACAATTCTCATGGAGGAAGTCAAAAGAGGCAGTATCAGATGAAAGCTTGCCAAGAGAGAATTAGTCATATACCTCTTAGGGCCTCATGTAGGTAGCCCAATACCGGTCGGTAACGGCCGATTTTCGGTAATTATACCGTTACCGACCGGTATTTAGGCTTTTGCAATGTAGGGGGCACATTACAGGATTCGGTAATTTACCGAATCGGTAAAATTACCGAATCGGTAATTTTACCGATTCGGTAAATACCGAATCCTGTAATGATATGTAGGGGGAGTGTGTGGGTGTCGTGTGGAGTCGGTATTTACCACCAACTAATAGTTGGTGGTAAATGAAGAATGGCTCTGTAAAAGCATTTTCAAGCGCTTAGAAGTGTGCAATGTGGCAGACATACATGCCCTTAGGGCATGTATGTGTGCCACATGTGCACACATGCAGGGATCAGGGGTGCAACAGGGTGTCAATGTGACACCCTGCCACCCTTGATTGTGCTCCCCCCATTACCGAATCGGTATTTACCGATTCGGTAATGAGGCATACCTTCCCATTGATTCAATCAATGGGAAGGTATGCCTCATTACCGAATCGGTAAATACCGATTCGGTAATTACCGAATTTCTACGATTCGGTAATTTTTACCGAATGAATACCTACATAGCATTTACCACTTCATAAATACCGAATCGGTATGATTCGGTATTTATGAAGTGGTAAATGCCAGGCCACCTACATAAGGCCCTTAGTCTTTGTTTTGAAAGAATGTAGCCAGGCTGTTACAACATTCTTGGTTATAGTGGCTGGTCATCTCTGTATCTAATGATGTAAGTTTCCTTGGAGTTTTAAAAAGTTATTTTGTAGAGTTTTTTGCCATTTCTATTTTTTTGTGGAGAGTAGGAAGCCTTTTCCTTCCCTATCAGTAATTTATAGGTGAACAGTTCTAGTGTATACTTTTTTTCTCAATGTCGCAATAGTTCTTTCTACAGATACGCTCTTGCCTTCTACATTTTTGTTGTTGGGCTCTAAGAGTCACGTAAACCAAGGTGCTGTAGGGTGGGATCTCTTCCTGCGACATACCTTAGGTGGAGCAAGCAAGTTGACGGTGGACGTTAGCCAAGAGTAGTATTCATTAACAATACTATCAATATCATTTGCGATTGAGGGTAGTGAATCTTGCAAGGTCTGCTGTAGTTTGTCAGGTCAGATTTTGTGCCATGGTTGGGAAGTGAGGTTTTTTGGAACAATCCTGTCTTGTTGTCAAGGATATGGTTGGTTAATATCAAATGTTCATATTGAATGAGCTGACCAGGTCACAGGTAATATGATTGTTGGTTATGTTGGTTAAAGTAGAATTGTTGGTGAAAACACCATCAAGACAGTGCCCTACAGAATGGGTTGGTTCTACCACCACGGTTAGTTGTCATCTCAGGAAGGTTTCAGTGTCTTTATCCATAAGGTTTTCAAGATAAAAAATAAAGTACCTCAGGAGAGAAAAGTCAGTGGAACTTGCACATGATTCCAGGATAATACTTACATCTTGGAAAAAAGCTTGTCTAGGGGCCGCGGGGCGATATAGAAGTATCCCCTTAAACGTCCAGACTTTGGTTAATTCTATGCTAAAAGAAAGGGCTTTGCAATGTGATTACATAACAGGTTTAAAACTCAATTTATTGTGAATGGAATAGGAAATGGCAAGGTCTCCGCCTCTTTTGATTTCTCTATTTAGCTTGTAGGACGTATATTCTGGTGGTGTGGCTGCTACAAAATCTGGGCCTGACACCTGGTTGCCCCAAGTTTCTGTAACAAATAAAATATCCAGCTTCTGAGAGTCTATCAAGTCAGTGGCTTCTAATTTATGGTTAGCTAGCGATCTGGAGTTAATGAGCGCACAGCGACTTCTTTTAATTTTGACTGCCTGTGGGTGGTGCAGTAGTTTAAGCTGTATTTTTGCAGTTTTTAAGCTGTCCTCTATATGTAATTGAAACATATAGGTATTGCAGCAATGTTTCAGAGACACAGCCTCTGTAAATGAGTCAAATATAAGGTAGTACTGAAACTTAGGGGCTTACTTATGAGCCCCTTGCGCCACCCTTATGTTGCTTTTCCCATGTCAAAAATGACGCAAAAGTTTCCCTTTCTTTTTTTGAGCATGGCGGTGAGCTCTTCCCTCGTATAAACCCTTCTGGTGAGTAGATCTGGAGCAAAATTGGCAGGGGTTCGGGCCCTGGGCACTGTCTGGGCTTTGCAAATTGTTTTGCAAAGAGAATAGCAACTCCATTTTTCCTATTGAGCACAGGAGAAGAAATAAGAGTGCCTTAGCATTGTTTGGTCATGCAAGCTAAAACAGCATCATCTATATGGGTCTCCTGAAGTAAATATATATCAAACTTAGGTCTAGCTAAATAATCTAAAATCTTAGTAAGTTTAACAGGGTGTTATAAGCCTTTAATGTTGAAAGAAACAATTGTAATACCTTTAATATTAGACATCATCATAAAAGAAGTAAGATAAAAGAAAAGAAAGTACCAGGTAGACTAAAGAAAGAGAAGCAGATCTATCATTGTGAGAAAAGAGAAAAAGGAAAGACTCAGACAAACACAAACAAAGACAACATAGAAACAGAAATAATACTGTTGAATCACACACACACATGGCAAGAATGACCTGACTCTACATGCCCTTACAAGAAATTCTACTAAATAGGCTAGTTATGAGAAACCTAAACCTAATGCTCTAGTATCAGTCTTATTCGTTTCCATGGTAGGCTGTCAACATCGAAAAATCATCTTTCCAAATTTGCATTGTAGAGGGATTGAACACTCCATTCTTGAAACCAGAGCTTCTCAGTCTTGGCTGAAGATCAGCAAACTCTTTACGGATGTCAACAGTCTCCTTGACAAAGTCTTTATGAATGAGAATTTTATTATCAGTTAACCATCAAGGATGAAATGTCTCTTGCCGCCATCCATATCAGCACTAAATGATGGTGACACAAAACTTTAAATATCATTTGATGTGTTTTTTTTTTTGGCTTGGACTGCGATGGGAAGGCATTCTTTGTGCCTTATCAATCTCAAATATTTATGGAAATTTTATACGTAAAAGACCAGGTAAAAGATTTTCCAAATACAGCCCGTAATCATTACCTTCCACACCTTCTAGTAAATTTAATATTTGTAAGTTGTACTGTTGATTACGGTTTTCTACGTCAAGTAATAATTTACTCATTGGCATTTATTTTGCTGCAATAGGCATGAGACTGTCAATTTCTGCTTTATTATGTTGAACTTTTATTACATTGTCTGATGCTTTCATAGAGAGCCTAGCCATGTCTCTGCATATATTTTTGATGTCTGATGCAATTATATCAGTGTTAGAAGGAACAGCTTGTATTTCCTCAAGCAATGTGGATAATGAAGGTTCATTAGCTTCCACTAATTTGGATTTAACTGGTGTAGGAGAAGTATTGTGTTTAAGATTGCAATGCATAACATGGATATGTTTGCCTTCCATACCAAAAAATAAGTGATATAAATAAAAGGTGCAAGAATTAACAAAGAATTTAGTCAAACAGAAATAGAATACTTTGGTATTGAGCTATGCAGCAACTAAAACCAGCTGTGGGAGTAGCCAAGACTTACTCCCCCCTCCTGACAGAAAAACTCAGCAGTACCTGAAGGCAGACACTGGTAAAAGGTTGAAAAGGGGAAAACTCCTCTAAACAGAAGAATTAAGAAATAGCAACCACAGCTTTCCGAAGCGCTAGTCGTGAGAAGCTACCACAAACTGGAACAAGCGGTAACACTAGTCGGATATCATAGAAAAAGCGTCAATAAAGGGCATTCACCACTGCGACTCACAGGGAGGTGGCCATCTTGATTTGCGGGCTTGCGCGATTCCTCCCCTTCCCATTCTAACATGACCATTGCTGCTCCTCTGTCTCTCCCTTTTCTCCTGCCCTCCCTCTTTCTTTCTCTATCTCCCCTGACATTCTGAACGCTGTTGCCACTATTGCCTTTGCCAATCCATGTAGAATTCTGTCCCAAGGATTACAAAGCCAATGGAATGCTGTTTTGTGCACTTCCAAGATGGCCACTGCGTTGCATCTACATGCTCTGTGATGGCCATCTGAGATGTATAAAAAAAACTAACAATCTATTTTGTCTATCTGCCCTTCTAGGTTTTGCCAGTTCATGTGGCACAAATCTTCCACCACTGGTAAAGCCAATATTGGAGCAAACAATAAGAAAGTGAGAAATATTGACATTGCCAATGCATTTTTTTAAAATTCTCTGTCTGACTTTGATGGCCAATTTTCACCCCCTACAGTGCCCCATGAGTTGTTCCTAAACAGGAGATTTGTATTGTGGCTATGATATACTGGGGCCTGGTTTCATATTCATTAACAAACTACAGCAATGCAAGGCCATTCATGGATGAGCATCAAGGACTGTGCCTTAACCCTGTTTTTGACTGCACATCTCTTTTAGTGGTTGGGAAAGCAGGCCATTTACCTATTCCTGTCCCTGTACCTTTTAGTATCAGAGAACGGAGGTCCAATGTAATGGAAAGCAGTAACTTCCTCCACAGCCTCCAGTGGTTGTCGTCTGGCTGCTCTGAAGCAATCCCCTGACAATGGAGGGACAAGGACTGGTGAGGCAGATATTCTCAGCCTTAGTCATTGACAGGAAGATGACCTGAGATGCCCGAACAAAATTACCCAATGGAAAAAGTGAGGCATCCTTGTTGTTCTGCCTCTGGACAACAACCGGAAGTCATTCTGGTGATAGAGCATAATCTTCAGTAGCTATGCACCCATTTGCCTTTGAAGACAGTGATGACAGTGCCTTCTGATCAATCAGATTGGTGCTTTTTTCCCCATATGTGATTGGCTGTGACTGACTCTACCAATCAAAACATTAAGCACCTAGCCAGGAAAGCTGTTTAAAACATTAAAGACTAGAAGTCCGGAGATTGCAGTGTGGGCAGACAAACAGAAAAAGTCCTAGTTAAATTCTTACCTGCTTTGTGTCCCACTTGGGTTTATTGTTCCTTGCAAATCACTGACTTGGAAATTCTCTGTGTAGAGTATGCGTGTGATAGACATAATCTTTCTTTTGATTTTCACTCTCAGATTACTTTTATCCATTCACAGTTTATAGGCCCATTTTCATTTGATCCTCATATTGAACTGTACCTATGTGGCGTTTTATAGATGATACTTTATTAATAGGCATATTGTGTACTTTTTTATCTTGTTTTTTTAGTATCATCTTGTATAGTTAACTCATTTCTAGTTGCCTTGATTAGTCAATAGCCATTTACAGAATACATCCCAGTTAGTGCAAAGTTACCATACAGAGTGGAAGCATTAGATCGTCTTAATTACTGCTAGGGTTACAAGGGTGGCATTAGTGGTGTCCATGATGTAATGGTACGAGGGTATGTCCAAACAATTGCAGAGTGGTTAGCAAACCTTTGTCAAAGTTCAATGCACTCTTAGGCCACCTCATGCCAAATTGAAAACCTCCTGGAGAACCGCACAGAAAAGGTTCTTCAGGATGCCTGATTCAAAGATGGCTTCTAATCTTTCGCATACCGTGGAATGCTGCCAATCCAAGAAGGTGCCCACAAACCTCCTGGGATAGCGCAACAGAAAATTGTTACTGTTTTTATGACCAGGAGTTCTCATCTGATTCAACTACTGAGAATCATCTCCTCCTATTTTAGACCAGCTAAATGGCAATACCGTTGTCTTCCAAATTTCTGCAGAATTCAGGAATCAGACCTAGATCTTCATCACTTTTACCACGTACAGCTACTTGATCTAAGGATTTGCATGTTTTATGTTTTGAGCATGTGGGCATTATTTTAGAGCATAACTAGAGATTAACTCTTGCTTAGCCAAAAATAGTGTTTCACATTATCTATTGTCGTACGCTTGAAATATTTGTCGAACTTACCTGTTTCTCTCACCTTGACCATTTATAAAGCACTCTGATCGTCTCTTGGGTCATGTTCATGCTATATAAAACTCGAATAAATAAATAAAAAGTGGCACTATAGTCATCTCTGGGGGGGTGCTCACAAGAGTTTACCTCATAATAACAGTCTTGTTAGACATATTGGTGGTTGTGTCTCTCACTTTTCAGAACTTGATTTTGTAGCTTGCACCACCCTCACCCCGACTTACACCTAACACCTTTTGTCTGGTCTTAACCACAGAGACAGATACTAGCGTAATGTAATTTTTCCTTCGGTGCATACAGGAATTGGTAGATAATAATTAGTGTAATTTATAAACAAAACAATGCAGGGATAGCACTATAGAAATTAAAGGGTAAGCAATGCAGGAAAATGATGGGTAATTATAAGAGATAATCTTTTTTTCATTCTGATGTTAAAAGGAGAACACCCACTTCAATCAGCATTCTATTTCTCTAACAATATTCAACTTTATCAATGACTTCATTAAAATATGGAATTTAACTTTTATTTTTCTCCCCACTTTCATCACAAGTCCTCGAAACATATGATCACCCACCTTGCTGGAATTGAATGAGAACTGGAACCTATACTTCTTCTTTGAGAGTCTCTCTACCTTCATTTTTCTTGATTGGGATGCAATTGTTGGTAGCAATAGCCTAAGGATCAGGAGCAATAGAGGGGAAGCATCAGCAAAAGCAGTGATGGGATGTTGTCCATGAGGAGAAGGGATGTAACACGAAGGAGTGCATGGCCAGTGAGGGCAGTGTCCACTCACCAACATAAAGGGTTTTTGTAGTGCACTGCCATTTGCCTCTGTTGTTCTACTTCATAAGATGTATCTGTCCACTCTCCATTGGCACATGTTTCTTCTTCTGCTGCCTCTACTCTCCTTTTCTGAGGTCTCCATCTCAAACTCTGTCTGTTATTGATGCATTTTTAAACTATTAATCCTTTACAAATGTCAAATCAATTAGCTTTTTCAATACTTTCTTATGGCACATATTGTAAGTTTTGCATATGACAGTGACTGGATTATTTGACTAAGCCCATGAAAGGTGCAGAGCTGATAAAAATAACTTTAACAATTTTTAGAGATTCTAATTCCAGATTGAGTGACCAGAGATCAATTGATTTAAAGGCACCAAGAGCCCACCAGACCACCAAATCAGAGAATGTGTGACCCCACTGTATGGTGGAAGACCTCCCACCATAATTGGAGTTCTCTGCTTCCCCTGAAGAGATTTTGAGGCCCTCATTGCATCTGCCAGTGCAGTGGATGCAATGAAGGCAGTGGAGACATCTGGGTAGCTATCATGTTTTTTAGACCTTTCTTCAAATACTTTGTTGTTTTTGTGAAATAAACTCCCAGATTCGAGCGTGTCCCTCTAGTGCAGGAATTGGTCTCCCTGGACGTCTAGGCCAGTGTTTGCTTTTCCTTCCTGGGACCCCCATGCCTCACATGGTAGTCCTGACAGGGACATCAAGTGGGGATGCCCTGCCCTAAATGGGGCAGGGTGGCCATCCCTCTGATGTGGCAGACTGACTGTTAGGTTAAGGATTTACACTGGTGGAGCCAACTGTGATTCCTCTGGTAGAAACCCATTGATTCTCCTCCCTCAAAAGAAGGTGGCAAACCACAAGCTTTAAACAAGCTCTTTTAATTCTAATGGCAAAAACCATAGTTTTCAACTGTTGAGTATATTCACTGTCCTGTCAGTAGGTCCACATTGTATTTCATCATTAGAGGTCTCCTAGAGACGATCACAATTAATTCCAGTGCCCCCATGTGGGTAGTCCCCTTGCAGAATATGATCCATAGAAGTAAGTTTAACTACATCTTGAGAAATATCTTTAAAGAACTTCCTTGGAAAACAGCATATAGAAGAATCATTCATTCATAGACTTTATTTCGGCCCGAAAGGCCATAAAAGCAACATAGGTTATTACAAATCACAATATTAAAATGTCAGAATCAAATCACAATTACAGAATATAAAATAAACATTCAATAGTTACAGATATATGTTGAAACTTACAAATTAGTTATAGAATTTCCTACGTTGTAACCACATGGCGTTTAGAAACCGGGAAACTGCAAATACAATTGGAGGGTGGGTGTCATATATCAAGACTCTCATGGCTTTTTCACACTCTCGAAATCCCAGGTTTCTACATATGGGCTTAACCCAGCGTCTCCCTTGTCGGTGGTATGTAGGGCAAAAAAAGAAAACATGTTTTTCGTCCTCTAGTCTGAAACCACAAGCCGGACAGACAGTGGTTTTATTAGCATCCCAACTGGAGGTGAAGGACCTAAGTGGCAAACTGCCCATTCTCAACTGGAAGTACAGCTTCCTGGCAACCGGGGAGGAAATCAAATCCAAGAATGCCTCTCTCCTATAATTATCTTTGATTAGGAGAAACTGAGCAGTCAACCTTCCAGTGCCAGAACTCTCAAGAAAACATGAGAGATGGTGATTTCTGCACTGTTCGGCCAATATAGAAGAATCAATTTAGCGATTATATCACGTCGGTCGCAATGATTGACAAAAAAGAGTCTCTGGATGCTGTCACGTGATATCCATCTTTGAGGGAATTCAACAAACATTTGAGTTGAACGTCACTTGATTTATGTCCTCTTAGCTAGCTGTGGTATCATACATAGGTTCTCCATGATTCCTTTTTTATGCAATTGTACCTTAGTATCCAAAAAAAGGTCTATAAAACCAGAACATTACAATCCTTACCTGTAAATGGATTATTCTCACATGCATTGATTTCATCATGGGCAGAGCCATGGGCAATAGGGATATCACCAGGATTATTAGTATCTCTATCTGGGCTTCACCAAGATTGTTGAGACATGATTTCAGTGGGATTATAATTTATTGTAAGAGTTTTGGATTTTAGATATAAGAGGATCGACCGTATAGATTAATAGATCGTCGGCATAAAGCGCGACTTTACAGCTGTAGGGTGGAGAACTGAAAGGAACTACGGAGGCGTCCAGTCTCAGCTGATGGGCAAGAGGTTCTATATAGATATCGAATAGTAGAGGAGAAAAAGGGCATCCCTGCCATGTCCCTCTTTATATATTGAAACTAGGGGTTAATGTACCATTAAAAAAAGTCCTCACTGGCGCCCCGTCATAGATCACTTTAAGCGTATTAAGAAAATTAGGGCAGAATCCCATTGCGCTCATTACCTCCCAAAGAAAGACCCAACACACTTGATCAAATGCCTTAGCAGCATCCAAAGTTACTACTGCCAGGGGAGCTGATCGTTCAATGGCTGGATCTAGAGTGCCAATTAACTGTTGGGTCTGCTCCTATATGTGCCTCTTTTGGTTAAAACCCTTCTGGTCCGGATGGATTAGCTGAGGGGCAAACTTGGCCAATCCCCCCGCTAAAACCCTCATAAAGTTCTTATAGTCTGTATTCAGCAGGGAGATTGGCTGATAAGAGTCCACCCTAAAAGGGTATTTGGAAGGTTTCAAGTTGAGGACAACTGTGGCCTCCTTCCAGGATTTAGGAACCTGTCCACCGTGTCCATAGATCGAATTTAACAGGATTTCCAAGATTGGTATCAGCTCCTCTATTAAAAGATTATACACTTATCAGTACCTGCGGCTTTGCCATTACTACTTTTAGTAATACTTAAGCGAATCTACTCCTTAGTTATGGGAGCGTCAAGTGTCTTGACACTCTTCACTACTAGACTAGGCAACTGTAACTTACTCAACCAGGCCTTGATATGCTGTATGGTGGGGGAGATTTTGTCCTTATATAAAGTAGAGAATAAAGACATTAAACAGGCCTGCATATCATTTAACTTATCAGAAACATCCCTTCTATCATTCACAACCAATTGGTTGATAAAATTCCTAGATCTATCTGCCTGGGCCTTCCAAGCCAATAGTGCACTAGCCTTTTCGCCATATTCAAAGTTCTGCATAGATCTGGCATTCCACTGCGCTTTACACTTTTGATATATTTGAACCCTATACTCTTGCTGCGCATCTTCAAGGAGTCTCTGCAACCTTGCCTGTACATGAGAAGAACTCGGGCCAACTTGAAGCAGATCGCCCTCCAACTAACCCTCTTTGTTTTCCAAGGCTTTTAAGCTTAAACGTTCAGCCTAATTTTGGGCGTAGGACAAGCTTTGTAGCTCCCCTCTGATATATGCCTTAAAAGCATCCCATGTGACATCAAGGGAGGTAGATCCAATATTGTGCTTAAAGTAAGCCACACATGCTCGCTTTAATGACTCCCTCTTCTCAGAATCAGTAAGAATAGCTCTCTTTAGAGTCCATCTTAGTCTGGGGGCCTGCAGTACCCAACTAAGGAGAGACTAATCACAGCGTGATCTGAGATGTGACCTGGGAGGATATTTATAGAAGTTATTTCTTCTATGATAGGTCTGTCCGCAAAGAGGTAGTCTAAAATTGAAAAGTGGCCATGCTTCTTACTATGGAAAGTGAAACCCTGGCTGGTTCCCATCTTATACCTCCATACATCTAACAGGCCCAAATCATGCAAGGTATTTTTTTATATCTATTCCAAGGGTGGAACATCTATTAGCTGAATTTGGTTTCCTCTCTGGTTATTTAGTAAACAGTACTAAAACTGAGGTCATGTGCTGTAAAATTGTGGACTGGGATGGGAAAGTGAGTCCCAACTTTAGATATCTGGGCATCACAATAGTGGATGAAATAGATGAAATCCCGTAGCTAAATCTGAAAAGGGTTGCTAAAGAAATTGACCGCCTATTAGCTAGATGGAAAAAGCTCCTGTTGACAAACTTTAACTTAATAAAAATGGTTATCCTTCCTAAATTGACCTATCTCTTTAATGCCATTCCCCTTTGGTTCTCTAAACAAGGTACTGATAGAATTCAGGGAAAGGTTGTGAGTTTTATTTGGGCTCATGGAAAAAACTGAGACGCAGGCTTAACAAAGGTGGATTGGCCTTACCTAATTTTACTGGTACTGCACAGCTTTCCAATATAAAAACATTTGGATGCTACTGGTAAAGGTGGATGACTCCACTTGGGGGAAACTATTGGGAGAGATGGTGAAGCAGTGGAATGTGGAAGGCTTCCTTTATAAATTTGGTGCCCCCAGGTTTTTCAAGGAAGTTCGATTAAAAGTATTACGATCTGCTTTAAATCTATGGTATAAGGTTAGGAGGAGGTGGGGCATTGGCTTATATTCAGACTTGGCTCCAGTTTGGTACTCTCGCGGAACTCCAGAATGTTTAGAAGATGGCTTAAGTCTTCCAATTAGGAGGGTGGGATTGCAACATGGTCAGACTTGCTGTCATTGGAGGGAGTTTATTCAATGGAAGTACTAAAAGCCAAGACTGGTAATGACCTGTCCAGATTTAAGTTTATTCAATTGTCCTTCTGGTTTGTGGCATCAAAAAAGGAAATCAGGGGTGACTGTGAGCTAGAGCTCTCTCTTCAAGACATAAGAGCTAAGAGTAAGGAGGTTGCAAGGTGGTATGAGAGGCTCTTGGCAGTGGAGGAATAGAAGCTAGCACCCCCTTACTCAGTATGGAGTGGAACCTTCATTGAGGGAGATATTAAAACAATTTGGTATGATTCCTTGAGGTTTCTGTATTCAACTGTCAAGCCAGTTAACCTGAAGAGGGATCATTTTTTCACCATCAATCATTTGTACTGGACTCCAATTAAAATACCAAAGTTCGCTTCCCACCCGCCCCCTAAGTGTGTACGGTTTGGCTGTCTAGGAGCTAACGATGTCCATATTTTTGTTAAGTGCCCCAGGTTGAGTGACTATTGGGGTGGAATAGAACTTGTTTCAAAAGGTATCTTTGGTCGAGAGATCGAATTGAATGCAATGCTTGTTCTCCTAGGAGGAGATGAAAAAATAAGCAAGTTGCTGAGGCGGTCACTCTTAAGGCTGCTCTTTTATTTGATTTTATTTGCTAGAAGAGAAATTTGTATGAAATGGAGGGACCCTATATCCCCGGTAGAGGAAGACTGGGTTAAGGCAGCTGTTAGGGTTTGCAGTCTTGATCAGGGTATGATGAAGAGCCCTATTCTGGATATATGGACTGATTTTTCAATCTGGTGCATCTCTCTGGGACTCGACCACTCTTTCTAATGATTTCACTGAGTCACTGGCAAAGGGGAAGGGCCGGTATGGTAATAGGACCTGGGTGAATGCAGTAACTGCAGGGCGGTTAGTTTGATGGTGCGGTTTATTTATTTTTGCTGATGCTCATTGATGATATGAGGGGAAAAAAAGAGTTTGGGATTTTAGTTTTGTTGATCCTGTGATAAAACCTGGGTTATAACAAACAAACTTAGTTCACTGAAGTCTCATTTCTAGCATTTCTGTTGTGTATGCTAAAGCTAACCACAGATGAACACGTAAATCACCAAGATTATATATAAACAAAATGTGAATATGCAATAACTTTTTTTTATTTAAATATGTTTATTAGTTTCAATAGGCATGTGACAGACAGAGAAATGCGATTCAAATAGTGAATGCCAAGTAAGAACAAACCCCTCCACCCCCCAGCAGAGCAGATTACAATACATTATACAGTTTGAGAAATCCTGTACATCATGAACCTACATGAGTGGCGCCGCAAAACATATTCAGTGGTGGAACTTGCATAAAGAAACAGCTGTTACTTAAGGAGTCAGAGGCAGACAGTTACATAGATTGCATCAAATCTGGGAGGGATAACAAATACGTAGTGAGCGGGGCCCAGAAATCCTTGGTGCGCGAAGCCTCAGGCAGATCTTCCGCATAGAACCCCTGCTGGTCCCTACAATACGGTAGACCACGGGTCCACTTTTTTACCCTTGGAGTGGTCTTCACTCCCCAGCACTGTGCAACGGCTCTCTTGGCAAACAGAGTGGATATTGCGACTATGCGCCTGTTACAGGGTTTAAGACGTGTCACATACCCAAGGAGGCAGATCTCAGGAGTGCAATGCACTGGTTCCAGCACAATATTAGTGAGCACACACCACTTTAGACCAGAAAGCAAATAAACCTGCACACAGCCACGCCACATGCAGAAAATCAGCGTCAGCCTTCTCACACCGCACACAGCCAGCGGACTCGCGCAGGCCATACCTACACAGTTGCAAAGGAGTGTAATATAACTGGTGTAAATATTTCAAGTAAATTAGGCGGAGGTTACAATTTGCTGTGAGGCGACCCGTAAGCTCGCAGTACGCCTTCCAAAGGTCTGGCGTGAGGACGGACCCCAGCGCTTTCTGTATTCTAAGATACGAGGGGTGATCCTCTAGTTCTCACTCTCGCAAGTTGTAAAGTTTGGTGATTAAGCCCTTTCGCCTGCAATGCCCGCAGAGTCGTAGGTTCCTCCAGATAATTTGGGTAAACAGTTTTAACAGCTTGCCAGACTCGGACATAAGTAAAACCCAATATAAATCCACGATCAGTACCCCCCTGTACATCCTGCAAGGATCGGAACCGACCCTGTTTATACAGGTCCCCAACCCGGGAGATACCAACATTCGCAAACTCTCGTAGGGCGGGCTTCTCTCGTGCCGCAGAAATGTCAGGATGCGAAGCCAATGGCAGCAGTGGAGCATATAGAAACGGGAGGTGCGCCCTTTTTGCTAGCGTCCTCCAGGACCATGCTGTGCATTGCACGGGGTTTATTTCAGTCCGAGTGCCACCCGAGCCTCCAGAGAGAGTCGCCGCCTGCAGGGGCATCTGAAGGACAGCATCCGATTCAATAGCCGTGTGAGGTTGAAACCGCTGTGGGAAGTTCCAATAATGCGCAAATTGCGCTTGCGCGCATAGATAATATCATCAGAAGTCAGGAGCTTCAAACCCATCCCGGTAAAATGTCTGAACAAGAACATCCCAACTGCATCTGGGGTCTTTCCACCCCACACAAAAGTAAGCAATGCCGATTGAAGTGTCTGAAACAGGCCATTTTTATAACTGCTATCCAATCTGCAAGGGAGAGGGGCAGGCGCGCCCACCGCTTGGCCAGCTCAGTGATACGCGTAATGGCGCGTCCATAGTTCTCATAAATCATCTTATCCGGATCTCTATACAGACATACACCCAAATATCGCACTGGATCATGCGTCCATGTCAGAGGAAAGTCCAGCTCCACTTCCATCGTACCGGCCGTAAGTGGGAACACCACAGACTTTGCCCAGTTAATCCCGAGACCCGAAAACCGTTCAAATTTAACATACTCCCAGAGCAATTCTAGCAAAAAAGTGGCGGGTTCACGGACGTATAGTAACATATCATCGGCATACAGGGAGACCACCAGTGATCTCTGCCAAAAATGTAGTGCAGCCGCTGCATGCTTCTGTCTGAGCTTGCAAGCCAAAGGCTCTAATGCGAGCAAAAAGAGCATCGGTGATAGGGGGCATCTCTGCCGCGTGCCTCTTTCTATAGGAAACGCCGAGGACACCCATCCATTATCACGTACATGGGCAACCGGCTCCGCATACAGCACTCTTATCCATTGCATAAAAAACGGAGGAAGTCCAATTCTAGTTAAGACCCTGAACATGAAATCCCATTGAAGGGAGTCAAAAGCTTTCGCCACATCGAGCAGCACTGCCACTGCTTGGAAATCTGAGTCAAAATAGTGCAATGTAGAAAACAATGTGCGTAGATTATGGGTAGTGTTGCGCACAGACACAAAACCCAACTGGTCAGGTAGGACCAGGAGAGGGACCAGCGGTTGAAACCTGGTGGCAATCATCTTTGCCAAGATCTTTGCTTCTATATTGATAATTGAGAGAGGCCTATAAGATTCACACAGGTTGGGAGACTTATCTGATTTCAGTAAAGTCACAAGCAGGGCCCCTTAGAGAGTAGGTGGAATCCGCCCTTTCTCATAAGCCTCCACATATACAGCAAGAAGCCGGGGGGCGAGGTCTGACACATATGCCTCATAAAACTCGCTGGGAAGCCCGTCCATTGCTGCCGCTTACAGGTAGGCAATGACATTACGGCAAGTTTAACGTCCTCAACATCAAACGGCTGCATGAGATATTCCCGATGTGAATTAGAAAGCCACCCTAGTGCGACGTCTTCCAGATAGGAAGCTATCTCTTCAGGTGGTGTGTTCCCACAGTTTGGTGTAAAATTGCAAGACTATATCACAAATTTCGGGAGTAGAATAATGGGCGACCCCATCCCCATCGAGGAGTTCCTTAATACACTCCTGTCTACGCGGTTCTGATAACTTCTGCGCCAAGGAGCTGCCTGGATGGCCCCCTTCCCCATAATGGCAGGCAGTGCTGCGGCGTGAGCGGTGCAACAGCTCCTGATCAGCTGTTTTGTTATGGTCCATGACAAGGTCTCTTATTTTGGCTAACTTGTCTGGAGAGGAATTATGCTCATAGTCACGTTCGAGTGTGGAGATGTCGGATGCCAATTTGTGCAGTCTGAGTCGGAGATCCTGCAGCACTCCCGATTGTGCTCCTATGCAAGCCCCCCAGTTAATCACCTTGAATGCTTCCCAAAGCACTCCAGCACTGTCAACAGACCCCTCAATCTCTTTAAAAAAGTAAGGATCACCTCGCCAATTGTCTGTATAAAAACTGGGTTGGTCAACTCAGTTGGCTGTAATCGGCATGTGAATGGCGGCCATTCGTATGTGGGTATCTGCAACTCAAGGACTACAGGGGAATGATCAGAGAGTGTACGAGCCATATGCCCCACCGTCACAGCCCACATACAAACCACCTCCGAAACAAGCCAGAAATCTATGCGAGACCATGTCCCATGTAAAGAAGATACAAATGTGCTCTCCCGACCAGCAGGATGTTGAAGACGCCAGACGTCATGTAGGTGGCCAGCATCTAGTAACCCCAATAGCACTGCCGCTGCCTGTTTAGGCCTCACTGGTCCACTACTAACCCTATCTAATGTGACATCAAGACAGACATTAAAATCGCCACCCCAAATTATTGCAGCTGGAGGGATCTCAGGAATTCTGCACCATACGTCCCAAAAGAAGGACAGATCATCTGTATTCGGTCCATATACGTTGACAGCACACTCATGCCACTCAGTTGTCCATGCACTATCGCCACTCATCCATGCTCATCTGTATCAGTCCAAACTACAGTAAAGGGGACACCTTTCTTCACGAGAGTCATCACTCCCGTAGAATAAGTAGAATATGAGGACGCAAGTCTCACACTCGCCCAGCATGCACCCTCTCTTTGTGCTGATTCTTTATTGAGGTATGTCTCCTGTAATAAGGTTATCTGCACCTCCATTCTATCCAGGTATGCCAGTACTGATCGTATGTTTTTTGCGGGTGTTGAGTCCACGCACGTTCCAGGTGAGGAACTTAATCTTACCACTCATGAGGAGTCGTCATGAACAGCATACCAACACTATATAACACACAACTTATGTCTAAAGCACCATAGTATATCTTTACAAGAAATGTACAACATAACTGCAATGCCTGTCTGCCTGACTCACTTACAAACCCCCCACCCACTTCAGCATCCCAAACTTGCTAAAGCCATCCCAGTTCAAAAATACCCACCCCAAACAAGTGAAATTTGCATTCGGGGGACACCCATATAGAGGGGGCGTCTGAGCGCGTCTAGCCTCCCAACTAGTACGCGATGGCTGAGCAAAAACCTGGTAGCTGTGCCTATCACACTTTGAGGCTGTGACCACCGGCCCAATGAGACACCCAAAAAAAACACACACACTGAAGCAATACAAGCTAGAGGAGAAGACCTGAAAAGTCAAAATGGACAGTTAGAACCATTATTACACAATAAATGAGAACAGTCTATAGAACATTGGTACTGGATTCGGGCAGGCTGATCCTCATTGTTCCTCAGTGTCAGATGGCACCAAAGACTCTCGGCGCGCCCGTTTGAGATGTTTGGCGTGTTCCAGGGCAGCTTTAGGGTTAGTGAGGATTTTTCAGGCCCCATCTGAACCAATCCGCAGGCGGACACGGTACAGTATAGCGTATGGAACCCCCTCAGACTGCAGAAACTTTTTTACAGCACCAAACTCTCTCCTCGCTGCTTGCAATGCGACTGTGAAGTCTGGAAAGAATGAAAGAGAGTTGCCCTGCTGCTGTATGTTCCCCTTGTCGCGAGCCATTCGTAGAATAACATCCCAGTCCCTATAGTTCAGCAGGAGCGCTATAACTGGGCGGGGTGGAACACCAGCAACGGGCATCGTAGGAGGGAGTAGTGCGCCCTCTTAACAATTAACATGGGGGAGAGCTGCTCAGTACCAAAAATGTATTTGATCAGGTTTTCCATGAACAATTCCATCCAGCCAACATTCGTGGATTCAGGAAGTCCCGTGATTCTAATGTTATTTCGCCGGGACCGGGCCTCCAAATCCTTGTTCTTAGCTTGGATAAGAGACAAAACCTTCTCCATATTAAGTGTTTTGCTGGTTACTTCACTCAGGCCATACTCTGTCGCCGACACACGTTGCTCCACCTCCCCCCATGCGAGTATTCTGCTTCTCGAGCTGTGCCGACAAGTGGTCCCCTCTATGGACTGCAGGCTGTGCTGCATAGCTAGCAACGTTGTCTCGAGAGTGGGGGGCTGGCATCCGGAACATCAGCCTCAGAGTCCGATGCAGCCCTCTGAGAGTATTTGGAAAATTTGCGTGCCTCAACGGTGAGACACGGTTGATTCTTATCAGTCCTTCCCATAATGGTTGCGGTAGAGGCAATGTCCACAGACCAGGTATGCATAGGGCCCAATGAAAAACAGGCTTCTGATCAGGGAATGTTTGAGATAACAATAGAGGAATCAGAGGCACTACAGCAATGAGAGTGCGCCAAAAACGACCTAGTCGTAGTGGAGCCTGAAGCGGGGAGGGGGGGTCACAGGCAAATAACAATTTGCCCCTAAGAGGATCATTGGCAGTGAGGCCTTCACAGCAGGGGCTGGATGTCATATAGGGAAAACTACACAACAGGTGTATAACACAGCAGAGTCAATAGGTGGTGGGGAGCCGCGATCACAGCAGACTCACCACAGCAGCCAATACTCCCCCAATGAGGCCAAAGAGGCCAGCAGCTGCTCCGTATCAAACACCACAGCTGCAGTCACAGCTCGCCCGTTGATATCGCTTACTGCCACTCATCGCTGCATGGTTTCCCAGCCGGTTCGGGCAAGTCACCGCACAGTCCCACAGCTGTGCATCCTCGCGCACAGACACGCCGCACAGATCGCAGACCACAGCCGAACCCCCAGCCGTGCCTTCACCGTAGACACCGGCAGAGGTCAGGCCGCCCCCCCACTCACCGCAGCGGGCACCGAGCGCTCCAAATACTGCACGGTTTCCCCCCCAAGTCCGGTCGGGCAAATCTGGGAACTCAGGCCAGGGCCTCACAGGGGCACCACGTCGCTGTTTCCTCCAGTGGCAGACGCCCAGCTCACATTCCAATGGAGCAGTCGGCCCAGGACATCAACAGCCGGCACCATACACGCAGTGGGGCAAGGGCCAATTCCACAGCTAGGCCAGCGATCTCCTTGGGTGCAGGAAGTCAGCACTATCGCAGGCAGGCCCTCCTGGGGTAAGATACGCCAGTTTTGGAGTGCTTGATGGCAGCGTGATAGGTGGATAATAAGGGCCTCTGTAGGGAGCGGCCATCTTGGAGTGCGCTCAAGCCACGCCCCCCGAATATGCAATGACTTAATTAGAGAATTCCAAGCCCAATCATATCAACAAACATAATAAAATGTATTTGTGTATTTTCATAAAATACAATTATTATAGGTGATAGAGTATTCACACATGTGAAGAGAGTACAAATGAGTTATAGGTGAAAAAGTGCATGATTAATAAAAAGATATGTGACTTTTGACTCCTTGAAAAATTTCTGGGTTTGGGGTCAGTAAGCACAGTCTAAATACGTCTGTTGTCAATAGTGTTTCGATCTCAGGTTAGCAGTACTTAGAGCTCCAAAGGGCACTTATGTATGAATGATTGTGGTTAATACCAGGGAATCTAATTCTGAGAAAGACAATATCGACATAAGATTCTCCAGCAATCAGTCCCTTTCACTTTTATTCATCCAGTATCGGTTCAGAACTACAGAAAAAGAGACCAGGGGTCAGATGAACAACATGAATTTGCATGTGCAAACGGATTTGCGAAAGCGTTTGTGCATGCAAAATCACTGCTGGCATGTACAATTCCTAAATAGCGAGTCGCAATTTATTTGCGACTCGCAATTTAGGAATTGTGAGTCGCAATTGGGAAGGGGCGTTCCCTTCCTAATTGCGTCCGCAATTTAATGTACTAATGTTTTGTGACCGCAATTGCGGGTGCGAAACACTCGCAAATTACCACCCTCTTCAAGAGGGTGGTAATGGGGTCGCAAAAGGTAAGGGGTCCCCAGGGGACCCCTTCCCATTTGCAAATTCAGTGGAATTTTTTTTTCAAGGGCAGGCAGTGGTCCCAGGGACCACTGCCTGCCCTTAAAAAAAGAAATGAAACGTCTAATTTTTTTCTTTTTTAGATGTATCCCGTTTTCCTTTAAGGAAAACGGGCTGCATTGAAAACAAAACTGCTTTATTTAAAAGCAGTCCCAGACATTGTGGTCTGCTGAGCCCAGCAGGCCACCATACATGGGAGGGCCTGCCATTCCCAATGGCGTTGCAAATAGCGAGAGGCTCATTGATATTCATGAGCCTCTCTATTTGCGACCCCATTGGGAATCACAAAACAGTGTATATATATATATATCTCACAGGGCCCTTTGATTGCAATACAGAATACTGTGTATACTGCCTGATATGTCCATGTAAAAAACTATATATAGGCAGTACTAAACACAAGGCAAGAAAGAGAGTGCTAGAGCCCAAAAGAGCAAATCGCCATAACAACGAGCAATATCCGGTAGCTCGCCACTTTCCTGCTTGCCATGGCCAGAATGAAAAATTGTTATCATTTATAATTTTGGATGCGGTTGATTCTCAAGAGAGGGGTGGCGATAGAAAACGCCAACTAAGAGTCTTGGAATCAAAGTATATAATAGACTTTGAAACATTGTACCCTGTAGGTTTAAATTCCAGTGAAGAGTTAGCTGTACACCTAGGTTAAGTTTAAATCATAGGTAATAAGACGTGACATAACATTGTACTAGATGCTAAGAAGATAGTCTCTTTTTTTATTATAATTAAGAATAGAAGAATATTTTACTTGTATTGAACATGATTTTAATTTAGTTTATTGTTTTTTAAGTGGGATTATTGTTTTCTTTTATCATTGTAAATTGGACCATGTATTGACTGAAGATATCGATTTTACTAGAGGATCAGGCTCAATGATGTGGACATACTGTTGAAGAGACAAGTTTCAAAACGTGAGGTGTTCTCTTGATCAAGATACTCAATTGCCCACTTGGGCGGAATAGACTGTGAATTCTATCTGAGTCATCAGGAGATTAACAAGCCCACTGGTGCAAGACTCAGATATTGGTATAATGCGGATATACGAGCATTTGATGATGTACTTAATGTTGTTTGGCATAATTTATTGAGATACCACCAGAAGGATCAAAACAGTAATGAGAAATATTTATCTGTATTGGGAACACCTTCTAATTAATGTTAAGTGGTCTGTTACCAACATTGCACTAAGCATGTTGCACTTAATTAGATGGCAGGGATGTTGAATTACATCAATGTCCTCGATTTGGAAACATGAACACATTGTGAAATTCTCATTTTACTAAAAGGAACATTGTTTTGTTATCATAAACATTATGCGCTATGCACTTTAATTGTTTACAACAGGTGTTCCATTGAGACACTCATGAAATTATTCTGATCATTTAAATTGTCTCACGCAGTATTTTGTATTTTATAAAATATTTGAGAATGTATTTCCACATTACAAGATGGCGCTGATCCACGAAAAATCGTTAAGCAACATGGTCCACTTTCTATGTCAAGTGCAGACAGTATGTAAGCGGAAAGTAAACAATACTTGCTTTACCGTGACCAAGCCGTAACTGGCGAAACGCGTCGGTAGGAAACTTTCAATTCTGCAATAAAGAAGAATTAAGCATCCTGCGGTGTCCTGCGTTTCTTTTTCAAAACTAAAAGAAATTGGATTTGCATATTGAGGGTTACCGGTATCCACGCAGGACTGTCGCAACTTTGAAGCCTTGCACTGCCGGACACTTTTGTTTTGCGATTATATATATATATATATATATATATATATATATATATATATATATATAAAACCAATCTCTTTACCCCAAATGAAAGAGTGTGACCAGCTCCGGAGGTTAAAAAGGCAGCTTTATTTTCGTAGGTGAGCAGAAGGTCCCTGAAACGCTAGGCAGACGCGTTTCAGACATAAAATGTCTTTCTTCAGTGCCCGTCTCAGATGTGTCCTTCTTGTTAACGGGGGTCCGTTTACTCGATGTTTAAGAGCTTGGCCACTCCTTGTCACGTGACCACTCGCCCCTCCTTTGCCTCACAGGTGTAAGGCATCTCGCACTACTCTTGCTGCACAACTGCATGCTGGGCGCTGTAGTTCACTGATTGCGCTCAATCAGTATAGAGTCATCAAAAACAGCAAGTGCTGCCAACAGTGATTCCAGGCCGTCCCCGCAGTCACGCAGCAAATGAAAGCAACCCTTTGTCCTCCTTGTCAGGCAGATCGATTCTGCCTCCTCTCTCCCCATGCGCATCTCATCACCAAATGTGAATCCAGCACCGGGGGGGCGACGCAATTGCAGTTCATGCAAAACACCAGAGATGCAGGTTTGATGCGTAGCTCCTGATCGAGAGGGCGGCCACAATGCCAGTGCCTGCTTTACTGGCGATACACAACACCAATCTCTTTACCCCAAATGAAAGAGTGTGACCAGCTCCGGAGGTTAAAAAGGCAGCTTTATTTTCGTAGGTGAGCAGAAGGTCCCTGAAACGCTAGGCAGACGCGTTTCAGACATAAAATGTCTTTCTTCAGTGCCCGTCTCAGATGTGTCCTTCTTGTTAACGGGGGTCCGTTTACTCGATGTTTAAGAGCTTGGCCACTCCTTGTCACGTGACCACTCGCCCCTCCTTTGCCTCACAGGTGTAAGGCATCTCGCACTACTCTTGCTGCACAACTGCATGCTGGGCGCTGTAGTTCACTGATTGCGCTCAATCAGTATAGAGTCATCAAAAACAGCAAGTGCTGCCAACAGTGATTCCAGGCCGTCCCCGCAGTCACGCAGCAAATGAAAGCAACCCTTTGTCCTCCTTATCAGGCAGATCGATTCTGCCTCCTCTCTCCCCATGCGCATCTCATCACCAAATGTGAATCCAGCACCGGGGGGGCGACGCAATTGCAGTTCATGCAAAACACCAGAGATGCAGGTTTGATGCGTAGCTCCTGATCGAGAGGGCGGCCACAATGCCAGTGCCTGCTTTACTGGCGATACACAACACCAATCTCTTTACCCCAAATGAAAGAGTGTGACCAGCTCCGGAGGTTAAAAAGGCAGCTTTATTTTCGTAGGTGAGCAGAAGGTCCCTGAAACGCTAGGCAGACGCGTTTCAGACATAAAATGTCTTTCTTCAGTGCCCGTCTCAGATGTGTCCTTCTTGTTAACGGGGGTCCGTTTACTCGATGTTTAAGAGCTTGGCCACTCCTTGTCACGTGACCACTCGCCCCTCCTTTGCCTCACAGGTGTAAGGCATCTCGCACTACTCTTGCTGCACAACTGCATGCTGGGCGCTGTAGTTCACTGATTGCGCTCAATCAGTATAGAGTCATCAAAAACAGCAAGTGCTGCCAACAGTGATTCCAGGCCGTCCCCGCAGTCACGCAGCAAATGAAAGCAACCCTTTGTCCTCCTTGTCAGGCAGATCGATTCTGCCTCCTCTCTCCCCATGCGCATCTCATCACCAAATGTGAATCCAGCACCGGGGGGGCGACGCAATTGCAGTTCATGCAAAACACCAGAGATGCAGGTTTGATGCGTAGCTCCTGATCGAGAGGGCGGCCACAATGCCAGTGCCTGCTTTACTGGCGATACACAACACCAATCTCTTTACCCCAAATGAAAGAGTGTGACCAGCTCCGGAGGTTAAAAAGGCAGCTTTATTTTCGTAGGTGAGCAGAAGGTCCCTGAAACGCTAGGCAGACGCGTTTCAGACATAAAATGTCTTTCTTCAGTGCCCGTCTCAGATGTGTCCTTCTTGTTAACGGGGGTCCGTTTACTCGATGTTTAAGAGCTTGGCCACTCCTTGTCACGTGACCACTCGCCCCTCCTTTGCCTCACAGGTGTAAGGCATCTCGCACTACTCTTGCTGCACAACTGCATGCTGGGCGCTGTAGTTCACTGATTGCGCTCAATCAGTATAGAGTCATCAAAAACAGCAAGTGCTGCCAACAGTGATTCCAGGCCGTCCCCGCAGTCACGCAGCAAATGAAAGCAACCCTTTGTCCTCCTTGTCAGGCAGATCGATTCTGCCTCCTCTCTCCCCATGCGCATCTCATCACCAAATGTGAATCCAGCACCGGGGGGGCGACGCAATTGCAGTTCATGCAAAACACCAGAGATGCAGGTTTGATGCGTAGCTCCTGATCGAGAGGGCGGCCACAATGCCAGTGCCTGCTTTACTGGCGATACACAACACCAATCTCTTTACCCCAAATGAAAGAGTGTGACCAGCTCCGGAGGTTAAAAAGGCAGCTTTATTTTCGTAGGTGAGCAGAAGGTCCCTGAAACGCTAGGCAGACGCGTTTCAGACATAAAATGTCTTTCTTCAGTGCCCGTCTCAGATGTGTCCTTCTTGTTAACGGGGGTCCGTTTACTCGATGTTTAAGAGCTTGGCCACTCCTTGTCACGTGACCACTCGCCCCTCCTTTGCCTCACAGGTGTAAGGCATCTCGCACTACTCTTGCTGCACAACTGCATGCTGGGCGCTGTAGTTCACTGATTGCGCTCAATCAGTATAGAGTCATCAAAAACAGCAAGTGCTGCCAACAGTGATTCCAGGCCGTCCCCGCAGTCACGCAGCAAATGAAAGCAACCCTTTGTCCTCCTTGTCAGGCAGATCGATTCTGCCTCCTCTCTCCCCATGCGCATCTCATCACCAAATGTGAATCCAGCACCGGGGGGGCGACGCAATTGCAGTTCATGCAAAACACCAGAGATGCAGGTTTAATGCGTAGCTCCTGATCGAGAGGGCGGCCACAATGCCAGTGCCTGCTTTACTGGCGATACACAACACCAATCTCTTTACCCCAAATGAAAGAGTGTGACCAGCTCCGGAGGTTAAAAAGGCAGCTTTATTTTCGTAGGTGAGCAGAAGGTCCCTGAAACGCTAGGCAGACGCGTTTCAGACATAAAATGTCTTTCTTCAGTGCCCGTCTCAGATGTGTCCTTCTTGTTAACGGGGGTCCGTTTACTCGATGTTTAAGAGCTTGGCCACTCCTTGTCACGTGACCACTCGCCCCTCCTTTGCCTCACAGGTGTAAGGCATCTCGCACTACTCTTGCTGCACAACTGCATGCTGGGCGCTGTAGTTCACTGATTGCGCTCAATCAGTATAGAGTCATCAAAAACAGCAAGTGCTGCCAACAGTGATTCCAGGCCGTCCCCGCAGTCACGCAGCAAATGAAAGCAACCCTTTGTCCTCCTTGTCAGGCAGATCGATTCTGCCTCCTCTCTCCCCATGCGCATCTCATCACCAAATGTGAATCCAGCACCGGGGGGGCGACGCAATTGCAGTTCATGCAAAACACCAGAGATGCAGGTTTGATGCGTAGCTCCTGATCGAGAGGGCGGCCACAATGCCAGTGCCTGCTTTACTGGCGATACACAACACCAATCTCTTTACCCCAAATGAAAGAGTGTGACCAGCTCCGGAGGTTAAAAAGGCAGCTTTATTTTCGTAGGTGAGCAGAAGGTCCCTGAAACGCTAGGCAGACGCGTTTCAGACATAAAATGTCTTTCTTCAGTGCCCGTCTCAGATGTGTCCTTCTTGTTAACGGGGGTCCGTTTACTCGATGTTTAAGAGCTTGGCCACTCCTTGTTACGTGACCACTCGCCCCTCCTTTGCCTCACAGGTGTAAGGCATCTCGCACTACTCTTGCTGCACAACTGCATGCTGGGCGCTGTAGTTCACTGATTGCGCTCAATCAGTATAGAGTCATCAAAAACAGCAAGTGCTGCCAACAGTGATTCCAGGCCGTCCCCGCAGTCACGCAGCAAATGAAAGCAACCCTTTGTCCTCCTTGTCAGGCAGATCGATTCTGCCTCCTCTCTCCCCATGCGCATCTCATCACCAAATGTGAATCCAGCACCGGGGGGGCGACGCAATTGCAGTTCATGCAAAACACCAGAGATGCAGGTTTGATGCGTAGCTCCTGATCGAGAGGGCGGCCACAATGCCAGTGCCTGCTTTACTGGCGATACACAACACCAATCTCTTTACCCCAAATGAAAGAGTGTGACCAGCTCCGGAGGTTAAAAAGGCAGCTTTATTTTCGTAGGTGAGCAGAAGGTCCCTGAAACGCTAGGCAGACGCGTTTCAGACATAAAATGTCTTTCTTCAGTGCCCGTCTCAGATGTGTCCTTCTTGTTAACGGGGGTCCGTTTACTCGATGTTTAAGAGCTTGGCCACTCCTTGTCACGTGACCACTCGCCCCTCCTTTGCCTCACAGGTGTAAGGCATCTCGCACTACTCTTGCTGCACAACTGCATGCTGGGCGCTGTAGTTCACTGATTGCGCTCAATCAGTATAGAGTCATCAAAAACAGCAAGTGCTGCCAACAGTGATTTCAGGCCATCCCCGCAGTCACGCAGCAAATGAAAGCAACCCTTTGTCCTCCTTGTCAGGCAGATCGATTCTGCCTCCTCTCTCCCCATGCGCATCTCATCACCAAATGTGAATCCAGCACCGGGGGGGCGACGCAATTGCAGTTCATGCAAAACACCAGAGATGCAGGTTTGATGCGTAGCTCCTGATCGAGAGGGCGGCCACAATGCCAGTGCCTGCTTTACTGGCGATACACAACACCAATCTCTTTACCCCAAATGAAAGAGTGTGACCAGCTCCGGAGGTTAAAAAGGCAGCTTTATTTTCGTAGGTGAGCAGAAGGTCCCTGAAACGCTAGGCAGACGCGTTTCAGACATAAAATGTCTTTCTTCAGTGCCCGTCTCAGATGTGTCCTTCTTGTTAACGGGGGTCCGTTTACTCGATGTTTAAGAGCTTGGCCACTCCTTGTCACGTGACCACTCGCCCCTCCTTTGCCTCACAGGTGTAAGGCATCTCGCACTACTCTTGCTGCACAACTGCATGCTGGGCGCTGTAGTTCACTGATTGCGCTCAATCAGTATAGAGTCATCAAAAACAGCAAGTGCTGCCAACAGTGATTCCAGGCCGTCCCCGCAGTCACGCAGCAAATGAAAGCAACCCTTTGTCCTCCTTATCAGGCAGATCGATTCTGCCTCCTCTCTCCCCATGCGCATCTCATCACCAAATGTGAATCCAGCACCGGGGGGGCGACGCAATTGCAGTTCATGCAAAACACCAGAGATGCAGGTTTGATGCGTAGCTCCTGATCGAGAGGGCGGCCACAATGCCAGTGCCTGCTTTACTGGCGATACACAACACCAATCTCTTTACCCCAAATGAAAGAGTGTGACCAGCTCCGGAGGTTAAAAAGGCAGCTTTATTTTCGTAGGTGAGCAGAAGGTCCCTGAAACGCTAGGCAGACGCGTTTCAGACATAAAATGTCTTTCTTCAGTGCCCGTCTCAGATGTGTCCTTCTTGTTAACGGGGGTCCGTTTACTCGATGTTTAAGAGCTTGGCCACTCCTTGTCACGTGACCACTCGCCCCTCCTTTGCCTCACAGGTGTAAGGCATCTCGCACTACTCTTGCTGCACAACTGCATGCTGGGCGCTGTAGTTCACTGATTGCGCTCAATCAGTATAGAGTCATCAAAAACAGCAAGTGCTGCCAACAGTGATTCCAGGCCGTCCCCGCAGTCACGCAGCAAATGAAAGCAACCCTTTGTCCTCCTTGTCAGGCAGATCGATTCTGCCTCCTCTCTCCCCATGCGCATCTCATCACCAAATGTGAATCCAGCACCGGGGGGGCGACGCAATTGCAGTTCATGCAAAACACCAGAGATGCAGGTTTGATGCGTAGCTCCTGATCGAGAGGGCGGCCACAATGCCAGTGCCTGCTTTACTGGCGATACACAACACCAATCTCTTTACCCCAAATGAAAGAGTGTGACCAGCTCCGGAGGTTAAAAAGGCAGCTTTATTTTCGTAGGTGAGCAGAAGGTCCCTGAAACGCTAGGCAGACGCGTTTCAGACATAAAATGTCTTTCTTCAGTGCCCGTCTCAGATGTGTCCTTCTTGTTAACGGGGGTCCGTTTACTCGATGTTTAAGAGCTTGGCCACTCCTTGTTACGTGACCACTCGCCCCTCCTTTGCCTCACAGGTGTAAGGCATCTCGCACTACTCTTGCTGCACAACTGCATGCTGGGCGCTGTAGTTCACTGATTGCGCTCAATCAGTATAGAGTCATCAAAAACAGCAAGTGCTGCCAACAGTGATTCCAGGCCGTCCCCGCAGTCACGCAGCAAATGAAAGCAACCCTTTGTCCTCCTTGTCAGGCAGATCGATTCTGCCTCCTCTCTCCCCATGCGCATCTCATCACCAAATGTGAATCCAGCACCGGGGGGGCGACGCAATTGCAGTTCATGCAAAACACCAGAGATGCAGGTTTGATGCGTAGCTCCTGATCGAGAGGGCGGCCACAATGCCAGTGCCTGCTTTACTGGCAATACACAACACCAATCTCTTTACCCCAAATGAAAGAGTGTGACCAGCTCCGGAGGTTAAAAAGGCAGCTTTATTTTCGTAGGTGAGCAGAAGGTCCCTGAAACGCTAGGCAGACGCGTTTCAGACATAAAATGTCTTTCTTCAGTGCCCGTCTCAGATGTGTCCTTCTTGTTAACGGGGGTCCGTTTACTCGATGTTTAAGAGCTTGGCCACTCCTTGTCACGTGACCACTCGCCCCTCCTTTGCCTCACAGGTGTAAGGCATCTCGCACTACTCTTGCTGCACAACTGCATGCTGGGCGCTGTAGTTCACTGATTGCGCTCAATCAGTATAGAGTCATCAAAAACAGCAAGTGCTGCCAACAGTGATTCCAGGCCGTCCCCGCAGTCACGCAGCAAATGAAAGCAACCCTTTGTCCTCCTTGTCAGGCAGATCGATTCTGCCTCCTCTCTCCCCATGCGCATCTCATCACCAAATGTGAATCCAGCACCGGGGGGGCGACGCAATTGCAGTTCATGCAAAACACCAGAGATGCAGGTTTGATGCGTAGCTCCTGATCGAGAGGGCGGCCACAATGCCAGTGCCTGCTTTACTGGCGATACACAACACCAATCTCTTTACCCCAAATGAAAGAGTGTGACCAGCTCCGGAGGTTAAAAAGGCAGCTTTATTTTCGTAGGTGAGCAGAAGGTCCCTGAAACGCTAGGCAGACGCGTTTCAGACATAAAATGTCTTTCTTCAGTGCCCGTCTCAGATGTGTCCTTCTTGTTAACGGGGGTCCGTTTACTCGATGTTTAAGAGCTTGGCCACTCCTTGTCACGTGACCACTCGCCCCTCCTTTGCCTCACAGGTGTAAGGCATCTCGCACTACTCTTGCTGCACAACTGCATGCTGGGCGCTGTAGTTCACTGATTGCGCTCAATCAGTATAGAGTCATCAAAAACAGCAAGTGCTGCCAACAGTGATTCCAGGCCGTCCCCGCAGTCACGCAGCAAATGAAAGCAACCCTTTGTCCTCCTTGTCAGGCAGATCGATTCTGCCTCCTCTCTCCCCATGCGCATCTCATCACCAAATGTGAATCCAGCACCGGGGGGGCGACGCAATTGCAGTTCATGCAAAACACCAGAGAGGCAGGTTTGATGCGTAGCTCCTGATCGAGAGGGCGGCCACAATGCCAGTGCCTGCTTTACTGGCGATACACAACACCAATCTCTTTACCCCAAATGAAAGAGTGTGACCAGCTCCGGAGGTTAAAAAGGCAGCTTTATTTTCGTAGGTGAGCAGAAGGTCCCTGAAACGCTAGGCAGACGCGTTTCAGACATAAAATGTCTTTCTTCAGTGCCCGTCTCAGATGTGTCCTTCTTGTTAACGGGGGTCCGTTTACTCGATGTTTAAGAGCTTGGCCACTCCTTGTCACGTGACCACTCGCCCCTCCTTTGCCTCACAGGTGTAAGGCATCTCGCACTACTCTTGCTGCACAACTGCATGCTGGGCGCTGTAGTTCACTGATTGCGCTCAATCAGTATAGAGTCATCAAAAACAGCAAGTGCTGCCAACAGTGATTCCAGGCCGTCCCCGCAGTCACGCAGCAAATGAAAGCAACCCTTTGTCCTCCTTGTCAGGCAGATCGATTCTGCCTCCTCTCTCCCCATGCGCATCTCATCACCAAATGTGAATCCAGCACCGGGGGGGCGACGCAATTGCAGTTTATGCAAAACACCAGAGATGCAGGTTTGATGCGTAGCTCCTGATCGAGAGGGCGGCCACAATGCCAGTGCCTGCTTTACTGGCGATACACAACACCAATCTCTTTACCCCAAATGAAAGAGTGTGACCAGCTCCGGAGGTTAAAAAGGCAGCTTTATTTTCGTAGGTGAGCAGAAGGTCCCTGAAACGCTAGGCAGACGCGTTTCAGACATAAAATGTCTTTCTTCAGTGCCCGTCTCAGATGTGTCCTTCTTGTTAACGGGGGTCCGTTTACTCGATGTTTAAGAGCTTGGCCACTCCTTGTCACGTGACCACTCGCCCCTCCTTTGCCTCACAGGTGTAAGGCATCTCGCACTACTCTTGCTGCACAAGAGTAGTATGGTCAGTGACATCACTCATGACATCACTGATGTCATTTGAGATGTCATCAGTGATGTCATCAGTGATGTCACTGACCATGTCATGAGTGATGTAATATGTGACGTCATCAGCAGTGGATTGCGGGCACGCGAGTTATAGTTAGCTGAACTAACTATAACAGGGGAATTTCATTGGTTTTTTACGAGTAAAATGTCCAGCTAACTATAACGTGTGTGAAACCTCTGTTTTTTTCAGTGAATTTGCAAGGTTTTTTAAATGCTAATTGCTAACTATAACGTGTGTGAAACCTATGGTTTTTTCAGTGAATTTGCAAGGTTTTTTAAATGCTAATTCCTAACTATAACGTGTGTGAAACCTATGGTTTTTTCATTGAATTTCAAAGGTTTTTTAAATGCTAATTTTTGTATTTTTTAATTATATTTATTAAATATTTCTTTTTAAAAAATTTCCCTATGTATACATTTATATATTGTTTGTATCCTTTAATTTTGTGTGGCTCATTTTTTTTTTTAAGTTTTAATTAAGTTAAAGTTGAACAGCATAGTTAATATCTTCTATTAAGTTATGACCACTTTTTTTTTTATATATAAATTCTTAGGGTGCGCGCTCAGAGCGCGCACCTAGTACGTTTGCGTACATTTTTTATGAATTCCGGCGTACGTTATTTACGTACGCATACATACGTTTTACTGCGCGCTCGGAGCGCGCACCTAGTACGCATGCGTACGTACGCATGCTTACGTGCGTCGTACGTACTGCACGCGGTACACTTCCGTATACGCGTAGAGTACGCGCGCTGACGTTCACGCATACACACGTGCTGCGTATGCGCGTTACGTACGCGCACAAGACTAATGCGCATGCGCGCGTACGCGTTCGCGCATGCGTAATTGCACCGTGCGCGCTGGGAGCTTGCTCCGTACGTGCACCTCGGGGTATGTGATGAGTAAAACAACACTTTTAATTGGTTTTCATTACTTTCAGTTTCATATTGTTTCAACACCACACCCAATCCCCTCATGACAAGTCATGTGGTCCAGAAACATCACTTTTCATTGGTTCAAAGTACTTTTAGTTCCAGATTCTTCCCAAATCACACCCACCCCCCTCATTGTTAGTTCTGATTCCCTAGGAGAAGGAGCTAATCTGTGTGTTGAGATACAATGGCAGAGCAGCAGCCATCTTCTGAGAGTGAACAGGACACTCTTGAGAGACAGAGGCAGAGGAAGCAGAAAGACTCCTTCATATGGCAGTTTTTCACTTTTCCAGAGGGACAAAAGAAGGTGAATGCACCAAAGGTGACCTGCAAACTGTGTCAGCGCGTCTTGTCACGTGGGAATCCTAACAAGAAGTACTCTTTTAGTATTCATACTATGACGAGGCACGTTGAGGCAATGCATCCAGTGACTTTTCGTTGAGCTTCTGGAGCAAACCCTCCACCTGCTCAGCCGACGACATCTGCAGCAGCTCAGCCGAGCGCATCTTCGGCAGCTCAGGAGAGCACTCTGGATATTCGTCCTTGTTTTGGGAGGATGAGTACACGGTGCATGGATTGTGGTCTTCTTATTACTATGGGTGAGAGCAGTATTGATCTCATTCAGAGGAAATTTGAGGAGCACCCTTGCACTAGGCCATAATTTTCTTTTTTTTTTTTCATTTTTCTCTTCCTCTGTCCCTACATTAACTCAAGGGCTCTTTTTAGAGCCACCTAAAATCAAAACACAAATACTTGTTTTTTAGAGTCTATTTCTTTTTTTTTTTTTAGAGTGCGCGCACCCAGCGCGCACCCAATGGGTTTTTTTTTTTAAAAAAAAAATCATTTTTTTTACCTTTAGTAAACCTTCAGGGACTCCCTGAGAAAGAGAGGGGAGTGGCAAAGTAATTAAAAAAGAGATGGTGTACATTTCACAGATGAAGGGAAGAGAGTCTTCCTATTAAACTTTAAACTCTGCATCAGTATTTATGTATAGGTACCCAAAAAAGATAATAGCTCATTTTAGTGCTGCATTAGAATTGCCTGTATTTACAAGGAGAGGAAAAGACACACAAACATGCTTAGCCTCTCCTTGTAAATATGGAAAAGCACCCTGCGCAACTAGTTCGTCAAGAAAATTGACGTAGTGGTGGCGCAGGTGGCTTGTAAATGTGCCCCAGAGATGTTAAGGAAATTAAGGGTAAAACAGACAAACCAAGAGTGACAGATACAGACACAGAGAGCAAACAACTGAGAAGGAGTAAGGCAGTTAAAAAGACTAAGACATATGGATACAGAAAAAGAAACATGGATGAAAAATTTGTGATGGAGGTAGTAAAGGTATGGGAGTAGTATAGAAGGAGTGAGGAAGTTACAAAAGAGTAGTAAAGCAGGAAGAGAGAGTGAGAAGAGAAATGAGAAAAGTAGAGTAAGGAGAGGTGAAGAAAAGGAAGCATGAAACGAAACCAGTGACACATACAGATATTTTAAACTTACCTGACCATCAAAATAAATAATTTAGAATTAAATGTTTTTATTTAATTGCAAAGATAACTGAATAACATCTTCTAAATTTTCTTTCTAGTTCTGAAAAAAAGAAAAAAAGTATTAATATTCAACAATACACTTTATTAAACAGTACATGTTTTTTCATATTTAGCAAAGCAATGTTTTGCCCTTTTTTTGCTGTTTTCAGAATGTTTTGATTTTCACTGAAAATAGTGAAATCAATTGTATTCATCATTTAACAGCGGGCAAAAAAAAAAACCAATCTGAAAGATTGTTTAAAAAAGCCCCAAATGTATCCTCACTAAAACATACCTTAATAGAAATGTTAAAAATACATTTTAAGAAGAATAACAATTTCCAAAAAATAACGTCTGTAAACCTTGTTACAAAAGAACATTTTCCAAAATATTATCTGTCAAAGAAGTCCACAATTGTTTGTTTTACCTTTCCTTACGGCCAAATGGTAAGTTTAAATTCTCTTTTGAGCGAAATATCCAATTTAAATCCTTTTAATTTTAATAATGCTTTCTTCCAATGATGATGTTAGTATTTAAAATTTGGGTTTCAGAAAAATTAGGTAACAATTGGGTAAATCATAAGGCAAAGGTTGCTTGAAAATCAATTGAGAATCATTACACAGTGTCCATCCTTTTTGACATTTAAGATAAACTGTGTAATGACCAGAAGTTATAGAAGGTCCATCATGAAAAATTATTGCAACTGCAACAAAAGTTTTTCCAGATATTGATAATTGTTGTCCTGTAAACTTCTTTATTAAAGTGTCCAATTTTGAACCATCAGCTCTACAACGTTACATCATTAAAATTACATACTGTCCATATTTATTTAAAAATAACGTTGACAACATGTCTGATTTACATTGAGAACATTCCATGTTGTGATTAGCATCTTTAACTAATTTACTAAAAGTCACTGTTTTACTCTCTGGTAATGGTAAATATATGAACCTTTCAGAATCAACATTACTACTGCTTGTGTTCATACAGTTATCACAACAATGTTCCCATTTATAAGAGACACCAAATACATTTTCTACTTTTACCCCTTCATCTTCCAGTACCATCAGGATATACATCAAGAATTCCTGTGCATCTTGCTGGACATTTTGTGTAAACTGTGTACATCCAGAACATACATCTAAAAGATTTCTAACATCAGAAGCACTTTCTATTTTAGTTTTATCATTACTCAGCTTCTCATAGAGGAGACTCAGCAAAGAACAGAATCTTTTTTCATGATTTAGTGTTATCTGTTCTTGCAAAAAATCAAGATAAAATACAACATTCAGCACTACATTTGCGTAGCAGTTGACACCAGAGCTATTTTCAAAATGATAACCAACAACCTCTTCCACACTGTCCTTTTTCTTTTTGCTTGCAGTCACATCACTATCTTTTTCTTTTCTCTTCTGTACACCCTCATTACAGATATTCTCAAATCTCCTTTTCCGACAAACAACACGTTTTTCAAACACAGGACACTGACCTAAATGAGGAGCATAGCTTCTTCTTAATCTATTATACTCCTTTACACAGTTTGCATCAGCACTTACTTTTGAATCATCAAAGTCTATCATGAATAAACCAGATAATTTTTTCACGCGTGACAAAGCAACATATGCCATACCTTCTTTAAACACAGTAGATCCAATGTTTACAAAAGCACTATCAACAGTTAATCCTTGAGATTTGTGAATAGTTACAGCATATGCTAGAGAAAACGGAAACTGCTTCCTACGCACATATAAGTCTTTCACAAGCAAGAAACGAACTGAACAACGACAAATGTCTTTAACCTCTTGTATCTGATCAAATTTTATTTTTAAACATTCAATTCCAACTTTTTTCTGGTAATTAATAAAACCCACAACTCTTCCCATAGCTCCATTCACTAAACCTTTCTCTACATCCAAATTCCGTCTTAAAATTACTCTACAGTTCATACACACATAAAGATTCTTTTCCAAACCTGCTGTTTTTGAAATGTTTTTCTCCAGAGAATCCAATTTAGTACCCAATTTGCCTGTCAATATAACAGTTATTCGTTCATGTTCTATTTTATCCACAGCTTCCAGTTTTATGATCTCTTCATTTTCCAATTTAAAAAGTTCTTGATTGAATACAGAGCATTCATGTAGTGTTGGCATTAAGCAGATTACAGTATTTTTTTTCTGCAATTTCCTTGTATATTTTCTCTGGAACTATTTCTTCTGTTGGAAACAAATTACTCAGCAATCGACTCTGTAATGCTTTTCTGCCATGTTCTGTGAGTAGTCCAATTCTTATATCTTTCAGAATACTTGCATAGTCCTCATCATTGGCTTGCCTCATGTTGGTAATGAGTTCCTTATACTCAAAATATGTCCAAATATTTACATTGCCTATACTTCCTAATGACGTTTTTGTGTCTTCATGTGTAAGTGTATGGAATACCGGTTGTCCTTTAACTGGAGTAAGTTGCAAAAGATCTCCAAAAACTATGACGTGTTTTCTTCCAAATAGGACGTCAAAGTCTGTCTTCAGAATTTGCTGCATTCTTAAATGCACAAAGGCAAGCATTAAGTTTAATACCATGCGAACCTCATCAATAATGAGTACTTTCATTTTCTTCAATACTCTTGAAACTTCCAAGCATGCTTCTCCTGCTAGTTTGTGGTACTGTATTTTGTTCTCATGCTCTACTGGTAACATTAGCAAACGATGTAAGGTAACTCCTTTGATGTTATACGCGGCTAACCCAGTTGGAGCAGTAACAACACAAGACAAAATGGAATCCATTTTCTTCTGTAGGTAGCTTCTAATTACATTAATTAAGAAACTTTTTCCAGTTCCTGCTTGTCCACTTACATACATTCTCATTGGTTCAAAAGATGTGCATGAGCACTCTTTATTTTCATGTAGTAATCCGTGATCAATTTTTTGTCTGACTTCTTCATAAATTTGTTTTTGTTCTTCATTCAGTTGCTCCTCCAAATATGTTAAGTCTACTAAATCTTCCTGAGCTTGATTCATAGCTGTTTCCACTTCGTTCATAGCTATTGCTGCTTCATTTTCGATGATCGGTTGTCCTAGAGGATCTTGACTGAATGTCCCAGAACTTTGACTGTCTTGAGAACTGTCTCTAGCTACTTCAGCTGCAATTGTTGCTTCTTGTTCAATTTCTTCATTTAACATTTGAACATAAGTTGTGAAAGTACTGCATTCGACGCTGTCTTTGCTAGCATTGAAGGAATCTTCATAGCTCTGAAATTCTCCAAGTAGTTCGTCCTCTGAACGCCATGGTTTAAACAGCTGCAAAAGTGCCAAGTAGTAAAATTCCTTTTTATCAGGAGTGTCGCAACTCAGCTTTCGGTGATTTATCAAACTTCCTTTTGTTTGCTTCACCAAACATCCTTCCTCACCAATCACTTTATATTTTCCATTGTTGATATCTTCTGTGACATTCCGTTTAAAAATAAAGTTCTGCAGCACTTCATAGAGACACATATTCTCAAGGTGATGACTTCTTTGTGGGTAATATGTGTCCAACATGTTTGTTCTTAAAATGTCTGTACTTTCTGGTTCGAACTCTGCTAAATACTCAATTTCTCGAATAGATTTCAGTACCCGATTTCGCATTCCTGCAAGACCTAAACTTGCCCAAATTATTCTTCTGGATTTTGAGTACAGACTTGCAGATGATAACCTATCTGAGCATTCGTAGGATCCAATTTCTCGATGCGATAACATCTTTAAACTGAAACTGTATAGCTTCTTACTGACAGTCTTCTCGTGAGAAATCTCTTCCCACATTTCCTTCAATTCCGTTTTCTCAGATTTAGTGATGTAAGATGTGACATAGCGAGCAACAGCAATAGAATTGTCAGCCACTTACTGTATATCCATGTTAGCATTCCACATGGATAAAATGACTGCGTTGTAGTCATTTATATATTTTGACTCTTCTTTTCTTCTTAGATTGTAGGTATGTTTAGGCGATTTTCTTGTAATAGTATGTTGCACAGCTGACATAAAACTGTTTACTCTTCCTTTTGAAAGAACAGGTCGTGGAAATCCAAATCGACATTTTGTGTAGAATTTATCTTTATTCTTGTACTTTCGTCGACAGTATTTTCCACACCGATGACTTTGGAAACGTAAAACTTGCTCTTTTAAATTTTTCTCTTCTGTGCTTTTAGGTATAGCACATGTTGCATATCCTTCGATGAAACTTAAAACTGCATCATCAGAATCTGTTCCAAATTTTGGAGCATCCTTGATCCACAACAGCATATGAATATGAGGAGCACCTCTGGGTTGGTACTCTTTTCTCCAAAAGAAATCCACAACTTCTCCAAGAGGTGGATTTTTTTTATTGCAGATGAAGGACATCATAGCCTCAAATCTATGATTGAAATATCTGCAAACATTAACCGGATCCAATGAGCACAATTCTCCTGCTGTCTTGTATTGGATGTTTTCAATATTTGAATTTGCCTCTCGAACAAAATCCAGAAGATCATCCCAAGCGTACTCAGCACAGCTTAGGGTAAGGAACCATGTAGGAGTTCCTAAATTCCGCAACATACATTTCAATTCTCCATGGCGTCGGTACCAATATTCATTCGTCCCACGCTGACAAGCCATCAAATTGATCAATTGAGATTCCAAATGATCATCTCACTGTTGCACTTTGTTCATAAAATCCTTTGCAGTCACATTACGTGGATGTACTCCAGTTTTCAAAATGTGATTTACTGCATAAGATAGTGCTGACAAGTCACTTTCAAATACAAGATGGAACAAATAAGGAATACTTTGACGAAATCTCGAATCTTCTGCATATAGTCTTGTAGTCCGATACTCAGAAGCAGGAATCTGTACTGGAAGTTCATCATATCGTCCTCCTTCTCCTGTAGGAAACAGCTGGGGAAAACAACGAGCTTCCAAGCTCTCCTCCCATACACTCACGGGAGTTCCTTGTGCTTTCTTCATCTGAAACAGATCAATAGCGTTTCCCATAACTTCTTTAGAATGTAGAGGATGTATGCTGAAATGTTCATAAATTTCTTCTTCTTTTGACTTATCCACTTTTTCAAGTTGCCCAGTTGGTATTCCTGTGTCTTCTAATATTTCTTCTTCATCTTCATCCATATAAATGGCTTCATACCATTTATTATTTTTTTTCAAATACAAATTTGCTCTTTGTACTTTTCGTACATCCACCAGCTCCTGCCAAATTTTCTTATTCTTTGTAGCTACACCATTAACCAGAATAACTAATGGTTCAGTTTCCAAAGTATCTGCATCAATTGTTTCCATATTGTTTTTCAAATCCAATGGCAAATAGACAACTCTTCCTTTTAAACCTCTTTGGAAATCCGAAGGAGGTAATTTACCAGTTTTTGGCTCCATACGCACTATGGTCTGAAACGGATAGACACATTGAATGAGTATAGACTCATACGTATTTAAATCAGAAAGTTCGGGAGGAATATCAACCTATTCTAAATTATTATGTACAGCTCTAGCTGGCATTCTATTTTCTTCTAACTTGTTATAACAGTATTTACAAATACGCTGATCTTCACCCAAATCAAAACAATTTTCCAGAAATATATATGTTGCAAAATCTTTCCACTTATAATTATCTTCATTTTCACTTTTTTTATACAGATCAACATTCCTTGTTTGATTTTTATAATGGCTTCTCCGGCAACAAATACAAGTAATATTTGGTCTTTCATTAGAGATGATAGTAAATTTTGTCATTTCATCCTCAAAATTTTTACTAACAGTGAGTTCTACATTCTCTTCCACATTTTCATCAATCACTGTGTCATTTTCTACACTTTCTTGCTCTGGACCAAAGTAACAAAACTGAATCTCATCAGTAACCTTCACTACATCTGATACAGATCCACGGAACAGAGCATTATTCAACTCATTTAACTTTAGTGCTGGACTTTTAGCAAAATACAATGTTCTCACAAACTTTCTCATTTCAGTATGATGAACAGCCAGCATCCTAAAATGGTGAAAAACACTTTGACACACTTTCCTAGATAGACAAGCCAGAGAATGTCCTTGCAAACCAGTATTCTCTCTCACTCTGCATGGATCTAGTCTTTGAAGCACCTTAATTTTCTGTTTAACACTCTTTTTACTATATTCTCTTAGAAAGTCACATAATTTATCAATAGATTCCTGACGCACAGTACAAATACTGCTACAATTCCAAGTGTACACTGGGGCTTTAGGACGTCTCCCCATAACCTCATCAGCCATCACTTGTTCCTTATTTCTTGGAACCATTTTCTCCTTTTCCATTACACAACCATCCTTAACTTCATAAGCTCTACCATTGGTGTCAACTGCATGCAACAAACTATTACTTTGAAGATAACTCTCTTCATTAAAAAATGGTTCAGTACTTGAACTATGCTTCCATTCTCCTAAGAACACTTTACAAAAGTTTTTTTTTTGACTTCTCTTTTCCTTTTGATTTGTGACTTCATTGCATTCACTAATTTATCTAATCTACGCATCCTGTTCAAAATTAAAATGAATAGTTTTTTTTTATTTCTAATGCCTTGGTAGCAATACTTTCAATGAATTTCTTTTTCTTATAAAATTTCGTTTTTTTCTTATATTTTTTCACATCCTTCAGCAAATTTAACATCACTCTTCTCTGAAACATTTTTCGACTAATGTTTTTAAAATCTATCTTCGTGTTAAGTCACTCTTCCTAACTTCTGAGTCTATATTAGCATTTTGTTTTTGCTGTCGACTCTGTTGTTGTTTTGTACTTGAAACACTGTTTGAATGTATCTTTCGATTTTTTTTTTTTTTTTAAGATATTTTTTTAAAATTCTTTAGTTTGCTTACCAGAAGACTTTTTCTGTTTTCCAACACATGCTTCGCCTCCTATTTTTTTTTTATCAGTCGTCTTCAAATATAGTTGTTGTTTCTTTTCTTTTCTTTTTCTTGACTTTATAGGCATCTTTATATTTTTTCACTGTTGCTCAGCAATACCTGCAAAAAACAAAAAAAAAACACCTTTATGTAATTTAAATTCATTAAAAAAAATGTTTAAAACTTTTCAAATCCTATCACATGAGCTGATCCTTTCCTACGAGTCAAACTCTTACAAAATAGAAGAAACATGAATTAAATCTCTGACAACAATTCCTGTGTGCACACAGACTCATGGTGTGATTCTAGGCACCACAGCCTGACACATGTTCATTCTAGTTTAGACAGGCAGAAAGGAGCACATGTCCTAACAGCTCCTTGAGACCATGACCATGTGTTAGAGGGTGACTGATTAGACTAGAGCAAAGGAAATGAGCCTTGGTGACGTTGAATCTGTTTGCGTTACACACTACTATCTGAAACACCACACTGAGCTGACTATTACGCATGGGAGTGTAGAAGAAGCTGCTGCGTGTGTGGCAAAGAGTGTGTTTCTGGAGACTGTGTATTGTCAGCTGCAAGAGAGATCTGCATGGAGACTCCCACAACTGCATGAAGAGTACAGACATGTGTGTAAGAGTACATGTGTAGTAAGGGTTAATTGGAGTTTTCAACATGTAGGAACCACCTCAGCCATTGCAAGAATTGATGAAAAATCTACCATGCTATTTTCAAATGTGTTTGCATTTGCCTCACATTTTTGAGATACTGATTTCTGCTGAGTGCTAACCAACACATTGGAAGAAAACAAGATGGGCCTTTCCTGAATGTGCAAGTTTTACAGAACAACAGCAACACAAATTAAAACACTGACAACAATTCCTGTGTGCACACAGACTCATGGTCTGATTCTAGACAGAAAGAGATATTTCCTTTGGCAATTTGAAAGCACATTTACTACTGGGGTAGAGCAAGTGATCATTACTGTAACAGCCTGACACATGTTCCTTCTAGTTTAGACAGGCAGAAAGGAGCACATGTCCTAACAGCTCCTTGAGACCATGACCATGTGTTAGAGGGTGAGTGATTAGACTAGAGCAAAGGAAATGAGCCTTGGTGACGTTGAATCTGTTTGCGTTACACACTGCTATCTGAAACACCACACAGAGCTGACTATTACGCATGGGAGTGTAGCAGAAGCTGCTGCGTGTGTGCAAAGAGTGTGTTTCTGGAGACTGTGTATTGTCAGCTGCAAGAGAGATCTGCATGGAGACTCCCACAACTGCATGAAGAGTACAGACATGTGTGTAAGAGTACATGTGTGGTAAGGGTTAATTGGAGTTTTCAACATGTAGGAACCACCTCAGCCATTGCAAGAATTGATGAAAAATCTACCATGCTATTTTCAAATGTGTTTGCATTTGCCTCACATTTTTGAGATACTGATTTCTGCTGAGTGCTAACCTACACATTTTTAGAAAATTTGCTGGGCCTTTCCTGAATGTGCAAGTTTTACAGAACAACAGCAACACAAATTAAAACGCTGACAACAATTCCTGTGTGCACACAGACTCATGGTCTGATTCTAGGCAGAAAGCGATATTTCCTTTGGCAATTTGAAAGCACATTTACTACTGGGGTAGAGCAAGTGATAATTACTGTAACAGCCTGACACATGTGCCTTCTACTTTAGACAGGCAGAAAGGAGCACATGTCCTAACAGCTCCTTGAGGCCATCACCATGTGTTACAAAAAACAAGCTGCCCCTTTCCTGTGAGTGCAAGAGTAATAGAGCAAGACCAACCCAAATCAAATCTCTGTTTACATTTCCTGTGTGCTCACTGTCTCATGGTATGATTCTAGGTAGAAAACAGTATTCCTGGGTGATACCAGTACACATTAACTTATAATGAAGACATACTCCATAATATATAACATGTTCAAGCCACTTAAATATCTTCCTTAACATAAAATGTAAAACACAACTTTTAAAGTGGTAGGAAAATGTACCATACTATTTTCAAATGTGTTTGCATTTGCCTCTCATTGGTCAGTAAATGATTTCTGCTGAATGCTAACCATCACACTTTAAGATAACAAACTACCCCTTTTCTGCGAGTGCAAGGCTAACGGAACAAAAGCAACACGAATTAAATCTCTGTCAACAAATCCTGCGTGCAGACAGACTCATGATGTGATTCTAGGCACAAAACAATATTCCTCACTGATACCACTACACCTTAACTTACAGTGAAGACATACTCCATAATATCTTACACGTTCAAGATAGTTAAATATCTTCTAAACCACAAAATGTAAAACACAACTTTAAAACAAGAATGACAATTCTATTATTTATATCAAAATACACCACATACTTCCCCTCTCAAACTCATAACCCACCTTTAAAATTAATTAGTTGAGAAAGCAATGTGGCACTCAAACAGCAGATTATCAGAGCCAGAATCTCAGAGCTGTACACCTCTCTCCTCTCTCCACAACCAGTAAATGGCAATTGTTCCCTCTCTTTTTTCCCACATATACATGTTAATGTAAAATCACAGTCCTTCCCACATTTTTTCAAATGGAATCACACATTTCTATTGGTTGCAACTTTCAACCCCTTTGCAAATCATCCCTTCCCCCAACATGACTTCTGCCTGCTACCATAGCAACAGCTCATGGAACACAGGTGTGAGCAGAGAGGTCAGAAGTTCAGCAGACAATGTTTCAAATCCAAAGAGCAAGAGTGCTTGACTTTTCAAACCTAACAGCAAATCCAAAGTAATGTTCAGTGGGAACACATTTTTCTGAACCAATCCAAAACATGCTTTTAAAAATGTAAACCTACAGCCTAGTTTTTAGTGTAGAATGGTTTGAAACAGCCAATGAGTTCTTTTTATTTAAAAAAAGTATGTATGCCTCCATTTTTCAACTGTCTTTCTTTTCATATTGCCATTCTACTGAAAGACACCTCCTGAGTGCATCCTTTTCTCCGTGAAAGATGTTCACAGTGTGGATTGTAGGTCATAGCTATGTCTTCTGGAGTGAAAAATTTGCAGAAAAAAGAGGTATGGTGAGAGACCTTGCTTTGCCAAATGTAGACATTAAATGGATTGGTCAGAGAGGGTTAAAGTGGCACCAATTAATGCCTTTGGTGAAAACCTTTCTACATCTCCCACAGCCTAACCATATTATTGTGCACTGTGGTGGAAATGACCTAGGCACTTTAACTGGGGTAGGTCTGGAAATGCTTATTAAGGACACCTTTGTGCAATTGATGTCACTTTTTCCACAAACTGCCTTTGTATATTCTAATATATGCCAAAGGCAAAAGTGGAACTGGTCCAACCAATTTTGTCCGTAGATTGACAAAGCAAAAAAGCACGTCAATAAGTCTGTTTCTGCTTTCCTCAGAGACTATGGTATGGGTTCTATATACCACAACAACTTGCGTTACAACATGCAAGACATTTATAGAGGAGACGGTGTACATTTCAATGATGAAGGGAATAGAGTCTTCCTCTTGAACTTTAGACTCTGCATCGGTACTTACTTGTAGGTACCAAAAAACACTCAATGAACACAAGGGCTCTTTTTAGAGCCACCTAATATCTTAACACTTAAAAGTGATTTTTATTTCTATTTTTTTTAATGTTTTTTTCGGGTGCGCGCTGGGTGCGCGCACCTCGCGATGTTTTTAAAAAAAATTAAAATCTATTTTTTTTGCCCTTCGTGGTCCTACTGTGCCCCCCTGAAAATGGCTAGGGGGTCTAGAACTCCCTACCCTGCCCCCTGTTCACGGTCTCCACCTTTCCTTTTTAGTGCGACAGACAAAATGGCGGCCGACACTTCCTGATTTCGACCGATTCGAATGTCTACTGACATGTAACAACCAATCACAATTATGCTCGCGCACGGCAGGGTGCGCGCACAGGGCTTGCTCAGTGCGCGCACCCTGCGCGCGTATAGATATTGATATGCTTTCACATGCTATTTTCTCAGGAAATACTGAACAGATTTACACCAGACCTGCAAAAGGCACTTCCTTGACCTTATGGCTACCTCTCTGCCAAATTTCAAGTAATTCTGTTCAGCCGTTCGGGCTGTAGCTGTGTCTAAAGGTCCTATGGAAAAATGCATAGGGAAAACGCGTTTTGGGACCCCCCTTTTTTCTTAGCCCCTGCTTGACGAATCACCCCGAGACTTTCAGGGTAGGAGCTGAACGGAGCGCCCCATTAGTTTTGAAAATTGCACGAGGATTCATCAACCAGCGCCAATGTTATTCAAAATAGAATTTTGAGATTTCCTATGGAAACTCGGTCCTAACTATAACTATCTACTGGCGACCGCCAGTAGATAATATATATATATATATATATATATATATATATATATATATATATTACCTACTGGCGGTCGCCAGTAGGTAGTTATAGTTAGGACCCTGTTTCCATAGGAAAACCGCAACATTCTATTTGGAATAACTTTGGCGCCGGTCGACGAATCCTCGCGAAATTTTCAAAACTAATGGGGCGCTACGCTCCGCTCCTACCCTGAAAGTCTCGGGGGGATTCGTCAAGCGGGGGCTGAGATAAAAGGGGGGTCCCAAAACGCGTTTTTCCCATGCATTTTTCCATAGGACCTTTAGACACAGCTACAGCCCGAACGGCTGAACAGAGTTCCTTGAAATTTGGCAGAGAGGTAGTCTACAGGTCAAGGAAGTGCCTTTTGTAGGTTTGGTGTAAATCTGTTCAGTAGATTCTGAGAAAATAGCCTTTAAATCAATATATATATCTGAGCCAGCTTACGGTGCGTTTACGGTGCGCTTACCGTACGCGTACGGTGACGTGCGCGAGCGCGATTCTGATTGGCTGTTAGATCTTAGTAAACATTCGAATCGGTCGAAACCAGGAAGCGGCGGCCGCCATTTTGTGTGTTTCACTCAGAAAAAAAAGGGTGATAACTTGAAAAGGGGGCAAGGAAGAGAGTTACAGACCCCCTAACATTTGAAAGGGAGTCAAAGAAGGACAGAAAAGTACAAAAAAAACATTTATTAATTTTAAAAAAAATCGCGGGGTACGCGTACGGTAAGCTCACCGTACGCGTACGGTAAAAAAAAAAAAAAAAATGAAATGAAATGCAGATTTAAGTGTTTAGATATTAGGGGGCTCTAAAAAGAGCCGTTGTGTTTATTAAGTGATTTTTTAGTGGTACCTACAAGTAAGTACCGATGCAGAGTCTAAGGTTCAAGAGGAAGACTCTGTTCCCTTCATCAGTGAAGTGTACACCATCTCCTCTATAAATGTCTTGCATGTCGTAACGCAAGTTGTTGTGGTAAATGGAACCCATACCATAGTCACGGAGGAAAGCAGAAACAGATTTGTTGACGTGCTTTCTTGCTTTGTCAATATGTGGACAAAAATGATTGGACCAGTTCCATTTTTGCCTTTGGCATATGTTAGAAAACACAAAGGCAGTTTTAGGGAAAAGTGAAAACAGTTGTGCAAAGGTCTCCTTCATAAGCATTTCCAGACCTACCCCAGTCAAAGTGCCTAGGTCATTGCCACCACAGTGCACTATTATGAGGTCAGGGTGTTGGATTTGCATGAAGGATTTCACCAATGGCATTAATTGGTGCCACTTTAACCCTCTCTGACCAATCCATTTAATGTCTACATTTGGCAAAGCAAGGTCACTCACCATACCTCTTTTTTCTGCATACTTTTCACTCCAGAAAACATAGCTGTGCCCTACAATCCACACTGTGAACATCTTCCAAGGAGATCTGGATGCACTCAGGAGGTGTATTTCAGTAGAATGGGAAAATGAAATGAAAGACAGTTTGGAAATGGAGGCATACATATTTTTTTTAAATAAAATGAACTCATTGGCTGTTTCATACCATTCTACACTAAAAACTAGGCTGTGTGTGTCAATTTATAGAAGCATGATTTGTATTGGTACAGAAAAATGTGTTACCAAAGAACATTAGTATGGATTTGCTGTTAGGTTAGAAAAGTCAAGCACTCTTGCTCATTGAAAATGAAACATTGTGTGGTGAACTTCTGACCTGACTGTAGACAGCAGTGTTTTAAGAGCTGTTGCTATGGTAGCAGGCAGAAGTCAAGTTGGGGGAAGGGTACTAGGCTGAAGTCAAGTTGGGGGAAGGGTACTTTTGGAAAAGGGTTGGGTTTTCAACCAATAGAAATGTGTGATTACATTTGAAAAAAAGGGGGAAGCACTGAGATTTGAACCTAACATGTATATGTGTGGAAAAAGAGAGGGAAATATTGCCATTATCTGGTTCTGCTGAGAGGAGAGAGGTGTACAGAACAGAGATCCTGGCTCTGATAATCTGCTGTTTGAGTGCCACATTTCTTTCACAACTAACTAATTTTAAAGGTGAGTTAAGAGTTTGAGAGGGGATGTATATGGTAAATTAAGAAATGAATAATAGCATTGGAATTCCTTTTGTTGAAGTTGTGTTTATCATTTTGTGTTTTGGGAGAAATTTAAATGTGAGGAACATGTAAAATAATATGGACTATGTTTTCACCATAAATTAAGGTGTCCTGGTATAAATAAGGAATACTTTTAGGGTTTGAGGTTCCAGTCAGTAATGCAAATACATTCAGCATCACTAAGGCTGGTTGCCCTTGCTGGAGTGTAGTCAGTCACCCAGGTTACACATGTTGCTGGTCTCAGAAAGCTGTTTGGTATTGCTCTGGTGATTTTACATTTGCATTAGATGGAAAGGGGGAGCTATTTTTTTATGCAGAAGCAGACTCTTAGCACACAGCCAGCTGCTTATCCTGTGGAATCATGCACAGTATTCACAACCGAGTGGGGTTTGAGGTTGCAGTCAGTAATGCAAATACATTCAGCATCACTAAGGCTGGTTGCCCTTGCTAGAGTGTAGTCAGTCACCCAGGTTACACATGTGTCTGGTCTGAAAAAGCTGTTTGGACATGTGCTTTTTTAAGAATATGAAAAGTGGATTAGAAATGTGTCAGATTGTAAAAGTACTTATCTTTTGCCAAAAAAAAGAGTAGTAAGTGTGCTTTCAAATTGGCAAAGAAATTTCGTTTTCTGACTAATATGAAAACATGACTCTGTGTGCAAAGAGGAATTACAGGCAGAGATTTATTGCGTATTGCTCTGGTAATTTTACAGTTGCATAAGTAGGAAAGAGGGAACTATTTTTTTTATGCAGAAGCAGACTCTTAGCACACACCCAGCTGCTTACCCTGTGGAATCATGCACAGTATTCACAACCAAGTGGGGTTTGAGGTTGCAGTCAGTAATGCAAATACATTCAGCATCACTAAGGCTGGTTGCCCTTGCTGAAGTGTAGTCAGTCACCCAGGTTACACATGTTGCTGGTCTCAAAAAGCTGTTTGGACATGTGCTTTTTTGAGAATCTGAAAAGTGGATTAGAAATGTGTCAGATTGTAAAAGTACTTATCACTTGCCAAAAAAAAGAGTAGTAAGTGTGCTTTCAAATTGGCAAAGAAATTTCGTTTTCTGACTAATATGAAAACATGACTCTGTGTGCAAAGAGGAATTACAGGCAGAGATTTATTGCGTATTGCTCTGGTAATTTTACAGTTGCATTAGTAGGAAAGGGGGAGCTATTTTTTTGTGCAGAAGCAGACTCTTAGCACACAGCCAGCTGCTTATCCTGTGGAATCATGCACAGTATTCACAACCGAGTGGGGTTTGAGGTTGCAGTCAGTAATGCAAATACATTCAGGATCACTAAGGGTGGTTGCCCTTGCTGGAGTGTAGTCAGTCACCCAGGTTACACATGTTGGTGGTCTCAAAAAGCTGTTTGGACATGTGCTTTTTTAAGAATCTGAAAAGTGGATTCAAAATGTGTCAGACTTTAAAAGTACTTATCAATTGGCAAAAAAAAAGAGTAGTAAGTGTGCTTTCAAATTGGCAAAGAAATTTCGTTTTCTGACTAATATGAAAACATGACTCTGTGTGCAAAGAGGAATTACAGGCAGAGATTTATTGCGTATTGCTCTGGTAATTTTACAGTTGCATAAGTAGGAAAGGGGGAACTATTTTTTTTATGCAGAAGCAGACTCTTAGCACACAGCCAGCTGCTTATCCTGTGGAATCATGCACAGTATTCACAACCGAGTGGGGTTTGAGGTTGCAGTCAGTAATGCAAATACATTCAGCATCACTAAGGCTGGTTGCCCTTGCTGGAGTGTAGTCAGTCACCCAGGTTACACATGTTGCTGGTCTCAAAAAGCTGTTTGGACATGTGCTTTTTTGAGAATCTGAAAAGTGGATTAGAAATGTGTCAGACTGTAAAAGTACTTATCTTTTGCCAAAAAAAGAGTAGTAAGTGTGCTTTCAAATTGGCAAAGAAATTTCGTTTTCTGACTAATATGAAAACATGACTCTGTGTGCAAAGAGGAATTACAGGCAGAGATTTATTGCGTATTGCTCTGGTAATTTTACAGTTGCATTAGTAGGAAAGGGGGAGCTATTTTTTTGTGCAGAAGCAGACTCTTAGCACACAGCCAGCTGCTTATCCTGTGGAATCATGCACAGTATTCACAACCGAGTGGGGTTTGAGGTTGCAGTCAGTAATGCAAATACATTCAGGATCACTAAGGGTGGTTGCCCTTGCTGGAGTGTAGTCAGTCACCCAGGTTACACATGTTGGTGGTCTCAAAAAGCTGTTTGGACATGTGCTTTTTTAAGAATCTGAAAAGTGGATTCAAAATGTGTCAGACTTTAAAAGTACTTATCAATTGGCAAAAAAAAAGAGTAGTAAGTGTGCTTTCAAATTGGCAAAGAAATTTCGTTTTCTGACTAATATGAAAACATGACTCTGTGTGCAAAGAGGAATTACAGGCAGAGATTTATTGCGTATTGCTCTGGTAATTTTACAGTTGCATAAGTAGGAAAGGGGGAACTATTTTTTTTATGCAGAAGCAGACTCTTAGCACACAGCCAGCTGCTTATCCTGTGGAATCATGCACAGTATTCACAACCGAGTGGGGTTTGAGGTTGCAGTCAGTAATGCAAATACATTCAGCATCACTAAGGCTGGTTGCCCTTGCTGGAGTGTAGTCAGTCACCCAGGTTACACATGTTGCTGGTCTCAAAAAGCTGTTTGGACATGTGCTTTTTTGAGAATCTGAAAAGTGGATTAGAAATGTGTCAGACTGTAAAAGTACTTATCTTTTGCCAAAAAAAAGAGTAGTAAGTGTGCTTTCAAATTGGCAAAGAAATTTCGTTTTCTGACTAATATGAAAACATGACTCTGTGTGCAAAGAGGAATTACAGGCAGAGATTTATTGCGTATTGCTCTGGTAATTTTACAGTTGCATTAGTAGGAAAGGGGGAACTATTTTTTTTGTGCAGAAGCAGACTCTTAGCACACAGCCAGCTGCTTACCCTGTGGAATCATGCACAGTATTCACAACCGAGTGGGGTTTGAGGTTGCAGTCAGTAATGCAAATACATTCAGCATCACTAAGGCTGGTTGCCCTTGCTGAAGTGTAGTCAGTCACCCAGGTTACACATGTTGCTGGTCTCAAAAAGCTGTTTGGACATGTGCTTTTTTGAGAATCTGAAAAGTGGATTAGAAATGTGTCAGATTGTAAAAGTACTTATCTTTTGCCAAAAAAAAGAGTGGAAAGTGTGCTTTCAAATTGGCAAAGAAATTTCGTTTTCTGACTAATATGAAAACATGACTCTGTGTGCAAAGAGGAATTACAGGCAGAGATTTATTGCGTATTGCTCTGGTAATTTTACAGTTGCATAAGTAGGAAAGGGGGAACTATTTTTTTTATGCAGAAGCAGACTCTTAGCACACACCCAGCTGCTTACCCTGTGGAATCATGCACAGTATTCACAACCGAGTGGGGTTTGAAGTTGCAGTCAGTAATGCAAATACATTCAGCATCACTAAGGCTGGTTGCCCTTGCTGGAGTGTAGTCAGTCACCCAGGTTACACATGTTGCTGGTCTCAAAAAGCTGTTTGGACATGTGCTTTTTTGAGAATCTGAAAAGTGGATTAGAAATGTGTCAGATTGTAAAAGTACTTATCACTTGCCAAAAAAAAGAGTAGTAAGTGTGCTTTCAAATTGGCAAAGAAATTTCGTTTTCTGACTAATATGAAAACATGACTCTGTGTGCAAAGAGGAATTACAGACAGAGATTTATTGCGTATTGCTCTGGTAATTTTACAGTTGCATTAGTAGGAAAGGGGGAACTATTTTTTTTATGCAGAAGCAGACTCTTAGCACACAGCCAGCTGCTTATCCTGTGGAATCATGCACAGTATTCACAACCGAGTGGGGTTTGAGGTTGCAGTCAGTAATGCAAATACATTCAGCATCACTAAGGCTGGTTGCCCTTGCTAGAGTGTAGTCAGTCACCCAGGTTACACATGTTTCTGGTCTGAAAAAGCTGTTTGGACATGTGCTTTTTTGAGAATCTGAAAAGTGGATTAGAAATGTGTCAGATTGTAAAAGTACTTATCACTTGCCAAAAAAAAGAGTAGTAAGTGTGCTTTCAAATTGGCAAAGAAATTTCGTTTTCTGACTAATATGAAAATATGACTCTGTGTGCAAAGAGGAATTACAGACAGAGATTTATTGCGTATTGCTCTGGTAACTTTACAGTTGCATTAGTAGGAAAGGGGGAACTATTTTTTTTATGCAGAAGCAGACTCTTAGCACACAGCCAGCTGCTTACCCTGTGGAATCATGCACAGTATTCACAACCGAGTGGGGTTTGAGGTTGCAGTCAGTAATGCAAATACATTCAGCATCACTAAGGCTGGTTGCCCTTGCTAGAGTGTAGTCAGTCACCCAGGTTACACATGTTTCTGGTCTGAAAAAGCTGTTTGGACATGTGCTTTTTTGAGAATCTGAAAAGTGGATTAGAAATGTGTCAGATTGTAAAAGTACTTATCTTTTGCCAAAAAAAAGAGTAGTAAGTGTGCTTTCAAATTGGCAAAGAAATTTCGTTTTCTGACTAATATGAAAACATGACTCTGTGTGCAAAGAGGAATTATAGACAGAGATTTATTGCGTATTGCTCTGGTGATTTTACATTTGCATTAGATGGAAAGGGGGAGCTATTTTTTTCTGCAGAAGCAGACTCTTAGCACACACCCAGCTGCTTATCCTGTGGAATCATGCACAGTATTCACAACCGAGTGGGGTTTGAGGTTGCAGTCAGTAATGCAAATACATTCAGCATCACTAAGGCTGGTTGCCCTTGCTGGAGTGTAGTCAGTCACCCAGGTTACACATGTTGCTGGTCTCAAAAAGCTGTTTGGACATGTGCTTTTTTGAGAATCTGAAAAGTGGATTAGAAATGTGTCAGAATGTAAAAGTACTTATCACTTGCCAAAAAAAAGAGTAGTAAATGTGCTTTCAAATTGGCAAAGAAATTTCGTTTTCAGACTAATATGAAAACATGACTGTGTACAAAGAGGAATTACAGACAGAGATTTATTGCGTATTGCTCTGGTAATTTTACAGTTGCATTAGTAGGAAAGGGGGAACTATTTTTTTATGCAGAAGCAGACTCTTAGCAGACAGCCAGCTGCTTATCCTGTGGAATCATGCACAGTATTCACAACCGAGTGGGGTTTGAGGTTGCAGTCAGTACTGCAAATACATTCAGCATCACTAAGGCTGGTTGCCCTTGCTAGAGTGTAGTCAGTCACCCAGGTTACACATGTTTCTGGTCTGAAAAAGCTGTTTGGACATGTGCTTTTTTGAGAATCTGAAAAGTGGATTAGAAATGTGTCAGATTGTAAAAGTACTTATCACTTGCCAAAAATCAGTAGGAAGTGTGCTTTCCAATTGGCAAAGAAATTTCGTTTTTTGCCTAATTTCAAACCATGACTCTGTGTGCACACAGGAATTGTTTTTAGATATTTAATTTGTGAAGGTGTTATTGTGATTTTCACTTGTAGGAAAGGGGTACTTAGTATTTTAAGATTTGAAAAGATCATAAAAAATGTAGTAATATATTTAAATAAAATAAAGATTTTTTTTTTTTAGTTTTTTTCAGGTATTGCTGAAGAGCAGTGAACAAAATTTAAGATGCCTACAAAATCCAGACTAAGGAAAAACCACAAAAAAAAACTATATTTGAAGACAACTGGAGGACCTAAGTTAGCTGGAGATGCTCATGTTGGGAAAAAGAGAAAGTCTTCTGGTAAGCAGACAAAAGATTTTTTAAAGAACATCTTCAAAAAAAGGAAAAATGTACAAAATGTCTGTACTGGAAAGAATGTTTTACATAGAAAAGAACAGGAAAAAAATTGAGCATTTAGTTAATGCAAATATACCTTCAGAAACAAAGATTAATTTAAACAGAAAAACAGCGTTTAAAGAGATACGTAGAAAAATGTTTCAGAGAAGAGTTATGTCCAATTTGATAAAGGATGTGAAGAAATATAAGCAAAAGGCTAAATTTTATAAGAGAAAAAAAGAAATTGAAGCCATTGCAGCTAAGGCATTAGAATTAAAAAGGAAACTATTATTTTAATTTTGAATAGGATGCGTACATTAGATAAAATGGTTAATGTACTGAAATCACAAACCAAAAGGAAAAGAGAAGTGAAAAGAACAAACTTTTGTAAAATGTTTTTAGGAGAATGGATGCATAGTTCAAGTAGTGAACCTTTTTTTAATGAAGAGAGTTATTTTCAAAGTAATAGTTTGCTGCATGCAGTTGACACCAGAGGTCGTGCTTACGAAGTGAAAAATGGTTGTATAATGGAGAAGGAGAAAATGGTTCCAAGAGATGAGGTACAAGTGATGGCGGATGAGGCTATGGGGAGACGTCCTAAAGCCCCAGTGTACACTTGGAATTGTAGTAGTATTTGCACTGTGCGTCAGGAATCTATTGATAAATTTCGTGAGTTTCTAAGAGAATATAGTAAAAAAAGTGTAAAACAGAAGATTAAGGTGCTTCAAAGTCTAGATCCATGCAGAGTGAGAGAGAATACTGGTTTGCAGGGTCATTCTCTGGCTTGTCTATCTAGAAAAGTGTGTAAAAGTGTTTTTCATCATTTTAGGATGCTGGCTGTTCATCATACTGAAATGAGAAAGTTTGTGAGACGGTTGTATTTTGCTAAAAGTCCAGCAATAAAGTTAGATGAATTGAATAGGGCTCTGTTCCGTGGATCGGTATCAGATGTAGAGAAGGTTATTGATGAAATTCAGTTTTGTTACTTTGGTCCTGAACAAGACAGTGCAGAAAAGGACACAGTAAATGAGGAAGAAGTGGAAGAGAATGTAGAACCCTCTGTAAGTAAGACATTTAATGATCACATAACAAAATTTGCAATAATCTCTAATGAAAGACCAAATATTACTTGTATTTGTTGCCGCAGAACTCATTATAGAAAACAAACCAGGTATGTTGATCTCTACAGAAAAAGTGAAAATGAAGATAATTATAAGTGGAAGGATTTTGCCACATATATATTTCTTGAAAATTGTTTTGAATTGGGTGAAGATCAGCGTATTTGTAAATACTGTTACAACAAATTAGAAGAAAATAGAATGCCGACCAGAGCTGTACATAATAATTTAGAATTGGATGCTATTCCTGCCGAACTTTCTGAATTAAATACATATCAGTCTATACTTATTCAATGTGTTCATCCGTTCCAGACCATAGTGCGTATGGAGCCAAAAACTGGTAAATTACCTCTTTCAGATTTAGTAAGAGGTTTAAAAGGAAGAGTGGTGTATTTGCCCTTGGATTTGAAAAAAAATATGGAAACTATTAATGCAGATACTTTGGAAACTGAACCATTAGTTATTCTGGTTAATGGTGTACCTACAAAGAATAAGAAGATTTGGCAGGAGCTGGTAGACGTACGGAAAGTACAAAGAGCAAATTTGTATTTGAAAAGGAATAACAAATGGTATGAATCAATTTATATAGAAGAAGAAGAAGAAGATTTACAAGAAGACACAGAAACACCAACTGGACAAATTGAAAAAGTGGACAAGTCAAAGGAAGAAGAAGTTTATGAACATTTTAGCATACATCCTCTACATTCTAAAGAAGTTATGGGAGACAATATTGATCTGTTTCAGATGAAGAAAGCAAAAGGAACTCCTGTGAGTGTATGGGAGGAGAGCTTGGAAGCTCGATGTTTTCCCCAGCTGTTTCCTACAGGAAAAGGAGGACGATACGATGAACGTCCAGAACAGATTCCAGCTTCTGAGTTTCGGACTACAAGACTATATGCAGAAGATCCAAGATTTCGACAAAGTATTCCTTATTTATTCCATCTTTTATTTGAAAGCGACTTGTCTGCATTATCATATGCAGTAAATCACATTTTAAAAAGTGGAGTACATTTACAAAATGTGTCTGCTGAGGATTTTATGGAGAAAGTGCAGCACCGAGATGATCATTTGGAAACACAACTGATCAATCTGATGGCTTGTCAGCGTGGGACAAATGAATATTGGTACCGACGCCATGGTGAATTAAAATGCATGTTACGAAATTTAGGAACACCAACATGGTTCCTTACTCTAAGCTGTGCTGAGTACGCTTGGGATGATTTACTGGATTTTCTACGAGAGGCAAATTCAAACATTAAAAACATCGAATACAAGACAGCTGGAGAACTGTGCTCATTGGATCCGGTTAATGTTTGCAGATATTTCAATCATAGATTTGAGGCTATGATGTCCTTCATCTGCAATAAAAAAAATCCACCTCTTGGAGAAGTAGAGGATTTCTTTTGGAGAAAAGAGTACCAGGCAAGAGGTGCTCCTCATATTCATATGCTGTTGTGGATCAAGGATGCCCCAAAGTTTGGAACAGATACTGATGAAGCAGTGTTATCTTTCATTGAAGAATATGCAACATGTGCTATACCAAAAAGCACAGAAGAGAAAAAGTTAAAGGAGCAAGTTTTACGTTTCCAAAGTCATCGGTGTGGAAAATACTGTCGACGGAAATACAAGAGCAAAGATAAATACTACACTAAATGTCGATTTGGATTTCCTAGACCTGTTCTTTCAAATGGAAGAGTAAACAGTTTTATGTCATCTGTGAGACATACTATTACAAGAAAATCACCTAAGAATACCTACAACCTTAAAAGAAAAGAAGAATCAAAAAATATAAATGACTACAACCCAGTCATTTTATCCATGTGGAATGCTAACATGGATATACAGTATGTAGCTGACAATTCCATTGCTGTTGCTCGATATGTAACGTCTTACATTACTAAATCAGAAAAAACTGAATTGAAGGAAATGTGGGAAGAGATTTCTCACGAGAAGACTGTCAGTAAGAAGCTGTACAGTTTCAGTTTAAAGATGTTATCGCATCGAGAAATTGGATCCTACGAATGTTCAGATAGGTTATCTTCTGCAAGTCTCTACTCGAAATCAAGAAGAATAATTTGGGCAAGTTTAGGCCTTGCAGCAATGAGAAATCGGGTACTGAAATCTGTTGGAGAAATTGAATATTTGGCCGAGAATGACCCAGAAAGTACAGATATTTTGAAATCAAACATGTTGGACACATATTATCCCAAGAGAAGTCATCATCTGGAGAACATGTGTCTCTATGAAGTACTGCAGAACTACATTTATTCACGGAAAGCCGCAAAAGACATCAACAATGGAAAATATAAAGTCATTGGTGAGGAAGGGTGTTTGGTGAAGCAAACAAAAGGAAGTTTGATAAATCACAGGAAGCTGAGTTGCGACACTACTGACAAAAAGGAATTTTACTACTTGGCTCTTTTACAGCTGTTTAAACCATGGCGTACAGAGGACGAACTACTGGGAGAATTTCAAAGCTATGAAGATTCATTTAATGCTTGCAAAGACAGCATACAATGCAGTACATTCACAACTTATGTGGAAATGTTAAATGAAGAAATTGAACAGGAAACTACAATTGCAGCTGAAGTAGCTAGAGACAGTTCTCAAGACAGCCAAAGTTCAGGAACACTCAGTCAAGATCCCCTAGGACAACCAATCGTTGAAAAAAAAGAGTGCTCATGCACATCATTTCATCCAATCAGGATGTATGTAAGCGGACAAGCTGGAACTGGAAAAAGTTTCCTAATAAAAGTCATCAGAAGCTACCTACAGCAAAAAACGGATTCTACTTTGTCTTGTGTGGTTACTGCTCCAACTGGGTTAGCAGCATATAACATAAAAGGAATCACGTTACATCGTTTGCTAATGTTACCAGTGGAGCATGAGAACAAAATACAATACCACAAGCTAACTGGAGAAGCATGCTTGGAAGTTTCAAGAGTATTGAAGAAGATGCAAGTTCTCATTATTGATGAGGGAGCATGGTATCAAACTTAATGCTTGCCTTTGTGCATTTAAGAATGCAGCAAACTCTAAGGACAGACTATGACGTGTTATTTGGTGGAAAACATGTCATAGTTTTTGGGGATCTTCTACAGCTTACTCCAGTTAAAGGACAACCAGTGTTTAATACTGTGACACATGAAGACACAAAGAAGTCATTGGGAAGCATCGGTAATGCAAATATTTGGTCCTTCTTTGAGTACAAGGAACTTACTACTAATATGAGACAAGCAAACGATGAAGAATATGGAAGTATTCTGAAAGATATCAGAATTGGTCTACTCACTGAAGCTGGCACAAAAGCATTACAGAGTCGGTTGCTACATAATTTATTTCCAAAGGAAGAAATAGTTGCAGAGAAGATATACAAGAACATTGCAGAAAAGAAAAGTGTCATCTGCTTAATGCCAACTCTACGTGAATGCTCAATATTCAATGAGGAGCTTTTGAAATTGGAAAAGGAAGATATCAGGAAATTGGAAGCAGTGGACAAAATTCAGGATGGAAGAATTACTATCACATTAACAGGCAAACTGAAAAATAAATTGGATTCACTAGAGAATAACATTTCCAAAACTGCTGGATTAGAAAAAAATCTATATGTTTGCATGAACTGTAGAGTATTTTTAAGGAGAAATTTGGATGTTGAAAAAGGTTTAGTTAATGGAGCTATGGGAAGAGTTGTGGGTTTTATTAATTATCAGAAAAAAGATGGAATTGAATGTTTAAAAATAAAATTTGATCAGATAGAAGAAGTTATAGACATTTGTCGTTGTTCAGTTCGTTTCATGCTTGTAAAAGACTTATATGTACAAAGGAAACAGTTTCCGTTTTCTCTAGCATATGCTGTAACTATTCACAAGTCTCAAGGATTGACTGTAGATTGTGCATTTGTAAAGATTGGTTCAACTGTGTTCAAAGAAGGTATGGCTTATGTAGCTTTGTCACGAGTGAAAACATTATCTGGTTTATTCATGATAGACTTTGATGATTCAAAAGTTAGTGCTGATGCAAATTGTGTAAAGGAGTACAATAGATTAAGAAGAACCTATGCTCCTCATTTAGGTCAGTATCCTGTGTTAGAGAAACGTGTAGTTTCTCGTAAAAGGAGAAATGAGAATATCTGTAATGAGGATGTAGAGAGGAGGAAAAAAAAGAGGAGTCATGTAATTGCAAGCAAAAAGAAAAAGGAAAATGAAGAAGAGGTTGTAGGATGTCATTTTGAAAATAGCTCTGGTGTCAACTGCTACGCTAATGTAGTGCTGAATGTTGCATTTTATCTGGAAAGTTTGCAAGAGCAGATAATAGTAAATCAGAGAAAAAGATTCTGTTCTGAGTTGAGTCTCCTTTTTCAAAAGCTGAGTAATGATAAAACTCAAATAGAAAGTGCTACTGAAATTAGAAAACTTTTAGATGTATGTTCAGGATGTACACAGTTTTCTCAAAATGTACAGCAAGACGCACAGGAATTCTTGTTGTATTTTCTTCAGGTACTGGAAGAAGAAGGTGTACACAATGAAAATTTGTTTGGTCTCTCTTATAAATGGGAACATAGTTGTGAAAACTGTTTCAATACATGTGGCTCTAATGTTGATTCTGAAAGGTTTATTTATTTAACATTGCCAGAGAGTAAAACAGTCACTTTTGCTAAATTAGTTAAAAATGCTAATCATAGCATGGAATGCGGTGAGTGTACATCTGACATGTTTTCAACGTTAATTTTAAAGGAATATGGACAGTATGTAATTTTAATGATGCAACGATGTAGAGCTGATGGTTCAAAATTGGATACTTTAATAAAGAAGTTTACAGGACAGCAATTAGCAATTTCAGGAAAAACTTTTGTAACAGTTGCAATAATTTTCCATGATGGACCTACTGTAACTTCTGGTCATTACACAGTTTATCTAAAATGTAAAAAAGGCTGGACAATGTGTAATGATTGTCAATTGGTTTTTAAGCAACGTTTGCCGTTTGATTTAGCAAATTCCTATCTAATCTTCCTGAAACCTAAATTTTAGAGAGAATTGGCAACATCTGTACAAAACAATTTTACCATTTTATTGGATTACCATTGGAATTTTCAAATTTAAAGATTTTTAAAATTATCATTTGGCCTAAAGGAAAGGTAACCAATTGTATTGTGGACTTATATAATACTTAATTAATGTTTCGGAAAACAACATTTTAGAGAGAATCGGTAACATCTGTACAATTTAAATTTTTGTATTTTATTGGATTACCGTTGGAAATTTAATCAAAAAAGATTTTTAAAATTACCATTTGGCCTAAAGGAAAGGTATCCAATTGTATTGTGGACTTAATTAAATCCTAATTAATCTTTCGGAAACCAAAATTTTAGAGAGAATCGATAACATCTGTACAATTTAAATTTTGGAATTTTATTGGATTATCGTTGGAAATTTAATCAAAAAATAATTTCATAAATTAACATTTGACCTAAAAGAAAGGAAACTAGATGTATTGTGGATTTATTTGAGATATATTATTTTTGAGATTATGCTTCTGTAAGAAAATTGTCAGACGGTATTTTTTAGAAATAGTTTTTGTTATTAGATGATATTTTTAATGAATAATATTTTGCATTTGGATAATGTTATGTTTAACTGAGAAGAGATTCTGGGCTTTTTTTAAACAATCTTTGAGATTCTTATTTTTTTTTTGTTTTTTGCCCGCTGTTAAGTGATGAATGCAATTGCTTTCACGATTTATAGTGAAATGCAATATATTCTGAAAACAGCAAAAAAAAGGCAAAAAATTGTTTTTGGAAAATATGTAAATATGTGTACTGTATTATAAAATGTTTTATTAAATATTAATACTTTTTTCTTTTTTTTCAGATTGAGAAAGAAAATTTTCGAAAACTTGAACCATTTTTATAGCAATTAAAATTATATTTTAATTAATAAATAATTTTTTGAGTGGGTATGGTAAGTCAGAAATTTCATGGTACCTTTTTTCCACTTCTCGACAATCACATTTTCAGTTTTTCATTGTAGTCTCTCAAGGACCTTGTAATGTGATAATTGATTTTTAGTGTTTTAAAAAAAAAAAAAAAAAATTACGCGTACCGTACGCGTACGGTAAAAAAAAAATCAAAAAAAAGTTTAAAAAAATATATAAAAAAAAGTTGAAAGGTAAGGTTGGCTCTTAAAAGAGCCGTTGTGTTCGTACAGGGACAGAGGAAAGAAAGAATGGGAATATTAGTCGGTAGGACAAATGTGCTGGTCTATTTTATTGTTAACTAGGGCAACACTGGTCTCCCTATGACAAATTAGACCATAACAAGTGGCGCACCGCATTGTAACCCTCGCAAACCGATGGTTAGTTTCCACAGGACCAGAAAAAGGAGATGCTCCCCCCACAGATGAAGGGCTCAGCTGACCTGCCGAAGATGGACTCGGCCCTGCAGATGATGGACCAGGCTGAGCTGCTGTGGATGTGCTTGGTTGACTTACTGAAGGGTTTCCTCCAGTATGTCGAGCATATGTCCTACCGTGTACATCATGAAGGTGTCTCAACATAGTGTGATTCCCGAAGGAATACTTCTTGTTAGGATTCCCTCTTGAAAGTACACGGTCACAAAGCTTACAAGTCACTAAAGGTGCATTTACCTTTTTCTTGCCCTCTGGAAAAGAAAAATACTCCCATATGAAAGAGCTCTTTTGTTTCCTCCTTCTCTGCCTCATGGTAGTGCTGCTAGCCTCACTCTCAGAAGAGGTCTGCTGTTCTGCCATCGTATCACAAAGACAACTCAGCGCCTTCTCCTAAGGGATCACAAGCAGAAATGAGGGGAATGGGTGTGGTGTAGGAGAGTTCTAGAACTGAAAGTAGTAAAAACCAATCAAAAGTGTTGTTTCTTGATCACATGACCCAACGTGCGCGTACGTTACACTTACGGTGCGCTTACGGAGCGCTTACGGTAAAAGTACGCATGCGCGTAAAAATGACACGCGCACGCGCACATGCGCAAAACAGGCACGCCCCTTCACTTCCGCGTAACATGCGCGTGCAGCGTACGCGTTACGCGCCGCGTGCGCGTGACGCACGTCTACGCAAATTGCGTAACTGAACGCAAACAGCGTAGAAATCTAACGTACTAAAAGCAAGACGTGCGCTTACCGTACACGCACGGTAAAAAAAATACTAAAAAAAAAAAAATGAAAAGGGAAAAAAAGATTCACTATGTTATACTAGTAAATCTTACCTGTTTAGTTTAAAAAAAAGGTAAAAATAAAAAATATATTGTAGAATTTTTAAAATTTAACCATAGTCTTTAAAAAAGGATATAAAATTAAAATAAAAATATGTAAAAAACATTGCAAAAAAAAAGGTAAATATAAGAATTAGCATTTAAAAAACCTTGCAAATTCACTGAAAAAACCATGGGTTTCACACACGTTATAGTTAGGAATTAGCATTTAAAAAACCTTAGAAATTCAATGAAAAAACCAAAGGTTTCACACATGTTATAGTTAGCTGGACATTTCACTCGTAAAAAACCAATGGAATTGCCCCGTTATAGTTAGTTCAGCTAACTATAACTCGCGCGCCCGCAATGCACTGCTGATGACGTCACATATTACATCACTCATGACATGGTCAGTGACATCACTCATGACATCACTGATGACATCTCAAATGACATCACTGATGACATCATCCAGTGAATGTGTGTATTTCTGAAAATTAAATATGTTTTATATATGTATATCTCAAGGTCGATGGAAGAATAAATGGATATATAAGTGTCTAAATGGATGATTTGTTTTTGAAAAATTGATTGTGTAACTGACTGATTAAGTGTTTCATAGTGAATACATGGCTTACTGAGTAATGTTTAAATATGTAAATATCTGTATCAGTCTCTCACTTTGTGTATAAGTGGCTGCATGGGTTGGTGAGTAGCTACATGGGTGTCTATCTAGGTTATTAGTTGTTTTTTTGAGTATCAGTCTGAGTGTCTGCATGGTTCGGTGGGGGGTATTACGTAGTGCATAGGTGCATGAATGAGTGATTCACTCTTTGTATGTGTTGAAGACAGCATGTGTGCAGGACTGTATGGGTGGATGAGTGTGTGTATGGGTGTGTTAGTGAGTGAATGACTGTCTCAATAGTGTCTTTATGAGTAACTACATGTCTTTTAAACTAGTATATGTGACTATTGGTGTATATAAGTGAGTATATGTGAGAGTGAGAGATTGAAAGAGTTCCTGTATGAATAAGTATGTGTTTCTATAAGTGACTGTTTAAAAGACTAAGTATGTGTAAGTTTCCGTAGAAGTAAGTGTGGTGGTGTGTGTATAACTGTATATGCAAATAAATGTATGTTTGATTCTTTATTAGCATGAGTGACTTTGTGTGTGAGTAACTCTATGGATGAGTGGCATTGTGTAACAGGATGTATAGGTGTATGAGTACATATGATGAGTGAGTACATGTATGAGTGAATGTATAGGACTGTTGGTGAATGAGTGGATGTGTATGTGGATCTTAGAATTACTGAAGAGGTTGTTGTAACTGGTATTGGAATGTCCATTGTTTTGAAAATTTTAGTCTCTATTTTTGAATGTGTGTATCAAAGGTTATATTAGGGTGAGAGGAGGTCTGCCACTCTATCACAAGGATGATGTCATCGGTGATGTCATCAGTGATGTCATTTGAGATGTCATCAGTGATGTCATGAGTGATGTCACTGACCATGTCATGAGTGATGTAATATGTGATGTCATCAGCAGTGCATTGCGGGCGCGCGAGTTATAGTTAGCTGAACTAACTATAACGGGGGAATTTCATTGGTTTTTTACGAGTGAAATGTCCAGCTAACTATAACATGTGTGAAACCTTTGGTTTTTTCATTGAATATATATATATATAAAAATCGATCACTCCTTTTAAGTAACCAGAGGACACAGCGGGGATACGTTTAAGAGTTCCTTCAATGACACGTGCTCGGCATAATGCATTTCGGCTTGTGTGTGCCTTCCTCATATGCCACTTGCAGTCAAAGATTCCATTTGCCTCCGCCCTTGAGATACTATGGCCCTCCCTTTTGTAGGTGGTCTGCTGGCTCCACTTGATTAGATGCAGCTGCAGTCTGATGTTCGGGACTGCAACTATCATCATTCCATGTTTCGGTAAGTACCGCCAGTGGAGTCGGGAGTCCGCTTGCATAAGCTCTGCTGGGCCTTGCACGGGAGGGAGCTTGATGTTGTAAAGGAAAGCCCTAAATTATAGTCCAGGACTCCCTCAGGTCCCCAACATTCTGCCCGATATACAAAGACAAACTGGGCCGTGAAACGAGAATGTAATCTTCCTGTCGCCCCGTGAAGTCACGGTCTGTACCCGATAGCGGCCACTTGCCTGCCTGCTTCTGAGGCGGTCCTGCGGTAAACAATCCCTCGGTGAAGAAAATTGCCATGTTGCCAACAATCCACAGGACACTTGGAGAACGGGTCCTCTAACACGTATGCTGGCAACACATGAAAACATGAAAAGTTCGATCACTCCTTTTAAGTAATCAGAGGACACAGCGGGGATACTTTTGAGAGTTCCTTTGATGACACTTGCTCGGCATAATGCATTTTGGCTTCTGTGTGCCTTCCTCAGATGCCGCTTGCAGTCACAGATTCCATTTGCCTCCTCCCTTGAAATACTATGGCCCTCCCTTTTGTAGGAGGTCTGCTGACTCCACTTGATTAGATGCAGCTGCAGTCTGATGTTCGGGACTGCAACTACCATCATTCCATGTTTTGGTAAGTACCGCCAGTGGAGTCGGGAGTCCACTTGCATAAGCTCTGCTGTGCCTTGCATTGGAAGGGGCTTGATGTTGTAAAGGAAACCCCTAAATTATAGTCCAGGTCTCCCTTGGGTCCCCCGACGTTCTGCCCCATTCACAAAGACAAACCGGGCCGTGAAATGGGAATGTAATCTTCCTGTCTCCCCGTGAAGTCACGGTCTGTACCTGACAGTGGCCACTTGCCTGGCCTGCTTCTGAGGAGGTCCTGCGGTATCCTAACCCTCGGTGAAGAAAATTGCTACGTTGCCAACAATCCACAGGACACTTAGAGAACAGGACCTCTAACTCGCGTGCTGGCAACGTGTGAAAACATCAAAAATGCGATCACTCCTTTTAAGTAACCAGAGGACACAGCTGGAATGTTATGTTATGTTATGTTATGTTATTTAAATTTATATCTAGGCGCAACAGCTACCCAAAAGGGTTTCCCGGCGCCCGGCGGAAACGAAAAAGATAGGGGAGTAAAACTTACTGATTAAAAAGCCACGTTTTAAGTGACTTACGAAAAAGTGTAACATTCATCTGTGTACGAAGAGACAACGGAAGAGCATTCCACAGAACAAAGTCCTAATAGGAAAAAGAACAGCCACCCATACGGGATAGTCTGATCTTTGGCACCTGAAATTTAGCCTGAGTAGTAGATCTGAGAGTACGTGAAGGCAAATAAAGATGGACTAGATCTTGCACATACATGGGATCCATGCCGTGCTTAATTCTGAACATATAGTTCAGAGGTTTAAACTTAATCCGATTTCAACTCTTAACCAATGAAGGTCCCCCAAGGAAGCGGAAATAGAAGCTGTTCTAGGAGTTCGGCAAAGCAGTCTGGCCGCGGAGTTGTGTACTCTCTGTAGCTTTCGTATCACATCTTTATTAGCTCCAAGATAGAGGATGTTACCGTAGTTCAGTCTAGATATGACAAGAGCCTTGACTACGGTTCTCTGAGTAGGGCTAGGAAGCATCCACACGATTTTTCTCCGCCACTTCAGAATGGTGAAGCATGTTGCAGCAACCTTCATGGCTTGTTGATGCATAGATAGTGAGTCGTTAATAATAAAGCCAAGGTTGCGAACATGATGGGAAGGCTGCGGTACTGCACCCATTTCTGTGGGCCAATGTTGTGGACCCCAGAGCTCTTTGTCTTTCCCCAATACCAGGACCTCCGTTTTTTCACCATTCAACTTGAGAATATTGGCATGCATCCAAATGCCACTTTGCTCAGCCCAGCCCGAAGAGCAGAAGGCTCTGAATTTTTTCCCGCAGAAAGTGAGAAGATAATCTGAGTGTCGTCAGCGTATGAAAATAACGACAACCCAGCTTCTTCAACGATCGTTGCCAGGGGTCTAACATAAATGTTAAACAACAAAGGACTAAGGATGGACCCCTGGGGGACTCCGTACGGGGATGAATGAATCTTGGAGTTTGCTACAGAAGAGAAGACTTGAAACGTACGGCCAGTAAGAAAAGAGGTTAACCAACTAAGTGCAGAACCAGTAACCCCTATGGATTGTAAGGCATTTATCAGCATGGCATGGGACACCGTGTCAAAGGCCGCACTTAAATCCAATAAGACAAGTGCGATCGTGTTGCCTGCATCCAAATTTTGGTGCAACATTTCGGTTACGCCAAGAAGAGCAGTCTCTGTAGAATGACAGGTTCGAAAACCACATTTTGAAGGATGCAGAATCCTGTTATTTTCAATGAACTGCAACAGGTGACCATTGATATGCCTCTCCAATATTTTAGAAAAGACAGGAAGCAAAGAGATTGGCCGATAGTTCGACGACACCGTGGGGTCCATTGGCCTTTTTCAATAATGGGATGACCATTGCATGCTTCCATTCCAGGGGTACAAGAGATTCCTTTAAAGATATATTTAGGAGGTCCATAATAATTGCAAGTGTTGACAGGTCAAGCTGCTGCAGCACAGAAATAGGGAGAGGATCAAAAGGGGAAGCAGATTTAATATGGCCCAGATGCTGTTTAAGGGACATCATATCAAGTAGTGACCACTTATCTATTTTATTAATGGTATTTATATCAAGCAGAGCATTGTCAACAGATGGAGGAATTAATTGGATGGGGATGGACGGTACTGGCGCGAAGGATGATGACATATTCCCACTCAAGGTGGAATATATTACTTCCACTTTGTTAGTGAAGAATTGAGAAAGATCTTCACATTGCTTTTCAATCAAATTGGGGGGAGTGGGCTGAGTTGCAGTACCTGATAATTCTTTTACCATTTTAAATAATGTTTTGGAACAGTTCTTAGCATCGGATAAAGTTAAGGAGACATAGTTTGCACGCGCGGCCCTACAGAGAGAGTGATACTCCCTTTTGGCGTGCAGATAAGCAGATTTAGCGTCAGGCGCATAGGCCCTTCTCCACCGTCTTTCCATATTTTTACATTTGGTTTTCTCAGCTTTTAACTTGTCTGAGAACCAAGGGGCTGGAGGGCGGTGATTGCTAACCCTCTTACGGGAGGCAGGGAGGCAAGTGTCTGTAGCTTTACGGATCCAGTTTTGAAACGTTACTAAGACAATATTAAGAGTGTTTTTAAAGGTAGGGGCATTGTTACAGAGAAGTTTGATAAAATTATCTATGTCCAGCTTTTTCCAAATCCTTGTTAATTTTAGAGTACCACAAGATGCCACATGCGAATTCTCCGAAATCATTAGTTTAAAACCAACCAAAAAGTGGTCGGACCAGCACAAAGGGATTGCTGTAAAACATTCAATATTGGATAAATTAGAAAATATAGGATCCAGTAAGTGTCCGGCTTTGTGAGGAGATCCAGAGATATGGAGCAGAATATTGATAGCTGCTAAGTCTGAAATAAGAGTACTACTAATGGTACAGGCAGAATCCTCCAGATGGAGATTAAGATCCCCTAGAATTGGAAACTTCGCTGATCTGATCAGGAAGGGAGTGACCAAATCAGGGAAGCTTGTGACCCAGGGACCAGCAGGCCCAGGGGGTCTATAAACCAATATCCCTGAAAAAGTAAAGTGTGGATTTAGAGTCAATTTAAACACTGCAGCTTCGCAGCAGGGGACCTGTCAACCAGCAAAAACTTGCAGCTATATACATTTTTGTAAATTATGGCAATCCCCCCACCTCTTTTATCCTCCCTATCCTTCATGACTATGACATAATTAGGTGGCAGATCAACGGCTATATCCGGACCAGGGCTGTTGTTCAGCCATGTCTCTGTAAGGAAAATAGCGTCAGGTTGTTTGTCCATTAGCAAATCAAGAACATCAGCCTGATGTTTAGGGAGTGAACGACAGTTAATGTTAAAAAAGAAGAATTCCTTAGTAGGTGGTAAGTTATTTTCCGGTAACAAATTAATTAGTTGTTTGATGGGAGTAGAAAATGTTAAAACATTAGATAACCCGCATAATCCTATGTGCACTGTTAAATTACATCCCAGACAGGAATCAATAGCTTTCTCAGGATTGACAAGCGTACAATCTGAATGTAGATTACTGCGGTAGTCCAACAATTGTTTGGAGGAGTAAATTAAAATATTCCTGTTTAGTGAAACAGGGGTAATGGCCCCGGGTCCGAGTCTGGCGCGGACGGGTGCAGACGGGCTTGCCTTTGGCGTGCCGCTGACGTGCCCACTACGCGCGTCCGCAGCGCGGCCGTGCACCCATGTTGTTTAAATAATGCCCCCGGTAGTGGAAATGAGGGGAGGGGGTGGAGCCACGTCCCACTACTGTGAACGGCAAAATGCGGCTAATGGACCGAGTGCAGCAGGGCAGAAGCGGAGAAGGAAATGAGTGCAAGTAAGCCTCGTTTTTAAGTAACCAGAGGACACAGCGGGGATACGTTTGAGAGTTCCTTTAATGACACTTGCTCGGCATAATGCATTTTGGCTTGTGCCTTCCTCAGATGCCGCTTGCAGTCAAAGATTCCATTTGCCTCCTCCCTTGAAATACTATGACTTTCCCTTTTGTAGGAGGTCTGCTGGCTCCACTTAATTATATGCAGTTGCAGTCTGATGTTCGGGACTGTAACTACCATCATTCCATGTTTCGGTAAGTACCGCCAGTGGAGTCGGGAGTCCGCTTGCATAAGCTCTGGCGTGCCTTGTTTAATGTTAGTCTTATGGATTTGTACACTGCCATGATGAAGTTTTGAATGTTTGTGATGCTGTTCTCTAGATTTACATGTAGTCCCAATGTTATTTGGTTATTTGGATACACTTACCCAGCAACTGCATGCCACTGAAATCCCCTGAAACAAACTGAGGCTGTAACATGATGGACTTTGCTTGCTCAGTTCAGAGCTGACTGCCTGTTTTCTCTGCCTGCAGTGTGTAAAGTCAATTAATTTACCCAGATAGTTCTATCAGTTGGAGCTTTATTTTCAAATAATACAGCTTGGAGTCATTCAGTCAGGCTTGCCTCTTCCTGTTTCTGAGCCGTGCTGTCTAAAATAATGCACTAACTCAGAGAACTATTGAGTTAAATGAAAGGTTGCTCTGCTATGCAGGTGGATATATACAGGCGCTCTGTGCCATGCTTAGGCAGCGGACCCCATCATATAATGGACCTTGATATGCAAGGGCGGACTGTGGAAAATGTAGCTGTCGTGTGTGCATCCAGAAAAGGCAGCAGACATATTCATGAAGCAGCCCTTGACTTTACAGGCAGCTTGCATGTTAATAGAGTGCCAAAGGGAGGATGGACACAGATTTCAGGCAGCCCTCTTTCCTAGAATTCATGCAACATGTCTTAATGCTCTTCCTTAAAACAAGAGAGGCAAGAGGAAGAGTGGTAGGCAATATTTGGGGGAAGAGCTGAATATAAAAATAACTATGCTGGAGTAGGCTAAGCAACAGAAACCATTAGTTGGACAATTAGCTACTGGGCAAACAGAGTCAATAAGCATGTGTCCATGAAAGTCCTGCAGTGAAAAGTCTTAAAACCATTTGAATAGTGGATCTGATATGGAGTACAGGACTTTCCAGTTATGAATTGAGCAACCGTTCCTGGCCTGGATTTTCAGAGTGAGCACATGGCTTCAGAAGGGCCCGTGGGCAACTGAAATTACAACTCTCATCTGTGTATTGTAATTTCTTGTGAGTTAGAGATGACGGAACCCTTTTGGTTCCTGGCGGACTTCGTAGAACAGTGACATAAGTGGGTGGGTGCTTGAATTCATGAGGTAGAATTTTGAGTTAACGGTTACACGCTGAAGAATAAAGACGTGTTTAATACTAAGCTTTGTGTGTGGTGTGATCTTTTCCATCCCTCAGCCCAAAGAGGATGCTACAACATGTGACAAGATAGAGGATTACGTAAACCCCATGACCCGAAGAAGTGATAGTGCTCTCCTGGAGAGTATTCTGTGGTCCAGAAAACTGCTTGCGCATGCCACTTGTACCTCAGTTAAAGTGAAAACCGACAGTTGCTGTATGCGGAGTCAAATCGCTACTCTAGCCAGTGCAAGACTTGTGATGAAAGAGAAGGCCTTAAAGGAAGGTTGTTTGTCGTTGCCTAGAAATTTGCTGATAAAATCGAGCAAGTGTTACTGCACCACAACGTGAGACAGAGCCGTCATTTGTACAATACAACAACGCTAAAGGCAGTGACAACCAGGTACAGAAAGTGCAGCGAGCTGCGATAGTCAGGTGCAAAAGAATGCTGTGAGCAAAAGCAGGTGAATGCCAAGAAATGCTAAAGGAAGTAGAAACCTGATACTATGCAAAGAGGTGGGAAGGGTGAAGAACCTATGCAAGAAACAAAGCCAATAATCACTGCCAAAGAAGAAGACAGCACCTTACAGACGCAAAGAGGATGCAAGAACCCAAATGTCAGCATGTGGCTAGTGCGTGACAGAGGTGCTGATACAAGTGGGCAGCAGACGCTGCTGGAGCACGCTCTGCTCCCAGTAGCAGAAAGCTCCACAGGTTTTGATGATGCTGCATTCCTTAAAACACGCTTCCCTTTGGTACTGCCAAAAAGCTATATATTGGTGATAGGTGGACTGCCTGGATCAAAACTTTTGATGATTTCATTGATGCACTGGAAGAAGCAAATTACAAAAAGATCATTAAATATCTAAAGAATTTAGCAGGTGAAGGAGTAAAGAAAATGATAACGAAAATATCACAAAATGATAAAGGTACATCTTCAGTCAGAAAAGGCAGAGAGCTGGTGAAACGGTGGATAAGTTTGTAGAAAGACTTGATTCGCTTATAAAGCATCGCAAGCTCAATGAGTTCAGCGATGAAGAGGCGATGCGTCTCAGAGTAATAGATGGTTGTCCCTATGATTCCTTCAGATGACAATGCTGAAAGAAACACTCAGCTTGGAGCGAGTGCTCATGGCGGCGAGAGCGGAAGACAGAGCCTGCAGACAAGCACCTAATATGAAGACCGGTACGGCCCAAACTCAAACAGCACTGAGTATGAAAAGTAAGTCCAAACACAGGGCAGAAGGCCTTAAAGTAATGGCTCCAAAGAAAAAGAAGTTGAGTTTTTGAAGTGGATTTTCCTTTCCACATGAGTGTACATATGTGAATATTGGACAGGTATGCAAAGGCTGCGAGAAAGAGAACTATTTTGTAACAGTCTGCAATGCGAGGGAAAGATCAAGTGCGTCACTTTGAGAAAACAAAGTGGAGGCAAGATCAAGTGTGTCACGTCGAGAAAACAAAATGGATGCCAGAAAGTTCCAGGCACGACGTTCTGAAAATGCCCCCAAAGTCAAGCGGCAACATCATTTGTGGCAAATAGAAACTGAATGATGTAGATTGTCATCAAATTCCTCATCTAAGAGTTTGTGATTGTCAAGCAACAGTGAGGAAGATGGGTGTGCGATATCAAGGTTGACTGCTGGGAAACGTGCACATGTAGGATTAGCTTCTTGCAAGGAAGAATGTTGGTTGAAGCTAAGAGAAAATCATTTGGACACTGTTTCAAGATCCCCCTGAAAGTGAATGGTGCTCTATACCTTTTATCATAGACAGTGGCATGTCGCTAAACATTATGCCATTGGAAAAGTACAATAAACTGTCTCCACTGCCCTGTTTAACAAATTTGAAAACCAAAGTCTTTGAGTGGGCTGCTTCGATGCCATTGCAAAGTCAAGGTTCGTTCATAGCAACTGCGAAGAATCAAAATAGAAAAGTACATGTGCCAATTCTCATCTTGCCAGGCACTTCATCGAGCACATATTTACTCAGTTTCAGTACTCAATTCTGACATGGAACTGATTTCTTTAAACCATAAAGTCAATGGCTATCATGAGATAGTGAATCAGTATCCATCTTTGTTTTATGGACTAGGAAGACTTAAGTCCATGAAAGTGCAACTTCACAAAAATTAGGACATCCATCCTGTTGCTCAACGACAATGCCAAACTGCATTCCATTTACAAGAGGATGTTGAGAAAGAACTTTGAACCACTAATTCGTCTTACAAATGCAAAATGAAGGCCTATGTGGACAGACGCCGCTGTGCTTGAAGCACTGTGTTCAACAGAGGAGACCAAGTCATTGTCAGGCAGAAAAAGAAACGCAAGTCTGATGCTCCTTTTGATGCTGACCCACTGACTGTTCACCGTCCTAGAAAGTCCATTACACAAGATTCTTTGCATTTCAAGCACCTGCCTCGATCTTCACCAACTCCAGATGTCAGTAGTAAGACTTGTTCACCTGAGAATCCAGAGAGCCCAATGACTACTGAAATCTCTGCCACCAATGCCAGTCATGGACACTCCGTGGGTATCTCCGCAGTCTCACATGATCTCATCTGGGCGATTGAATCGAGTACCAAAATTACTTATTGAAGAGAATGTATATATGTATCATTGTTAATTTTTATTTAACAAAGAGGGGATTCTGTGTCTTGTGAGTTAGAGATAACGTAACCCTTTTGGTTCCTGATGGACTGCATAGAACAATGACGTAAGTGTGTAGGTGATGGAATTCATAATGTAGAATGTTCAATTAACGGTTACACTCTGAGGAGTAAAGACATGTAATACCAAGCTCCGTGTGTGGTGTGATCATTTGCACGTACTCTGGCTGGGGAGGCCGCTACAGGTATGAATAAATCAGGAAGAGTGAATTGATCAGATATTTACCTATTTATACAACTTGATGTGATCACCTATTACTCTGCTCAGTAAAAGGATTGCATTTCATAATTGGTAAGTGACATAAAAACAAGCCAGCCTCCTTCATTGTTTTTATTGGACTGGTGATACATTGCTTGAAAGGTAGTGAAAAAGATTTCTGAATGCCCACAACAGTACAAAAAAATAGCTGTTGCTGGTGATGAAGCCCACATTGTGGGATGCCATGCAAAGATCAGGATAGGTCTACTCGGTTAAAGGTCATCTGACAGTCACTTGGCCTGATTGGAGCAATATTCCCCCAGGCAAACTCTGAAATAATGTGCATACATACTTCTCAGAACCCCCAAAATAGCTGGGCATGTTCTGAGAGTCTATAAAATCTTCAAATTAATTGTGAAACAATGAGTGAAAATGGGTCTGGTTTCAACTGAGGATCCAATTTGGCTGACCAGAATCCATTAACATACTGGAGCTACCAAGTAAATGCTTTGTTCTTGAGCTGGAAAAAGGAGTACAGACTCTCACTGAACTTTCAGACCAAGGGGCATATTTACAATGAAATAGTGCAGTACGGCGCCACAAGCAACTTTGCTCTGCTGAGCTGTGTCATTTCAAAAACACAGGGATGTGCCTTGTTTACAAGAATATGTTGCACCACTGTGCTCTCCCCTGTGCCGGTGCACAAACAGAAGCCGTATGCCAATGCAGGCCCCCCTGCACCACGGTGCAAGGGTGCCTGCCTTGCAGGGATGATTGTGTTGTGCAAGTATGGACACCTTCCTGCATAAAAACAATCATTAATTGTGTTTTGCTCCTTCTATTTGGGCTGCAGAATGCAGCACACATAGAAAGAGCAAAACACAAGGAGAAATAAAAGCAGTTCTGCTCATTGCGCCACTTTAATACCTCCTCTGGAAAGATTTTAGTTTTTAGCACTGCATCAGATTTACAAATCCTTGCAAATCTGGGGCAGTGTAAAAAAACATGAATGTTGCGTGGGAACACCCACAGCAACACCCATCACATGCCCCTTTGACACTGAGTACTGCTAGAAAGAGGGCCATATTTATGAGGTCATGTAAAGCCACATAAAGTGGATTTACATGGCCTTATAAATATGGGCTAGTACACAGCATCACCGTCTAAAGAAATTATGCTCCAGTGGCACTGGGGTCTTGTAAATAAGCCCCAAAGTGTTCCTTCTGAAATCAGGTGTGTCGCCACAACTTGTTAATTGTTGGTTAGCATTGCTTTGCGAATAAAATGTAAAAAGCAAAATTGTGGGAAGGGGGCCTCCAATTTCCTTGGGTATCCTGCTGCTGCAAGGTGAAGTCTCCTTTCCCATTAGAGTAAGAGACAAAGCATGTATCATGATAAGGCAGTCAGTTCTGCTCACCTTCCTCATGTGGTGCGTACTGGATGAGTTGATCAAGAAGTCTAGGTGTTGCTCTGCGTGTGACAGTGAGGCCTTTAAGCAGTGGTTGGACCAGCAAATGGGAAGCCAACTAGGGCCCACAAGTTCTGAAGTGGCCCATACATTCAACAGTCCATCAATTTATGAAGTCTAGCTTGATGAATAACTGTTTGTTATCTGTTGTTGGCCATATTGAAAACCAATGTACAGCACTGAGTAACATTAATAGAAGGAAAACTAGTGATACCCCTTGACTGAGCACTAAGAGTTCATTGAATAGTGCTGGGGATGTGAGGCCAGCTAAGGTGGATTTGATGGATCAAGCAACTAAGACTTTGAAATCTATTAAGGCCAACTATGGTGCTGGAGAAGGCCATATTAAAGCTGGCAGAAAACCATGCATACATTAGTGTCTGCCCAAGAGAAGAGTTGTTTTTGTTACCTAAAGAAGAGGCCACTAGCATTGGAGCCCTGATTGTCTACTACATAACTTGACCCAGACTAAGCCGTTCCAGATTAAAGTCTAAAAATTATGTCATGGAATGTAGCTGGGGTATCTAAGCTGTAATCAGAATTTGAATGGGAAAATTTGTAGATACACGTGACATTTGTCTTTTTCAGGAGACATGGTGCCTCTCTTCCATCTTTAGCAGTAGGTTTACATTATTGGCTTAAATTAAATGTGGTCAAGGCTAGGAAGGAAGGCCCTCTGGGAGTCTAGCAATCTGGGGAAAGACTGCACTCCAGTGGCAAATTAAACCTGTTCCTATTGACTCTCCTGATATCTTGTCAATTAGCCTGCTGCTTCCCTCAGGGTTGTCCATTAACATTTGTATGTGTATAACAGTGTAGGAGTATGAAATGCAGAGACCAGGGTATTAGATGTGCTGGAATCCGCTCTATCTGAGCAAACAGGGAATAGTTGACAATTAGTGGCAGGGGATTTTACCTTCACTTTTGAACCAGTAGCAGCTACCCCATCTAATTTGACTGTGGAGCGGGACAGTCAGTGGAAAATCCCACAGATTGATCTCCCGAGTGTGAGGATGTGGTCTCCTAAAGCAGCCCCATGTTGGCATTAACTTCAAATTTTGATCTTAGAGCCGCTAACGGAAGAACCCCCTCGGATCGGCCTGGTAAAATGACCTATAATAAACCAGGTAATTTGAGTAGGATTTACTTTTTCTTAGTTGAATTAAATCTCTGTCCCACTGTACTGGATATAGTAGTGGTGAATAGGATTGAACGAGATCACAATGCCTCGAGTCTGACACTATTAGACAGTTCAGTAACAAAACCTATCCATTTGGGTAGCATAGACGTGAGCGCCTGTTCCCAGACAAATAAATGGGAGACTGTTCTATGGGATTGGGTAGTAAAGAAGCCCATAGCTCTGGAGACTGTCAAGGTCTAGGCAAAGAATGAGGATGAACTTTTACACCCCCTGTCTCAGGAACTTAGGAAGGAGATAATGAAAATTACTCACAAAGTATTGTATTCCCAGATCAGAGACCTTTTGGGTCAAGTCAAATGAGTGGATAAGAAAAAGCCCAAGACTGTGGCTTGGTATAACCATGCATGAAGGACAGCCAAAACTGAGCTCTTAGCTGCAGCCCAATCCAACTCTAGGACTGATTTGATGAGGAGTAGGAACAGGTCAGAACTGGCCCAAGCAAAAAGGGAATGGGAGAGCTCCCTGTGGACCTCACTCCTAGAAGCCTTGACAGCCAAAGAAAATAAATTATGGGGATTTAGCATAGGGTGGAGCAACAATCACCTTGGTGCGCTGCCCTATGTCAAAGTGAAAGGGCAGGAATGCAATGCATTCTTGTCCTTTACCTCAGTGCTGTTGCCTTTTCGGCAACTTAGTGCCAATGCAGGCACCCTTGCACCATGGTGCAAGGGTGCCTGTGTTGTCGGCAGGATTGTTTTTGTGAAGTAAGTGGCATCTTTGCCCACAAATACAATCAAGGAAATTTAGAAAGAGGGAAAAAAATAGGAAAAATAAAGTTATTTCTCCCTGGGGAGGTGTCTGGTTTTGGCACATCCCCAGGTTTACATGATTTTGTAAATCTGGGGAAGCATCAAAAACCATGGGTGTTGCGTGGGAACACGCACCGCAATGCCCATGGAAAGACTCCCTAAAGCATAGTGAGGCAGTGCAAGGATTTGCCCTGCCATGCCTTATTCCATATCTATGGGGTAATTCAAAGCCACGCAACATGGCTTTGTGTGACCTCATAAATATGATTTTGTGATTTGCACTGCATGAGCATCACAAAAAGTGCTGCTATGGTGGTGCAAGGGGCTCATAAATATGCCCCTAAGTCTTTTTGGAGAATAGTTATGGTATGTGCAAATGGCTTGAAAACTGCTTTGGAATTCTGTGTATTACCCCAAGAGTGGGTGGCTCATTTTAGTAGGCTTTACTCATATGACAACTCTATGGGGGCAGGAAGATGGAGAACCTTTACCTGAGGGTGAACTGGGTAACCAAAATGCCCTTGAAATTCCACTTAAATGAAACCATAGCTGCTATTAAATCATGTCTTGACTCTAGAGCTCTGGGCCCGGATAGGATCCCAGACGATCTATGTAAGGCGAATCCAGAAGTATGGAGCCATACCTTAATCTCTTGTCAAATGCCATACTCTCTGGTATGGAAATCCTCACATCTTGGAAATGACCTAAGATTATACCTATTTTCTAAAAGGGAGATCAGACCAACCCAGGTAACTATAGGCCCATTATCCTGATCAACTCCTTGCAAAAGATTTTTTTTAAATAGGTACTTGTACATCTACAGGAGTGGATCATGGAATATGATGTCCTGTCTGATTTTCAGGTGTGATTCAGAAACAATATTAGTACCATTGACAAGTTTTCCTGTTTTATTTGCATCTTTTGGAAGGGAGTAATAATCAACAGGAGCAAACCTTTGTGTTGCCTTTGTTGATTTATGAAAGGGTTTTTATTTTGTGCCCAGAGGTAAACTTTGGAGAGTACGGGAAGCATTGGGCATCTCCGCAAACTTATTGGACATCTTGGTGAGATTGCATTCAGACAACCATGCCCATGTAAGATGGGCAACTGAATGACCCCATTAGGGTAAACTGTGGAGTCAGACACGGGGGTGTTCTTGCCCCTGTCCTGTTTTCACTATATATTAACTGGGTGGTGATATACCTGAACAGGGATGGGTGTGACCTTCCAAAAGTCGGTGGGAGGAAGGTGTTAGCTATCCTCTTCGCTGATGACAAACATTTTGACATCAAGCTACCCTAGGGGCACCAACAGTTATTAAACAACTTTAACTCCTTCTGTGAAAAGTAGGAGCTGGAGCTTAACAGCTGTAAGACAAAATGCATGTTCTTTTCCCACCAAGAAGAGAAGCATTGTAAGAGACGCATGCTAGTGGGTAAAAACGCCACCGATTTGGTGTCATACTGTGATTACTTAGGTGTAAGACTACCATCAAACTGAATTGGGGCCCAGAACTTGAAAAGACACGTGTCATTAATTCAGCAGACTGCAGGTATAGCCAAGATCTGTAGACGGACATCATCTAGAAGGGTGGCCCCAGCTTTAGAGATTTACAGCACAAGGGCCTTGGGGGCAGTATTGTATGAGGCTGTCATGATGCTGTGTACAGAGAGGGTTTACTCCCAGGCTGGCACGCCCAGATGGCAGCATTATAAGATCCCATACTCAAGTGCATGAAGGTGTGCGTGAAAGAGCCACTCACCTCTGTCAGATACTGGAACCGCGGCAGAAAGAAATGAAGCATAACACCAACTGTCCCAAACTACACAGAAACCGATTACCCTGTAGAAGAGGGGACATCAATCAGAAGCGTCAAAATACCCTGTGGTCATCTTGTTTACAAGGGTATATAAGCCATGCTTCTTGAGCGTGTGTTCGCTTGCCAAACTTCCGGGTTCCAGATGACAGCCTTTACTGGCTTGGTGTGTTCCTGCTTGGATTGTTTACAGATTGTTTGTTCGGCCTTTCACCCCTCCGGCTCTGCAAGGTGTGTGCCGTGTTTGTCAGCAAGCCGCCACATCGTTTGGTGGTGTCAGAAACAAGTTGGTTTAGCATGCTTATTCCGAGGACCGCGCTGGGCTCATCATGTTGCCCTGGAGCTGTCTGCAGTTTCTCATGTGGGGTTCATAGCTGTCGTTACTGCTCTCCTACAGAAGGAAGTGGATTGCTACCTGTCTACCTGTTCTGTTGTGTTACGATGCCCAAGTCTGGTAAACTCCTCAGACAGCCCTAAGATGGGCCAATACTTCCTACTGAACTGTCTCTCCCTCCCCAAGCAAAGATTTGAAATTGCAGACCTGATTGTGGATAGACAGATGACTGCTCTATTCCTGGTGGAAATATGGCTACATGCACAGTCTGCTTCAGACATTTTAGATGCCATTCCTAGGGGCTATGCAATAACTAGATTAGATAAACCTCAGGGGAGGCGGGCTGGCGGTAATATACAAGCAACAGCTACGCTGCAGCCTGTCCGAAGTCCAGATCAGTGGGGCTGAAGCAGCCTTTTTCTCTTTAACTATTTCAGGCCGGTGTTCTCTTAATGGCCTGCTGATTTACAGGCCACGGGGGCAGCTGCCGCGTTCATTTCGGCACTACTGGATATGAGTCTGGCGTTCGCCATTCAACACTCAAAGGGGTATATTCTCAAGGACTTATTGCCAAGTTATGGGCACTTTATCGCATCCAAAGTGGTGATAAAGTCATCGCCCTATTCACAAGCAGTTGGTAACAGCCGATATCACCAGTTTCCCTGCGATGGCAGCCGCAAAAAACATCGCCACCGATGACCCCGGCAACTAACGCTAATGAGATGCAAAGTAGGCGTTCCCGTGCAAAAACCAGCGACAACACCACTTAGCAACATTCTCAACGACCAGCCAGATCGGTGATAAGATAACAAAACAGGTGATAAAGCGCGTTAGCAACCGGGATTTAACACCTGCTCTTACCTGGTGTAAAGTCGGATGACAACCTGCACCATACAAGGCCAGAGCCACACCTGAAGATCAACAGATGCCATGGAGCCACTGATCATGCAGCTCGGAGCCCCAACAGGGCCACAGCACCCACCGCCACAACCCCCAGGCCCGCCACCCCCCCCCCCCCGTATCCACCCCCGGACTACCACAGAGGCAGCCCAGACAAAGATAGCGGACTTTCAGAAAACGCACCAGCCTCACAGACTTAACACCATTGCCCGCTACAGGCTCAAAACGACAACCATCCTCCGCATCCTGACCATCATTGCCCACAGGCTGACGGTACCAACACAGCGGACAACCAACATCCCACCTCAGACAAAGCTGCTGGCTGTGCTGCACTTGTTGGCCTCTGGGACCTTCCAACCAACAACCACCAGAGTCGGAGGAGTCTCACAGCCAGCCCTATCCAAGTTCCTCACACCTGTCCTGGATGCCATCATCATCTTGGTCCACCAATACCTTTACTTCTCCCACACTGCACAGGAACAGCTGGAGACCAGGCATGGCTTCTATGCCATAGCAGGTCTCCCGCGCGTGTTGGGGGCAATTGACTGCACACATGTCCTACTTGTGCCCCCTGCTGACACTGCACAAAATTACCGCAACAGAAAGCACACGCATTCCATCAATATGCAGGCAATAGAGGACCACTGGGGACTCTTCACCAACGTCGTCGCCAACTAACCAGGCAGTGTGCATGATTCCTACATCTTCCGACAGTCCATCATCAACCAGCACTTTGAGGCTGGCACCTATGCAAATGCATTGCTCGTTGGTAAGTACCAAATTAACACACCACACAACTCAACTCCACAATCATGCAACTCACTACTCTGGGAATGCACACGTCACAAACTCACATACAACATGTCAAACAACATGCCCACCTACCAGACACTACAGCACAACTTACTGTAGTAACCTTGGTTAGCCATGTACACAAGCCATCAACGGCATGGCACCTCAGCCACACAACAGCAGAATGTGTGGAGAGGTGAGAACCAGGCATGTGCGAAGGAGGCAAGTGGCACACGGATGAGAATGTACACAATGACAAGTGTGGCGTGGATGTGCTGGCCAGACTGCAGTATGCAGACGACAGACATGCCCATGTCGACATACACTGCTGGTTTCTGGAGTGTAGTGAACAGTGGACCCAACCATGTTACCCCAGGCAGTGAGGAAAATCGCGGAAATGTAGCTTGTTACGTTTCCCCCTGTAAGTGTGAGCGGAGTGGTCTGGCCTGGCTTATGCCAGGCCAGCGTAGGGGTGTGAATAAAAAGCCCGCTGCTCTGGGTGCAGTGGCCAACGTGTCTGCCATGGCGGCGCTTCACAGCCCACCACGAGGCCAACGCCGTGAGTGGCGGTGTCTGTGATCATGTGCGCCTGCTGCACCCCATGCCCCAGGTCCTCAGACCCGTCTTGGCCGCCCCTGCGCAACCAGGCCACACCGCTCACCTGCCGACACCAGCGTATGTCAAACAGGGCTTACCATGTGCCTGTGAAAGTTCCAAGCCCGAGGCCCGCAACCTTGGCCACCTCCTCAGACCATCACGGCCTCCGCGACACAGGCACCCAGCTCTCCTTTCTCATTGACGTAGTCCTACGGCCTACACTGCGGTCAAGTAGGTCACACTTTTGGAATTGAGTCTTGATTTATTTATGGCAGAGTTCATATCAGTGCACAGGCCTCATCGCAGACTGCATCCCCTTCCAGCTCTGGTGCCTCTAACTCTGTGTCCCGAAATTGATGGACACTCTCTTGTTGAACTTTGGTGGCGTCTGAGTATATGGCTGAGTTGATATCACTGTACTCACTTCGCTGTGGTGCCACAAACTCTGTGCATACCATCCGAACGAAACCTGTCTGTGGTCCCTTGCTGACTACTGCCTTTGGCCTACACTGCGGTTGAGTAGGCCACAAATTTGGAACTGAATCTTGATTTCTTCATGGCAGAGTTCATATCCTTGTACACAAGGAGAGGAGTAAGAGTAAGATGTGGTTCAGTCCGAAAGAAAAAAGGATCCTCGTTACGGAGATGATCGAACACTACCAACAACTGCTCTGGTGCCACTAACTATGTGCATCGCAAGCCAACGACATGTGGCTGAGGGCCCTTGCTGACTACTGCCTTCGGCCTACACTGTGGTCCAGCAGGCCTCACACTAATCCAACCCAGTCCGGACCAGGCAGGACCTGGCATCGTCACAGACTGCACACACCCTCAGCTCTGGTGCTTCTACCTCCGTCAACCACAAATCATCGCCACATGCCATTCCAACATCGTGTGCGAGAGTTCCAAGAGAAGCTGGCTGGACAGCGGTTGGCCCTTGCTGACCGCTGCCTCCAGCCTACACTGTGGTCAAGTAGGTCAAACATTTGGATCTGAGCCTTGATTTATTTATGGCAGAGTTCATATCAGTGCACAGGCCTCATCGCAGACTGCATCCCCTTCCAGCTCTGGTGCCACTAACTCTGTGTCCCGAAATTGATGGACACTCTCTGGTTGAACTTTGGTGGCGTCTGAGTATATGGCCTTGTGGTTGTCTTCATCATCATGTAGCTGATACTGACTTGGTGTTAAGAATGAGTCTGTAGCATTCATCTCCACCATATTGCCTGTTTCTGCTTGGTTATGCCCTTTGCATCATGCCTTGGAAGACCACCTTCCACTGTCCCCCAGAACACTCTGCGACATTCACCTTGGACATCAACGAGGACCCTCTCAGCTCCCGTGGCCCTACCTTAGTGCACCGTAAGTCACTGTCCCATGGCGGTGTGCCTGTGCCGCCCACAGTGCCTCCGGGGCCACTTACTCTGTGCCTCTTAAGTCAGGGACCCTTGCTGGTTCGGACGAAGGTGTAAATGAAGGAGCGCAAACCCGCTTAGGGTCAGGGATCATACATGCCATCTGCTGTGTGTGTCAATTTTACCGCAGCATGAGCCAACCCCCAACCGCATCGTGAGTTCAGCCAGCCATGAACTCCACATCTGTGTCCGCCCTATCCTCACCATAGGCCTACACACACGTGGCCACCCACCTTCAACGCACAACATCACAGTGTCGTTCTCAGGCTTGTGGACATGCGCAGACAGGCAGGGCAATGATGTGTCGTAGGAGTGCAAGTGATGCAACCGCGCAGCACACACTAGTAAATAGGCTCCGGGGGAGGGAGGAGCAGCAGTGAGGCTACGTAATGCACAGTGATGCCGCTCATTTGCTACAAGCAGTACATGTCAAACAGGAATCACTAAGTCACACATATCACACACCAATGAAGCAGTGAGCCTGCCAACACATCATGCAGAATCAACTATTGACTCATGTCTCTCTGCACTGTCACAGGGGACCAAGGATATGCACTCTGCCCTTGGATGATGACACCCCTCTGAGCCCTGAACACACAGGCCCAGAGACAGTACAGTGCGGCCCACAATCGCACCAGGGGCATCATGGAACACACATTTGGCGTGTTGAAGTCACGTTTCAGGTACCTGGATATCACAGGTGGAAGGCTCCTGTACAGCCCAGACATTGTGTGCAAGATGATCGTTGCATGTTGTGTGTTGCACAACATATGTGTACGCACCAAAGCCCCATGGATACGATGCACTGGATGATGATGTGGAAGATGAGGCAGGTGGAACACACCCCAAGGCAGCCGCAGCAGGAATAGCCCGTAGGAACATCATCATTGCCAATTTCTTCACATGAGCACGTCACATTGTCAGAGTCCTCTGCAATCATGGGACAGTCTTCAAAATGACCACAGGCACAACATGTGCAAATAAATTCATTCCAACACACATTCCCTGAATGCATGTCACTCCTCTGTACAGGCACGTCACTCTGACAAGTGTAAGTGCAACATGTAGTGCCAACAGTCTCATTATTTGAAAATAGATGGTGGGTGTGTCACTTCTGTACAGAGAGGGTGTTTGGGGTGTCACGTTTTTTAAAATGCCATTTCTGCGTGTCAAAGATAGTACGGAATTCCACTCATCAGTGTTTCACATGTGTCTAGAATGATTACACATAGGCTGTCATTTGTGACCTACAGTTGACAACAGACCTTCTTTTGGTGTCAGATATGTACCACCAGGATGCAGGGATGTGACTCAAGTACCACGACATGAGCAACAGGGACTTGAGGGGAAATCACTGCCCCTACATTCGTCCAGGCTTTCATACTTGATTAATCATAGACATGACTGTGTGTGTTAGTTTGTATTATTCACTTTTAGTGTAGTGTTGAAGCTGTCTTAGTCTTGGGCCATGCAGACACCACTTTACAATGTTGCCCCGTGGAGGGCCAGCCGGAGTCCTTTGGGATTGACAAGTTACTCGGAAGGGGAAGAGTCCAGCCCGCAGGCTAATTTCTGTGTCATTGATTTGCAAAGAATATATGTCAGTCCATGTCGAGGTACACGGTTAGTGTTGATGTGTGTATTGGGGGACAGTGGAAGGTGTTAATCCAGGGCATGATGCAGAGGACAGAACCAAGCATAAAAAAGCCATATGGCAGAGATGGGTGTTACTGCCTCCTTCTTACCACTAAGGCAGATTCATCCTCATCTTCGTCCTCTGTGGTTTCATGTGCCTCACATGTGGGTGGAGGGGTTTGGTCTGCAGCGGTGTATGACACTGACACATCAGGGGCTGGAGATGTGGATGTAGAAGTAGCAGCAGCAGCATTCATCTGCGCACTGTCTTCTGGCATCACTCCCATGATGAGGATCTGCAGGGAATGGGAGATCCCATCTACAGCTTTCTTGTGTGCAGCCGTGGTAGCCATTCTTTGCGCCTGCATCTGCTCCATGTTCTCCATGACCCTCCTTATGTTTCCCAAATCACGGATGACATCGCTGTAGCCACTCTGACTGGACAGTTGTTGTTGTTTTCGAGTCATGACTCCAGCGACGACAGCCATGGATTGTTGGAGGGCATGGGGCGGACTGTGGGTGTCCGTTGGGGAGTGTAAGTGGTCCATGATGGGACTTCTAGTTTGGCTGCCATGAGTCTGACCCCACCCGCACCTGTTCAGCCAGCTCCTTTGGGCGGTCTAACACACGGCGTTGGAACACCATGTGTTCTTAGGTGATGTGCTGGGAGCCAGACGTGGTGGTGGGTGCTTCCAGCTGTGTGGTCTGTGCAGAGGGTGGGCTCCCCTCGATGGTGCTGGGCTGCCCTGCTACTGGAGGTGGGGTTTGCAGGTTGTCCATGAACCGTTGGATTTCGTCATAGTCATTGTCATTGTCCTGGGGTTCCTCTAAGACATCACTTTTGTGATGTGGAGTCTGCTCTGCAGGAGGTGTTGATTGTCCCTCTGCAATGTAATGGGGGGATGCAGTTTCACAGTGTATTCCATGTATGTTTCCGCATTGGCGAAGTTTACACACAGACTGCATGACAATGTACATTGTGTCTGTTTGTGAGAAGATGCCTTTTTGTTACGGGACAGTGGACATTTGTACTACATCACGGATGTGAGGTTGTACTCGTACATTGTCTTTGTTTTTCTCTGCTTTTCTGGTGCATTTTCCCGCATGACGTGTGTGAATTCCAGGGCTGTCACTGGTTATCGCTAGATTTTGTTTCGCGGTTTGGGACATCACCACTCTTTTAGCATTTGTGTTATGCATTTTTTAGGTGTTGCGTTGTTTTTACCACGGTTATTTGATGCGTTATCGTGAGCCTATCGCATGGTACCGCCGTGTTGAGAATACAACATCAACACACCGTTTTTTTCCCTCGATAGACTGCGATGTGAAGAGTTGAGTTAAGCTAATTTTGTGATATTTATCACACGTTCTTGAGAATATCCCCCAAAGTTCCTAATTTTAGGGAATCCTAACCCACACTTTGATGATCTTACCTCATGGAATAGTGTAGATTTAATGGAGGACCTAACGTTGCTTCAGCTCCCGCAGTTGTTACAGGAATCTACTCACATGCGGGTGCACATTCTTGACCCCATTTTTGCAAACCCTGATTTTGTGAAAGTTGCTACTCCAATTCCTATTGCCTGGTCTGATCACTATGCTATCCCCTTCCAGATTCTGGATACCCATTCCCCTCCTAAACCAACCTAGGCCCAACCCATCAAAACTCAAAACTGGACTAAGATCAGTCAGGAGATGTTTACTTCTGCCCTGAGTCATAGTCCTCCCTGCCTAGAAAACTGCCCACAGGCCGCCAACCTGCAAATCTAAACATGGTTAGAAGAAGCATTAGATATGATAGCACCATTCAAAACACAACATTTTGCATGCTCCAGACCTTCAACTCCCCTTTGGTATCGCTTTGTTCACCCTAAGTTGGCAGGGTATTCCCAGACGTGGGACCCGTGCTCACTGCGCCACTAGATTCAAGATAGCCTGGCTGATGAGGGTTATGAACCCGAAACCGGTCCTAGGATGCTTGATTCCGGTCCAGGGAAGACATGGCTTGGCAGTTCGGGCTGGACTGTTCCCATGAGGCACAGGGTCAAGACTGATTTGCATATGGTCATGTCTAAACTGGGGTGGTGTAGTGGGCAAAAGAACGATGGATTTAACCCAGATTTCTTGACTGGGGGAGAATGTATGCATTGTCAGCATTCCGTCCATCATTTGTTTGTTGTAACGCTTTTCGCCCTAAGTGGGATGGGTATTCCCAGACGTGGGACCCGTGCTCACTACGCCACTGGAGTCAAGCTATCCTGGCTGATGACGGCTGATAGCCAGAAACCGGTCCTAGGATGCTTGATTCCGGTCCAGGGAAGACATGGCTTGGCAGTTCGGGCTGGACTGTTCCCATGAGGCACAGGGTCAAGACTGATTTGCATATGGCCATGTCTAAACTGGGGTGGTGTAGTGGGCAAAAGAACGATGGATTTAACCCAGATCTCTTGACTGGGGGAGGATGTATGCATTGTCAGCATTCCGTCCATCATTTGTTTGCTGTAACGCTTTTCGCCCTAAGTGGGATGGGTATTCCCAGACGTGGGACCCGTGCTCACTGCGCCACTAGAGTCAAGCTATCCTGGCTGATGACGGCTGATAGCCAGAAACCGGTCCTAGGATGCTTGATTCCGGTCCAGGGAAGACATGGCTTGGCAGTTCGGGCTGGACTGTTCCCATGAGGCACAGGGTCAAGACTGATTTGCATATGGCCATGTCTAAACTGGGGTGGTGTAGTGGGCAAAAGAACGATGGATTTAACCCAGATCTCTTGACTGGGGGAGAATGTATGCATTGTCAGCATTCCGTCCATCATTTGTTTGTTGTAACGCTTTTCGCCCTAAGTGGGATGGGTATTCCCAGACGTGGGACCCGTGCTCACTACGCCACTGGAATCAAGCTATCCTGGCTGATGACGGCTGATAGCCAGAAACCGGTCCTAGGATGCTTGATTCCGGTCCAGGGAAGACATGGCTTGGCAGTTCGGGCTGGACTGTTCCCATGAGGCACAGGGTCAAGACTGATTTGCATATGACCATGTCTAAACTGGGGCGGTGTAGTGGGCAAAAGAACGATGGATTTAACCCAGATCTCTTGACTGGGGGAGAATGTATGCATTGTCAGCATTCCATCCATCATTTGTTCGTTGTAACGCTTTTCGCCCTAAGTGGGATGGGTATTCCCAGACGTGGGACCCGTGCTCACTACGCCACTGGAGTCAAGCTATCCTGGCTGATGACGGCTGATAGCCAGAAACCGGTCCTAGGATGCTTGATTCCGGTCCAGGGAAGACATGGCTTGGCAGTTCGGGCTGGACTGTTCCCATGAGGCACAGGGTCAAGACTGATTTGCATATGGCCATGTCTGAACTGGGGTGGCGTGGTGAGCAAAATAACAATGGATTAAACCCATCATCTTGTGTGTTTTGCTGTTCGCCCTATGTGGGAAGGGTATGCCAAGACGTGGGTCCCGTGCTCACTACGCCACTGGAGTCAAGCTATCCTGTCTGAAGAGGGGTGAAACCCCGAAACCGGTCCTAGGATGCTTGATTCCGGTCCAGGGAAGACATGGCTTGGCAGTTTGGGCTGGACTGTTCCCATGAGGCACAGGGTCAAGACTGGCCATGTCTGAACTGGGGTGGCGTGGTGAGCAAAATAACGATGGATGAAACCCAGATCTGTATCTGTAACTGGAGGTGAATGTTTTGCCAATGTGCAACATTCCGTCCATCACCTTGTGTGTTTTGCTGTTTGCCCTATGTGGGAAGGGTATGCCCAGACGTGGGTTTCGTGCTCACTACGCCACTGGAGTCAAGCTATCCTGGCTGAAGAGGGGTGAAATCCCGAAACCGATCCTAGGATGCTTGATTCCGGTCCAGGGAAGACATGGCTTGGCAGTTCGGGCTGGACTGTTCCCATGAGGCACAGGGTCAAGACTGATTTGCATATGGCCATGTCTGAACTGGGGTGGCGTGGTGAGCAAAATAACGATGGATTAAACCCATCATCTTGTGTGTTTTGCTGTTCGCCCTATGTGGGAAGGGTATGCCAAGACGTGGGTCCCGTGCTCACTACGCCACTGAAGTCAAGCTATCCTGTCTGAAGAGGGGTGAAACCCCGAAACCGGTCCTAGGATGCTTGATTCCGGTCCAGGGAAGACATGGCTTGGCAGTTTGGGCTGGACTGTTCCCATGAGGCACAGGGTCAAGACTGGCCATGTCTGAACTGGGGTGGCGTGGTGAGCAAAATAACGATGGATGAAACCCAGATCTGTATCTGTAACTGGAGGTGAATGTTTTGCCAATGTGCAACATTCTGTCCATTCACCTTGTGTGTTTTGCTGTTTGCCCTATGTGGGAAGGGTATGCCCAGACGTGGGTCCCGTGCTCACTACGCCACTGGAGTCAAGCTATCCTGGCTGAAGAGGGGTGAAATCCCGAAACCGATCCCAGGATGCTTGATTCCGGTCCAGGGAAGACATGGCTTGGCAGTTCGGGCTGGACTGTTCCCATGAGGCACAGGGTCAAGACTGATTTGCATATGGCCATGTCTGAACTGGGGTGGCGTGGTGAGCAAAATAACGATGGATTAAACCCATCATCTTGTGTGTTTTGCTGTTCGCCCTATGTGGGAAGGGTATGCCAAGACGTGGGTCCTGTGCTCACTACGCCACTGGAGTCAAGCTATCCTGTCTGAAGAGGGGTGAAACCCCGAAACCGGTCCTAGGATGCTTGATTCCGGTCCAGGGAAGACATGGCTTGGCAGTTTGGGCTGGACTGTTCCCATGAGGCACAGGGTCAAGACTGGCCATGTCTGAACTGGGGTGGCGTGGTGAGCAAAATAACGATGGATGAAACCCAGATCTGTATCTGTAACTGGAGGTGAATGTTTTGCCAATGTGCAACATTCCGTCCATCACCTTGTGTGTTTTGCTGTTTGCCCTATGTGGGAAGGGTATGCCCAGACGTGGGTCCCGTGCTCTCTACGCCACTGGAGTCAAGCTATCCTGGCTGAAGAGGGGTGAAACCATGAAACCGGTCCGAGGATGCTTGATTCCGGTCCAGGGAAGACATGGCTTGGCAGTTCGGGCTGGACTGTTCCCATGAGGCACAGTGTCAAGACTGATTTGCATATGGCCATGTCTGAACCGGGGTGGTGTGGTGAGCAAAATAACAATGGATTGAACCCAGATCTGTGACTGGGGGTGAATGTTTTGCCAATGTGCAACATTCCGTCCATCATCTTGTGTGTTTTGCTGTTCACCCTATGTGGGAAGGATATGCCCAGACGTGGGTCCTGTGCTCACTATGCCACTGGAATCAAGCTATCCTGGCTGAAGAGGGGTGAAACCCCGAAACCAGTCCTAGGATGCTTGATTCCGGTCCAGGGAAGACATGGCTTGGCAGTTCGGGCTGGACTCTTCCCATGAGGCACAGGGTCAAGACTGATTTGCATATGGCCGTGTCTGAACTGGGGTGGCGTGGTGAGCAAAATAACGATGGATTAAACCCAGATCTGTGACTGGGGGTGAATGTTTTGACAATGTGCAACATTCTGTCCATCATCTTGTGTGTTTTGAGGTTCACTAATAGCCTGATTCAGCTGCAGTCAGCTGGGCACAACATTTGAGGATCAATAAACAAAAATGTATCTGAGCAATCATGGCTCTTTTCTCTTCCTCCTTTTAGGTCCAAGCACTACAGCATCACATGTGGTGTTCCACAGGATTTGCCTCTTTTACTAACCTTGTTAAATTTCCACATGCAAGCTTAATTTCTTTTACCTACTCTTTCCAATTTCGGTGTCATTGTTATGTAGATGACACCCAGATGATACTTTGTTTAAATCAATGCTAATCTATTACTACTTTGAGGACTGCTGAATGGGCATCAATCCATGAATAAATGGTTATTTTCTTAAACTTAACACCAGTAATACTTGTAGGTCCTACTTATAGATGGGTGTAAAATCTCCAAGGAACCTCACATTTGACCTCTTGCAATAGGCAGTTCTTTTCTCTGAGATGTTAGCATCAAATTTGAGAAAAGGATCACTAAAACCACCCAGATTATTTCAGTTGTATGATCCACCTTTTAGCAACTTATTCTTGGAAAAAATATGTCCCTTCCTAGCTTTATCTCAATATCACAATCAACCAAACGCATTAGTGTCCACTAGACTCGAATATGCAAAGTTCTCCATGTAGGCCTTACAGCGATGCTTCTGGAAAAGCAGCAAAGAGTTCAAATCTTTATAGAAAGACTAGTCTGTGGCATAAAGAAGCTTGCCTATGTCATTGCTGAAAGCAGGTAGCTCCATTGGCTACCTAAAACGAAACATTTTAAGCTCAAGACATTGACTAATTCAATGCTGTCATTTTCAGACAGCAAAGTGCTCCTGCAGCAGAGAACTCTTGTTTGTGCAAGGTGCCGGATGTCCACATTTGTTATCTCAGTGACATTACCTGTAGCGCTACTTGAGACTCAAGTAAAAGTACAACTTCACTTTCTAATTATGTTGTATTTTACACAAAGCAATCAATTGGCAAACACTGTCCCTACTCAAAACTGTTTTGCTCCTACTAACCTTGTATCCCCCTGAAGCCTTCCATTCTACCCTGTCCATTCCACCATATCTATCCTAGCCCTATCCACCCATTCCACCCATTCCATACGTCCAACAGAGTACAAGTATCCATAAGTCCTACAATATTCAAGAGCTGATTTATTTCAATCTGTCTGTTTCGAACTAAGAACTTTTCCAGTGACGTGGCCTTGGTGTAGCTACTCTATTCAAAGCCATGAAATTGTGTCTTCAATCAAGGTGATACAAGAAAGACTTAAAATATGCATGTCAGTTGTGAAAAACACCAATTTTCATTCCTTTTTCACCCTCTTGTTCTCACAGATAGACTTCTCGTGGGCAAGTCAAGATTAAAAATTAAGCACTGGCAAAGCCAATACGTTTTGCCTATATGAGAGCTACTAGCTTTGCCAATTTCTTTAGACATGCTTTACAGCAGCATGGCTAAAAGCTTGTGGTATGCAAAGAGTAAAGTGGTGTAGAGGAGAGTAGCATAGAGTGGCATAGAGAAGTGTAGAGTGGAATGGCATAGAGTGGAGTGGCGTAAGGTAGGATGGTTTATGGTACATTTTCTTAGAGCGGAGTGAAGTAGAGTGGAGTGGCATAGAGTAGACTGTATAGAGAGGAGCGGCATTGAGTAGAGTGGCATACAGCAGAGTGGCATTGAGTGGAGTGGTGTAGAGTGGTGTGGCATAGAGTGGCATGGCACAGAGTAGTGTTGAGTGGCATGGAATAGAGTGGTATGGCAGAGGGTGGTGTTGAGTAGATTGGCATAGAGTGAAGTGGTGTTGAGTGCCTTAGAGTGGCTCTGTGTGTAGTGGAGTAGATTGAGTGGAGTAATGTAGAGATAAGTGGCATGGAGTCGAGTGGTGCAGAGTAGATCGTCATAGATTGGAATGGTGTAGGAGGAGTGGCAGTGATTGGCATTATGTGGCATAGAGCGGCATAGAGCGGCATAGAGTGGAGGAGCATAGAGTGTAGTGTGTAGAGTGGACTAGTGTAGAGTGGTGTACAGCAGAGTGGTGTAGAGTGGCATTAAGTAGATTGGCACAAAGCAGAGTGGTGTAGAGCAATATGGAGTAGAGCGTCATGGAGTAAAGTGGCATGGAGTAGAGTGGAGTAAAGTGGCATAGAATTGGCTAGATAAGAGTAGGGTGTGGTGGAGTGGAGTAAAGTGGCATAGAGTAGAGTGGAATTGTGTAGAGTAAAGTGGCATATAGTAGAGTGCAGTGGTATAGAACAGAGTGGTGTGGAATGGCATAGAGTAGAGTGGCACAAAGCAGAGTGGTGTAGAATAGAGTGGAATGGCATAGAGAGGAGTGGAGTGATATTGAGTAGAGAGGCATAAAATGGCGTAGAGTAGAGTAGCACTAAGTAGAATGGAGTAGCATAGAGTAGAGTAGCATAGGGTGGAGTGGTATGGAGTAGAGTGCAGTGGTGTAGAGTGGAGTGCTGTACAGTGGAGTGGAGTGCCATAGAGTGGAGTGGTGTAGGGTGGCATAGAGCGCCATAGAGTAAAGCGGCATAGAGTGTCATTGACTAGCGTGGAGTGGCATAGAGTAGAGTGGCTTATGGCTGAGTGGTGTAGAGTAGAGTGGCGTAGGGTGTAGTGGCGCAGAGTAGAGTGGAGTGGCATAGAGAAGATTGGAGTGGCTTGGAGCAGAGTGCAGTGACTTAGAGTAGAGTGGCATACAGGGGAGTGACATAGAATGGCATTGAGTAGAGTGGTGTAGAGTACAGTGGCATAGAGTAGAGTGGCCTAGGGTGGAGTGGTGTAGAGTAGCGTGGATTAGCCTAGAATAGAGTGGGGTAGCATAGAGTAGAGTGGCGTTGAGTGGAGTGGTGTAGGTTGGTATAGAGTGGAGCGGCATAGAGTGAAGAAGAGCAGAGTGGCATAGAGAAGTACAGTTGTGGGTGAAAGCTTCAATAGAGATGGCAGATAGGATGAAACTAACATAAATAAGAAGCTGCATGCCTGTGTTATATTGTGTGTTTCATAAATATGCGGAAGAGCAAAGAGAAGGAAGGACACATGTACTTGATCCATGTTCAAGGGAGGAGCTAACACAAGACAGGAAGGGAAGCATACAGATACTAAGCATTGAAAGATTGCATATGAAAGTGACAAGGAAAATAACTTATGGTATGCTAAGGATGTGTTGCATGCCGACTGAATTGTAAATGCTAAATAGGTGAGACCTAAAAATCCTTTCATGAGAAAAACAGTCCAAGATCCTAGTAGATAGTTGTGAATGAAAACAAATAAGTGACTGAGGTATGGCAGTTATGCTTAATGCCCATCAGGACTGCTTCAGAACAGAGGTTTCTGATCAACATCACCAAGAGAGAACATTGGATGGAGGTTCCACCCATGGTTTAAAAACTGTAAGACGAACCAATCTTCATACCTCCATTAATGTATTGTGATTAATTTCCAGCTACTGACAATTGAGCAGATATCCAGAGAATTGTCCTAGTAAAAAAATACATCATTGCGTTTTTTCAGCAATGCCCATACCTGCCTTTGGGTGTCTACCCTCAGACGTCCATCATGAAGCCTTACAGGTGATTCAGACACGTACCTTTTCCGATAAAGTGGAACTAATTCTCAAGAGATGGCTGATGTATGAGAGCCTCCTGGGCATTTATGAGCTGAACACTCCCTTCGAAGAGTGCCCTCGCCAATGCGTGTGGGGAGCAGTCCCCGAAGACAGTGTTCGTCCCCACAGGAGAGTAGAGCAGGAATATGTTATTTATTCAGCGGTGGCCCGTGCAGGTCAGAGCGGTGGGCCGGGTGTGGGGGGGGGGGTGGATTTCAACAGACGACGAGGGAAAATTAATTTAATTTTCCCTCGCCGTCGTCTGTGGAAATCCCTCCCACCCGGCCTCACCACCCCACCGCTCTTACCTGCACGGGCCACGGCTGTATTTCTCTTATGTAGTTTACTCTAACATTTTTAGGTGTGCCCTTTGAGAGCACTTTAGCTGTTTGCGCCGGATAATGTTTTTTCCAAAAAATTCATACATAATATGTATACACAGAAATGTTTTTCGCCAACAGGCTTCATCAATTGAGCTGGTAAATTGTCATTCCTATTTATTTTCCACCCACCACCGCTTACATCATGGGGCAGGGGGTCAGTCCACTTCACCAATTTTCTCCCTTCACTTTGAGTGACAGCGCAAGGTCTGTGCACATTGTTCACAACCACCTAACAATGGTTCAGCTATTTATTTTGACTGCCTTATGGGTGCGCATTTAAAAGCTGATTTGTTTTCCTTCTTATTTGTAAAGTTACTTAAAAAAAATATTTAAGTGCCTTTGTAACATTGTAGTTTACCTGAAATTTGAGTATTTTGTTGGGTGGTAATTTATTCTGCTTTCCTTCACTAATAATAATAATTATAAAATGCATTGTACAACTGACAGGCTTATTATTATTTTTTAAAACATCACAGATAACACTGCTACGTTAAAGAAAATTCTTTAATTTAAAACTTTTAAATGCAAGTATAGGACATCTACAAGCAGGTGGCTGAATGTTGTCTTTTTCTTTTTGTGGCCTGTGCTTGCGATAAATAAAAAAATAAGAATAATTACCTCAGTTTGCCAAGACCAGATCTGTTGTCTTTACCAATGCTTACTTAACATGTGTTATGATAATTTTCTGTGAAGAATACTGATAAAGGTTTCTTTTGTTGTGATAGGAAATATTACATTTTTCTAAGTGTTGCTGCTTGCTATTGATTTTTGCTATTCCCCGGTGGGGATGCTGCTTCCATTTGTGCTGCAGTGCAGCAAAAGCAGGGACCAATGGGTGTGAAGCGCGCACTGCACCCTAAATTCGTTTGCCTCTTAATTTCAAACCAACATTTTTTCCTTGGTTGCATTGGGACTCGTGTTACTCTTCCTGCGTTATTTTTCCAGAAATATTGGAAAAACATATGTCCCTGGATCTGGAAATGCATACATCTGCTAGGAAGGTTTTTTTAAGAATTGGTGCGGGTATGAAGCTGATGTTTTCATTCTCATTGTAAATACATAGTATGTTATATACAATTGAAAGACGAAATCCACACAAAGAAGTCATTCAGGTGCAAATGGGGAAACTTTCTTGGTTCAAGGCCTGTATGTTTTGTTTAAGGATGCTTTTATTTTTCGAGTAAGGCTCACCCTGCGATTCTGTCAAGATATGCGAGGCCTTGAGCCTCTTAACTATTCATCAAAACAACGAAGGAATAGAGAAAATGGGAATAAAGGAATGAATGCAGGATGTGAGGGAGGGGAAAGGGGGGAGGAGGTTAATAAGCGGTTGAATAGCGAATGGCAGGGAATTATAGCTGAGAACTAAGAATATATGCTGCTGACAAACAGAAGACACAGACAATAATAGCCTACCCTGGAATTGACAAAAGAGAATTCAAGATGCTGGCAGTGTAAAGTTAATGAGTGGGGCACGATAAGTGAGCAAGAAGAAGGGCAACTAGAGGCTGTGGTTGTATTCTGTTGTGATGTGTTGTGATGTGTAATGCTATGTTGAGCTTTGAATGGCTATGCAGTGCACCGCTAAGGCGGAGGAGCGTCGCCAACCTGCCAGGAGCAGTAAAGAAAGGAAAAAATAAAATGATAATCACTGAATGTTTTTATCATTTCATTTTTTCCTTCTGCTGCGGCAGTGCGTCAGGGGGCGTGGCTTAGCTGCAGGGGAGGAGTGGTAGAACACTCCTGTGCGCAATGACTGTTTGATCGGCCCTCTCGAGCTGCCCAAAACAGTCATGCACAATTCCCTGTTCTCCATGCAGGCTGCGTTACAACCTGCATGAAGAACATGCCCACCCCTCCAGCCCCTGGCTGAGCGCCGTGTCAAGGCACTCCGACCAATCACAATGCTGCATTGCATTGTTGTGATTGGCTTAGGGTTGGGAGCATGGCTGTCTGCTTCCTGTTCTGACCTAGAGTCGGACACAGGTGAGCAGAAGAGAAGACGCGGGACCCGGCGGCGGCAAGGTAAGTTTTATTTATTTATTTATTTTAAAAGCCAGCACCTGCCACCCCACCCGCGAGCCGTGCCATCTGCCCCTGTTGGTTTAGAAACAAAGGGCCTCATTTATGAAAACTCTTGCATAACTGCATGAAAACAGCAATGCAACTGTTTTCACTGAGCCCTCCTTGCGACAGGATGGATGCACCAAATTTAATGTACGGCGCTCCATGTCGCAAGGAGTTACAGATACGTCAGTATTTCTGACGTATCTGTAGGCGCAAAAGTGGTGCATTACTGGAATGTGTCTGAAAACAGACGCAACTCCAGCAATGTGTCCTTTCACATGGGGTAAGCCCCATGTGAAAGAGCCTGCACCAGTCTTTCTCCTGCTGTGAGCCAGGCGTAAGATATTGACGCAGTAGCATCCTAGAATTGGCGCACTGAAATCTTATAGATTTCAATGCGCCACTTCTACAAGGCTTTTGCGGGGTAACGCCCACCCTGCATACATTATACCTGCCGCAGGTATAACGTGGCGCAGGGGTTTACAAAATGACGCATCTGCCTAGATGCGTTACTTTGTAATTGGGGTGCCACATGGCACATGTTTTACTCCACCTGTGCGTCACAAACAACAGCGGCGCAAAAGTGTCACAAGGCCTCATGAATAAGGCCCAAAGATTAGAAAGGAAGTTAAGCAAGCTTGTTGGGTGACAATCATTCTAAACCAATGGAGGTGAACAGATTACAAAGCATTAAAAGGCAATAATATTCAGAAGGAAACCTTATCCAGTGCCCGGGACTGGTTTCAGGCATCTTACCAGTCTGGGTTAGGCACAGAAGAAGGCAACACAAGAGACTAACCATAATATTGCATGAATAGGTGAGCTTTTATCAATTTTCTGGGGCTTATTTACAAGCCCCTTGCACCGCCAGTGCGTCACTGTTAACATGGCACAAAGTGACGTACGGGCGGCACAATCGGCTTGTAAATATGCCCCTCTGAAGCTAATGAAGTTGGGTTCAAGTATTAGATGGGGGGAATTCAATGGGTATTATCCTTTCAAGCGAAGGTTTGTAACTCACAATTTCCCGCAACAGTTCAATCAAACGGACAGTGAGTTGCAGTTAGCAGATCTTAGATTTCTGGTTGGGAGACATGGGAGGCAGTGTCATATTGGTAACGCGGGCACTCGGGCAATGCCCGAGGGGCTTGTGTCCAGTTCCAGCTGTGGGCTGCTTTTTTGAGCAGTCTGGGGGGCCGATTTGGGCAGTGTCCCTGTTGTTCAGGTACAGCCATTGGCCCAGTGGGTGTCTGAGTGGCATTTCTGGAGGTAGATGGGCGCTCATTACCTCCCGTTTAGCAACGGTCAGAGGTGTTACTCCCTTTCTCTCGCTAGGCCGGCCCATTAATATATGCATACTGAGCGGGGCAGGGGGCCTGAGCAGAAGTGGTCTCACTTGTTTTCAGGTGTGTTTCACCAGTGTAAACTAATCAGTGCATTTTTTTTACCCCCTCCCCCTTTTTTTAAATAAAATTTCGCCGAAGCAGTGTATTGAGGAAAGGAAATATGCAAATGTGGGCCACTTTTTTTTTGCACGCCCAGGCCGATTTTTAATCCCAATCCAACCCTGAAGGGAGGAACAATTTAGATAGGTGGGCCAGTGACTGACTAAACTTCGCTTAGAGGAAGAAGCACAGGGATTTGGAATTGGCTATTTTCTTCACTGCTGATCAATGAGGTGACTGTTGTGCAGGTGAGATGTGGTTGTGGCTATTCACACCCGACAAAAGATTGTCAGCAAGGTTCTGGACCCATTAAATCCTTATGATAGACAGCTGGGGCCAGTGCAGGTAAAAGCGGTGGGGCCGGGTGAGGGGGGATTTCAGCAGATGACGACGATGGAACATTTTTTGTTTAATTTTCCCTCGTCGTCATCTCTCAAAATCCCCCCCTAACCCAGCTCCACTCCTCTTACCTGCACGGGCCTCGGCTGACAATGGTTTGTTGGAGAAATCTGTGTAGATTCTGTTGCAATAGTCAATGTGGAATATCACCAATGTGAGTAATTTGGCTATTTTCTAGGAGAGGTGAAGGGGTGGGAGGACACCTCCTAGTAGGTGCAAATTGTGGAAGGCAGACATGGAGGCAGCTTTTATTTGAGGTACGTGGGAAAGACGTTTGTTTAACAACACACATAGACTACAGGCGTGTGCCCTGGATGAGTGGAATGTTTAAAGATGTATTGTACTGGTTTGTGTGTCTTTTATGATTGCAAAAATCGAAATAAAGACTAAATGAGAGTAAGGAATGTTTAAAGACTCAGGAGAAAGGAAGATGAGTCAGCATGAGTGACTCAAATAACACTATTTTGGTTTTCTAAAAAATAGAAAAAGCTGTTTTTCTGCACTCAATGTTGCTACTGGGATCATCAGTGTGAGACTGTCAGACTTCAATGAGATGTCAGTTGACCTCAAACTTGATATATAGCTGGGAGTCATTGCACACACATAATATCCTACATCATGGGAGTAAAGAATCCTATTAAAAGGAGTTACGTAAACGTTATAGTGCATTGGTGATAGTGCTGAGCTTTGCGGGCCTTCACAAGGGATTGCCAGGGATCCGCAGAGTTATGGATCCAATTTGGCTTGATCGTGTGGTTTAGAAGGAGGGAAGCATAGTTCCATTTGCTGTCAGCTTCCAAGTTTCTAATAAAAATTGATTTAGACCTCGGCAGAGGTCAACACTATAATACCATCACAACATAGAAGAAAATCATAAACTAGAACATTTGACCACCTTCTCATAGTTAAAAATACAATAAATGAAACAATTCATCAGATAATTTTGAAAATAAATTGATTTAAAATATCCGTAAAAATCCCTTATAAAATGTAAATATCGTATAACAAAGCTATACAGATGGAGGGTTTGTCACAAGTTGTATTAATTCGTGATGAGTTGTAATATTGAACTGCACTACTGGAGGCAATGGAAAAACGCTTTTTGGTATCAACTGAATGAATGAAATAGGTTTTATCACGCGCAACTTAGCCCAATGGGCGTCAAGGCGCCTAAATCAAAGTAATGCAGCTCGCAAATCAAAACCAGCAATCTCTCATTGGTAAGCCACGTCTTCAGAGCCTTTTTAAACAGATCAATTGAAGGAAGGGTTTTAACCTCAATTGGAAGGGAGTTCCAGAGCTTGGGGGCGACTACAGAAAAAGCTCTTGCTCCCCATTTGGCTAATCTTGTACGAGGCACTACCAATCGAAATAGTCCCGCCGACCGAAGTGATCTGGAAGGGATATAACGAGTCAGCAGAGACCCCAATGCATCGTTAGGGCCAGCCAGAAGAGCTCTGTAAGTAAGGCAGAGAATCTTGAAAGTGATTCTATACTGAACAGGGAGCCAGTGAAGATTTTTTCTAGCGGTCGTAGCTGAAGACGCCAAAGGAAGGGCTAGGACAAAGCGCGCTGCGGCATTCTGCACGATTTGTAGTCGATGTATAAGGCCCTTGTTGGACTCCACATACAGGGAATTACAATAGTCAAGCCTGGAGCCAACAAGGGCAACTGCAACCTGCATGCGTGCCTGGGGAGAGAGATAATCATGGATCCTATTTAGGATCCTAATAACCCCCAACATGTGGCTATTGTCCTATTCACTTGAGGGATCATAGAGAGTGAGGTGTCAAAGATCACACCCAGATTCCTAGCTGATTGGGAGGGGGTGGGGCAAACACCAAGAGATGAAGGCCACCACTCACTCGACCAAACATCATGGTCTTTCCCAAAAACCAAGACCTCAGTTTTATCGCCATTTAGCTTAACTGAAGCTTATAACTGAAGCATAAATAAAATATATGCAACATATTTTGGGGTTTAGTTTACATACATTACATGTCTCAGGCTTCTTGTCCTTGCCTCGCCACCTGCCCGTTAAGGTGTTAAGAGGAAGATTGCCAGTCCATAAGAGCAATGTACACACTTCACATAATAAGAGATCTGGAAATAAAGATAAGGTTGTACATGCCCAAACTAATCATAGCCATGAAACTACTATGTAATTACATATTCTCAACGTGGTATATATCATGTGAAAGGCTTAATTTGTTAATATTTACTTTAAGAGAGAGGTGTCACTGACCTGGAGACCATTTTCTTAAAGTATCCCTACTGCACTTAAAATTCGCCAGTGCAAACTTAAAATTCCCAACAAACTGCCATTTCTGCCCCAGTCCTGAGTCCAAAGGGTCCAATTACGAGTTCCTCGTGATAATCTGACCCATGTATAAACTTCTGTTTATGCACGGGTCGCAATTTTGAGATTGAAGGTATTTAATGCATCCCATATTTACATCACACAACAAACCTTTTTTAAATTTCAGCAGGTCAAACCTGCCGACATTTAACATGGAAAAACATACGGTATTCACCATATCAGTAGGATTTTGCTGCGATAAACACCAAAATCCGCATATTAATCCCCATGAACTTGCAATAAGTGTTATTTATCGCACCTGATGAATAATGTATCCCATGGTATTGTTATTTATCAAGGGCAATAAAAAACACCGTAGCTCATAATCAGACTCTGAGCCTGATAAAAGAAAGGTTGACAAGGAATTATCAGGGGCATGAAGGAGCTTTTAGCCCCAACGTATTACGAAGGATGAGGCAATTAACACATAATTATCAAATGTGTTAAATGCCTACCAGCTCGTAATTCCAATCCTTGGGTAAATATGGGTTTCCGCATGGGTTGGAATACATTGGCCAACTCATAATCGGGCACCAAGTGTAAAGTAGTAGTAGCTTTATCAGCAAACCAGGTTTCCACCAGTCCCATCACATTGTCAGTAGGCCATGAGTGTCATGGACATGTTTCTGGGCCAAGTGAACATTAATGGGGCTAAGATTTAAGTGCCAATTGGTTTCAGTTTCTGAATAGGGAATGGCCTCTTTGAGTGTGACTTTGAGAGACAGGTATAGCTTATTGTCTGCTGTGGGAAGCGAGGAGATAGATGATTGGGCTGTGTTAGACCTGGCATTTCTTGGCGTGATAGATGATTGGGCTGTGTTAGACCTGGCGTTTCTTGGCATGGTTACCTCCTCTCTTTTTGATGCTGTGATGGATTGCATTTTACTGGCTTAGATGCTTTGGGCACTTTGCCACTGCTGATCAGTGTCAAAGTGCAAGTGCTCCCTGTATAAAGTGTTATGGTAATTGGTTGTCCATAATTGGTATGTTTGCCTTACTAGTAAAGTCCCTAGTAATGTGCACTATGTGTGCCAGGGCTGGTAATGCAAATGCTACTAGTGGGCCTGCAGCACTACTTGTGCCACCTACACAAGTAGCCCTAAAGAGAGAACTCAGTCCTGCCACTGCAGTGCCTGCACGCAGTTTGCTAACTGCCATGTTGTCCTGACAAGTACACCCACTTGCCAGGCCTTACCCTTCCCTTTCCATGCACATCAGACACCCCATGGTAGGCCCAAGGTAGCCCCTGGACAGGGTGCAGTGTCTGTGAAAGGTAGGACATGTATTGAGGTGTGTACCATGTCCGAACAGTGAAATACTCTCCATTTCTTTTTTCACTGTTGCAAGGCCTTCTTGCCCATACGACAGAATGGGGAAGGCTGTGTAATATGTTTCCAGCCTATCTTCCCATAGGTTTAAGATGGAGAGGTGATGTTCAGTGTGCCTGAACTCACAATTTAATAACACATCTTTTTGTGAAGGTGGTTTTTGAATTGTATGTTTAGAAACCAAACTTTTAGAAGTGACTGTTTTTTTGTTCTAACAATTCTGTGTGTCTCTGCCTGGTTGTGGATTGACTGTCTGGATTTGAAAGTGATAGGATCTGAGAAATGTCTTGACCTATGGGAGGAGTAGGTGAGACAGCAACAGGCTGACCTGCATCTGGAGTGTAGGGAGGAGGAGTAGCCCCCTGGAGGTGAAGAGGACTGGGCTGCTGCCATAAAAGAATGGCTCCCCCTCCTGCTGAGTGATTGAGGAACCAGACCCCCACTATCAAAAGAAGAAGGTGTCACTGGCAGGGAGACACCCAGAACTGGTTTGGACAGGGTTCAGTGTCCCCTGAACTCAAAGACTTCAAAGACATTTAGGGGTATAACTATGAGAGCTGAAACCCCTGAATGTTGGACTGATCAAGACTGAAAAGGATTGAAACTACTTCGTGGTCAAGAGGAACCTCTGCCAAGGAAGAACAGCTGAAGAGACTGAAGAAAAGGACTGACCCATGCTGTGTGTTCTGGGGCTGGCCTGCAGTTTGCTGATTTAACCAAGAAGAGGCTAAGGGACTTTGCTATGTGCTGTGTCTCCCTGCTTGAAAGGACTTTGATGTGTGCTGTGTCCCACAGTAGCTTGTCCCCAAGGGCCTGAGGAGAGCTGGCTCCCTGTTGTGGAAACTCAGGAAAATAAAAGTTTCCAAGTGTTTCTCAGCGGCTCTGTGTGCGTGTGCTTTTTGCAGCCCGAGACCTTTGTAAGCATTGCCCTGGGACTGTGTGACCCGATACCCAACTGAGTCTCAGCGTCGCTTTGTGCGTGTGCAGCCTCAGACTGCCGTGGGGTCCGTGGTGCTGGTTGGAAAGTGCCCTGTGACTGCAGTGCCCCATGCTGCTGTGTAGTCATTTGTGGCCCGAGCCGTCATCGTAACTGAGGCTGCGGGTCATGATCACCGCCGCCGGCCCGAGCCGCAACGTGCTTAAGGATTTCGTAAAGCTAAGGAAGTTGTGAGGTAATCGTGATCATTGTTCGCAAGAGGAATCTGCCCAAGATTGTCAGCAACAGAGAAAGGCAGCGCCATATCCTGTCCGGCTACAGCGTCGCCTTGCATCGGAGCTGCGCCGTCATCGGGAGTGCCCAGCAGGACATCCGATGAATGGGGAGAGAGAGAGAGAGCAAGGCAGCGCATCCCCCAGGTAAGCCTTGGACTCAGGTCAGGAGCCGCAAGTGTGTGTGGCCTGGGGAGGCACAGGAGGAGTACAGGAGTGCTCCCGTCTCTCTCCCGCTGCATCGCGTTAGACGCGCTCAGTCCTCGAGCGGCCCGGACCTGCCCGGCAGCACCGGGGCCGCCCTTGGAAGTTCAGGACTGTTGTCTGTGATTGGGGCCTAGTGGTGCCTGAGCTAATCGCATCAACTGGCCTGGTAATATTCCTGCATTACGAACTGCCTTATTACTTGCATTAAGGAGTGTATTATACTTGCATTATGAACTGCCTGATTATGTGCATTGAGGATTGAAGTATTCTCGCATTACGACCTGCCTTATTACTTGCATAAAGGAGTGCGTTATACTTGCATTACGAACTGCCTGAGTACGTGCATTGAGGATTGCATTATTCTTGCATTACGAACTGCCTGATTATGTGCATTGAGGATTGAATTATTCTCGCAGTACGACCTGCCTTATTACTTGCATTAAGGAGTATGTTATACTTGTATTACGAACTGCCTGAGTACGTGCAATGAGGATTGCATTATTCTTGCACTACGAACTGCCTGATTACTTGTATTGAGGATTGTATTATTCTTGCATTACGAACTGCATTAGTCTGACGATATGAACTACATTACAAACTGCATAACATTGCATTAGGACTGCATTTGAATATCGTGAACTGCTTATTAAAGCCACAAGAACCTACAAGTGTTTGTTGGCCTAATAACCGGCAAAGAGAAATATTACAAATATTACGAATACGCATATTTTGTAACGACTTGCATTGTAATGGTACTGTGATGTAACAACGCGGTCAATGTAAAGACTGCGTTGTAATCGCATGCATTGTAACACATGCAATGTAATGGCTGTTTCCCCTTTCGGTCTACTATGCAGAAACAGAAAAATAGGGGCCCAGACTTATCATAGGATTGCATTGCTGTTGCATCATGCATGGTGACACATGGGCAACACAATCCTTAAATCAGATTTACTAAGCCATGCATGTCCACCTTGCGTGGCCCTGCGTGTCTTGATACATCTTGAGTAATGCAAGGCAGCACCAGTCTCTGCCTTGAGTTACTCTGCACCGGGAAGGTGATACGTGGGTGGAGCGTGGGTATTCAAACACATCCACTCATGTATTTTGTTACATTCCCAGATTTTCCAAGGCCGGTAAACCTGGGAATGCATCAAATGTAGGCCTTCCTGCTAGAGGCGCAACAAGGAGAAATATCTCTGTTTCTCCTCATTGTTTCTTCTGCATGTTAAGCAAGGGTAAGATGATGATCAGAGCCACAGTGTGTGACAGAACCTGTCTGCAGACAGCGGTCATGACCGGCAAAGCAAGGACCAGAAAAGATTGCAGAGGCAAAATAAAAGGTATATATGAAGAGTGGACACGGAGGAGGGAACCAGGGAAGCGGGGAGAAGATGTGGTCTCACTGCTAGACTGCCGACCGTGGAGCTGGGAAACCAAGGTTGGAGCCTCGGGGTCGACTCCACATCCTGTGATTCAGGGCAAATCACTTAATCTCCCCAGGCCTACCCAAAGAATGAATGTGTTCTTGTGTAACGTAACTGGTGCTCATGTAAAGTACTCCAGTACCTTTGGGTCGAGTTTGCGATATATGAAATCTGCACACAAAAAAAAGCCACAGGCTGGAATTGACAGCGAGAGGTGATTTTTTTGTAATGAAATAACATTTCATTACAAGAAACGTAGTTAGGGAAGAGATGCGAGAGACCAAAGCGGCATAGAGGTTGGGGATGAGAGGATCTATAGTGGAAGAGCAAGAAATTAGGGGACTCAGAAAATATAAAAAAAGAGGAGGAAGAGGCGCCCTGAGGTGTGGAGCGAGTAGACGCAGCTCTATATAAAAATCTAAACTAGATAAATAAACCATCGGCCAGCAAAGGAAAAATCCCCATTAAGGACCTCATCATGTAGAGGTGGTTTCTATTGGCGGATCTTCATCCAGATACTCAAAATGCCAAGTGCTAAGCACCATGTTCAACAATTCTAGTTTTTCTGTACTTTGGACCTTTGACCAATGTTAGGGCCTCACTAGATGGCGAATAAAAGCGTGACTGCGCCGCAAAGTGCAACAGATCTGAATCCAAGGCCGGATTTCAGGTTCAAGGCGCCTCAAGGAATATATTCATTGATTGTTATTGTTAATTAGTGTTGAACGCTTGACCCTTTCCGACTTACATTTGATTCTTGGATCATTGCGATTGATTAAACAGTATCTCGTATTTCTGAATTCCTGCATAAAACCGAAACCCATCGGCAATATGCACTTATAGATTTTCTTTTCACCCCACCCCCGCCCGTTTGATTTGTGGTATATTCCTCCCATTCATTCTAAATGAGGCAGCCTTTAATGAATACTGCAACATGGGGCTGTTTCATTTTTGTCGCCTCTGCCTTGGGGCTATAGATAACATGCTGAGAATGTGTCCCTCTGGGCCACCTCTCTATCATATGAGACAGTTTGGTGAGACTGACGCTACAAAGAGAGTTCAACATTTTACTGTTATATGTAATTAACAACGGTTTTTTCTGTTAGAGAAGTTTTGTGTATATTTCTTGATTTAGTAGAGGGTGCTATTAAAACAAACTGACTTGCTACTGCAATCAGTTTATAAACCTGGTGCCACCATAAAATTTAAATTATTCGGTAACTGGAGAACTGTGGTAAGCAACCACACTAATTATTGAGTGATAGAAAAACATACTTTTGCACAGACTTCTAAGCACCCTGCAGTGCTCCATGGCACCTTATTCTGGTGTTTCCAAATAGACTTGAAACGCAAGCCCTAGGCGCTGGGCTGAAAAATTAGAGGGCCTGAAGCTGCTGCAATCGGCTTTCAGTGGTTGGTTCCTGCTCCCTACTTCAAACGGTACCTTTCTTCTCCTTTCACCCCTAAAACGGTGCCCCTCACTCTGCACAGCATCTGTTTGCTGCTGAGCGGAGAAGTGCCACCAAGTGCAGGTGAGATGAGTTGCGACTTAGCCTGGTGACGGCCGGACTGGCCAGCCAGGCAAGGGGGCAAACCCCCGGGAGGCTGGAGCCCCAGGAGGCCGGTTTTGACACTTGGAGGCCGGTTTCGGCCTTCAGCAGTGGTGCTGCATCTTCCACAATCCTGGTGGCAACTTGAAAGAGTTGCTCTGATTCTAGAGCGCATTAGCACGTCTGCACACGGGGGCTGAATTTATCATTTATGCCAGGGCTGTTTTAAGTTCCCAGTCCCACCCTGAGCCTGCTGAGTATGTGAAACAACCTTTACAACGCAGTCATTACATCGCACTACATTTACAACGCAGTCATTACATCGCAACATCCTTCACAACTCATGTCACTACAACGCAGCCATTACATTGCATGTCACTACAACACAGGCCTTACTTTGCATGTCATTACAACGCATACCATTACAAAGCATAGTACCCCGACACTATCCAACACTTACCCTACTGTTGCACCCCCTGGAGTTCGAATAGTAATTTTTATCCCTACACTATCCAACACTTACCTTAAATGCAATGTAATGGTATGCATTGTAAAGGTATAATGCGATGTAATGGAATGCGTTGTAAATGTAGTTAAAAAAAATTTGTTGTAGTGGCATGCGATGTAAATGTATGCATTGTAAAGGATGTTGCGATGTAAAAACTGCGTTGTAAAGGCATGCGTTGTAAATGTATGCGTTGTAACATCATACATTCGCTGAGTATACCCCCTCACTTCACTGGCATAGTTCTCGCTGACCTGTGGTTGCAACAACTTTGCAGAGCTTGCGTAGGGTCTTCAGGCACACTCCTAGCCTGGAGGAAGTGAGTAGACTGCACCTCTACACTGTAACACACTGGCATGCAGGTCCATGACCAAAAGATGACCAGTGAGTTGAGCTGCTCCAGTATCTAATGACAAAATCAAGGAGTTGGCCAGGTGTCCAGTGCATCCTTATATTTCGAACGGCCAGCCAATCAAGCAGCTTCTGCCTTGCCCTCCTCAGGGATGAGGAGTCTGGAAAGGTCCTCTCCTCTGGAGTCACTGCAGGGACCTCTGCCCACAAGGGAATTCCCTTCATGCAGATCCTGAAACAAAAGGAACAGAGAAGATGCGAGAAATGGGTTTGCTTTATGAGGCGCATACCTCATTTAACAAACACCATGCTTTTACGAAGGTGTTGTATGTGATCAGCATTGGATAACTCAAGTGTGCAATTTGTAAAAAATGAAGTGCGGGGGCCCAAATATTTTATTAGGAACTCGCTGCAGGTGCTGTCAAATGCTGGTGTTGCAACTGATACCTAATTTTGATTTCATTTTGTGATTCTGTCCTACACAAGCCTGCACTTTGGGGCAGATTTACCATTTTATCATGCAGCGCAGTGCAGCAACGCAAATGATGCTCTGCGCTGCATGAAAAGGAGAGAGGAGGAAAGTGCCATATTTACTGAAATATAGCGCTCTCCCTTCCCTCTCCCTAGCGGCCATAGTGCAAGGGTGTCTCTGTGAGTCTAGCATAGGTTTTATACTGAAAGGATACCCTTCCAGTACAAAATACCATGCTTAGACTAACTTTAACCCATTTATCTCTTTGTATGTATGCTGCACAGTGCAGCACACGTACAAAGTCGGAAAAGGAAGGAGAAATGAAAGCATGTCTCCTTCCTTGCGCCAACTTCAAAAGGGCACAGTTTTCTGATGCTAAACCCTTTCTATTTTGTAAATAGGGTTCTAGCGTCAGAAACCTTGGGTGGTTGCTTGGGAACACCAATGCTTCACCCATGGTATGCCTCTTTGAGGCTCAGTATTCCACAGCAGCAAGTTTAGTGCTGGAAAGTAAATAAGTAAAAAAAGATTTTGCGCTGATTTGTATCACTTTTGTGACACAAACACTGCATCAAATCTTCGTAATGTTTTTTATCACACCTTTTCATGCTGTTTTCCATTCCTGCTTTTGCACTCCATTAATATTTTTCTATCTTTCTCGACCCTTTCTTTGTCTTTTATTCTGTCTTTTTCTATTTGTGGAGCTAAGCCTTATGAAGACATATAAACCCAAGTCTCTAACATTGAATGCAGATGCCTATCACCTGCACAAATTAAGCATTGGGTAACCCTAACCACCAGTGGACTGGTATTATTCATGAAGGATTTAGTGTAGATACCAAAATAAAGCTCACAAAGCGACCCTCTTCTGGGCCAAGCCTCTGGACTTAATTTGACATGGAGAAGTTTGCAGACATTCCCAAAACAAGAAACTGATGTACTAAGTCAGGGTTCAAGGCATGTGCAAGATTATTCCTGCAAAGTACCAGATGGAATGAGTGTCCACGGATTAGGGGGTACCCAAACTCTGCCAAAAAAGCAAAATCCAATGAAAAAGGCAGGGTCACATGGAAAATTGCAGGGGAATTGGTTTAAAGGCGGGTACTCTTCCCTCGCCTCTCTCTTTGACTCAAAGATGCGAGCCATGGGCCGAGACCAGTCCTAACCTGAACATGTAGTTGATTTGGCAGGCATTACTGCCTTCTTCTCTTCTTTTTTGCAGTTCCATAAGGTATGATACAGTTTCATTTGGGTTGCATTCACCACTTATCAGTGCCCACTACTTGCAACCACCAGCATTAATTAAGCACAAGCCATTGTGAAGATGTTGACTTGACCCTTCATGCTTAGTTCCTCTTGAAACAAACATTCTTGCGTTTTGTGTCTATCCGAGGGCAGATGTTAATACCTGCATTCATGAGAACCATTCAGATACCTGAGGAAGGCTTCATAACCTACAAGAATCCACCGAATGTTGTTTGCCATGGGTGCCGGGAAAGTAGGTAGCATGGAACCTGATTGGTCTTGGAAGTCAGCGTGTGACTTGCTTGATCTTAGCAGTATGTGGTATATGAATTAACGCATCGTGTGACAGAAGGTAACATAGGAATCGGTAAGCTGTTGTATGTGGGAATAACTGTGTGTGAGGAGTAGGTGATAAGAAACAGACAGCACTTCTTTGTGTATAGAGATATTTGGGGTGGTATGGCAAAGGTGATGCTAAAATGGGAATTACATAATTTAGCCTGTTATGTGGTATGTAAAACTATCTGCAGAGATAGGTTTAATGGCAATCCACTGATCAAAAGTAGTTAGTGTCATAACTATGTATAGGTCTGTGGTGGTGAATAGTGTGGGGTTGGCTTGGTCTGGTGTGGGCATTAACAATACACGTATACGTGCGATGGTAAGTAGAATGATGTTTTACAGATGTAAAGTTTCCATGGTAGGCTATTGTTTTGGTGTGTGGAGGTGTTGGTATAGCACCAAATAGTTGGTTGGGGGCATTGGAATTGACAGTGCTGGGGAGATCAGCCTTCTGGGAACAGTTGGGCCTCACTGGGTGCTGGTATGTGAATGGGGTGCAGGTGATATAAAATGGATACATCTCTGGTGGTAGATTTTATGAGAAAAGACAGCTTCATAGTGGTAAGGGGATTTCAGTATTAATAGGTTTGAAGTGTATGTTATGGGTTAAACGATACGTAATGGAAGGGACACAACCTTTACAAAGCATTGTTCACAACGCATGCTTTTAAAACGCAAGTCATTACAACGACTTGCAGTAGGGGGTCGAAGAAGTTGAATTTGTTGGATTTTCAATCCAACACCTTCCCTACTGTTGCACAAAATGTAGTTGGAATAGTAAATTATACTATTCCAAACTCAAGTGCCCCCCCTATGGCAAGTCGTTGTAACGACTTGCGTTGTAATGCCATGCGATGTAACAACGCGTCGTTGTAACGGCTTGCATTGTAAATGCATGCATTGTAAACACATGCGTTGTAAAGAGTGCTATTCGTAATGGAATGTAATCTGTTGTGGTAGGTGTCATTTTGATTGAAATCTAAACAGTGGTAAGTGCAATAGGAATGAGCACATAGCCTGTGGTGGGCTGTCTGAACAGACATATCTAGGGTCTTAGGTGGCATTGAACACAATGGATTTTGTTGGTTGATGTTACTAGAAGGGATCAATCTAGTGTAGTAAGTGGTTTTAGGAATGTGTTTGTTTAAAGTGGATAGTATGATTGGCAAGTGCAAATACTAGACAGTAATTTAGGCGTCAGATTTCTTGTTGGCTCGTCAGATATGAAATGCAATGGACAGCATTGTCAGCAGGTGTGGCTGACACAATGAAGAAGTGGTGAGGCGGGGGAGCGCGGGAGAAGGAGCTTGCGGGGGTTATTAAAAAATTAAACACACAGGAAACTAGACAGATCATAGAGATGTACTTTTAAGGAGGTAAGCAGTGTCCAATAAGATCAATTCTCCTTTTCTTTGTGGGTCATAGACATAGTCATGGTGCAAGATGTGGGGCAGATTTCATATTTCATTACAGAGCTGACATTTCTAGTTCTGAGCATCTTGATTGCTCAGAAAAACAGTATGCAACACGTGTTAAATGTCTAAGATATCAACAAAAAAAAACTTTATTCATAAATAACGGATATGCAGGAATTTACTTCTGTACATGTATTTCCAAAAGGCAGCAGCCATACAAGGTTTGCAAACTCTACGTGAAACATCCAAATGGTCTATTATAATTTTTTGTCTTCGATCAATACAATATAACACAGCTGTTTGCCATTACCAAATATATTCATATATTTATATATATACATGTGCTGAAAAAAAGAGAAAGCCAGTGCAGCCTTTTTAGGAGTCCATCCAAGTATTAATGTACAACATTCAGAATTTACATTGAAAGTACAAGGCACAGAAAAGTGTGGTGCAAAGCCAAGGCTGTGCATTCCCTTCTTCATCTGAAGCTCCTCAGGCTCCCTTCAGTCAAATTGAAAACGCATGGCGGTGGTGGCCATTTTGTATTCCGCTACATTTGGCACGCATGCAATTGCATTGGCCAATCAAACTCTTCCAATTATAACTTCACACCGCTCTTACTTTTGGACCCTGTTAGCTCCATACACAATAAAGGGGAGGAAGAGAATTTTTGCTTTTGCTTTCCCGTAACAGGAAAAGTGCTGCTCTGGCCTTAGTCCCCGACATACCGGGATAGAAGGTTGAAGCTGCGGTAGGACCAAATCACCTAACAACAACACAAGATCACAAAAGGAGACGGCAGAAGAAAATAAAAGACCATTGTTGACACAACCAATAAATGCAAATGTAAAGTAGTCATCACTAAGGCTGTGGGTGCAGTTGTAGTGTTCCTCGTCCCTCCTGTTTCAAGGAGCACTGCACTTCTGTTTCATATGCAAGTACATATGGTGGCTACCTCTCCAGCGGCATTATGCAATATACTGAAGGGCCCTTGTATATCATCACTGGCTATTCATTCTATATCCCATTTTATATACAAATATATAAATCGGATACACGTCAATACATCACAAGCCTGATGGTCGTGTGCTGTCCCCTGATACCATTACTGGAACATGCATGTTATGCATCATGTATTTGTTCTATTGAGAAATAATCTAGACTTTTCAATGGTTACAGGCAGGAGTAATGGAATTATGCATTTCTGCTGCTGAGCGTTTTCCACATGACTATGGATTCACAGAACTTGCTGCATGCACCTCCATTTGTTGCATAATTTGTAGATTTCAACAAACGTTGTTTCTAGTGACTCAAACATTATTATTTTTTAAATGTGGAGCTGCTCTCTCCAGACACTTGCCAAGATAGTACCAATTATGTGCTAAAATGGCAAAATAGTGAAATAATGCTGCCCCTGAACTTTCACATTGTGCTCTCTAGTGTGATGTTTCTTGCCACATATTTTAGTCAACCCTGAGGCATAAGGTGGTACTCCATATCTGTATAATTCCAGTGGCCCTGAGTTTAACCCATAAATTCTGGAAATGCAAACATGTAGGTAGAATAGTTTAATAAAACCCCAGATGGCACGAGATGTCATTCTAGGGATATAAATAATTAGAACTCAATATTTACTTTTGCATTAGGTTTGTTAATAAGCCATGCCAGTTCAGATTTTTTCGAACCAGGGAATTGTTACTGAAAACAATAAGTTGAATAAGGTAAGAAAAACACTAAGAAAATTTAATTTGTTAGTCTTTAAAGTGTGTTTTAGTGAATAATTTTTTTTTCCATTTTCTAATACTTCTTTTTACAGCATTTTTGTTGAGTTGTATCAGTTTTCACAGCTGCTGTCTGCAATATTCAGTCAACAATGGGCAGCTGAATAAAGGGTATGTTTGTATTTTTCTAACATGCCTTTGGCAGACTATTGAGATAACTAAGGCATTTTTTTCCCCACAAGTTTACAACATGCTTAGAGATCTGATTCTAGGTAACAGTGTGCTCTTTGTTCTTATGTCCTGTGTTCTCAACAGAGAAAATAATTTCTTCTGCTGTGGATAATTCTCTTAGCATAAGAGAAGTATACCGCAAGAACAAGAATTCAGATTTAATTGTTGCATGCTAATAATGAAATTCGTGCTTCAAATTTGGATAACTAGTTAGATCTCCATCCTCTTCAGAGATATCAAGCACTGAAATCTATGGGTCAACAAGTAGGTACACCGCACAAGGAAATATGCCGAAAATAAATTAGGGACACAGAATTTAGGTGATGCAAAAAATTGTACTGAAAGCAAAAAGAGCAAAAAAACGGTGAAGCGTAACTGAAATGTGCTGCCATATTTAAGGGTGTTCGCAATTATATTTTTGTTGATTAAAAATTCGACTTTGCACTTCACAACGATGTAAAATGTGTGTACTTTTTCCAAATTTGCAGGGTTGTGAGGCTTTCTCTGCTAAAAATGTTTGTGTTAAAAAATGTCTTTGAAAAGTGTTGCAGGAAAATTCCCCCACTACAAGAATCTTTAGTTTGTTTTTTCCCCCTCAGAAATCTATTTAAGCCGATTTTGTAACTCACTGCTTCTTTAAAAACGTTGCTAACCTCATGAAAGTGATGAGATATACCATTAATATACGCAAAGTTTCATTACTTTGGCATTTCTGCATTTTTTAATTCAAACTTATAAATTTGGGACCCTAAATGAACCCTAGAATAAGTTCCATGAGCATGCTGCAAACTACAGATGTTTCATTTGAAAATTCGGAACTGCAGTCAAATTTTCAAAAATGAAATGTATTGTTAAATGAGGTGAACATCTTCATGGTGTGCAAACTTTTGGGGCGTTCCTGCAAAACGTATACAAGAAAAAAATGTACTAGGCTCAGCCACACTATAACATGGGATGCTCAGGAGACCATCATCTAGACTAGAGCAAAAAATATCACTAATTTTCGGAATGAATAATTAAATGAATGAATATATTTGACAAAACAAGGACTGTCGATTTAAGTATTTACTCAGTGACAGGAGAGGGATCGAGCAGGTTTTGTGGAACATTGTGGTCTTCCGGGTTTTATCACATTTCCAAAATGTCTCTTGGTGGTGCTAGAAAAACATAAAATGTGAGTATATATTTGTAAAACTCCACTCAATTAGCCGATATCTACAGTAGATAAGCAACAACTTAGCTGACTTCCTTAATGAGTCTTGAAGATTGGCAGCATCTTGTCTCACTGCAAGTCTAAGAAAATTAGAGAGTTTGTAGTTCTCCCTTTGTGGTACTGACCAACAAAATGACACTATCTTTAATAATGTTATGTTATGTTATGTTATCCAATTTGTAAAGCACAACGTATACCCGAAGGTGTCTTGGCACTGATTCTGTGAGACACAGTGAGCAGAGTAATAGAACTTACTGATTGAAATCCAAGTTTTGAAAAGTTTCCTAAACTGAAGCAAGGAAGGGGCAGATCTTATAGTGAATGGCAGGAGGTTCCAGGATGTGACTGCTCTGACCGCAAAGCTGCTGCCACCCCATTTTTATTTTGAAAATCTAATAGAGTTTATTCTACACCCGCCTGATGATCGTAGGTTGCTAGTTGGGGCGTACCAGCGAAAGATTTACTTACGAAAGGTGAGTCCAGAATCATGTAGCTCTTTATATGCCAAACAGACGGCCTTGAACTTAATTCTGTTTTTAATCTTCAGCCAGTGGAGGTCTTTGAGTGCGGCAGAGACTGAATGGTGCCTGGGAACCTCTAGTAAAAGTCTGGCTGCAGAATTCTGTAGAACCTGCAATTTGTTCAGATATTAAGCTTGCAGGTCCAAACCGAGGCCAATAATATTGGAAAATGGGCCCATAATAATGGGAAATGGCCTTATCTGGTCAGTGAGTCTAGATTAAATGTTCAACAAAAGTGTATTTGGCAAATCGATAAACTATGGCATGAGGCCAATATCACACACTAATACACACAAGTGCAGTATGATAGTTATTTCTGTAGTGGCATAACTTCTGAAAAGCTTTACTGAGGCCCATTTCAGATTCATCACACAACTTATTGAAAATCGTGTCAGCCAAGTCATTGAAAAAGAATGTTTACTCCGGGAGAGGGATCCTGAAATCAATGGACATTAAAAGTTATTATCCTATGACAAATTGACAAGGATCTATTATTTTGGTTCTAGTCATTCTCCTTCATTTCATGTCCACAGGTGCACTGCAGAGAAACGGTTGACAGTTCTAAAAGTTAACCACATACAAGTCATGAAAGCATCAGGAATTCCCGAAAATGCACACGTAAAAATTATCATATGTGAAAAAAGTTACAATTATAAATTTACTGCAAGCTTGAAAGCATGTACCTTGAAATAGGGTAACATATCAAATGTAACATTTCAGAACATCAAGAATGGAACTGGTCAATGCTCTTTTTTCATGATTGAAGAACTGAGAAGTATACGGTGTTGTACAGCATGGAGCCCGCAATACCATTCATGCTTAATTAGAGTTTAGAAAAGCTCTTTGCAGGCTTTGGAGAGTCAACCTGTGTCTCAACTGCATACATCTTTTCTTCATTATACCCAGAATCCACTGCTGTCACAATTTCTAGTAATGCGCTTTGATTTAGACAATGTGTGCTTGACTCTTTTTGAATCTTTCCAATGTTCACAGTTAAACAATTGTCTCACCGTCCCTCATGCAATAATTCATAGCTCCTTCCCTGGGTTGAGTAAGTGCAAATGAGCTTAAAGCAACAATCAAGGAAGTGTAATTAAATATAATATTCCTGATAACAACGAGGACTTTGAGCTGAGGTTAATGGTTGAGCCGGTGCATGCCATTTCAGCACTGAGGGTTGCCCTCTGCAACCAAGACACAAATTTGCACTGTGTCCCTATTTATAATCTTTAAGTTACGTGCACACCTCAGCCAGTCAAAAGTAGCAGACATTTAACTAGTTTAAATGATGACATTTTCAATGATGACTCAATGTGCTGCCTTCAAATATGATTGTTAACACAGAGATCTCAAAGAAGGAATCAACATCCCAGTTCATGTCAGATATAATCTGTTACCTACATTTGCTTGCTGACCATAGACTGCACATTTTGTGGCCAGATTTGCTGGAGTGGGTATAAATCTTATGTCTTCTTCAGGAATAACTCTGCCAGATTTGTTTTACATTACGTGCCTCATCACGATGTGACTCGGAAAGCCTTGACCGCAGGTCAGAGGGTTTCCGAGTCACATTGTCAATTCCAACTGAATTCCGAAGGGCTCAAAGAGCCCATCGGCCAGTCAGAGTCCTCATCGTAATATCTAGGACGGCGTTTCCACCGTCGGCATTACCATGTCGGTTTCCGACAGGCTTTCTATGTTGGGCTTTCCGACATGGAAAACCTGTCAGAAAGTGACTGGGCTGGGCCCCCTTCACCCTGCAATAGGGGGTCGAGGGGGAACCTATGGTGTCCCCTATTAATCCCTGCGCTGTGTGGCAGGCACCGTGATATGCCTGCCACATGGTGCAGGGATTAACAGAAACTCCAATTTCTCTATGGGAGCTTGTGCTATGGCCAATTGACTGTCACAGCACAAGCTCCTATATAGAAATGGGATTATGCGACCGCCCCATGTGTGGTTGCATTGTAATAGCGGTGTAAGGACTGCCGACCGGAGGTCAGTCAGTCCAGAGACCGCAACGGTGTCGGGCGGACTTATGACCGCCAGACATTGTAATAAGGCCCTTAGTCTCTATATGACTTAATGTGCTCATTTCGACTTAGTTTAGGAAATAATCATGGAAGTTGCTGGGCTCCAAAGAACAAAGGTCATGTCCTTACAATTAATGATTATCTAAATTAAACTTACTCACTGGCCAATTCATACAAGTTGTACCTAAGAAGTTAATGTGTGATAGACACAAACACTGCATACACAAGGTAAAGGTTTTTGGGCTCTTTAACACTGACTTTCTAAATTCCTAATGTATATTTCAGGACTTGAGTAACCCATCTTACTGATATAGATACCATTAAATTCTTTTTAAATTGTGATTGAAACTGAACAAATTAATATTCGAAAAGGCATCTAAGATTTTATGAACAACTGACTATAAATTTAAAACTATCTAAACACTATTTGGCACTTGAGGAAAAGTAGACCCTCAAAAATCAAGAGTGCATGTGGCAGATTACAGTCTTATTAACTTTGATACTGAAGACATTAATTTAAATTGTTGAATCTGTGCCGTGGGAAATTGACGGAATCATCAGGCGACAATACTGCCAGTGACATTCCTACCACGAATGGTGTAACTAGCAAACCTGTAAAGGTGACATTTCCCACTGGAGGCAGGAGTAAGGTGAGATCATGTACTACATGTGGGCAAATATTAAAATGTATCATAGCAGGTTCTGTAATTGTCCATGTCCCACAGTGGCAAACAAAGTGCATTTAGTGGGCCTTGAAAAGCCTCAATTTGAATCACAATACACTTCCATTACCACTTGTTGTGTCGTGAACTTTGCGAACATGAAATACAATGTAAAGCTCTTTCATGTGAATTTAAGTAATATTCAGGAAATCCCAGTGACTGCATCTTCATCTGAATATGTTGATCTACTACTGCGCCATCATTTGTTGCTATTACATAGTAATGTATAAAAAAGGTAGAACTGTTATTAAACTCAGAGGTGAACATATGTCATGTGTAAGATAAATGGCATACAGAAAGATTTAGTGTGACAGACTTATATGATTGACTCTTATCCACATTAGAACACCACCATCACAAAGATGATCATGTTGCCATGTTCGATGGCGCATGTCATCTTCAACACTCAATAGGAGAATTCTATGTTGCACTTATATGATAGTCACATATCCAGTGCTTAATTTGAGCCTGTGATTTCGGTGCTCAGCTGCAGTACTTAATTGTCAACACTGGCACTTATGACAGTCTGCCACATGGTGGTGCTGTTTACTTAATTTAGAGATGAGTACAACAACAGTTTATTAGTACAACATACATTAAAATGACTAATACCTTGTTCCCAAGCTACTACTATAGTTCTGGGGGCCTGGAGTATCCTGAATTGTCACATTTGTAAAAGTGCGATGGTTAGTGGCTGGGTTAGTACTGTCACAGGCAGCAATGTCAGGGGCAATGGGCGGCTCAAGCGACAGCGATCTTATGACAGGGTCCTGACACTTTTTTTGTAATTAAGCACTGCACACATCACCTTTCACTGGTGAGAACTTTGCCCATATACCCAGTCCTTACCCTAGTCGGTGGCTGCATAGGATTTGACTTCACTCATCTCTCCATTTCTTTACTATAAAATGGCCGCCTCTTACGAATTGATTGTTCTGCTGTGTAGAACTTCAGAAGCTGCTCCTATTACGCACAGCAGTTTGCTATTAAACATTACTAAAGCTTTCACCCGATTGGTCTGTGCCAGCACGTACATTTAATGGGGCAACATTTCTTGCTCTGTGCTCTGGCATGCTGGGATTTACGCCTGCCACACAAAACGTTTTCCATTCCATAGAGAACTGTGTAATTCTTTTCTTTCCCCAATCCTGTTAAAAAGGCTATATAAACATTCTGCTGGCATCTCTAGCTTGATGGGACGTCTTGCGCCAGCAAATGAAGTTTAGATTAAGTACGTAACAGCTGGCTCCCCTGCCTCTCACCTCCTAGGGTTTTAATGCAAGTTGATGAGAATGCAGAACCCTTGTTGTAAAACCGTAAATTTGGTTTACGACTTTGTCTGTGCCATGAACTATTCCGGTGTCATAATTGCATGTCCTTTTTACGGATGCAGAGATTAATGTCCTCTAATTTATGGCCCGAAAATTAAGTTGTGGACTTTAGAACCATCAAAACAGTCTGTGAAACGTTGCTGCGGATATAAAAACTCAGCTTGCGGTGCAATTTTGTGCAGAACAGTGGGTCTAAACATGAGTCCGGTGCACGGAGACGCGTATTGGGTACAAACTGTTCATTTTCGGTGATATGTCATTTTAATATGCGTAAAGCATCATATTAGCGAACCCCTTTTCATGTCACCGTGTGCTTGTAGAGTGTGCTTGGGCGAGAGGTTAAATACAGGTGAAATAGAGCATTTGTGCACGAAAGGGTGGCCTGTAAGTGTGCATGATGCTTGGGTGTTGCGTCAAACACATCTTTGAATAGTATTGCAACATTTAGATAGCACGGGTGTGGGGCACTGAAGCGCTTGCCTATGTCTTTAACACTTTTCTATATGTGAAGCACATGGAAACTAGATGTGATTTGTCTAGTAATTTTACATATAGGTGCTGGTCCTTTTTAGAGAAATAGTTGCCTGTACTGAGACTTTTCCATGGTCGTTATTGTATTGAGTCACACCCAAATAACACTAAAAGTCCCCTTTACAAGACGTCTACATGCACTGTAGCTCTAGGCTGGCCTGGTAGCACTTTTTGGAGCCCTCTCAATAAGTCTCGCCAGACCAGCGCATGCGCTGGGTCAGGTGAGACCTAAAAAGGATCAGAAGGGAGCTCACCACTATTTGGTTTCCAGTGACTCCTACGAGCACGCTCTGCACCCTCTCCCAAAGGCCCGTCCAGATGGAATGACCTGGACAGAAATTGCTACTGTATGCACCAGCTGAGTGACTGGTACTGGTAAGACAACCACACATTGACTGTGAAAACCTCTCTCACTTTATGAACTTCGCAATCAAGCTTTGAAGGGGTGGGGGCACCCCTTCCCCTGAATAGAAGCATTACTGAATGTGGGCCTCTGCCACAGAATGCTTCGTGAGCTGTTTCAAGACATTCACACTTTATTATCCAGCCAGCTTCCCTGCAGAAGCACCAATTCCTTCACTTGCACAGATATGAGTCAGGGCATATCTCCTCATGCAGTATTCATTCTCTGCATTTTGCCAAGAGTTTAAATAAATATGACTTTTTAATTTCCACTGCATACGACACATTTGAAGTCTGCACACCTAAAACGGCGGGTTAGGTTTGTGCTAATTAGTGTATATTGTGACGAAGCAGGAAAGACTGCTTTATGATATATCCCATTGGCAAACCAATGGAATTGCATCCATTAGAGAGACAAGCTCGTTACCTTTGATGTCCACGAACCTGTTCTTTCCTGATGTCTCTGATCTCAGTGCTACTACCCCAACACTCAAAAGACCACCACAAAAACAAACCAAAAAACCAGAACCGATAGAATAACAATGAAGTCGCAAAATAAAGAACTGACAAAACACTCTTGATATACAGATAGAACCACACAGACACACACACACACATGCCATAGCTAAATATATATATACAAGGAGTGGCCTGCGACTGTAGTGAAGTATATATTTACTATTCCAAATCCACTCTCTCTGTTTTACTAGGATAGGTTATACAGTGGACCAAATAAAATATAACTGTGTTTTTAGTTTTTTTGATTCACTTGTTTGAAAGTGACTGAGCACACTACGGGGATCTGTCTCCATAGAAAGATGGTCATCGCAGAGATGGTATTTGTCGGGGTTTATCAATACAGGAGGACAGATCTAAGTCCCCACATTGTGTGCTACACATGCCACATGCACACACACACAAACACATAATACCTGCCACAGTGGAGGTACGAAATATTGAATTGGGAATACCCACTTCTCACGATATCACAGCAAAAATATTGAGGGCCAATATATCAACAGGTAAGTATATATTGGTAAGTATAGGATCACTAGTTTTAACTCCACATATAAGTAGCTTGAATATATATATATATATATCATCAAGGGTATGTATGTATCTTCAAGGTATGTAAATATGGAGTTAAGAATAGTAAATCTATACTCACCTAAACCCTTGATATTTTGGTCCTCCATATATTAGCTACAATATTCTTGCAAATCGATATTCCCTAATCGATACTCTGGACTACAGCCAACTACAAACCGAACTAACTTGCAGTCATTAGCAACATCCACAGTGTCTCTCATTAAAGCATTAATTTCACACGATATCTAGAAACAATTCGAACATAGTCACATGACACGAGACCTAAATTGAGTCATCCTATATACACCTGAACCCAACAGTTATACACAAACAGCCATTATTAACCCCTTCGACGCGCATGACGGAACGGTTCCGTCATGCACGTCGGTTGGGCTGTGCTTATGACGGAACCGTTCCGTCATGGCCCCGCCCGCGCTCAGAACCTTCAGCGTGGCGCGGAAATCCGCGCCGCGCTGAAGGTGTTAACACACAGTCAATTCTCACATACATACCTTCGGACACGACAGCAAAGTAAGCAAAGGAACACAGACTAACAAAAATCTTCACACAAACAAACAAAAAAAGAGAGACAACCAGGCGTATGCACTTCACACGTGGACGCCCACATCAGCCCTAGCAAGGAACATGATACCAGGCCCTCCGCAAAGGATCAGTCTTGTCACTCCAGCTGCAGAGACATGGGAGCACATCTTTGTGTGCAACTATAGAAGAATCAATTAGAAGAGGACAATTGGAAGGATAAACCTGCAAGTAGGCCTTTGAATGTTGACCAGCTATCCAGGCATTATTGCATGGGTCATATGAACTCCATCACAGACCTCATTTGGTTCACTGGTCTTACTACTGACATGCCTACACATCTCAGGGTAGCACTCCACAGCATTTCATTGGCCTCGGTTAACAGGGGCGTAACACAGATCCCTGCAGCCCTTGTGATGCAGTAGGGCCCTTAACCCTCCAGCGGGCCCAACCACTCAAGGGGGCCCTTTGAGCCCAAGGTCAATGTATATCTGTGAGATATTAGAGACTCAGGGGCCCTTCATCGCATTCTACAGGGAGGCCGTATCATTTTGTGCTACACCACTGTCTCCGTAGGGTCTCACGCACGATGTAAGCACCGGGGCACATTCAACAAGCATTTGCAATGCAATAGGTCTCTCATTACTGAAAGTTTGAGCTATTGCTGTTGCAAACAATAATGCAACGCCAATAGCTCAAACTTTCAGTAATGCAAGACCTATTGCATTTTCAATGCTTGTTGAGGGCTGCTATTGAATGTTTGAGATAAGAAGCTAATTGCGTCATGTGCTGACTGACAGCACTCGTGTGGGTGAGAGAGTGGTGGGTAAGGGTGCTTGCTGTGTCTGTGCAGTGGAAGCATGGTCTGTGTAATCCGGTGCTCGTGTACATTGATGCAATGCCCTTAGTCCGAGTTATATAAAACTGCAACAACAAAAAAAGTGCTTGTGGGATCTGCAGCTGCCAAGATTCTCAGGTCCAGGCGTGATGTGCCACTCAAGGCCAGCTTTTTTCAGTGAATTCTGGGACTTGTAGTCTAATTCATTCTATTATGAACACAGAACTGCATTTCCCAGAATCCAAAGCAAAAAACCTGAAAGCAAAGCAGCACAGCATAGACCTAGTGTTCCACAAAGCTGACAGTTGGAGTGTTTGAGGAGTGTTCTGCTTGTTATGTCTGTAATACGGGGGTGTTGTGTGTGACATGGGTGTCTGTACGAGCGGGAGATCTTAGAAGTACTGTTGGTGTGGGTGTGGTGACTGTCGTTGGGCTGGCTGTGTCTGTGAGAGTGTGATTAGAGAGGCCTCCGACTGCTGCTCGCAGAGAGGGCAGAGCATGTGGGAGGCTGCGGGTCCTGCTGGCAAGGGGAGGGGTAGAAAAACAGCTTCTCGTTCAACCACCGCTTCACATGCAGAGCCACCTAAGATGGAGTCACAAGTCAGACAGAACTTCCACCAGGAGTGTGAAGCCGGCCTCAACCGCACCATCAACCTCAAATACCATGCCTTCTACGTGTACCTGTCCCTGGTGAGCAGCGGCTGGGGGCGCGGGTTGTGGCATTGTTAGAGTGCACGCACGTGCCTGTGGGACGAGCGTGCCATGACTGCCTCGGTGCCTGCATACTTGTCTTCATTGAGCGTTTCACGTGGCTATGCTCCTCTGTCCTTTGTATATATGGCGTTAGTGAACGTTTGCGTTTTTCATGCACACCAGTGTGAGGGGGCTGACTGCTTTTTGTGCTCTTCCCGGTGTGTTACTTGCCTGCCTTTACCTAAAGTGCCCCTCTCTCTCGTGCTGTGAGTAGATATGTAGATTTGTGTGTCTGGGGGGGTGACTGTTTATGCATAGCCGTTGGTTTGGACCTGGTGGGAGGGTTTATCTGAGTGCACTTTATCGTTTGCTTCCAACACGTTATTTGGCTGCATGGTTGCCATTTGTCAAGCTATTTCTAAGGTGACCCTTCCAGTGCAAAATAAAACAACTACCATCAGCACACTCTAAACAAAGCCTTTATCCAATATCTAGACATGTTCCGTTTTTTGTGCTCCTGAGACACCTCGTCTATGTAAACAAAATCATTGAACCTGGAACCCATAACTATCAAATTACAATGCACGTAATTGATAATAATTTACATGCCCTGAGAAACGGTGGTGTGCGCGCACCACAGCGAGACATATGGTTTCAATTATCGCTCCTGTGTCTGGGCACGATAATTGAAACCACATGGCAGCGGTGCGCGTAATAGACACCAATAGGCCATGGGCGGAGCAATGCGCCCGCCTTTGGCCAATTGCGTGCTGTCTTTGATAAAAAGACGCACGCAAAGGCCAATAGCGTGGCCCAAAAGGAAAAGCACATGCACGAGCGTGTGCGATTCCTAGGTCCGTTTTCAAACCCCGTACACAGGAGGTCTCTCACTGCGCACTATAACGCTAGGCGCGAGACCTAATAAGGAACATACAGCCACTTTGGCATAGGTGGGTTAATGACTAGCAGGTTCTTGGTCATCCTAGGCCAGTGCACTTTTAGCGGTACTAATGACCCACATTAAGGTGAAACACAGCAACTAAATGGTGAAAAGGTATCAACGGTACCTAATACGTATATTAGCAGCAAACACAGAACCAATCTATCAACTAGGTGACACCTCGAGTGGTAAACGGTATCTGATACTACAAGTTTGCTTCCATGAACAGATTAATATATGCGTCCGTTTTTGACATTTACCTTGAAGTGCACTGTACCGCTAGGTACACGTACAAGACAATACCCTTTTCATAGGGTGAACATTAAGACATTGTCTGCCTGGAATACACCATTAATACACTGGGAGAGAGAATTCCCCCACGTGCCGCCCAAACCTGGATTCTACCTGCAGCGCGAGGAGATAATGGAGCCTGCAATGAGCAGCATATGCCGCCATTTGCATCCGCGCTCGCGCTCTCCTCGCAGCAGTGCCACTGAATTATGCTCCCTCCGCATTCGGCGGCGAGCCGCTGGAACAGATGGCCAAGGTTTAATTCAGAATGATGTTTCCATTACAATATCCTGCGCTGCCTGGCAACTGTTTGCACTCGCCCGAGATTCCTCAAAGCAGCTCCAGGCGGGCAGGGTTTCTGACAAACGAAAAGGCTCGTGCGCAACATTTTACGAGGCACCTCTAGCCTTGGTGGGCACCTGGAGTTAGCGCGAGGGCTATCAGGAGGAACCTTAACCTAAGGGGACATTTTTTCCCAGGCAGCGAGCTTCTTAAAGGCCCTGCGAATTGGTTATTAATGATGAGGCGGTGGACATCGCTAATTCCACTAGATGGTGCCAGATAAATGGATCGGATTTTTGTTTTTTTCATCCTGTAGAACCAGTGCTTTAAATGGGCCAGTACCAGGGCTCGAGTCGGGGTACCACGCGGGTGGATGGTGTCCCCACCACTTATTTTACCGGGAGCTCGATAACTGGAGCAAATGGAGTCACACATTCACTCTTTGGCCTCTCTGGGGCGAGATCAGAGTTCATTCAGAACGCTGCTCACGCGCAGGCTTCTCTGATGCAATTGCATCTAAGGGGTGAGCGAGGGGAGGCAATGAGTCTGATGGTGCAAGCCACCTTTCGTGACATCACTTCCTGTTGTCCCCCCACTTCTTTTTTAGGACTTGTGCCCTGCCCAGTAATGCCCTGTACAGAGTACCCGCACTTTTTTATTCTGGGGTTTTATGTAGTAGCCCAGTGCACGAATCTACGTGTCAGACTTGTTACTGAAAATCGAAGAACCTAAGAGACAATACAGTAAAATCAGGATATCAGACCCGCCATTTTGTGGCACCATCAGAAAGTTTAATCTACATGGACACGTTTCACTAGTTAGAGAAGAGGGTTACTTGGTGCTGAATATATTAGAAGAGAAAGGCTGTGCGCTCTCAACCTCAAAGATAACTATCTGCTCCGAAACCTATACAAAGTGTCACTAGGGAGTTAGAGGTGAAGAGGGAGAGCTGTATTATATCATGCGAGAAAAGAGAGTCCTTCAGCTGAGCTAGGCCTCCAGTTTTCATTTGGTGATGTCCATGTTGGGTCATTTCGTGTCAAGTTTCTCTGCTCTATTGTTGAAGAGACTCTTAAAACTGAAGCAAACTATGTAGGTGCTTCATTGTTTTCAAGCAAGACTGTTGTTTGGAGTGTTAAATATATTGTTTCCACACCATTGCTGCATGGTGAAATTACGCTTGTCTCCAGCTATGATCTCCTTAAAGTTAGAATTATTTTTGATGACTTTTAAAGATTTGGTTGCCTGGAAATTGAGCTTATCTTCTATTTTAAACCAGGGCTGACTTATTTGGAAATTAGAAGCGTTCTCACCAAGTCTGCGAGTCTGAAATGTCTTCAGTCACATCTCATGCTTAATCGTTAAGCTAGCTAATTTTTGTGGGCAGTAGGAAGAGTCGGATATGCAACCGATACACATATTGGTTGTACGTCAGACTCTTCCTAATGCAAAAACACATTCATATTACCCATTGTAGGGTGTAGTATGTAGGGGTGGGTGACGTTTTTTTACACCCACATCATTGGGTCAATTTTGGAAATTTTGCCCTTGGTGAAGGAGTGTGACATTGTCCTACTTCGTCCGACCACCTTCCTTATGATGAATCTCTGCTTTTAAATGTCCCATGAGAGGACATCAAGGAGCAGGAGGTCATGACAGTCTGAAGCCTTATGTAATTACCCAGTGAAAGGTGCTGGTAAAGTCCACAGGTACCACTGTAGGAGGCAAGAGGGTAGGGTTCACTGTCTTCTGAGCGACAGGCACAACTCAGAGCCAGGATAAGTGGGCAGACTGCAAAGCTTTGCAGGGGTGGTGCATCTGTAGGACTCTGTAAATCATTTGCCAGAGCAAAGGACACGGTCGGCCTCCAAGTGGTGGTAGCCTTCCCACTGCCCATTGTGGTCCCTCCTGGAAGCAAGAAGGTTTCCCGCTGCCACAAAGAGCTGCTCTGTGCAGGGATTTTTTTGTTTCAATTCTCCCAAAGTTTCAGAAAATGTTTAATGAAGTTGCCAGTCATCTAACATCGCAACTTCACAAACTCCTAGAAATGGCCAGGCTAAATACATTTTCAGCAATGCTATGTTAACTGTGGCTTACTGTTTAATGTGATGCAGTGACCTCAATGATCGACTTCCACCTACCCTGCTAGGGTCGCATATTATGGGTTTGGGATTACCTGACAGGCATAACACCACCCCTCAATAATTCTGACTCTTCCATTCACAATCCTACACTCTTCGAACCACCTTCCATTAAATTGATGGGTTTCTATTTTGTTTCAAAACATGAAGTGTAAGGAACTACCCTTTGTATCTACATCCTCACGTTTGCCACACTTCTACTCCAATCCTGGTTGTGACGCTCCTGAGAGGATGATGGTGCAGGATGAATGATATTTATTGATCGAGAAGCACCCTGCAGCTGATGTAGTAATAGCAATTGATCTAAAGTTTCAGGTCAGGCACTTAAACAGAGAAACAGAAAATATTCAATTCTCTGAACTAAATCAGGATGAGACTCCACCAGTGGAAAACCCTGTCCCATATTATCTCAGTGGTGGAAGTTATTCCACCTGTGGAATCTCCTCTCAATTTAGTTCTTTTGTTTCGAAACACGGTTAAATTAGAACTGAGCATTTTGTGCTAAAATAAGTAATAATTTACCTTAGAAATATTGAGGCAGTAGAATTGCTGACCATTACTGGATGAATGTGAATTACAAATCCATCTTACATGCCTGAAGGGGAAACTCTGTGCCAGAAGATGCTCAGTCACACTCCAAACTCGCCTGTCGAGCAGACGCATAAACCTCGTATGACTGTGAATCGTTGCTAAACCACAAGGTGATCATTTGGGGAGCTTCACCTACCCGCTGCTTTTCATTTTTTTGCAGTATGCTAATATAATTTTTTTTTCACTATACTGCTATTTCTTATCTTTTCTTTTTTAATCCCATTAAGTAGTCATAAGCAACCAACATTGGCTTCTCTGCAATGCATTAATGGGAACAAGGCATCAGAAACAGTGAGCTCAGGGAAAGTCTATCTAAACACTGAGAGGTGATTATGTCAAAAAACAAAAGTCTTTTGTTGAACGTAGCAAATGGTCAATTTTCTATGGTATGGTCCAAGGGCAGCAGATACAAGAGTGCAGTCAAGTACATTTCGAAGAGTTTCATTGTTGGTTGGTAAAGCTTGGTGCTTCTTTACTTGTGCCACAGATGGGAGCTATTCTAAGAATATTCATGAGCTTCTATTCCAGTAAATTAAAACACTCTGGATCCTGCTGGGATATGGACAGCTTGTAACAAAGGGAAGGCAAGTCCTGACAAAACTTTACCGACTGTAACTATAAAAGCTAGGTTCATCACCCCCATCAGTTCAGGCAAAACACTGTCCACTATCCTCAAAGAGGAAGAATGCAAGCAAAACACATGATGTCAATTGTCTAGGGGAAAAGTGAAACTACATACCCAAACATAGCTCTAGACTGATCCCAGAATTGACCACTTGTCCCAGCCTTAGCCCAACAAAACTAACTATTTTTGGTGAAAAGCTAGGAAAAGGCCAGGAGTGAAACATACCAAAAGCAAAGAAGGGCTCTTAGAGTGTTGTTTACTATCATGTTGGTCACCCCAGCTCATAAATACATTGTCCTCCAACAGAATCATCATTAAATCAAGGATAGCAGAACAAGCTCATTATATGACCATTAGCTTAAGTGCGATGGTTTTGTCAGTAACAGAAGTGTAAAGTGACATAGAGTTTGCAACCGCACACAGACCCTAACTGCCTTCACATCGCATGTTGCCATAATCAACCTGATAGTTGAGCAGTCTCAAAAATGCCATGGTTTGCAATGAAAGGCGTACTGCAGTTCACCACGCTATTCCAAGATTGGAATTCAACCGCAGTGACATAGCTACCATGGGGATGGCAATATTTCACTAGATCTGGCCGCTGAGAGCCAGACATCAGCTCAACATAGATGCTGGCTATTAGGTCGAGAGGATGTGGGCGATTTTCAGTAGCAATCACTTCCCTCAAGCCCAATATTTCAGATCAGCAGTACTGCTTATTTAATTAAAAAGAAATGGTGAAATGGTTTTTCGGGTTATGTTTGGTACTCAATTCATCTCAAAGTATGACTTGCAAATTTCACAGTTCCAAATTTCCATCCTAAGGCATGCATTGTCTGGAAAACAGTTAAAAGTGCTGATATTGTTGAATCCGCTCAAGAACAGAATCAATAATAATATCACTTTCTCAGCCTTAGGTTATATTCCGGATGATTATAATGTATGCACTTTCTGAACGAATCCTACTGACACAAAGGGGTATACCCTGCAAATGAAACAGACGTGTAGACACTCTAGCAGATTTAGAATTCATAGGCGTGGAAGCCTTTGAAGGAAGGATTTTCTAGAAAACTTTAAACCTTTGAAAAGTAGAGCATGCACAATATTTTGGTTGGGTGTCTATAATGATGATATCTGAAAAGTTGGGAGTACTGCTGCTTTCATTAGTGGCATCCAATTTCTTTTTAACTAGGTCCTCTTCCTTCCCCACTCTGAGGAAATTGGGGAATCCCAGCTCATAAACAGAAAGGAACTCTGTTGTTTGTGGCAAGTTGGGTCGATTAGCAGAGCAAGCTCCTCAGGATGTCTCATGCCTGGATTAATGTAGGTGTGATCTCACCAGACTTTGAATTTAAAGATCCGGAAATAGGACGTACAATTGCATCACCAGACTTCTGCATGTAAACAAAAATCATCCTTTTATCCCCTCCTGATGGCCAAAAACTCCTTCTGAATGCAAAGTCTGAAAGCTGTCCATTCGTCCTTGGGAATTGGAGATGGGGAGACCGGTTCTTAGAGTCCATTCTGCCGGCTGTAGCTAAAGTCTGGCTCCTCCATGGGAGTCTCTGTGACGAGTGAGATTTTGGAGTGTGTCCTTCCTATCTCTTCGAGGGCAGAGGCTAAAGAGTCCAAGTCTCCGTCGTAGGGATGCTGAGCTTCCCAGAGGTCCAAGATCACGGCAGACGGGCTGCTGTATGTTGCAAAGTAAGATAAATTCCTGGAATAGAGAAAAGGAGAGGGCACAAAGCATTGAAAGATGAGTGAAGTCTGGTTTGAATACAGAAGGACATTGACATAAAAACACATTTTTATGCATAGTAGATTTTCATTTGAGCTCATGAAAAAGGGCACAACCAAAGACAGGCCTGAGCTTTATCCCAACCCAAGATTATCTATGTCTTGAAACTCAAAACCACCTCTTTTGAATTTGTTTTTCTATTTTTTTTCTCATATAATATGTGCTTCTTAGTTACCTGATCAGTACACCTTCGTGTGATTTAACAGTAACTGGAAGATGCCATTAGGGAACTGTGAGGTTGAGAGGCAACAGAGAGTTGTTGGAGAGGAGAGATGCCATAAGGGGTAGACCAATCATGGTAGAGAGTTGATGCTGAGGACAAATGTAAATGCTCATATTTTCCTTAGCCCTTCAGTGTACCTTGGTTACTTTTACCATGTGTTTCCTGATTGAGTAGACAATATAATAGAAGCACAAGGCAATAATGTAGTATGTGTATACTCATTAAAATGTTGATCAATTTGTGTGAAATATACACCCACCGCATAGGCATGCTGTCACAATTGTATTTGAAGCTTTAGCATTCAGTAACTGATAATGAACATGGGCCTTCAAGGTTGCTATTTTATCCACAAGATGTAATCAGTGTAGATGGATTAATAGATGTGGATGGGAACAGCACAAGCCAACATGTGTTTCGTCTGAAAAGACTTCCTCAGGGCCGTTGGTGTGGTAGCAACAAAGTTTGCTAACACATGGAATGTTATATCAATGTAGGAATTGTATATGAATAGAATAGGAAAATCTCTGAAAACTCTGATATTGTATATGAGACCAGTCCAGAGTATAGGGTATCCCAATGGTGCATAAAAGGTATACGTGGATAAGACAAAAGTATGTGAATGCTGAAAAAGAACATTTCTGAGTGGCTGAGTCGCTGAAGTAGGATGAAGCTCAAACAATACAAGGTAAAGGATGTCACCGTGATAGGCAGTAATAGAAAATTCACAAAACACCCCTTTGAGAAGAGGAGTCCTTGTGCCAAGTTCGCTTGTAATGTCAAAGTTCACATGCAACCCATGGGATGCCGGGAACAACTGCATTGTATTTTTCTATGCACCAATCGTTTAGTTTACTTTTTATAGGTGCGAGCTCCTTAAAATACCAGTTCAAGGAGCTAGCACTGCATCGTTTCACTAGGCTGGCTGAATAATGGAGATCATCTCCTTTATAAAAGGCACTGCATCTTTATATCATGTACAGAGTGTTAAGAGAGGTGGGCTTTATAGCACCAGTACAGGGGGTGCATACTAAGTCAGAGACAAGCACCTTGCCAGAGTCGTGTTCTTATATCTTTTTTCGCCATAACGTATCTCTGTGACCTGGGTTCATTCCCTCCTACAGGCACGGAGTGTTTGCCCGACCTGTATTAAAGCAGCCGACATGTGATGATGTCACTTCCACAGCAGTTTTTTGAAGAATAACGCATTTAAAAGCAATCCTTTGTCCCAGAAATAACTGAGTCCAAGCGTGTTCACAACCAATACGTTTGCCCGCTGGAATTATGCAGCAGGCGTCAAAAAATTATGCAAAGAAATGGCAAATTATGCAGAATAACGCAGCACATTTTTTGATCGCACTACTTCATTATTTTGTTATTTTTACTAATTGTAACACTGTCTGGGTAAATATTTCACCTTATTAGTACATGTTTAAGCAAACACGGCAATAAGCAGCTCAAAAATGACTACTAAACTTTTGCAAAGGCTTCCACTGCCCAGCAGCACACTGCCATGATTTTAATAACTTTTGATCAGTTTCGGCTAGAAATAACTTTCTTGTTTAATATATTCAGATTATGCAGCAGATGAGGCAAATCCTTAACTTTTCAGAAAATGCCACAGCCACAGAATCATATAATTCTAGTGGCCGTGGTTATAGGCTAGCAGAATGGTGACTGGTTACGGAAGATTCGCATCAAGCTAGCTCCCCTGATACTGTGGCATTAGGTCAGGGCCAAAAATGAAACTCTTCTTAAACAGGAAATCATTAACAATTGCTAATCACTAGACAAAGCTCACAGCATTCCGTGGCAAACATATGTCTAAGAACAATATGCATTGTTGTTGATGCGGGGAGCGTTTGTCTTTATATTTAAGATTTCTGTGTTTTAAGCGCTTCTCTACAATGGGGGAGTCAGACTTTACTATATAGGCACGAATAAACGTTTATATCGGATGGGGGTCCAAGTGCCGTCCGCTGAGGTCTGTAAGGCTGTGTAGGTATCTTTAATATATAGACAGGAGATTTCATCGCCCTGTAGTGAGTAGATATCGTGAATCTTGCAGGGATATGCATGTCTCACGATTCTAGGTATAACTTATTAAGTGAGGAACTTACTGCTGTGCAACACACATGCAGCATAAAACATTACTAAGGATAGCATAATTTCTGTATACTATCCTGGCAAAAGAGAAAGAGACTAATTTCAATCCCTTTTCACGTTAAACATTGCCTCTCTTTACTAGATTATAAGACTGTCCTTGTGAATTTATCCATGTTTTTGTAGGGCATTTGTGATTTGGCTTCGCTGACATGACACTTTTTATATTGCAAATAGGTGGCCGGTCGAGATTTATTGTGCTCACAATCAGGATTGACGATCGAGTATAAACCATTCTACACAAATTTGCGCGTGCATCACAGCTGGTGAGACCTCTGACAATAATAAGAAGTGGTATAATTTATATAAAGCAGGGTTATATACAGTTTTCCTATACTGATAGCATGCATTCATATAAAATCCTTTTTCTATAGGACTATGTTTACTGATTCTTTTAACTTTTTCAGTTAGCTCCAACTGTTCTCATTTGATTTAATGTCTACTCTTGCTTTGTCCTATGTAGGTGATACTAACATCGTTGATGGACCTACTCATGTCATAAGCCTACGTTTGAAAAGATCTGAATAAGGATTATATTATATCTTACATATAGGTATGATATAATGTGATTTCATTTAAATCCAGCCTTACTAGACATGCATAAACATCATAAAAACTGCTTTTTTATCTTAACTTGTTCTATGAATTTGGGTTTCAAAATTTAACAGTTCTCTCTCTGGATAATATGCGGATGCGGGAACTTAGCCCTATTTCTTTGAAGACAAACAAGTGTTGATTTTCTTAAGACTGATAGTAGGTCTTTTTAGGTGAGAATTATGTTAGAATTTGAGACATAGATGCATATTGTACGCCTCCTTTGACTTTTGAACTAGTGCCTTTCTTTGAATTTCAGATTTTAATTATAAACAATCTGATGGTTGAATTTAATGGTGATAAAGACATTTCTCTCTTCATGAAATTATGTTTTTGGAATTTGAATAGCCATTGACTTACATTTAGAGGTGAGATACATTAAGTTATATGAATTAACTATGACCTGATGCTTCGAATTGTTTTAACTCATTTGGTTTCTCCTGCTCTTTATTTTAGTCAGGTTGAATCCTATTTTTCCGTTATGAGAAGATATCCATTCCATACTCTTGAATTACCAATTGAATTTCTGAATTTGTTTTGCTATTAAGTGAAGGTGAGACTGCAACTAGTATTTCTAGATCTATTTAATACAGTCAGATCAAAGAAAAGGATTGCTTTGAATCTCGTTCTAGAAACTGTACAATTAATTTTGATATGAAGATGGTCTTAATTTTAACTCTATATGTTATCACTCTTAATCCCTGATGCTTCCCTTTCCTGATCCCAAATAGCACAATCAACTCCGAAACTAAGATGGTTAGAATTTTAAATTTTATATGTTTTTCCTTTGCAACTGTTTGTAATTTATGGTGTACTGTGATTAATATTATTATTTTTTGCAGGTTAATTTAAGCATATTAATATCGTATAAATGTGTCTAATGTTTTGTAATTTATGTAAGTTTTGTAACATGTGTTTTTGTCCATCATTTAATCAGTCTCATATAAGTGTTTTTTTTGTTTTTTTTGTTACAGCCCTGAAGAAGTTCCGTTATTTGTTTATACTGGAACGAAACGCGTTGGCTGTCGTTGTATACTTATGTCATCTATGAAATAAAAGTAAAAAAAAAAAAAAAAGAAACATTTGGGACTTTGTATCCTACGTTGAGTGCACCTCCATTTGTAAAAATTGTTGGGAAGGCCTGACTTATTATTTAGCCCACATAGTTCCACTTCTATCTCTAAAAAGCATTTAAAGTCACATTTTTGACAGCCTGTAGTCAGCGAAGAGAAAGTAGCGTAGTGGTGGAGAAAAGAGTGCTCGCCTATATCCCATTAGTGACCACAGGTTCAATGGAACCTAACCTACAATATCCTTTTCAGCATCGACACAAAATTTGTCTGTCATGGTTCAGATTCAACATAGTACATTTCCTGGTCAAGTATCCCAGCAAAGCATTTGATGAATCCCTTATCCTTGTGATTTGAGCTCTGTACTTTCCACATTTCACCTTTTCTTCTTCTGTAAATTATATGCGATACCCAGGCAAGCACACTTACTTCCACTGCTGAGGTCGTTTAACATCAGAAGATATAGGCCTGCCTTACTCTATCTTCAGTTATTGCAGTCAGAATATATTTGTCTCATGGCTTACAACTTCATTTCTGCTGTTATTAGGTTGAGGAATTTGGTGGGGAAGTCATTTAATCAATGGCTTTTATTGTGGTACTGTACGTCGACAGATCCTTTTATCATATTGGCCACACCTCTATAATTTATTTATGATTTGTTCTTCGATGGGTGTTGTGCTTCAAATGCTGATCTGGTATATGTAATGATGACGTTTTCATTTTATTGCTAGCTTTAAAAAAAACAATTATGTGGAATACTGTATGGTTTTTAATGAGATATATTGCAGTGAAATGTTCATGTATTTAAGCTTATCGATTTTTTAACCATATAAAGCTTGTTTTGATGATGCTCCAATGTCACTGGTATCAAGGTGAATTTAAAATATGAGCATCCAGTATTAGCCATTTGATGACGGGTAAAAAGATCTGAACCCCAATGTAATCTGTTACCTTTTTTGTGAGTTTAAGGCATATCCAGAACCCCTTAGGCTGCTGTATCCAGCTAAAAAAAAAAATCATCACATCAATTCTTAAAGAGGGTCACCTATTATTACCATGCAGTTCACCCCATTCCATGGCGATGTTCTACCGCCAAGTGTTTTGGCTAGTTTTATAGTTGTTATATAGTGCAAATTTAGCCTAATGACATTAGAGCACTATACAAGAGAACCGTCTTTGTAACACCTTTTTGGTAGAGTAGATACGTGAATTTGTCCAGAACCAAAAGATGCTGAGCCATGGTTGGGACTCCAACCTGGCTCTCCAGTTCCAAAGTCAGCAAACGCTAGGTCACATCTACTAATGTAGCATGTATGCATGCTATACTAATAGTAAAGCCTTGAAAAGGCGTTTTAAATAATGTAAAAAGGACTAAATAAAAAGTACTGCTTTCAAATTGATATGACAAACGTTCAATAAATAGTTGGGTGCACCCCCGTCAGTCTATAAATATTAGCTTATGTGTGTGAATTATTGTAAAATGAACACTGGGAAACCACATTTGAGGAAACCAAGTCGTGGAAAAACAATTTTAAAGAATAGCAATTTCAAGGAACAATCCAAAATTAAATTAAACTTGGGTTGAGTTTAGGACTAGTGTGTGTTTTATAGGTTCTGGGATGTTATGTTATGTTATGTTATGTTAAATGGGACTTTTATAGCGCAACGGCTACTCCAAAGGAGTGTCCCGGCGCTTTTGTGCTCCAGACCAAAGAAAGAGCTGGAAAACATAACAGTAAAAAGAGCAGGGGCCTAAAGAGGGGGCAGATTATCCAGTGAACAGCCAGGTTTTTAAGTCTTTTCTGAAGGCAAGCAGGTTAGCGGTGTTTCGTAAGGACACCGGTAAGGAATTCCATAGCTGCGGAGCAAGAAAGCTAAAGGACCGGCCGCCTAGCCGAGCCCTTTTGATGCGTGGCACCCGAGCCAAAGCCAAAGCTTCTGACCTGAGGGATCGTACAGGTCGATAGAAGTCCAGCCTCCTCTGAAGATATTTGGCACCATTGCCATGCAAGGCCTTATGGGCGAGAGTCATGGCCTTGAAAAGTATCCTCTTCCGCACCGGAAGCCAGTGAAGGGATACGAGGAGATTGGAGGCACTGGTGCGGCGGTGCAGGCCAAAAATTGCACGAGCAGCAGCGTTCTGAGTAACCTGCAAACGCTGGAGGAGGTATTCAGGCAGACCCAGATATAGGACATTTGCATAGTCCAATCTGGACCCTATGAGTGCCTGAACAGTGATCCTCCGATGTTCCTCCGAGAGAAGGGGAAAGAACTTGCGCAACATTCTGAGTATCCCAAAGCATGTTCCCGTAAGAGTGGAAACCTGGGATTTGAGCGAGAGCTCGTTGTCAATTTTAACCCCCAGGTTCTTAGCCCACTTAGAGGACTGAGTGGGAGGGAACATGTCAGCAGGCCACCATCCCTGCCAATCTGGTTCTGATGGGCATCCGAAGAATAGTATTTCGGATTTGTCCGAGTTGCATTTGAGGCTGTTGTGTGAAAACCAGCTAAAGACAGCCCCAAGGCACTCGCAGATCCTTTCTCCATCGAACTCTTCGCTCTTACGACAGGTGAATAGAAGCTGGGTGCCGTCAGCATAAGAGACGATCCGGGCCCCGTAGGACTCCGCCAGTGTCGCCAGAGGGGTCATAAGGATGTTAAATAGAGTGGGGCTCAGTACAGAGCCCTGAGGCACTCCGACTCCCAATGGCGGCATCTCGGCGGACCCGGGTGGGACCCAGACCGTCTGCCGGCGGTTGGCCAGAAAGGAACGAAACCAGTTGAGCACCGTCCCCCCTAGACCGATGTTATGAAGTCTAGTGAGGAGATCCTCGTGGGGGACGGTGTCAAACGCCGCCGACAGGTCTAACATGACTAACATCACCCTGCCTCCTGTGTCCAGCACCTCCTTCACGATCTCCGAGACTTCCAGGAGCGCCGTCTCGGTGCTTAAGTTGGAACGAAAGCCCGATTGGGATTCATGAAGTAACTCATTAGACTCCAGGAAGTTAGAAAGCACGCTGTGCACGTGTTTCTCCAGGATCTTGGTCAGTGCTGGAAGGAGCGAGATTGGCCTATAATTAGAAGGCGCCTCTGGATCAAGATTGGGCTTCTTGATCAGGGGGATGACCATGGCTTGCTTCCAGGCCTGGGGCAGAAAACCCTGACTCAGGGATAAATTGAGGATAGGATTAGCTATAGGATTAATGACATCTGCCATTTTCGCTAAGAATTTTGCTGGACACGGATCTAATGGTGAGCCTGATTTAAGGTTCCTCATCAAGGCTAAGGATGCGGCAACCGGAAGGGGAGGAAAGTCTAGCAAAGCTGGGCCAGGAGGAGACAGGAAGACTGTCTCCGTCGGCATCGTAGATAAGTCATCTAACGCTCTCGACGGGAAAGAATCCTGAATTAGCCTGATTTTGGTGGTGAAGAAATTGGCAATAGTGTTAGCCCAGGTCTCCACCGGGGCACCCTGAGTAGAGGTTGTCCGGGGGCTGGTGAATTCACGTACAATTGAAAAAATCTCCTTACAGGAGTTAGCTGCGTCTTCAATCCTTTTAGCGAAGTAACATTTCTTGCCCTGTAAGATAAGATCGTGGTAGGACTTCATCATGATTTTATAGCGTTGTTTGGCTTCAGGCTCATACTGGACTCTCCACGCCCGCTCAGCAGCTTTACATTGCCTACGAGCGTGGGCTAAATCCTCCGTAAACCAGGGGGCAGAGACCCGCCGGGCAGCAGATCTGGGTGGCTGTGAGGGAGCGAGCTCATTTAGTCTGGCAAGAAGCCAGGATTGTAGGCTACTGTTTAGGGGGATGAGGGTTATTAGGGATCAGGAATAACTGGCGTACGGGTATAGAAAAGGGGTTTTAGTGTTCATAGATGGGTAGAGTGCAGAGGTAGCTTTTATGGTTCACGCATGAGTTGTGTTTAGGGGTGTGAGGTCTTTTTAGGTTTCAGAGATAGTTGGAGTGTAAGGGTGTTGAGGGGTTTTGGGGTTCATGGATGGGCCGAGTTTAGGGCTGGTGAAAGTTTTAAAGATTTAATTATGGGTAGCTGTTGGGGTGGAAAAGAGTGTTTATGGTTCAGGATGGGGATGGAGCTTATGGTGGTGAGGGGTTTACAAGATTCAGAAATGTGCACAGTTTAGATGTAGAAAGGGAATTTCACGTTTCAGGTATGAGTAACTTAGGGTGATGAGGAGTTCTAATGGGTCATGGATGGCTTATGTTCAAGGGCGGTGATGGTTGTTTAGGGTTCAGGGATGGGTGAAGTTTGGGTGTGCTGAGGTGTTTAATGGGGAAGGGCTTGGTGGCTTTCAGAGGCTGTGAGGGGTCAGCGATGGATGGATGAATCAGCGAATTAAAAACATCTGTAGTAATTGTTTAACACTGTAAAATATATAAATATCAAATCATGCCCCTGAATTAAAACAGTGAAACAAATATCTCCAACAAAACTGTTTCTGAAAGTAAGAACTGGAAAAATTGTATTTACACTTAAAAAACAAGCTTTCAAAAAGTTGATGATGACCACAAGACATTTTATGGATTAGATTCTAAGAAACGGTAAATGTCAATAATTCTGAAAATTTACATAAAACAGTTTAGATGGAATGGTTTCTCAGTAATGGTATTCCATGAAATCATGTTTCTATAAAATCACATTCAACCAATATTTGCTTTTGCAGCTGTAGATCCCCAGCAGGAGATGAGACAACTAATTGTTTATTTGAAATCTGAGAAGTATAAAAAAATATAAAACTTTAGCTAGCACAGTGGCAACCACCAGCCCTGCTTATATTTAAATAAGAATGTATTTTACACTCTTGAGTGTATAAAGAACCTTGCACAAAATTTGGAAGCATGAACATTCTGATTTTCTCTTGAAAAGTCTTGGTTAAGATATTTGTAAATGCAGAGAAATCATTATTTAAAATTGGTTGTTAAATTCGGCCTGATGCTCTAAAATCAGTTCTCCGGCATCTCACTGTAGTGTTAACTGTTTCATAAAATAAATGAAATGTAACCAATGTTTTATTATTCTCCTGAGATGACTTTATATTAGGAGTTTTTATTTATTGCATTTATTAGTGATGCCCACAATACTTCTTTATTAGAAGTAATTTCTAATTCAATTCCAGTCTCACTACATGTTGTTAGGCTAGGTCTGGGATTTAATTTTCACTTAGTGCATTCTGGGTGCTGCAACTCAGTTTGTTTTCTGTGAACCAATTGGACTCTCACCTGATATAAGGTGAAAAAAGACATTCACAAACGCAGAAGTATGACTACAATGTTGCATTGGCCGAGGTGCATAGAATGGCTTTATTGAGAGTGCTCACCAACAGAAAACACAGAAGATGAGACACAAAGTGGTAAATTAGAGCATCTTTTACACACAGTATCATCACTGTTAATTACATTGCTTTCTGCTTACCAGTCCTCCTTTTATAACACATGAAAACTTGACTCCCTCTGTGTTCAGTTGGACCGCTCTCAAAACAGAGAAATTGGCTAAATGTACACAGATTCACCGGGACAGATAGTGAAAAACCAGGACTGTGTCAGCAAAGCCAAGATCCCTGTTCAACCTACCTGATATCAATGATTTGTAAGTAAAAGTTCAGGACTGTAAGTATATTGTCCTGTTTACATGGAGCAGGAGTGCAACCATAAATTGTCCTATCAAAGAGTAAATAACGAAAGATATTGGAGTCGATAATCAAGGTAAATTAAGGTAACTTGTGCCAGTTTTTTCCCGTAAACAACAGCGGCTGTATCATGAAGGACACGTATCTAAGATCCGTGCAGCACAGGTGTGCACTGCACACATGGGGACTGTGGGTCCTTTCAATATTCAAACAGTGCTGCTGTGATTGCGCTAATCCTGATATTAAGAGCAAGTGTTGGGTCAGCACAATTTCATTGTTAAGTCAACAATGATTCTTCCCCGGAAATAGACCTGGTTCCTATTTACAATGAAAGGTTCATTCACCAAGTTCTATGCATTCAAAACAAGAACCATTCCTGTGTGCTGCTGATGAAGTCAAAGCGTGTTCAGACGATGTGCAAAGTAACTGCACAGACATAATTAGATTTCCGTAGAATACTCCCAAAGGCCCCCTGCCTAGGTCTACCACAAATACCCTATGATCTACGCCCTCGTGTGGTGGTGGTAGTTCCACTCATACATTTATTATGGGTGAGGGGTATCTTTAATTCCAGGAGTGTGGATACTCCTGGGGCTACAAAGGGAAGCCTGAAGTGCCACTGAGGAATGGGCAATTACAGAAGAAATTGTTCATTACTGAGCCAAGCCCCCAGGTTATTCTCCATTCTCCATTCTCTCCTCTGGAGATCTAAGCTGCTTTGAGCAGCCGAGTCCATTAGAGAAGTCTTCTGGCTTAAACACACAGACACACACACACACACAAACCCCATTCCGGATACTGGAAAAATGTGCATACGATCCACTAATTGACAACAGGACCACCCAATGACTTGCACCCGGCCTGTGGTGAAAAAACATAAGAATCACCTGGTGGGTCTGTAAAACAAAACAAAAAAACACCTTCAGAAGATTACAGTGAACCCAAAGGCCACTTTCAGGAACAGAAAACAAAATGGCTGTCCCTGTGGTTCTATAATACGCCTTCATCTCAGAAAACACAGAAGGAGGGTGCATGCCTTGATTAAAAACAAACGAGAGTCAGTGGCGTGCTCCGGTATGTTCATCAATCAAGTACCTAACTGCAGCACAATGTCTTCTAAGAGCTATCAACCAGCAAAATTAGTGGCAATCTTAAATATAGTTAAAAAGGGTGGTATTTATTAGGATTTGACAATCAGTACCTAAGCGGGCACAGCTCACATGAAGTCACCGCACCATGCACCACGCCTAAAGAATGAAGTCCATTGCCTGTAGCGAATTATGTAGCAAATAAGATGTCATGTCAGGCATGCTGTTTTGCGCATTAAGCCATTCAATCACATTTCATAGCATATTTAAATTGTGTCTGCACAGCATCGTGGGAAACATTTGGACATTTACATGAACGATAATGTGCGGAATAAAATTGCATTCCATTAAAATCATACCCCAGTGGCTGCAGGCACCGGAGTGACTCACATCTCTCGCAATTATGCAAAACGTCCAAGAAGAGTCATCAAAAATAGCAGTGTGGTGCAGGCTCCGCGGGTGCACATTGCAACTGTGCATACTGCCCATGTACAGCAGTGGCATATCACAAGAAGGGTGAGGGGTCCAATGGATGGGTCATACTGGAACAGAAAATAGACCCAGGCACCAGCATAATAGTGGCCACCATTAAGGATTCAGGTAGCTAAAAATGTGGGCCACATTTACAAATCAGGGCAGCTAGACAAGGTGTATAATTGTTTTGCAAGTTATGGGAGACTGCATGCATTTGTGTTTGTTGTAGGCAATGTTTGCGCCAATATCATAGAGATCAACAGTAAAAACAGTACGCCAGACCATAAACAGATTCACAAACAGCCAAAAAAGCAGTCCATACATTGACCAGACCGAGCAGTCACCCGGGCACTGCCAGACGTCCTTGCTGACCAGTTTGACCCTGTCCAACGGGATACAGGAGAAAGGGAGCAGATTAATATGAAGATTTGGTAAAACATAAATGACCCCTTTATGTGTTGCCCATAATTCAGGGAAGAGGAGGGATGCAGAGACTGGTAAGAAGATTTCTGTCCTGTATCTCCACCCCTGAATCCAGGCATTATAATTGAAAGTCCCTGGAATGGGAAGGATCATGTGGGTTCAGAAAAACCTCAAGGTCCTTCAAACCATTCTAATTTCTGACAGATTCTGGGCATTTAACTAAGATCACTTTCCACCTTCTCCAAGCTTGTGGAAAATGGCAGTGGATCCGTGGGTGATTTTAGGGCGTGTGGAAATGCAGCCAGTATAATCGGGTCCAGTTTTCCCACAACATTTAATTTTGTGTGTGGGGAAAACCCGCCCGCTCAATGTTGGCTGGGTACAAGGGTCTTGCCGACTTGTAATGATAACTACAGTGGTTTTCTTTCCATAGTCAGAACATTTTTAAAACACACAACTCCTTTACCTGTAGCTTTTGTTACAGTTGCTAGAATCCAGGCAAGTTTCCCAGTGGTGTTTAAAGAAAAACCTCTGAATGTCAATAACAGACCCTTTGCTGCAGTGTGGCTACCAAAAATGTAGCAGCCACGAGGTCATGCACTTCCAAGTCATTGCCAGAGGCAGCAAAGACTGCATTTGATCCTATGCCCTAACATTGCTGTCTGCCCTTATGCACTCATTGAATTGTGGCAACACCACTTGCTCCAAAGCCTTTACAAAATCCACATGTTTGTTTGGTACACAGGCTAAACAAATCTGCTACCAGTCCATTGCCAGACTGGCCTTCTATTTCATTGGGCATTTCCCTGGTGGGCTGGAACCGCTGGAGACGGGATTTGAAAGCCCGGGCCTATACTGGTGTCTCTGCCACTTTCCTGACCTCCCCAAGATAAACTGCAGTGGGCACATGGGCCTTCAAGACAGAGAGAGAAAGCGATGGAAAGGGATAGCAAGAGCGCATGGGAGAAGAGAAGGACAGAGAGAGAAAGCGATGGAAAGGGATAGCAAGAGCGCATGAGAGAAGAGAAGGACAGAGAGAGAAAGTGATGGAAAGGGATAGCAAGAGTGCATGAGAGAAGAGAAGGACAGAGAGAGAAAGAGATGGAAAGGGATAGCAAGAGCGGTTGGGAGAAGAGAAGGACAGAGAGAGAAAGCAATGGAAAGGGATAGCAAGAGCGCATGAGAGAAGAGAAGGACAGAGAGAGAAAGTGATGGAAAGGGATAGCAAGAGTGCATGAGAGAAGAGAAGGACAGAGAGAGAAAGAGATGGAAAGGGATAGCAAGAGTGCATGAGAGAAGAGAAGGACAGAGAGAGAAAGCGATGGAAAGGGATAGCAAGAGCGCATGGGAGAAGAGAAGGACAGAGAGAGAAAGTGATGGAAAGGGATAGCAAGAGTGCATGAGAGAAGAGAAGGACAAAGAGAGAAAGTGATGGAAAGGGATAGCAAGAGTGCATGAGAGAAGAGAAGGACAGAGAGAGAAAGCGATGGAAAGGGATAGCAAGAGCGCATGGGAGAAGAGAAGGACAGAGAGAGAAAGCGATGGAAAGGGATAGCAAGAGAGCACGGGAAAAGAGAAGGACAAAGAGAGAAAGTGATGGAAAGGGATAGCAAGAGTGCATGAGAGAAGAGAAGGACAGCGAGAGAAAGGAATGGAAAGGGATAGCAAGAGCGCATGGGAGAAGAGAAGGACAGAGAGAGAAAGCGATGGAAAGGGATAGCAAGAGTGCATGAGAGAAGAGAAGGACAGCGAGAGAAAGGAATGGAAAGGATAGCAAGAGCGCACAGAAGAAGAGAAGGACAGAGAAAGAAAGCAATGGAGAGGGATAGCAAGAGCGCACGTGAGAAGAGAAGGACAGAGAGAGAAAGCGATGCAGAGGGATAGCAAGGGGGCACAGGAGAAGAGAAGGACAGAGAGAATAGATTGATGGAAAGTGAGAGATTGCAGAGTAGACGAGGAAAGCAGGGTTGGTTTGAGAAATAATAGTGGATGCTTGTTATCCAGAATAAAGTATTAAAGAAGTCTGAAGATACGCCAAGAATTCACTGGATTTATGACAGGTAAGAACATAAGGTCTGTTATACATCTACACAGGGTTTTTGAAAAAACAATATAGAAACTAAGATGTCATACATTTGTGAATTGAATAATGTCACCACATATAGTGCTCACTAAAAGGTAGGAATACATGTAATTCTAAGTGATTTAAGAACATTGTAACATGAAAAGCTCTACTGAGAACAATTAATAGGCAGAAGTTTAAAAAAGGATGGAATATGCCATCTACTCTAGCACTCCAATGCTGGCCTATGCATTTCTCGATGTGTAGTATGATTCTATGTTCAATATGTGAAACGTTTTAATAGCATAATAACCCTTCTGCTTTGGATTATACACTTCTTAACCCCTTCAGTGCCCGCCCCTTTCCCCGCCCTGTGCCGGCCGTTGTATTAGCGGGCGGGGTTTATGACGAGCTGGTCTCGTCATGGGCACAGCGCGACCGCGGCCCATGACGAGACCAGCTCGTCACGGGCATTGAAGAGGTTAAAGGCTCTCTCTCTCTTAAGCCCAACCCTGCGGTTCGGGCGTCTAACACGGCTAGAGGGCCTTCAACCAGTGCAGTCTTAACGCATGGGCACACTGTGCAATTGTCCGTGGGCCCCATAAGCATAGGTGCCCCATGCAGACCAAAATTTAAGACTCATTTTCCGTCAAACATTTTTAACCCTGTGAATGGTTGTGTAGGTCTGGCCCAGTGCACTACTCTGCCCAGGGGCCTATAATTCTGTAGAGACGGCCCTGCCTTCACCTACCAGAAAAGCCATGGATAGCGAGCTAAATTGAAACCCCAAGCTTCTGCCATTTACTTGCATATCATTTTATCCTACCTGTTTTGTTTACAGGCTGGAGTAATTATATGTCATTCTCCCAAAGACTCTATAAAAACAGAAAACGACAAAAAGAATCATTAAACGAGAAATGCGACCAGTCAAAACCTTTTTCGGTGAAAATAGTGTTGCATTGGAACTGATTTCAAAACACAAGGCTGCAAGTCGGTGATCCAAGCTGTGCCATGTGGTGGGTATTGAACCAATGAGCAAGGGGCGACGTGTTTCACTGAGGAACGGCATAGGGTCAAAGGGTGTATTTATAAAGTGCACATTCACTCCGAAGGTATCAGAGCGCCAACAAGCGAGGTTTATTGTGAGCCACTCATTTTACCGAGCTCGGGAGGATGGAAGGCTGAATGCCCCCCTGAGCTTCAATCCTGAGGGCAGAGAATCAAACACAGATGCCAGTAGTGGGTCCAATAATCCTCTGAGCCATGAGCACGTATGCCATGGAAGCTGTTGTGCTCTGTTTCAATGTTCATGAAACAAATGTGAGAACTGCAAATCTTAGCATACCATTTGTATAGGTAGCCTATCATGCGAGACCTGGCTAAAAAGATTTTGGAAGATCTCCCTAAAGGGCTGTAAATCGGATGGGAGGAATCTGGACATGTTCGATCATGTAGACCAAGAATGGTGAGTTGGGAAGTGGGAACAGTCAAATGTAGGCCTCAGACAAGGCCTGGAGCTTATCTGTGTCTTTCAATGGGTTCTATGAGACTATAAGATGGCGAGTAACACCGACCAATGAAAGCGTTGTAACCACTCAATCACCTACCACTGCATTGTCAAAAGAAGTATATATTTACTATTCTTAACTCCACATCTACTCGCTTAGGACTACTCTGCAATGCAGTAGATAGGTCGATGCAATAGAGCAATATTTTGGTCATGTGATATACCACATTGGATATAATGTTGGAATATATAGCCAACGTTATCTTAATGCATAGTTATAATTCCTTCTGCTCCACTTCCTGATGTTATAGACTGAAATGGCAGTAGCACGTAGTGAAAACTGTGTCTTAAATTACTCAACTAGATGGTCTGTTGTGGGCAGGACCATTGGTGCAAATAGAGAGCGGGGGAACCCTTCGAGAAGACGACACAACAACATTCAGTAGGTCAAGTGATGAATGAAAGAGTAGAGAAATGACAGCAGTGGTTAATTTGTAAAAAAATAAGTGGCAGGTCTCTCATCAGGAGGCATCTTGCACCAGCCCATTTCTCCTGCTAAAACAGAACCAACTATTAACAATGAAAGAGGGGAGAGGATGTGGCCTAATGGCCAGAGCTGCTGACTTCGAAGCTGGGAAACAAGGTTCGAGTCTCCGCGTCGGCTCAATACCCTGTGATTTTGGGCAAATCACTTATTCTCCCCATAAATGATTGTGTCCTTAACTAGTGTTCATGAAAAGCGCTGTGTTGATGATTAAGTGCCGGTGCTGAGCACCGGAAACCACCAGCTCAAATTAAGAGCACTGAGTTAGAGTCAGTATGTGAGAGAAAGACAAACTGCACAGGTTAACACAGTCTCAAGTAACAAGTTCTCTGTCAATAAAGTGAATCAAAAAAGGGTACTATCTCTTTGGTTCAGCCTCGTCTCTGATTTTGGATGCAGCTACTCCATTTGTCTGATAACCTGGCAAAAACTGCCCACGTTTTTGCAGTCAGTCAGAGAATCAGTCCTTCCTAAACGGATGTACCTATGTCAAACCAATGCAATATGAAAACAGCAGGAAGTGCCGTCTTTCAGTTCTGATAAATTCACATTTTGACGGCCACATCACTGCAGTGTGCACACCAGATTTTAAAAGACAGAACCAGCTCTGCTCTGCACTATTTGATCTCCAGCAGTAATGCAAAAAATACTCCCCAAAGTCTATTCCATGTTCATTGGAATCTTTAGTTGATGTTGGCTTGACTGCATCTTTTAGAAGTCAAGACCACATATCTGGCTCACTTCCCACAAATAAGTATCATAGTACCTTTTGTCCTAATTGTATTGGCACTTTATTGGGTCTCTGTCAGAAACATTATTGTTTTTATGGATATTGCAGTTCTTGTCTGCTGTGCTTCTTTCCATGGAGGAGTAAAATACCCCTCTTATTCCTTTGCCACAGCCACTAAACAGCTAGATCTCAGAGTTGGTGCCTACTAGGGCCTACAGCCATCACTTAACTTGTGCCAGTACATTCAGGAGGTCATCACGGGCACTCATTGTAGGGACTGGGACTTATTTTTGATCATCAGTCTTTGACCCAGAGTAAGAGAGAAAATGCATAAAAGGAAGAATGAAGAAGACCCAGAGTAAGAGAGAAAATGCATAAAAGGAAGAATGAAGAAAGCAATAGGAAAAGAGGGACAGAGAAAGCGGCCAGGGGTGACAAGCATTGACAAAGTAAGTTAGTCTGGGTGGGCTGCTACCGTCGTGGCTTTGTCAATGCTAGTATTGTTTCAGCGAAACTTTATTGTGGGGAAAGCTGCTAGGCCCTCATCAGGCTAAAATAACAAATAATATACTTGGCTGCAAGCAAAAATATTTATGGTGTAAAAAAATCACACATTTCCATAGCAGTCCCTGAATATGAAGGTAACTTTGTGCATAGATGAGCTTCTTGTGAAAGTCAGTCAGTCAACAATAGCTTTATTCGGTTAAAAGTTAAAACCATCAAAGCATACAGCAAAATTTCATTAGCAAATAGTTACAATCAAAATAATGTACATAATCTGTTCAGACAAAAACACAATTAACAATATTTCATAAATACTAAATTAAATAAATAATTGGCGAACAATCACATTAAAAGGTAGGTTAACCCTGAAAATATAAAATTATTACATTTTCAAAAAAGAAGAGGGGCAGAATGTCATCACTCACAGTGAAGTCAGCCAATTGCTGAAGTGTTTGACACAGAGCTCCGTGCCCTATGCTGTAGTGGGCAGAAGAAGTGTGTGAATGACACATCAACAGGGCTGGCTGAAAGCCCAAATAAGTAATACATTGTACACATATTTGTAGTCAAATCAAAGTGTCTAGGCTAACACCAGACCTATAAAAACATCCAGCCAGAGTCAGATGAAGCGACAGGAAGCCGTGGGTGAAGGGAGATGCAGGCATGAGGGGGACTAACGAGTAGGCAGGCTTGGTCATGGCCAACCTTGGAAGTGGACAACACTGGTAGTGGGCCCCTAAGAAAATCTTTGGGCTCTGCCCTTATGTTTTTTGACAAACTAACCATGACCTACGGCTCAGCTCCTGATATGGGACTGGAACTGCCCATGGGCTCTACAGTCAAGGAGTGGGGAGCATGTACTTCCTTATACTACCGATCAGAGGCGCAACTAGAGCCAAATTTCGGGGGGGGCTGAGCAAAAATTTCGGGGGGGGGGCTAAAGCCCTTTGAGTCCAATGGGTGTTGCGCGCCTGCTACCGATGGAAACTCTTCAGGTAATTGATGCGCAGCGAAGAGTAGTGTCTGCCTGTTTGGCCGGACGGCAGTAGAGTGGTAAGGCTGCAAAGCGGGAAAGCAAAAAACAGCTTTTGTTTCCACCAACCGCGAATGCTAAACAGCCCGCTGGAGAGCTCTGGGCTGCGGCTGATAATGGGGGGCACTCTCTCGGTCTGTCACAAAGACAGAGGGAACGAATTGCCCGCATCTTGCTCCGCTCTTTCTCTCAAGAAAGCAGCTGCAGTTCCGCGGCTCTTTAGAAACCTTCCACGATGACAAACAGAAAGGGGGTGGATAATCAAATTTAAAGTGCAGTGTCATAGCCGAGGGAAGGAAAACACTTCAACTGCGAGCAATTCCCACCAGAAACGCCTCTGAAATGTTTTCAAAGCACGGAATGCTCGATGGAAAATGCATCGCACAATGGAGCAATTGCGCCAGATCCAGAGATGAAAGGCTGTTTTAAATCAAAAGATTAAATTGAGTTTTGACAAAAAAAAAAGAGCAGGGGGACTCGAGAAGGCTGTGCAGTGGTTTGTCACATCCTGCAGGTGCTCTGAATGACAACATAATCGCCCGCTCCGATGGAAGGAAGTAGATGAGGCATCCGGGACTTCGTGGCTCGGCTTTCGCTAGGCAAGCAGAGCTGAAACAGAGTCAGTGATCTACACCCAGGAACATTGGAATTATGCGGCAGGGAAGGGCCACATTATGTGGCAAGGCTGACTAAATTATGCGGCAAGGAAAGGTAAATCATGCGGACTAATGCTGCTCATTTTAGAATAGTATTATTTCATTCTTTTGTCATATTTAAACTTGTTAACATTGTCTGGGTATAGGCTGCACCTCACTGGTACCAGTTTAGCATTTAAATATACCAATAAGCAATAGAAAGTTGACAAGTCAACCTTTGCAAAGGGACTTCCACTGTGCAGCAACACATCTTGCTGTGTTTTTAGTATCTTTTGAACCGTTTTAGTTCGAAGCGCAATTTGTTTGATAAATCTGCAGATTATGCATCAGATGAACGTTTATGTGGCAAATGAAACAAATGTATAATTATGTAAAAAAACACAGCAGCCACACAGTCGTATAATTCTGGTGACCCTGTGTATAATATTAAAAACTATTGGTTTATTAAGCACAATTCTGATACATCGATGCGCGTTTGTGGTTTCTGCTTGATGGACATGGTTAAGTAATTAACCAGGGCCTAGTCTCAATCTCCAGTATGATTTATGTCCACACCACCGCAGGGCAATTGGCAGCGGCGGCTCCTCAGCAATGGAGTAGGAGAGCCGCCCCACTACCGGACTCAGAGCCAGCAAATGAAAAATAAAACGATGTTCTAGCATTGTTTTATTTTCCATTTGCCCGCTCTGACCCATCGCTGTAGGAAGGGGTGGAGCCAAGGAATGGGAGGGGTGAGGAGGAGTGCTATGTGCACTCCGTATGTGTGCATATGTGTGTTGGCCGGCGGGCTCAGGCTGGCCAAACACACATGCACACTTAGGTTTCTCCCACCCAGCTGCATTGAACATCTGGGCTGGAGAAACCCCATAGACTCCCTGGATAGAAGTCTGTCCCAGGGGCTGCTGGGACCAGGAAGAAGACAGGATGCGCGACACACACGGGAGGTGGCTGGCGGCTTCAGGTAAGTTCTTTAAAGAAATATATGTTATTACCAACACCCCCGCATGACCCCCTCATGCTCACCCTTTCCACTCGTTCCCCTACAGTGCTCCCTCCACACGCCTCACCACCCTTTGTTTGGGGCGGCCGTCACAGGCAATTGGAGTACAACTCAGTGCACTTTCTGCAAGGAAGTCATTCTCCAAAAGCTTGTCATCCTTCAGCCTTGGAGGATGAGAAGCTGTCTTGTGGCCATAATACCATCTCTGAAGCCAGGACACTGGTGTCCTGTACCAAAATGTCCAAGCAGGGGCAGATTAATATATTGACTTGTACCTCAATTTCTGTATTTGGCAAATATCCAAGAGTAAAGAAACAGACTTATTACCAATACTATAAGACTTTACCATTAACATGTTGGCATCCTCTATTTGTATTGGAAACCTTTGCAGTGGCAAGGTGGAAATATATGCACAATACATCCCCATCCAAGATGCACATTTAGTACCTCATGTCTACGTAAATAGACACTTCACAGACAAGAACAGAGTCAAGAACAATGTAAAGGTATGGAGAAGCACAAACTCAAGATTCAGAATGTAAAACATTGGTTAGGGTTGACTTCACTACTAAGAATGTATTTGTACCCAAACAAACAGTTTTTAACAAAAATTAGGGTAATAAAAAACAGGGAACAAAACATAACTTTCTAACCTAGTTTATGAATGTTTATGAACTGCACACTATTGAAAGAATCTGTGACAAAAGCAGTAACCCACAGAGCTATGCACATAAAATACTGTTCTGTGATCTGCATAGTACACACTCTTTGCAGCAGGCATATTAACTCTCTGTGCTACCCTAGACAAGTCAAAACTGTCACAAGACAAAACTCTCATCACTCTCCAGCACTTACATTAATCACAGAGGTATCTTGGCAGTTTGATTGTTGCCTGAAAAATGTTGGCATACAACATGCTTGTTTCCGGTCAAGGGAAGATCTGACTCTGCAGTTCGGTCTGGACTGTTCCCATGAAGCACAGGATCAAGACTGATTTGCATATGGCTGGGTCTAAACTTGGGTGGCAAAGTGAGCTAAAGAACGATGATGGATTCAACCCAGATTTGTGGCTGGAGGTGAGTGTCTGGAAAGTTTCAGCGCTCTGACCAGCGCTCTGACCATCATCTCCCTGTGTTTGCTTTGATTTCCATATACAGCCAAATAGTTGAAAGCAAAACTTCACTAAATTATAGATCAGTACAGAGAGTCTTATAACAAAAATATAGTAGGGAGAACCCAAACTTATCTTGGGCACAGGATAGTATGATCCAAATCACATTTACCATGGAGTAAACCCTTGCAGTAATTACAAGCATGAAAAACGGGAGGGCACAAGGATTGGAGAAAATCCCAGGAGATTTTTATAGCTCAGAACCTGTTGTATAGGGCTATATAATAAATATGATCCCAAATGCTATAGCGAGCGGGCTGGAATACTAGAAACAGGTAAAGGAGCAGAAAATATTCTCAGAAAAAAGGGGACCCAGCTAATTTCAGATCCATTAGCTTAATAGACACAGTACACATTTTGTTTTTAGAAAACAGGTACTGTTACAAATGCAGACATGGATGGAAGACTAACAGACTTTATCTCAAATGCAAGCAGGGTTTAGGGCTCATACGAGCACCATTGATTTGTGGTTTTGTTTTTTACTGATTTTATGGAAATGGGTTTTAATTAACAAGGGGCACCTTTATGTATGATTTATAGATCTCAAATCTGCTTTGGACCTGATTCCGGGGAAGAATTGTGGACTGTATTAAAATTAAGGGGAATACCCATGGAGCTGCTTAATGTAGTAATTCGCCTTCACAATGGGAATTGTGCCCAAGTAAGATGGGGTGAAGAAGGCAAACTAACTGAAAGTATTGTGGTCCCTGTGGGGATCGTCAAGGCTGCTCATTAGCCCCCACATTATTTACTTTATACATGAATGGAATTACATTCATGGTTTTTGATTGTAATGGAGATCCCCCAAAGTGGCAGGTCAGCAAAACTTTGCTCTCTTATTTGCAGTCGATACGCTGCTTATTTCTAAGACACCTATGGGCTTAGAAACCTCATAAACTGGTTCACAGAGGAATGCAAGTTATTTGGCCTAGAAATAAATCAGTTTGAAACAAAATGTATGACCTTTCGCACCCAAAAGTCGTTTGAAGGGAGAATTCAATTTAATTCAATATGTCTTTATTTCGATTAAAATTCATCATAAAAGACAATACAATAAAAAGATTCCATAAATATACAAAGAGAATAAAATCAATACAAGAATAAAAAACAAGATAAAAGGTAGATAAAAACACAGCAAATAATTGGTATTATATCTTATTTCTAATAATCCAAGCCCATCCAAGGAATTTGGCCACAGCAATTACAATGGGTTCACGGGTGTCATATCTTAAAATTCATGTTACGGCAGATGGGTTTGAGCCATCTCGCCCGAGGGGCTGCATATGCTGGGCATTCAAAAAATATATGACCAACTGTTTCCCTACAATCAGTACACCAACGACAGGATTCGGTCATCTCCCCCTTCCAGTTTTTAGTAAACGATCTGGTAGGTAGGGAACCAACCCTAAACCGATGGTAAAGTTTCCTGTTCCTGTCGCTGGGCCTACTAATAATATCCCAGTAATCTTCTAGTAGTGGATCACTTTTACACACAAAAAACTTGCCAGTCAGAGACGTAGCCAAGGTTTGGTTGAACTGTTTCTGGTGTAACTGGAACCAATATAAGCTTTTAAATAATTTTTTGGGAGGAAAGGGGTTGTCAGCAGGATCAGACCACAAATTTCCCAGGCCCATAGATTCTAGAAGCAGTCTGACCTACTTAAACCATACTATATTCCCAGAACCCAGAATGGAACGAACATCCAGGAAAGCCTTGGCATATGGGGCTAATTCCGGTGTAGTCCACAGTCTTCTCCATAGGGCCAATGGTTTGAACCGGGCGATATCATCGATTGGGTGGCAACCAAGGTCCAACAATGAAGGTTTTTCACGGGGCTGGAACAGGGGAGACCCGTAAGGTTCTTCAAAAATTTGTTTTGCACCTTGACCAAAGAGGATAGGTCTGCAAAACCCCATAGTTCCGCACCATAGAGAATCGCCGAGCTAATCCTGGAGTTATAGATCTTTATTGCTGGTCCTATTCTTTTGGTCTGTGACAATCTCTGTTCTTTCACCAAACACCCTGACAGCTGGGCAAACTTGAGGGATAGAATGTCAATTTGGGGCTTCCAACTCAATTTGCTTTCTAGGACAATCCCCAAATAGGTCATAACATTTGTAAGTTCTAGCTTTTCATTATTCATCATAACATGACCTGCCACATGTCTCCCTTTATTAAAAACCATATACTTTGTTTTAGAGACATTTACTTGCAGAAAGTGTCAAACTTATTCAGGGCTGCCTGTAACCCCCTCTGTGTCTGAGACAGTAAAAGGGTGTCGTCAGCAAACATGAGCAACAGGAGTTTGTTACCACCTAGGGAAGGGGCGTCGGTTGAGATAGATGAAAAGTACTGCACAACCCTATTTATAAATAACAAAAAAAGGGTTGGCGCTAAAACGCACCCTTGCCTGACACCCCGTGATACTCTAAATCTATCTGTGACCTGGCCTTGGTTCCCCCATCGGACTTGGGCAAAGTTATCATCATGCATCCTAATCACAATATTCAAGAGGTCAGCAGGCATACCTAGCCCGTCTAGGACTCCCCAAAGTTTAGACCTGGGAACTTGATCAAATGCTGATCTAAGGTCGACAAAGGCGGCATATAATGAGCCTCCACCTAGATAGACCGTTTTCCAAAAAATCAATTGGAACCTGAGGACCTGGTCAATAGTGCTAACATGGGATCTAAACCCGGCTTGTAGGGGCGATAAAATGTCCTCTTGCTCAATCCAAAACTGAATTCTAGCCAGAATCATCCTAGCAATGATTTTTTGGATCGAGTCAATTAGACTAATCGGGCGATAATTCCCTGGGCTCGAGCGATCGCCCTTCTTGTAGATGGGCAATATCTCGGCACCTCTCCATGATTCGGGAATGGCCGCCCCCTTTGCTATAGCAGTGGCCAGGAAGGCGATATAGGAATCCAGTTGCTCTGATCGATCTTGAAAAGATCTGCCAGGACACAATCAATACCCAGGGCCTTTCCACTGGATATCTTTCTTAAAGCCATCTTAACTTCTCTACTATCAAACGAAAAGTTTTGGTTAGTAGGCATATCCCGAGAAAATTGAGGGATTGACTCAGCATACAAATTAGTACCAGAAAACTGGGACTCAAAGTGTTCCACCCATATCTCAGGAAGAACATGGTTGGAAGGTACCAGCGAGTTTGGGGAATTGCCCCACTTCACAATATGCCAGAACTTGGTCAAATTTTTGAGTTTACTGGCGACTAGAAGGTCTGGCCAGTGGTCATTGTCCCATTCTTGTTTGGCCATGGTTTTGGCCTTACGGTAATTACACCTAGCTGTTCTAATGTTGGCCATATTTTTAGATTTTATTGCGGATTTCAATATGCCATAGGACTCTCGGCACAATTTGTTGTACCATTGATTACGCTTGGGTTGGGTTAGTTTCTTAGATTTGCTGGGTTTGGAGAAGTAGGATTTTAGGCCCAGGAATAGAGTTTCATGAATTTGGGTGGTCTCCCCAATAACAGCTTCTTGGGATGGAAGGGAATGCAAAGCTTCCAAAGCACTAGTGACTCGTGTGCTAATTTCAGCTAGTGCAACAGTGTCAATAGCTACCCTATCCCAGCGCACTCTCCGTAGGTTGTTGGTAAGGAGGGCGTCTGCGGTGGCTATCTCGGTTTGTTCTTTACTTCGATGGTCAGCGCAGAACAGGAAACTTAGAACAAGAGGGTTATGGTCACTCTCAGGGCGATCTAAAATCACCATATCACTTAGGGTAGACCAGAACTCCACTTTAATAAGAACATAATCAATTCGGCTGTGCCGAAGACCGTCTACAAACGTGTCTCTACCCATTTTGTCTGAGACGGACCGTCCGTTTGCCGCCCTGAAGCCATGCCCCAAACATAGACTCATCCACTGGATGGCAGATTCGGTCCATTTCATAATGGGTGGAAGATCGAGAAGAGGGATGTTCCAAAGAGCATCCACTTCTATCATAAGTGAGTCCCCGGCAGTGTTCAGAGGCTCAAAACAACTGTTCAGATCCCCCACAATTATTACATTAATGCCAGGGTTAACAGTTTCCAGAAAGCCGTCTAGCTGTAAAAAGGTATTAGTGCCACGCCCGCCTGGTTGACCTCTATTATAGACATTGATAATCATAATATCTGGACTGTCATAAAGGTGCAGCAATAATATTAAAAGATCAGGGCTGTCTACAACCAGTTCAGAGGGTCTGCACTTGAGGGTTTGCTTAATCCAGATGCTAAGACCTCCCGAGGGACGGCCCTTTGACCCTCTGGAAGCTGCTTTATAAAAATTAATAAAGCCAGGTGAGTAAACCGGGTCCACTGCCCACGTTTCCTGGAAAACCAGGACATCATATTTGTCCACCCATGCGGACCACTCATCTATTAAGGTTTTACTCCTTAGGCCAGCTATATTCCATGAGACCAAGGAAAAAGAATGGTGATCACTGTCAACTGGTATTTGATCCAAGGGCAAAACCTGAGGGGCAGTATGAATTTCGGTCTCGCCGGGTGCTGAACACTCTAGCACGCCTAAACTACGTTCCAAGCACTTATGATTTACTTTATCTAATCTAGCCTCATTAACGTAAGGAGCTGCAGCTGAGTCAACAGGCAGGTGGCAGAGATAGTTTCCACCCTGTATGTTCTCAGAGAAATCAAGATCTAACGGAGGAGAATATGATTCACTACGGGGCACAAGGGATGGGAAAATTGCGGTGTTTAACCGCTCACCACCTGTTCCTATGGAACCCTCCATCGAGCAACTACTGGTTACTTTCCCCTTCCTGGTTATTCTATCACACCCATTTTTATTTGTACAAGCAAAACCTATATTGTAGTGAGCCAGTCAATCCACCCCTTCCATGCCGCTCAGTAGACCAAAGCGATTATATAAAGGGAGATTGAAATCTAGTCTGAGTGGACCTTGTTGGCCACTATAAACCCTTTCCCACCTAACTGGCTGGGCATGATGTATGCCACTGGGGGCACTAAAATAAAAATACCGCAAGTCAAAAGTAAGTATTCCTCTGGAATTCTGGGTATTGGGATGGAAACATATGTGCCTCACTACTCTGGGGTCCCTAAAATTGATAATAATACAATCACCCTCCACATCCTTGGGTTTAGTGCCTATCCAACTCACCCTTCGTAGAAACAGAATTTCTGCGCGCAGGTTGGGAGGGAGAGGCCTGTTGCCATTGAGCCAGTATATGACCTTATTCTTAAGCTCTTTATGGGACTCTGTCTTGTCATGTGGAATCCCAGGGACGCCTGCCAAAATTACCGTATATGGTGATGACTCAGGGGGTAAATTAATGCATGGAAATTTGGAGAGCGAACCCTAACTCTGAGGGGGGGGGTAATCCCTCTTGTGCTAAAATCGAGATTGGAATCAGTTATTGGCAACTTATTCCTACCAACCCTGATTTGAGTGGAGGCACCTTCCCTAACGGGATTCAAAGCAGGCATGTTTGCGGGCTCTTTGGGTGCAGAAGGTATAGGACAATTAGGGGGTTTACTAGACAATGTAGAGTGATTGGTGCCATTCGAATCAATCTTATCTTTTGTGGCATTAACAGGGAGTGATGTAATCCCATGACCGGGATAGTGCTCTAAAGTTTTTTCCAAGGTGGCCGTATTGGCAAGCACAATGTTTTCCAGTTTCCCTAGATTTATGCTGATTTGCTTTACTCTTTCTAGTATTGGTAACAAAAGGGATTTTAACAATTGTTCGAGGGTTTCCAAAAAACCGTTGGTGGGTAGGTTGGCACAGAGCTGGCAGGGTAAGGTCTTGTTAGACGTAGGGCAGAGGTTAACTGGGAGTGTGTTACAATGAGCTAGGGAGGGGTTTAATTTAGGAGAAATGTCGGGTTTAGACACTTTAGCGCATCTGCCCTTTTTAATCCCACCCACACGTTTCCTTTATCCGACTTTAGACTGGATCGTACTCCCCTTTGCCATGATGACATCCGATAGTGTTTTCGCAAGAGGCACTGAAGGAATGGTGCTAGGTTTCACAGAGAGAGGTCTGTTCTCTAGAATAGATATACTATCGGGGGTAGAAGCCAGGGTACTGAGGTTGGTTGTATCCGACCCCACGATCTCTGTACCTAGTGCCAGGTCGCAATTGGTACTGGTTGGCAAACACTCAGGGGAAGCAATAGACATTATTTTACCCAAAGAGGATCTCTTTGCCGATAGGTCCAGGGACAATCTTTTTTCGGTGAGGATTATTTAGTGTTCAAGAACACGAACTGCTCTAAAAATAAAATGATCTAAAGTCCCTGAAACTGTACCCCCTGCACAATCCTGTGCGATTTTTCTACCAGATCTCAAAGAAGTTGCCATCATTAGACGTGATGTGTGTACAGTGTGAGATAACTGCAACCACGACAATAACAACAACAAAAATGTTATTCGCACAATATATGGCACAAAATATCACATACACAATGTAGGAGGCAGTATATCGTAACAAAGCCCCACGAACTTAATAACAGTTGCGTAGTGCAGTATCAGGGCCAGTAAAAAAGGGAGAATTAAGATCGGTTCATGGAACCTAGAACAGGCCAAAGAATTTGATTACTTAGACGTAAGGTTGTCGATTAATCTATCATGGTCTGCTCAGGTCCTGAAGTGCCTAATGACCCTCCAGAATGTGGAGTCTACAATCATAAAGAAAATGAAAAACTTGATCTACCACCTGATCACCCCTGCCCCAGAAATATATTGCACCAGTGGCCTTGGAGCTGCTCTTTATGGTGCCAAATTGTGGGGGACGCAACAAACAAAAGGATTGGGAAAAACTGAAAACAAATTTATGAGCGCTTTTTTATCTATGCCACAGAGTACACCCCTTGCCCCCTTGCGTCTTCATCTAGGATTAAATAACATATCACATATCACATATTGCTGCACTAAAACCTCTAATTTATCGGGTTAAAATTTGGACTAAGAAATCCCAGATCCCCTTAAACAGTCTGTATTACAGGCCAAAGCTATGGATAAATAGAGGGAGTAAGTCCTTGGTTTAGATATGCCAAGAGAAGGCTAATAAAACTGGGCTTAAAAAAGTGTGGAATAATCCAAGTAACCAGAATGAAGGAACGTTAACTAAATTGAAGTCAAGATACTGGTCCTATATTCGGGAAAACTGGTTATTTTCAATGGCACTTTAACAAATTATTTTGATATTAAAAGCATTGAAATGTTTGAAACATTTATGAATCGCATAGAACCCCCTCAGACAAGATCCTTGTTTTTAAAATTTAGATATATGGTTTTACCACTGAATTCTGTAAAAGCTAAATGGAAGCAATGCCCTACCATAATGGTTTGCCCGGTTTGCAACTTTTCATCAGAGATTGTGTAGCACTTTATGTTTTCTTGCCCTGCATAGGTGAAACCCAGGAGGAGATGGGTAATCCCTGTATGTCGGTCACTATATCCCGACTAGCTGATGCCATTCGTAACTTAAGATCAGAAAACACTGAATGGCTTGTGATCGCAGTATCATGTTATTTAATGTTTGCATGCCGTATTCATTGTAAAATGCTGCAGCTTACCTGATAGTTGACAACCCTACAGTTTGTGAATCCATGCTTCGTTTGTAAAATAATTTCTAATTAGTTATTTCATGAACTGTTTTCTGTTGTCCAATGTTTTATGTATTAATTATATAAATCCACGATAAGCTTGACCTTTTGCCTTTTTAAGGTGCTGGGTTCCATAATTTGACCTAGTAACCTTGCAAAAACTCCTGTAATTTCATCCATAGTACAAAAGCTTTTAATCTTTTTTAATTCATAAAGCAAATGGAATGCCTTAATACATTTAACTATTGCATCTAATCCTATCCTGTCTCATTTTCTCAGTTATAACAAATGTACTGTATAGTCCAGATGATGTAATATATTTATTTATCGTAATTGTTTTATTTGTATAAATGATCATATGTTGATCGAATAAAATGCTATTACTACTTGAATTAAACAGAAACAGTGATGCCGATCCGCTGAATTAAGATAGGTTTGACATATTTGAAATATGAACTCCCAAAACTCAAACAGTGAAAGAAAGCCAAGCACTGGAGAATGTTGTAGATGAGTACTCTTCCCACTTCAGAGAAACGAATATTAGAATGCAGAAGGCTGCTCTAAAGCAGTATGCTGCAGCATGAAGGCTGAAGCCACACATTTCAGAACAATCAAACAAATACAGACGGGCAGCAAAAAAATACATAGTTATAGATATTGGAAATAGTATAAAACTGAAACCAACCCTTTGACAGTGTTAAGACTCGAACCAACAGACCGCGAACCAACAAATCAAACTTAGGAAAATCAAAGATGACCGATGCAGAAAACACAATGGTGATAAAAATAATGCATACAGAAGTCTTAGAAATAAGGAAGGTTTAAAAATGCCAGGAAAAAGGAGAGCAAATTAACAGACCAAATAATGGGGCACAAAAACACAAAAGTAGAAGGACCAGAGAGAAGAAGGCAGCCAAAGTGAACACCACAGAGCAGGAGGAATTCAGACAGAAAAAAATAATAAATATATAGAAACCACAAACAATATTGTTGGAGCAAAAGACAACAACGTAAGAAATAGACTTGAGCAAAGAAATCCTCAACCAGGATAAATAAGAGGCTGGAAGATCTCCACCCCTACAACGAGTCCCTTCAACAACCTGCACATTGTAAGACTTTATCTATATGGTGACAGTGATGAGAGGACGGAGGGGGAGCAAAGAGGAACACCCAATAAAATGTCAGAGCTCAGATTATAAAATAGCCACAAAATACTTTTCAAATCTAACGAAAAGAAACAACAGCAAAAATAATTTAAAAAACAGGCAGAAGAGTCTACACAATTTTAAAAATACTGCATCCTGAGGTTAGAATCAGCAGAGGAAACGATATACAATCTGCCACTCGGATAGGGTAAATTTATGGTCAAAGGCGAGTATTTCCCAATTTTCAAAAGTGAACGCTGCCTGGGTGCAGATCACTAGAGAGGAATCTGAGGGAGCAACAACCGTGGGTAAGTGTTCTGTATAAACTAAACATACGATTCTAGCTACACAATGTACATACAAAAAGATTCCACAAAAAAGAAAACCAGGAATCAAGCAAAGAGACAACGACGGCACAGACACCTTGAGGTCATCCCTACATAAATGCATCCACCAAGGACACAAAAATACAATAGCTTTTTTTGGTTCTCCAACATTCAAAAGCGTGTTTTTTTTCTAAAACTACTGGAAATGGCACAGAAGAAACAATGCAGTACAATCAAACAGAGTTCAACCCAGAATGCAATGCCAAAGTAATTGCATACACACTGACTCACAGGAATGGTGAAAGGATGTTTGAACTTCGAGACGAAATAGTATTTAGCCTATCAGTGCTCCCCATCAATCATGAACAAGCATTGACAAAGCCACTAGGTCTGGTCTTGGCAAGCTGATGTTATATTTATTTTGTTTCTTTGCAAGCACCTGCCACCAAAAACAAAACGAGATTGCTCCTAAATGTGGCAAACATAGAATTGCAATATTTGTTTTTTTAAATAAATTATTGCATTTGATTTAAATAAACTAACCAACAGATATGATGTAGTGTCGGTGGTTCCTAGAAAGCAGATGTGCTTAACACATCCATAAAACCCTTTTAATTTACATGCACATCAAAGGAATCTATGATTCCAATTTGTACAAAGAAAATACATTATTGGTTTTGAATTATTATAACTGGAAGACATAGATTAAACACACAGGATGACAAAAGAATAAAAAGATAATAGAAAGAAAACAACTTTAGCATAGGTAATTATTTAACCACATGCCCTGGCACTGAAACACACATCTTTTTCACTGGATGTACACATATAGTTAGGCTAAATTCCGCCACTCATTTGCAAGAGAGCTGATGACTGAAATTAATTGACCTACTGCCACTTGCTATATGCTGTTCTTTAGGGAAGCAAAATGTATATGGAAGTTGAAAATATCATTGGATGCAGAGCATTATCATAAGCTCTTCTATAGATGTATGTTATTTGCAAACCCACACATACAACACTCACAAATACAAACATGCACATACATGCATGTCAAGGGACAAAAAGCCCCCTAGGCCAATCACAAGAACTCAATTTTTTTTAATTGAGTTCAAGGGACGCTCCATATATACAAATATTTTTAAGACTTAGGGCCTCATTATGATGGCGATCGAACGAGCATCAGAACCCAACGTTTCGGACGTAAAACACTCCGACAAGGAGCAGGTGGTCCCAACAGCCCAATTACGATATGACCGCCGTGCAGGTGAATGTAAACATCCCTTTTTCCATTACGGCTTGTGCTGCGGCCCTTTTCTAGGCCGCAGTACAAGCCGCAATAGAAAAAGAGATGTTTTTGAACATCCATGCACCGTGTGCCAGGCACAACATGGTGCATGGATGTTTGGGAGTGCACCAAATGGGCTCTTAGGCCACATTGCGAAGGCCTTCAGGGGACGGGGGCCCTGCTAGGGGCCCCAAAGACCAATTCTGACTGCCTTTCCATGGCAGTGGGACTGCCATGTAAAGGCTGTCGGAAAGGGACATCGTAATCCCTATGGCAGTGTCTGCGCAGACACCTCCTCCCTTGTAGGGATTACAGTCCAACCGATGCCCCGACAAGTAACTTGAGCCTGTCCGAGATGTTGTCTGTCCCTCCGATCGCTGCTTTCTGACCAACCACATCGTAAGTGGATGTCAGACTGCTATCCTGGCTGTCAGGAAGACTGCCACTAACAGCCTGTCCGTAGCGGTACGCCCAACATCCTAACCAGGCCCTTAATTTCTCAAAAATGAGTCAATGGGCTTACATAAAATCACAAAAAGCACACTTTCTGGACCAAGATCTAACTTCCTGCAAAATTTGGAATAATTCTGGTCAGCAGTTTTTGCGGTACAGCTGTTAAAAAAGACTATAGAAAGTGCATTGGGATTTTGCACTTTGGGACCCCCCTTTTTTTATTCCCCTGTTGAGGGATCACCCAAAAACATTTGATGCACAAACTAGGCAGAAAAAAGTACATTTGGAAAGATTTGTGAAGATTTGTCAAAAACGTTTTTAACAAACCAAAAAAGGCATTTCCTATGGAAACCCTGCCCCCTTATGTAGAGCATAATATTTCCTTAATGTGGGAGATTTCAAAGATATGTCTCATGGTTTGTTGTTTTGCTTGTTGTGAAAGGGCATACTCATTAGTACTACAGATTTTATGAAGTATTAGGTTTAAGGATATCTTGATGAATACCGTCCTGTGTGAAAAGCTTATAGTAAATATCCGTTGGATGATGTAATTGGTGATGTGATCAGTGATGTCATAAACAATGTCATGTGAGTTATCATCAATGCAGACCTCAATTATGTCACTTAACATGTCATGAGTGATGTAGTTTGTGAGGTCATTGTGAGGGTGCAAGTTATAGTTAGGTAATTAAAGAATAACTGCTAAATTTCAGTGTTTGTTTGGTTTTAAATACTAGTTATATCCAATACCTAAAGGTCTGCCACTGGGTGATGCATCTCTCCATCTGGCCTCATATAGTGATACCCTTAACACCTTTCGAGACGTGGTTAATACATAAGAAAAATGGCATGCGACTCATCACTGAGTTATATACCATTCTCAGCTGAGGGGAGACTACCACTCGCTCTGCGGGACAGAGGAGGTGGGAAAAGGAAATCGGCAGAACACTTACCAATGAGCAATAGGCTGACATTTTCCATAGAGCTCGTTGTAATGCACACAATATGTCTAGTACAGAAACAGCATACACAAATAATGTCTTACTGGTACCTGACCTCTGCACGATTTGGCTCTTGGAACTCAGAGTGTTCTAAAGAATGCTGGAGGGGTTGTGGGGGGATGGGTTTGCTACTCCACCTTCTATGACACTGCCCCAAACTCACTTGCTTCTGGGACCAGGTCCTGGCCGACTTCAACAGTACATTCGAGACTTCGATCCCTCAGTTTCCTGCATACAGAATCCTTGGGCTGCCTAATCCAGTGAGGTTTCCACTGCACTTGCTTCAAGGGAAGCATATGGCAATAGCATTAGGTGCAGCACACCAGGTGATCCTTGGTTTATGGAGAACTGACAGTGATACTCATATAAATTATTGTATTATTACAGATAGACCCCCAGACCACTATACAGATGAAAAGCTTACTCCTCTTTTGGTCCTGAAGAAGGTGATATAAATTTATTGGTGTCACCGAAACGTGCGTAGACCATTCATCACACTTCTGGGAGTCCTACCCAAGAACCAAGTGAAAAAAATATTTAACTAGAAATAAATTTGACGGACTTGTGTATGTCAAAATTGTGCTTCTTTGACAACTATGACAAACAGGACTTACAAGCAGGACTCCATTTCAGAAGGGTTTTTATTGTGACCCTTTGTTTGTGTTGGTATGATTGATAGTATGCATGAGTAGAATGAAAGGTGAGATTGGAAAGTTGATGATGTTCTATATATATTATTTTTTGGGGGGATACTACAAATTGCCTCTAAATCAGTAGAAGACATTAATGGCCTTTTTGTAAACTGAAATGATATTATGATTTTGTCGTATTTGTAAATGTTCTTGTGAATCTTATATAAACTATATATCAAAAAAGTATATGATAATATAGAAAAGAAAAAAACATTGTTGATAAATAAATAAAAGAAAAAAGAGAACTAAAGTGTGCAGTGAGATTTTGTGTCAAGGCATAATGTCTAGTCAGAGTGATTACCAATGTACAAATTAGATAGGCCAGTGAAGAGGTTTCTCTTGTATTGAACTGACAGGAGCCCTTAATACTTAAGTTGGCTACACAAACTCCTGTTCATTCTGGGCATGGAAAAGTTGCCGTTAACAATAGACCAGAGACAGGATGATAATGCCAAAGAGTAGGCTCTCTTCATACTCCTCCTATCTACAGAATTCAGTGAACTGACATGCCCCACCTACGTGAAATTACTTTAGCTGCTGCCCCTATATGACCCCCTGCCGACTGCTGCCTCCACCAAAACATCCTGAGCCACCGGCCCCAATGACCGCTGACCTTTGACACAGCAGATTCCTACTACTGATCATTTAACTACGCCTTATGAAGGAATGGGGTAGGAGGTTATTCTTGTGGTTTCTTATGTTTTCTCATGCTTAACTGCCTCAGTACCGCTGATGACCCCAGGGTTGTAGGCAAGACTCTGTGCACATACACCTATCTGGTTATAGCACGCTGCTGGCCCCTTGGGGTTGTAGGCCTTTGGCTGTATTAAAACTTTACTGCTGCATCAATAAAAAAAAAATGATCCATAAACACTTGTTATCATGTTATTGCAAGGCCTACACCACCTGCTGGCACAGCATGCCCCATTGGCACAAAACCCCTGCTGGTGCCCAGCCCCCCTCCATTGGCTCCCGACCCCTCGCTGCTCATGACCTTTGGCCATTCCTGGCATCGGGTTTGGCACATTGTCTGCACCCAGCACCTTGAAAGCGCCATTCTTCCGGTGTTGGGCACAGGACCTGGCCTGTGGCCTGACCCTGCACCCACCCAGGGCCGTGCATGGCTGACTATGTGATGTAACAATATAAAGTGTGTCAATTTAAGTTAGGCACACCTATTCTTTTTGTCAAAGGGTCAGAACACCAAATTACAAAAAACTGCCTGTTGGCTTCATCAAGGGATTAGCACATCAGTATATATATAAAGCAGATCTTTTGATTTTGTCAAAGAGTCAACATTAATTGTAATCAAAGGTATGTTTTATTAAATTCAAACACTGCAATGTTCAATAAAAGTAATTATCATTATTTATTAATAGGGCTCCCGGTTTTATGGTATTGATTTTTTAAACATTTCCATCTGTATTTATCCATATTTATTTTTGGGCCATTTCATCTGTATTTATCCATATTTATTTTGTGTTTTGCATATAAATGAAGTTGTAAAAGTGTACATGTCTATATTTATTTAACTGATAGATGCATACTCATACTTTGATGTCTGTCATGTTTTAGCTATTTAAGCTGCCAAATATTACATAACAATACATCCACTGGTAAATACAAGCATTATATCACAAATGTATATTGACACATGCAGTTAATTAAATAAATTTCATCCTGTTTTTTAATTTCCCATGTTGTCCATCTGCTCAGTTGTTGGGCTATAATTCATGAAAAACAGCATGGAGAGTTAATTAAAAGCAGCACAATTTCCTGTACTTATCCACATTTAAAAATAAATGCAGACAGGAAACACGTTGTTTTCTGTCTGTACTTATGTGTAAAAATCTGTAAAAATAGAAAACAGGGAGCCTTATTTTATAATAAAAGTTTATGGAAAAAAATAAACATATCTTTGAGTTTTTCTTTTTACATTTTCCATAGAACCCACCAAAAGGGGACCCCTGCACTTTAGCTGAAGAGCATAGAGCTCCAGCTCGGAGGACTTTTTAAAAAGTATGGTAAACGTTCCTGGGATCATGGATTCAATGACCCAGGAGACGTACTTTAAAAAAAAAATAAGTCTGTTGCTGTGGGTGCTCTGCAGACCACCGCAAAAGAATGGTTGGTGCTGCCCCTTCTAGAGAAGCACGCCTTGAATGAGCATGAACATTGAATGATAATGGTATGGCCTCTGATGCTTATTTGTTATTCATTTATTTATTTTTATAGATAAGACTCATGTTTGATGTGACCTCATCGGTTTATGTTTGAAGGTGCTTGTCTGTACCTCTCCCTCAATCAAGGAAAGTACAGACTATTCCTCCTGTTTGCTCCCCATGGGTCAGAGATCTACTGCTGCTCTGTTTAATTAAATCTGTGTTTTGTATCAGGCAGTTACTGTATTAGTTATGCCCTTATTCTTTTTGCAATCTGTAATGCATAACATGTGATGCTTTAAATGCGAATAAACTGATTAAAAATAAATATATACAAGGCCCCAGCGGCCCCTGCCAGCTCCCCAGCTGCACCTACTGTGATGCTGATGTGAGCCGGCATTTTTTTGGGGAAGAAGTGGATTCCCTATTGCCCACCTGGGGCACCCATAGTATGGTATTTGTTTGGGCAGCGGGGGGAGCCAAATGGTCACTGAGGGAGCCGGCCACTTAAAATACTGGTAGGTGGCCTGGTGCCTAACCAGGATACCCACAATGTGTGCACCTGTAAAAGAGGGGAGCCTTAAGACCACTATGGCCCCTCCAGCCCTTTTGGGTGGTGGCGGGAGCGGCCTCCATTACTTAGCTTCTGCCTGGATGTGTGCAACTTTTTTCTCTGCTCCTGCCCTGGCAGAAGCAAAGTTGGATAGGGGTAGGACTTGACCAGGCTCCTGAGGATGGGATCCCCGGAACTGGTTTATGTCACAGGGAGAGGGCCCGATGTCCTCCCCCCCCGGCTCTGGGGAAAACGCTCTACAAGGCCTCTTGGAGGCTTGGGAATGGAGCAGCATGCTCCCTTCCAATTAATTTGAAATGGAACCCTGGGGGATGGGGTACCTAGAGCCTCCTGGAGGCTCGGAGAGGAGGGCCGCGTGCTCCTCATCCCCAAAAAAGGTAGCTGTGCCGCCCCCTTCCCTCGGGCCCTGGCCCACAGAGTTTTTAGTTTTTCTATAAGTCAGGAGACTCAAGTTATTTTTATCGGGTCCTCGGATCCTCCGCACATCTGCGGCACCGATACGAAAATAAATGCAGTTTCTGGCCAAGTGGCCACCAGCCCTCACGGGGCAGCATATCTCTACTGTGCCCCACCATGTGCTTTTTTTTTACTGTTATCTAAGACAGGGGACTGTTTCCATGAGTTCTAAAATGTCTGCTATCACATCTTTCTTGATGTGAGGTCAGCCAATTAGATCTTATATAAAGATCTGTCGGCTCCACAGATTTTCCGCAACATTAAATATTGATATTTTTCTAATCTTAATTTCTCAAAAACTACTGACAAATTTACACCAAATTACAAAATGCATGCTTTCTGGACCAAGATCTAGCTTTCTGCCAAACGTAGTGTATTTCCCTTCAGCTTTTTTGGATGTGTCTATTTTTCCTATGTAAAAATGAATGGAGCAGACACATTTTGGGGACACTCCCTTTTTATAGACCCCGTTTGATGGTCCACCTCAAAACTTTCCAAGAAAACCTCTTGAAAATTCATCAAACAGTGCCAATGTTATGAGCAAATGAAAAAATTACTTTACCCAAAAATATTTGTAATATTTAATGTAACTTCTGGGTGGTGAGCCACCATGTGTGATTCTGTTACCTAGCTTCACATGAATAGTGGGGCTGCTGTTAACTCAGCAGCATTGTAGGATTGAAGAGTCTTGCTCTTTGCTTGTTCCTCTATCGTCTCAACCAACTCACCCTTTTTAAATATTCCTGTGGAGGTTCAGCAATATTCACACTTTGTTCAGCTGCTTTTCCACCCCAGAAGCATAAATTGATCTATGCAAGCTCTTCATTGTTAATACTATAACATGCGTTAAGGATTGAACGCAATTACATTTCAGATGAAGTTAGTCACGAGAATGCTGACAATACTCATTTTTCAGAGCTCAAAGGGAGATTTCTTATTTCTTTTTTTTAACCCAAAGACCAATAAATCTGACTGTGCATTTTCGTTGTGCTTCCAGCACTAGCAGTCATGCACCGTACCTGTTGATGCTGAGCTTCTGTGCTAAGAGCTGCCAGTCTTTCCCTTTGGAGTTGGGTGTGTCAAATGTTGCACATATTCTCTGTCGGATAGAGTAAGGGATTTTGAAGGCTTTGGGTCCGGTCTGCGCGGGGAAAGTGCTGTCCTCGTGTGCAAAGAAAGCAGTCATCTCGCGTTCATTCTGCACAAAAGAAAAGTAGATTTCAGGACAGTGAACTTGTAGCCAAATGTAGACACACACAACCACTTATTCTTTAGGAGACACAACAAGCATTGTATAGGCCATTTAGTCACCAGTGGCCTGTGGCCAAGTCGCATTTGGACAAAATATTGAGTTTTAAATATCGAGTTACAGAAATATCAAGAAAAAATATTGTTATGCAAAAATATTATGAAGCAGGAATATTGTTGTCATGAATATCGATTTTTCAGGTAAGTAATATCATTGTCAAGAATATGATAGTTGTTAATACCATTTTCAATAATATAGCTGTAAAAACATAGTTTTTTATTTATCTTTAAGTTTTTTCGTTCATATACTAATTGTATGTGTTAATATTGATTGTATAATTTTTAAAAAATATTTTAAAATATAGTTTACAATTTTAAGTGATTTATAATTGTTAATTTAATTGTTAATAGTAATCTAGTGTTGTAGAGGGTTGCTAGGTTTGTAGGGGTATGAGGTGGGAGGTTATTAAGTATAATTAGTTATTAATTTACTAATAAATTGATTAAATATGTTAATTGCTTAATAATTATACATATTAGTTGCTGGCTGGGGGTTATAGGGGTATAGTGTGGGAAGGTAATTAAATAATAATTGAGTAACAACTAATAACTAATGCATTAATAATTATGTAATTGATTATTAATTGTGTTCTGGTATACTTATTTATTTTAGTTAATGTGTGGGCTACTAGGTTTATGGACTGCTAGTGTGGCAAGTTTATTAAGTCACAAATGAATAACAGTATTTTTAATTGATAATTATTAAAGTGTTTAGTAATCATGTAAATCGTTTGATTATTGTTTATTTTAGTATATATAATGTATAATTATATAAATAATTTGTATTTGGTTAATTAATAATGTTCATATTAAGAGTTTTATATTTTTTTATATTTGTTGTAAATTAATTGGGTTATTCAAATACGTTATGTGTTTGAAGTGAAGTACATTTTCTACTGTTGCTCAGATTGGAGTGGGAATACTAAATATTACCCCTCTGAAGTCCAACGGTTTCTCTACCGTTGCACAGACTGGAGTGGGAATAGTAAATGTAACCCCTTCAAAGTCCATCACTTTCCCTACTGTTGCACAGTCTGGAGTGGGAGTAGAGTGAGAGTCAGAGTCAAAGATATGTTTATTTAGATCATAATCTTTAAACAATACAAAACAATTAGTATAATTTAAAATTAAATCACAGCACTCGCACAGGCAATTTTACCAATCAAATATTCAGACCGAATTAAAACCAGATTAAAATCCTCTCGACCTATATGCATATCAGTTAATAAATAAAACTCACTTCTTTGTTGGTGGGTCTACTCCCTACGAAATTATAAAACCGGTTCTAGACAAGATATTAAAAAAATATTTCGTAATTTATTATAAAATTCTGTACTGCCTTTATGAACTTCCCCAAGGCGATTGCAATTTCTATGTTGGGCATTTCTGTGATAACATCGATCGCTTGTACCCGGTTTCTTATGCCATATTTTACAAATATTGGACGTAGCCAGAGTTTGCGTTGCTCTAAGATAGTTAGACAGTCCAGCAGAATGTACACAGAGTCTGCTCTTGTTCCCAGGTTACATTTACAGCACCCTTTGGGATCGAGCATTTTGTTTTTAATTCCTTTATTTATTAGCCATGGGTTAATCCCTATGCAGAACCAGATATCCAGATAGGGGAACCAGTTTTCCTTTGCCCAGGAGTTTATCATAAACTTTACTGATTTTTTCTTGCTAAGGTATTCCTTGTCTGCTCTTTTTGATGCTTCTTGACCATTATACCTTAGCTCTTTTTTTTGTACCTGCTATCTTAAGTAACGCTCGGCATAAGACCACTTTTGTATTCTCAGCAGCCTGTACCACTTTCTTACTACACCTTTTTGCCCAACTTAAATTACTTTGTTGAATCTCATTACGACACCAATATGCAACTTTTTGTCCATTGTCATTCTCCAGGCGTTTCCAAAATCTAATCGCTGCTACTTGTACTTGTACTCCCCACACCATTGTTCCTATTTCTAATCTTAATGCTTGGATCATTGCTGATGGGGGCAGTGATAAGAGGTTTTTCAGGCATTTTCCTTCCTCCAGGTCCCGGAGTGGGAGTAGTAAATGTAATCCTTCCAAAGTCAGATGCCTTCTTTACTGTTCCACAGACTGGAGTGGGAATAGTGAATTTCATCCCTCTCAAGTCCAACGTTTACCCTTCTGTTGTACAGCTAGGAGTGGGAATTATATTTATATCTATTAATCCCAGACTTCAAACACTTTCTTAATATTGTTTAACTATATCTATCATTATTATTTGTTCATTTTTTAAATTTATTTTATAATATATATTTATATATATATTTTCTTTAAATTTTGATAATTTTGTTATAATATTTTTAGTAAATGTTTTTTTGTTTTTTAATGTTTTGCAGTTGATTTGTTAATGTTGCCACTAGCCAGAGTTGACTACCTTACTTCAATTCATTTTCACCCACCTATAAATCATTATTTTCAAGTTTATTAGTGTACTTAGGGGCCGATAAAAATGGCGGATGGCCTAGAGTCCATCCGCCATCGTGGTGGTGACTTAGACCGTCCGCAATACATGCGGCGGTTCTGCATACCACATTAGGATGCGACCCCCACCATGGCGGTTGCATCGTGCATCTTTGACATTGCGGCGGGTGCTGCTGACTGCAGCACCCGCCGCAATGTTGAAAATGCATGTTGTGCATTACAGTGCACTACGTGGCAGGCACCACACGGTGCCTGCCACTTAGTGCACTGAAATGTAGGGGGTACCATGGGTACCCCCCAGTGCACATACACCTCCCCCACTTAGGGGCCTGTAACGGGCCCCCGAACAGGCTCTCCAACAGCCTTTTTATTACGGTGTCACCGTCATGGAAAGGCTGGCTCACAGCCTGCATCATAATATGGTGGACGGGGCCTGCTAGGCACCGCCACCATTTTATGCATGCAGACCACTCCACCAGGCAATCGGTCCATGGGCGGAAACACCATCCGCCACGGATGCAGTCTGGATCCCCCCACCATCGTAATGTGGCAGAGGGAAAATCTCGGTCCGATGGTGGGAGGAACGCCACCGCATGGTGGCGGTGGTGGTCCTTTCACCATCGTAATGACCCCCTTAGTTCAATGGAAGGGAGACAAAACTACAACACCGAGTATGTGTTTTGTAATCTCACAAGAGTTCAGGATGGGGCATAATGTTCATAGGGATCTGGAAGGAGGTGGTCAACCTTGTTGTCACATTATTTGTAATGGTTGTAAAGCTGATATAAAAAATATATACACCCCTAAAATAGTTTCTCCTTAAAAGAGGTATAAATATACACTACTCAACCATTTTGTCACCTCAAGAGTGTCCTTAGAACCAATACCCTTTGCTTGAAGCCCCAAACATAGAAGCACTAACTACACTGTGAATGTGTGCTCTATGAACAGCATTGATCATTTAGGGAGCAAAGTTGCACGCGTTCATTCTTGTGTTGTTCAATTCTTTGTGTATTTCTTGCCACACCAGGTTTCTCACAAGCAAAGGACAGAAGCAGGTCAGGTTTATCTTATTTTATAAAACCTTTATGGGTTTGTTAAATACTGAACAGTCTTACAAAGGGCATATCAAATGCTGCTGAACAAGGCGTAGCACCTTTTCTATACTCCATGGAAAGAAAGAGAAAGGCCCTCTAGTTAGAATATCAGGCAATGTATGGACATTTTCCTCTAAATATCCATTGTCAGAATAAGAGCTGCGAATAGTGATTAAAAGGATCCATTTCACCAAGACTCCTTGGGTCGAATTTTATGTAAAATAAATAAATGGCACTTACACATTGCCAGGACATCCGGGGCATTATTATGAACGATTCTATTTAATATACTCACCAGTGCGAAGGCCGGTGTACAACTCTTTGGGGTGTGTGTGTCATTATTTGTTATCCCCCACACCGTGAAAGCTGATGAGCTAATGGAAATATTATACATATGTTGCTCTCATACATTTTCTTTTGGGTCCAAAAGTATTCCAAAAAAGTTTAGACCTTTGTGAACTTGTGAGTTTGTACGTATCTGTAACATATGTAAACCAAGTTGGTCCAATTCAAAATATCATCCCCACGTAAAAATTCTCTCTCAAAAACAGGAGCCTTCTTTTGAGATTTCGCATGACACACCCCAACAAGAGTATCCATGATGCATTAGAGGTACTTAACTGTTGGGGGTACTGTTCGGAGACACTGAGCTAGCCACAGATCTCTCCGACTTGCAAATACAGTATGGCAAGCTATACACAACCTTGGGGGCATATTTATCATTATTTCACGCAACGCTGCAAGACACTGTGCTGTGTTGCACTGCGGGAAAGGGAGAGGGCAGAAATGTGCATTATTTATCAAGATATGATTCATTCCTGCTCTCTACCTGTACTGGTGCCTAACGCCAATCCACGGGCCCTTTTATAGTACAACGGTGCCTGCATTGCAGACATGATTGTTTTTGTGCAGGCAGGGACACCTGACTGCACAAAACCGATTCTCAGAGCCATTTTCCTCTAAATGCAGCACATGTAAAAAGAATAAAAAAGGAGAAGGAATAAAGGTATTTCTCCTGGTTGTGCCTCCCCTGGGACGGCATATCATTTTGACGCATTCCCAGTCTTGCTAAATCTGGGAATGTGCCAAAATCCATGCGGGAGAACACCGTTGCTCCACCCATGGAACGTCTCCTTGGGGCAGAGTAATGCAAGGCAGCGAACTGAGCTGCCTTGTGTTAATCCAGATTTACAAAGCCATGCAGAGCCATGCAAGGTGGCCTTGTGTGGCTTGATAATTATCATTCTAGGTTTTGTGTCGCCCTTGCTCTATCTTGCGTGACACAAGGATGAAGCAAAACTTTGATAAATAAGCCCCTTAATACTGAAACTTCCCCTCATTGTTCCAACATTGAGCCATTTGTGTTGAAATGATAGTTTTGTCACATAGATCCTATGTGCATTGTGGACCAAAAACCTGTATGGTTTTGCTAGTGACTCTAATGAAGACCCTAGAGAAATCCTTTGACTTTCTTAGAAGAGGTCTACAAACTTTAGATGTGAATAGTAGTAGGAAAACCTATTTTTGGATTCTTACCAGAGTGCAGATAGGAAAGATACATGATGTGCTATTATGAAAGTAATAACACAATAAGACATGTTTCCAGGTATAAGGAAAATCCTAGACTAGCAGTTCACAAGTCTTTTATCCTGTAGGAAATTGACAGATAAATATAAATCGGGCATTCTATTAAACATTGCTATGCAACTGATAACTCATATTCTGATTCCTTACAGACAATATTTTAGGTATCTCTGGATTTCTGCAGCTGCTGTGGTATGCATATTGTTTCCCACTTTCCAGCTCCCATACGGGATTTCATTCCTATTTCCTAGATCGTGTTTTCACAGCTTGAGACCTTAATCATGAGTGAGGTTTCTAATATCAGCGATTCAACAGTTTAATGCCAAGCAACTCGCTTTCCTGCCTTCGCACTCCGCCTCTACTGCAGTCAATAATGTGCCCAAGAGCTGTCGGTCATATGTCCACTGTAGACTGGGTTTATGGAGCTCTGGAGATTTATTCTTCCGCGAGCCTTTATCCCTTTCGGAGATGCAGTAAATTGTCCATTAAAGTAGCTTCTATGCTAAGCTCCTCCAGTCCATCAATGAACTAGCATCATGGTCCCTGCAGGCAAACTGTCAGCCTGGTGGTGAACATCACTAGACAGCAATGTTTCCAGAGTATAGTACTCAGGGTTGAATTTTTATATGTTAATGTTGTTTTAAAATAAGTGCCCAAAATGTTTCAACATATTAGTTATTTAGGTGTTTAACAAAGCACATTCATCTCCCTATGCAGTTTGCCAGATACACTTATCTGGCATTTTCACAATCTTACCTTATTGCATTGTACTGTTCTTTTATAGCACACTGTTGTCAGGCCCTTGCTATATTGTGTTATCAGCAGTTGCATGCCACGCTTTTAGTGTTTCTATGACACCATAGTGCTTTAAGTGCTTGGCTACCCTTATAATGTGAGACTGGGATATTCATTGACAAGTTGTATTTTTCTAAGAGTGGTTGTGTTTTATTTGGTTAAGGTTCATTTGTACAAGGTTTTACCCCTCACAAAGGTGTGCAATGCAACTCTGTGGTTGTAATGACCATGGTTGCACAGCTCTGGGAACTCTCACTGACTGGAGTCTAGATCTGGGGAGTTCAATATGGAGAATGTATTAACTTGAGGAACTATCACATGCAGTTCCTACGCCTCACTTTACCCACCAACGGTGTCCACAGTGTCTTGAGAGGTTTTATTACATTAACCTGTACTACATAAGCATCAACTTAATTCAAGTTAATGACATGAAACGTGGTATAACACTTTGCATCATTCTTATACCTAGCACTATACTATCGAGGTGCAGGGAACATATGAACGGGACAGAGACATTCTATTAAGGCGACAAAGACGACTTCTACTATATTGAAATATTTCAATCTTACCAACATTGACTTCCCATTACAGTTGGCAAAAACAATGGCAACACCCTTAACAAATATGTGCTATTCACATTCCTGAGCCCAACACCATGGTACCATGGAGTAATCAAAGATATATTTTTTGATTCAAACACAAACAGAGAGGGAGTGAAAAGCTGAAACACAAATAGAAGGGTCAGTCAGCTTGTCTTCAGGACCTCATCAAATCAACAATATTAGGTACATTGGAAGAGTATGTTGTTCTTTAAAGAGCTTGCAAACCTGGTACATTTGCCTTAATCCTTCCAATTCTTCATCAATTCTGTGTTTACAAGCCTTCCTGTAACACCAAGTAGGATGGCCATCACAAGAAGCTCTACAGTCATGGCATGGTTCATGAGTGGTCATCGCAGGATAGAAGGACGCCATCCAACCTAGTAACCGTTTTAATATAGGGCACCTTCCCTTCAAATGGCATTTCAGCAACTGAAAGCTGACAGACCTCCAAGTAGAAAGTGCTAAAACACTGTGCCAGTGAAACACAATCATTCTGTAGAATAAGGTAGAAGCAATCCTTTGAATTACCAGGCATGCTGCACAGAAGTCCACTTCCCTTTGTCATGCCCGATCTTTTGCACATCTTCTGCTTCTCAAAAAGAAGACGACAGTGAAATTGCATTGTGTGTGTGTTATTTGTTGTGCTAACGACTTTCTCTTGTAAAATCTGTCCGGTCCTCAATAACTAGGATTGTTCATTTCCCCATTGGCCTATTAAACAGTTATTGTGATTAGGCACTTTTCTCCTGCCACAGTGGCGTAGGAAGGGGGGTGCGGTGGGTGAAGGCCGCCCCGGGTGTCATCATTGAGGGGGTGACAAAATGGCACAAATATGTGTTTTGAACACATATTTTTGCCATTTTGTCAAGCCGGGGGGTGACAAGAAATTTTGTGCACCGGGTACCACTTGACCTTGCTATGCCACTGTCCTGCCATTCCTGAGAGAAGCGCCATTCAATAAAGAGGAGGCTTTTTCAAACGGAGATCATTACGTACCTCAGATACAGCTTGTGGAGGAATATACAGCTGCTGCGAGGCTGGATTGATGTTAGTGGGAACAGACACTTTATTGATAGGAAAAAATTCCAAGATGGCGTTCACTTTGTTTCTTCTTCAGGTGCCATGACACCTTCCAGGTTTGTATTTATAGATTTATGTTATTGTGTTTTTGAGGTGCTTGAAGTTGAGAGGTGGTCTTGAATTAGGTGACAGAATGCCTTATGACAAACAAATAAAGCCAGCAAAACAAGAAAAAACGCCCAACAGGGAAGTACCCCACGTCAATCGAGCAACTGGCACTGGAAGGAAAACTCGTAACAGTATAGATTCCTGATTTAAAACCTCAGATTCCAAAAAGAGAAGAGGCCATTGTGTATCTAGGTCACACAAACTCTTCAACCATTTCAGATGGTAGGGCAATGCTTTTCAACTAATGCCCCCTGTTTTCGGGGCCAAGCACACGTTCATAAATGGGAGAATCATGAGCAAACTGGCCGCCAGGGACCTCTCCTTCTAGATCTGAACCCTCCTCCATCGAGCAAAAACCCCTCACAGAATAATTTGTCATTGCTAGCTTAGATTGCATACCATCGAGAAGAAGACAAGCACCATCTCTGACTTACAGGGGAAAAAAAGAAACAGCGAATCATACATTCATGCTGCGTGAAACTGACAAGACACGAAAGGCAAACATAATTAATGGGGAATATTGGTCCAGAGAGACAATAACTCTTCGGCAGCCGCTTGATTATTTAAATCTTAAGGCAGCATAAAAGGACTGATGTTCTTTAGCCTCAGAGATGTTTGCAATGGTTTCCTGTGGAGTGCTGATACAGAGCACCGCCAATGCATGAAGGCATCCCAGTGGACCCTTCTTTGCTTGTGCCAGTGGCGGTGATACTGTAAGGCTTTCTGCTGGAGTGGCAGCCATCAATAGCATTACATGCAGCTGAAAAAATAACCTAGAGAGGTTACAAAATAAAAGCATTCCAATGCTGCAGTGTGTGGTTTCTGAAAACACCCACTGTAGCCCAAGGGTTGGGGTCCCTCTGCACCTCTATTCCTCTTTCATGTATGCATGCACTTAAAAAGGAGCACAATACCCATCATATGTACATTTTTATTCACAGGAATAGGGGATTTAACGGTGATCCTGAAATGTAAGAGAAGTGTTTAACATTCTCTCTTAATGCAACACAAATAACAGGCAGAGGCAGGGGCTAATGGGTGCTTGTCACAGGCAATCAGTGGGTGGATGGTGGGTTAATTGCTCCCCATGTTCAGATTACACCGGTGTAGTAGAGGTTTTTTTTTGCCCTGGGGGCCGTTTTTGTTGCAGGGGGCCGGTTTTGAAGCGTAGCTGCAATTTCGCCTACCTGTAACAAAAGCAGCTGCAGTGTTTTCCACACACAGCTGTGGCATAACACAGGCCCCCGCAATTCCCGTGGTGTGGGTGGGCCACCGGTCTGCAGGCAGGGGGGCCCTCAGCACAGTACTCTGGCCTGAGAGCTCCTGATTAGATCTGGAGTGGGAGCTCCTTCATGTACCTTGCGAGGGGGGGGGGGGAGGGAGGGGGGGCGGGTCTCAAGTTTTGTTCCACCATTCCTCTTGAGATAGGCCTGGCAATGTAGGGAATTTACCTCCCCTGCCTAGAATGGAAGCAGTTCCGGTTAGCAGAGTAGAGAGCCTTTCACTGTTCTTTAGACAAATGTCTGATCAGAACATTTCTAAGGCACAGCTGCTGAAGATACATAGATTCTCTCAGAATAAAATTTAATTTTTCTGGTCTTCGAATATATTTAAGTTACTTGAAATTTCACTGCATATGTCAATCTTCCCTGGAGGAAGCTATCTCTCTCCTTGATAACAAAAGTGGATTCACAGCAATGCTTAAGCTAACACTTCTTATGCACCGGGAGTTCCAACGGGTGTAATTCCATTCCATTATGTTTTCTCATAGCATGGAATTTCAAATGGCATATATCAATCAATCAGTCAATCAATCAAAGAAGCAGCAGACCTTTGTCCCACATCGCGGGAGGCAGCATACCTCTGTCCCGCCGCGCGGGGGTCTGCAGAATTTTATTGGCCGCAGCTGGGGTGGGACTACGTCCCCCAGCATTCTACTGCCAAGGAGAAGGGGCAGCCAATGCGGCAAAAGCACCGTCCAGTTCCTGCAGCGCATAATGGCATGGGATGCACCTGGGTATGTGCCCATGTGAAGACCGGGCCAAGAGCGAGCCGGTCTGCACCCGTCAGAGCCCTGGGGAGGCTGGACTGGGACACCCCACTTGGCACTTTGACTAACTTCAGTTTTGTTACTTATATCCTGTCGATTCTATACGACAACAATGGGACAGCATAATGCAAATGATTTCAAAAAGAGAGCAAACACCCGGAGCATTGTTTCTAAAAGCTTTCATTGAGGAAGATGATCTCATTCTAACTCACACACCATCAGTCCTCCACTCAGTTAGTGCTGCACAATCTAACTCCCGAAATATGTTATTTTTGGTAAAGCCGACCTGCGCACTAAGGGAACAACTGGACCAGTGGTGACCTATCCTCAGACTAAGTGAAAGCCGGTCAAAGAGGCGAGTAAAGACCAAAAAGCCAAAGTTAGTTGTTGAGGGGCATTCCTAAACCATCTAATATCCCTTTCCCTCATTCAGTGGGTAGCCAGAACTTGAGAAATAAAGGGAAATCACATATTTCAGCTGACTCCAATTCCCATAGGGATAGTCCTTTGCAAGGAAACAGCTACTGTGCCTCAAAGGGAATCCACCAGCTAAGAAGTGCTCATAACCAACTGAGCCCCCATGTCGGACTCCGGTACCAGACAACTCACTCAATTCTGAGGCTCTATTCAATGAGTTACACTCTCTGAAGAACGAAATATGTGAGTTAAACTCTCTGTTATTGTCATTAGGTGGGATTATTGGGGCAGCCAAAATAAACTTTTCTGGGACATTTTCCAACTTATCCACTGCTGGTCAGGGCATCATTAATGCTGCCGCTTATGATAGGTTAATTCATCATCCAGAGGACTCATCTCTCAAAAGATCTAATCTTGAGCCAAGGTCTAGTAACTGCAATATGTGGCCAGAGCAAAGGCCATATACACAGCTTCCGGTTACACCAAGCCCAATAACGCCTTCATCCAGTGTGAGAGCAGACACATCAACTGGCAATATTTTGGGACTGCAGCAATGAAATATGAATTTCTTGCCCCATCTGGACATCCCCCCTGAAGCTACTCCCTTTGTTCTGGTGATTAAGAATGTACCAAAGCCTATCATGCCTGATACAGAAGAATATTTAAGAAATAAATATGTTTATTGGCTCAGGCTCCACTTGAAGGACGTAAATACTCTTACCAATGAAATTACAATGGTAACTCATGTAGACTGGATTGGTCGCTCAGTGAAAGATTGCCACGGCGACTGTGTGATTATTCATTTTCATTCGTCTGATTTTGTGAATTTTATGTTAATATCTCATTATGCTAATACAGTTCAGTCTGAAGGTCTCCATCTTGAGCCCCTTGGTTACTTCTATAAACCACAATTTGACTACAATCTGCTACCAGCATTCACCAGCCCCATGATTAGGAGGTATGAAGCAAGGCGCCCTGTATTTGGCCTGCCACTAACCAATCGCTTTCAACCCTTAGCAAATGCGGGGGAAGTAGATTGATCTGCGTCAGTTGGTCTGGGATGCATAATCCAAAAATGAGTGGGAGGGAGGTTACAGGTCCCTCTTCCCTTATATGGTCAAGAAGCTCAATATGACTCCTCTCATCTTGCACAGACAGCTAAGTGCAGTAACGGCCCTGTTACCAACCAAGGACCAGAGAAAATAGGGGATTTCATCACCACTACCACATTATCTAATTCTAAGGAGGGTACTATCCAAGCTCCTCCCTTACCAACTTGTCGGGAGAAAAAAAGAGACTTTATCACTACTACCACGCTACCTGATCCAAATAAGGGCAGTAGCCCAGCTACCTCTATAGCCCCTGATCGGGCATATGCCATTGGCAATACAGATTCCAACACCAAGCTGGTATCTTAGAGTTTAGCAGGGTTACCCCCAAATTTAACCTACCCAGATTGGTGCCAGTTAATTGACAGGTTTGATATCTGCCTCTTTCAAGAGACCTAGTTTTTGTTGTCTCATTTCCGTACTGGTTATGTCAACTTTAGCCAGGCTGCTGTATTCGCAGGAAAGTGTAGGCCATCAGGAGGTTAACAATTTGGGTGAAAACCTCCCTATCCTGTGTGATTAGGTAGATCAAACTGGGTTCTCCTGACTTAATGTGTATTAGCTTACGCTTTCCATCTAATGTACTTTATCACATTTACAATGTATATTGTAGATCAGTGGTCTACAAATTTAAGTCACTGGTTATTGATCTTTTGAACATTCATTTAGCAGCCCTACCTGTTGTGGTATTCAAAATTGTAGGAGGTGATTTTAATTGTACGTTCAAATCGCTGGAATCAAATGATGTGGCTCTTTCAAGTGAGGATGATCAAGTTTGGTCAATCCCAGTTCTTACAATCCCCCCTATTAAGAAATGTTTTGCATTGGTTGTTCAACTAAATGCACTTACCCCAAATCAGGGTCTATAAGCCTCCAATGGTAGAACGGTTTTGGACAAAGATGGGCATCACGTGTTCAATGGTATGCACAACAATAGCCTTATTGACCACATATTTCTAGGTACTAGACAGTGACCCAACTTGGTCAATACAATTGTATTGCGACGTCAAGATAGTGAACACAATACTCTTGCTCTTGACCTCTTAGGTCATTGGGTAACATAATCTCCAATACTTGAACTGAACCATTTGATGGAAGGCTTAGAATGGCCAGCAATCTAACAATATAATTAAATAGAGTGTTATGCTGCAGTCTCTGGATTAATTGGAGGAGGTTTATATGATGGTAGCTCACGGCATTTGAGCCTTGCTCTTGCTGGATCTGTCTTTGGGACAAAAGGATATCCTGGGTGGCATTAGTACCACCCATAATCAGATGTTCTTGACATTAAGGAATCATTATTATGTGGTGAACAAACAGACAGTAGGGAGAAAAAGCCAAACCTTGTTGGTATAACAACCACTGCAGAGGCACCAGGAAGGTACTCTCAGAGGCTATAAAAAAGGAGAATATACATCAGATCCAAGTCGCTAGAGAGGTTTATAAAACCTCTACCATCATGGCCAAAAGAGAATAGGAGAAAGGAAAGTGGGAAGGCATGTTGAGTGCAGTTAGAGCTGAGGACCATGCTCATTTTAGAACAATCTTGCTACTGGAAGCAGTGACTGTCAGGTTCATATTGAAAATAATATTTGAGCAGCAGATTGGTATGCTCATCTTTCAATACTGTGTTCCTGGCCATCAGAGTTGGTAGCCCCGAGTGTGAACTAGCAGGGCCAATGGTGAAATGTTTATGTCCCAGTTTAGGACCCCCTAGGGTTGGTTAACCAAACAAGAGGACTAGATGAGCAGAGTATGCAAAAAAAAGGATAGTATTTACATCTCCTCTATGAAAATAATCGAAAGGGCTAGATAAGATTCCTGGGGATCTATTTTCAGCGGAAATTGAGGTCTGGTGCCCCTATTTTTTACTCCTCTCTAATGCCATCATGAGATGGGCATCCATCCCCTTGACTTGGGCTGGGACAGAGATCATTCCCATTTTCAAAACGAGCTCCAGTGCACTTCTGCTCAATTATAGACCAATAAATCTGACAGATAGTACTCAAAAATTATTCTGTAGGTTTATTCTGGACAGGCTACACAGATGGTTAACCACTACTGAGATCCTCTTACCCCTGCAAGCAGGTTTTAGGGAATGCACTAGTATCAGTGGCCAGGTGTTTTGTTTTCAGTTACTTTATTGAAAAACTGTTTCACTGGGTGGCGGTCGCCTATATTGTAGACCTTCTGTCCGCATCTGATTTAGTTCCAAGATCCACTTTATGGCAGGTACTACCTGGAATGCTGGTCCCAAAGTGCCATATGGATATAATTATTTGATTGCATCTTAACAATTATGCACAAGTCAGATGTGGACCAATGGGGAGAACAGACAGAACCAATCCCATCAATGGGAGTGCTCATCAGAGATGTGTTCTTGCCCTTACATTGTTTACGCTGTTTATATTAATCTGGTAGCATACTTGGATACTTATGAGAATGATTTGCCTATGCTAGCAAATGTCAGGGTCCCAGCCCTTCTGTTTGCAGATGACAAGTTATTGCTTTCAAAACCACCTATGGGGTTGCAAAATGTATTAGATCATTTTGAGTGATCTAATACATCTGGGTCTGGAGATAAACATCGGGAATACCAAGTACATTGTCTTCAATCCCTCTAATTCTACTAGAACTAATACTTTGCTTAAAGGGTTACTATTTGAGAGGGTTCATATCTTTGATTATCTGGGGATTACCCTAACTGAGCACATTGATTGGCACACCCACATGGTCCACTGTTAGCTAAAATTGGAATAACATACTGGGAGTATAGTGAAGACGGTACGAGGTTCTCATTTTTGACCAATCTTTCTAGCTCTACACATTTATAACCTTCAAGCTTTAGGGGCAGCTCTTTATGGTGTGGAGTTGTGGGGCTTCAAGGATCCACCTGCTCTGGTGGCAGTTAAAAATTGAGTTATGCGATTATTCACTGGTCTTCCTGTTAGTACTCCGCTGGTTCCCCTTAGATTAGATTTAGGGCTAAAATCAATTCTGATAATATAGGGTTGAGGCCTATTTTAAACTAGAGAAGAATCTGGGCTAAAGCAAAGAGAATATATTTGAAATTCTGCTTAGCGATACTCCTACGCCATTCTTTTATTGCCAAATGGCTATGCGATCCCAATTTTGAAACACAACACAAGGCAGTCCATTGCCTTTGTAGTTTCTCGCTTCTTGTCAACTATGTGGTGAGTAAGACAAAAATGTAGTACTTCCTTAGCTGGAAAACAGAACAGGAGCGTGAGAAGTTGCTATAAGCTTGGTTCTCTTACCTTTGTAAACATAACAATCACATGAAAACAAGCTTGCTACCACTACTATGAGTGGTAACAAGCTCATTTTCATTTGATTGTTATACTTTCTTAGCTGCCCATGGTTGTGAAATATAGCTAATTATTTTGTCTGTATTTGTGATGACTGTAGTGTCTAGCATACATTACACACATAAGGTAGTCGCAACTGGATTTAGCTCTGTACGGGGGTAAGATACCTTAGAGATACATCACCTATTTAGCACTTCTGGGCATGACAACAACTTGCAAGTGAGTGATGATTATTTGCTCCAGCAGGGGTATCATTTACATTTACATTATTCTTTTATCCGTAGGTAATCGGATCCCCAACCCAGTCGCTGAAAATATGCTATTACATCTTTTTGAAATTATTTTTTCTTTTCTTAGATTCACAAAATTGATCAACCATTTAGACCTCTGGCCGAAAGGATATGATGGATTGATCATCAGCCATGTAATGTATACAGGTTTTATCTACTGGATTTATTATTGTATTAATTCATTTACTCTATCTTCTGAAGTGAAATGGATATGTCAATAGAACTGGATGGGCATTACTCTATGCACTGACTGTATATTTTCTTTTAGCCAATGTTTTGGTTTTTTATGTGCTTTATGGCTTTATATTAGTGTCCATTACACACACAGGCTAGTCATTGTTTAGCCCGGTATGAGGGTAATATATTTAGCATTACTGGACAAGGGCATGGGGATATTTGCTTCCAGTGGGGGGCTCATCCTCATTCTCATTATTTTTCTACATTTAAATAATCTGCTCCCCAACTCAGATGGGTATAGCAATACTGAATGCTAGCAAGGTGTGTTAGTCGATGAGAATATAATATTATATTATTTAAAAATATTTTTAGATCTTATATAAAGGATTAATTATGTAGACCTTTGGCCAAAAGGACTTAGAAGGATTGATCAGCAGTTAAATAATGTATATAGGGTTTTTCTATTGGATTGTATAACTTGTACAATCTTTTTATTTCATTCTTTGTAATAAAATTGAAATTTTTGTAACAGACCAACTGGATGGAGTCTTCTCTATTGTACTGACTATACATATTTCACTGATGTTTTGCTTTTTATGTGCTTTAATGGCTATATAGCTGAATACAAATTTTAAACTACAATCAATCAAATTGATTTGTATAATACAGCTAATCACATAAGAGGGTATCTAGGTGCTTGCAGGGTCTGAGGGACTCAGTCGAAGGACTCAGATCCATCTGAAAGTATACCCTTGTATGTTGATGCCATGTACCCTAGCAACCAGCGTGTGGTGGGATATGGTGGTATATTATAGGCTGCCATCTCTCCTTGGTTGAGGAGGGCTTGGATGTTGTTGGATATAGGCATGCACAATCAAGGGCAGCTAACTGCATTTGACGTGAAGGACTCAACCCACACCTGGTGATAGTTTATGATGTGTAACCAAAGATGTTTTTGTGAACCATCAACTGTGGGTGGACAAATTAGAACCTTCAGTTAAAAGTGTTTTTTTCTCAGATTAGAGTTAAAAACAGATTTATTAAGAAAAGTCTGAATAAAAATCAGTACATTAATTGGATCAATTTTCCTAAATTTCAATAGGATTTCTCAACTTGCAGAGACTGTGAAGTTTCTCATAATTCTCATGCAATGTTCAAGATGCTTATTTGTCACTCCCTTCTTCTCCATCTTTACAATTTTTGTTAAATCCTCCTCAAATTCGCCACTTCTATGTTTGGATTTGCTACATTCCAGTCTGACTTTCCCTTCTCACAATTAACACCTCCACTAATTTCATCAATTTTCTCAATCTCTTTTCTCTGATCTCAGATCAAATTTAAACTGTAACTAATGACTTCATCAGTTATGTAATTGGAGACATCAAGACTAAGTCACGGAACCCAATTTGTTTGCATAATGTTATGTTTCTGAAGTTCTAGTACATCTGACTACAATTGTCCCATACACAGCAGGGATATCTTTTCTTTCTGATCCTTTTAAATACTAAAATATGGCTTTTTCGACATCGGAGTTCCTTTGATTTTACTGAATAGCCATTCAGCTAAACTTTACAACACTCATGCGCAAGAAATCCGTAAAGCGAGTCTTGCACATGTAGCTGGTTGAGTCTACTAGCATGCTGTTTGAATTTGGGTTACTGGTTAAGGGGGCTGAAACCCTACCCAAGAAGCAGTCACAATTACTGGTATGGAGAAGTTCAAAGTAAACCCCAAATTAACCTGTGCTAAAACCTCTGGTGGCTTGACACAAAGCATTCAGGCTTAACTTCGATGCAATGTGTAAAATATTTATGCAGAACTTTAAACAGCAACAAAATGAAAACACAACACAAACAAAATCCCACACCAATTTGGAAAAAAAGAGTAAAATCAAATAAATGATTTGACACACAAATGACAAAAATACAATCAGTAGAACCGGAGGTAGGCAATTTTAAAGATTCAGGTGAAAATAGCCCCTAAAAGCACAAAGCACCAACTGTGGTTATCTGGTCACGTTGGACCCGGACAAAGTCACAAGGTCAGGCCAACCCTGCATACAGGGCCAGGCTAGGCCTTCTGAACAAGAGTACCTTAAATCCTGGCAGTGAAGCGTTGCAAGATCCTGCGTCGAGGGTGCACTGTGCAGCGATGGTTCAGAGGAGCTGCGAGGCTGTGATACAAGGTACTAGGCCACCATAGAGGATGCCATTGATGAGGGACTTGCAATGTGACGTCCTGCATCAAAGATGCATCATGCACCAGCCTTCCTGAAGAAGGTGCAGCGCTGCGGAGTCTTGCATCGTCACCAGGCAGGCCATAGATGAGGTGCTTGTAATGCAAATGCCTTCAACGAAGATGCATCACACAGCAGTGGTTCTGAGGAGACTGTGGGCTGTGATGCGAGGACCTGCCTCGAGGATACTTTTGGCAGCAATGGTTTCCGAAGCGGAGATGGGTGAAGATGCATTGCGCTGTATTGGTTCGGCTCAAAGGACGACAGCTGGACTGGCACCATCAGGTCGACTTCCAAGGGTCCAGGACTGGGGTGGAACCACTTGGGTGGGTAAGACTCATAGCAGACAGAGTCCAGGTGCTGGGTTTAAAGTGGTCGGAGCCTTTTGTCTTGAAGTCTCTGATCCGGAGGGCAGCCAACTAGCCCATGGAGTCACTCTAGTGGTACTGGGATCAAGATGCAAGTCCAGTCCTTACACTCAGGCAACGGGCAGCAGGGCAGAAGGGCAGCAGGACAACATAGTAGCAGTCCTTCTTGCAGGGCAGCACATCAGTCCGTCTGAGTTTTCCACAGGTACAGTGGTGTACTGAAGATTTGGATATGAGGGTCCACTATTTATACCTGGTGCCCTTTTTGAAGTAGGAGAAGGGCTCTGGAGGTTTCCACCCCAGAGGTGTTTGGAATTTCCTGCCTCCTTGCCCTGTCACCAGTTTGTCTGGGCCCACAATAGACAATTGTCAAAATCTTTGTGAGTGTGTTCGGATAAAGCCTTTGTGATGTGCAAGTATGGTAGATGACAGCTTCTTCCCCTCATCAAGTCAGAGATGGCCCATCCTGCCAACAGCTATGCTCCTTTGTCTCACTGTCTGGGAGCAATATATGCAGACCAACTGCTGCTACACCTAGTTATGTGACCAAGAAAACAGGCTGCAATAACTAAATAGTTGGACCAAGAAAATGCCATGCTCTCCATGCCACTGGAGTCAAGCTATTCTGGCTATTTCGGTTCTAGGATGCTTGTTTCCAGTCCAGGGAGGACTTGGCCTGGCAGTTCGGGCTGGACTGTTCCTATTGATGCAGGGTCAAGACTGATTTGCATATGGCTGGGTTCAAACTGGAATTGCATGGTGAGCAAAAAAACGATGGATTTAGGCCCAGGTTTCTGTACTGGGGTGAATGTATGACATTGTTCTGCATTCTGTCCATCATTTGTTCTTTTAGCAACTTTCGAAAAGTGGCATTTCCAGAACTGGGTCTTAAACTCTGACGTTACCTAAATTATCTTTTGTGATGTACTGAAACTTGCCCTTTGTTGCAGGTTGTGAAAGCCTTCTTATCAGTAGCTATTCGTATCTTATCAGTAACTAGAAAGGCAGTGCCCTTTTGTGTCATCTGCATCGATTTACAACTCATACTTAATAATTCAGGGCACAGCAGATTCAATAAGTATTGGATAATCCAGTAGGCCTCACCTTTGGGATCTATTGGTTCTAGCCATCAGTGGCGGCCGGCATGGCCTGCAGACGGCGAGAAAGGGGGGTGTTGCGGGGGCAATCGCACAGGGAGTGGGCGGGGAAAATGTTGCGTGGGGGGAGTCGTGTGCAGGGGAGTTGCGAGGGGGGGGATTGTTGACTGCGCATTTATAATTTTTAAGAAATGTACCTTACTACCAGTCCCACATCTCTTTGCTCCTGCCTTCCTTGTCTTGGAACAGGAAGCCCCACTGACCAATCACAACACTGCAATGAAGCATTGTGATTGGTAATAAGCCTGGGCGGAATTTGCGAAAGTGGCTTTCGCAAAATATCGCGCAACGGCAAAAAATCCCTGCGATCACGCGAAATTTCACGTGATCGCAGAATTTCTGTGTGCTGATTAATGCGTTACTGAATTTGACCTTCAACTCGGGCACCTGTTTTATTTTTGTCTGGAAGACCTACAGATATAAATAAAGCAGGTGCCAGAGTTGAAGGTCAAATAGTTAAGTGCTTCCTGTTTTTGTGACAGGAGCATCGTGCCAGAATGAATCCTGCCCTGCATATTTATCCAAGAAGATGCCACCGGTTTGTCGAATACCTCTACTCAACTGGAGTACTTTCTACTGGCTAATCAGTAAGTACTACGCTACCTCGTTGGGTAAATGTATAGTGCTTTTCCTACACTATAGCTGCGTAAAGGGCCAGAAGAGTTGTCTACAGCGACCATGTGTGTCTGTAACGTTGCCACAGAGCCGACGGGTGCCAGGATCCCTCGAGTGAGCTCTCCATCATAGTGGGGGAAAGGGCGGGAAGACGTTGCACACCGCTGGTGTGTGGGCCGGTGCCAAATGGGCGGGGCTTCCATGCAGTTCACATGCCTCTTGTTTATAACGGGCCAGAGACCGATCAGAGCAGCAGATGAGGAGACAGAACCTCCTGGTGTCAGGAACTACACAGGGATTGTGCTCGAGAAACTCATGGGTGCAGAGAGCTCCATCAAGGATTACAGCAAATTGTTGATGGTAGATATGTGGAGAAAGCACACCTGCCTAGCCTCCACTGTGTGCTGATTAATGCGTTACTGAAAGTGACCTTCAACTCGGGCACCTGCTTTATTTATATCTGTAAGACAGATATAAATAAAGCAGGTGCCCGAGTTGAAGGACAAATACTATAAGTGCTTTCTGTTGGGGGTTTAATTTTTGTGACAGGAGCATCGTGCCAGAATGAATCCTGCCCTGAAGATGCCACCATTTTGTGCAATACCTCCATTCACTGAGAGAAAAGATGATGAGGATGGACCTACTCTGAGGTGCCCCATGTGCATGACTGTGAGAGAGCTGTGGAGGGGCGTAATAGGAGAAACTAAGTGTCAAAATATTATTTCTGATTCAATCCACATATTGTACTTTTATGCTAGTTTCAAAACAGCTGCCGTAACATAACCAAACAGTGGTGAGGTGAGTGTGCACACTGACAGACGTATACTGCTGTATGGAAATGTCCACCTGTGACAACCCCTGTACTAGTTGTTTGGTTGGATAGATGCACAGCAGATTTGTTGTACCTTTGATTATATTAGGTTTAGTTGATTTTTATGGTGCACCAAAAGGTGGCGCCGAGGGTCCAACGGCGTCTAGAACATAAGTTGAAAAAGTGATACTAGAGGTTCTCTAGAGTCATCCCTTTATGGTCACACATTTTGTTGTCTTTTCCACAGAAAGAAAGACTTCCACTCTGTTAATTCAATGGTTTGCAGGTAATTTATTTCATTAGCAATTTAGCTTAATTTCGAGCATAATTTGTTATCCTTTCACATATTCTCAAACGTTTTTATCCCAGGCAATGTCATCATCATTTATCCTATACAATGCATTTCGGGCATTAGGGTCATGCCCTTCATCAGGGAGTTGACACTGTAAAACGGATGAAGGGCATGACCCTAATGCCCGAAATGCATTGGATAGGATAAATGATGATGACATTGCCTGGGATAAAAACGTTTGAGAATATGTGAAAGGATAACAAATTATGCTCGAAATTAAGCTAAATTGCTAATGAAATAAATTACCTGCAAACCATTGAATTAACAGAGTGGAAGTCTTTCTTTCTGTGGAAAAGACAACAAAATGTGTGACCATAAAGGGATGACTCTAGAGAACCTCTAGTATCACTTTTTCAACCCCTGTACTAGGTCACGAGATTGCCTTCTCCTTCACCTGAGGCCGCCTTGGCATTTGCCAGCTGACGCAGAGATCTGGGCGAATGGTCTGCGGCAATATGCGGCCTGGGGACTCTGCCAATGGACACCTCCTTCTTAATGCCCTCATTTATGTTCTGGACTAGTCCCCGATATTATTTGACCGTTCCTAGATGGCAGTGGTCATCTAGCCTCCATTGTACACTCGGACACTGAGGGCAAGGAACTGCTGCTTTTGTATTTGCAGTAAGAGTGGGCGACAATTTCCGTTCCCTCACGGATCGCGGAAGTTTCGACATTTTCGCGTTCCGCGTGGAACGCAAAAATGTCGAATTTTCGCAATTTCCGCGAGCGGAACGGAAATTGTCACCCACCCTTAATTGGTAAGCACCCAGGCTCCCCTGACCAATCACAATACTGCAATGCAGCAGTGTGATGGGTCTGTGCGCTGAGACACGGCGCTCAGCCAGGGGGCTGGAGGCGTGGATATGTTTTCCATGCAGGCTGTAATGCAGCCTGCATGGTGAACAGGGAAAGTGCATGTGACTGGTTTGGGCAGCCCAAAAGGGCCGGCCAAACAGTCACTGAGCACTTAGGAGTGGACAAACCACTCCTCCCCTGCCCTGTTCCAAGGGCAGAGCAGCAACAGCCACCCACTTGCCTGCAAAGCAGCACAAAGCATAAAATGATAACGCAAAGTTAACATTTTATGTTTTGTGCCCTGCACTGCTCAAAAGCAGTGGGGCAACGCTCCTCTGCCATAGCGTAGGAGCCGCAACTGCTAGTCATGCTGCATAGCATCCACAATGCTGTAGAAGTACACAATGTGATTAGCTGTCATTTTGTAGGTGAACACAAAGCATGTACATGCATACAAAAAGATGTGAGCGCTAGGGCAGGCACAGTGTGAAGCAACACGGAGGGGAGACAGGGGGATGGGGGGTTTGAAGCAACAAGGAGGGGGTCAAAACAACTCAGAGGGAGGATGGTGGAGGTGCAAAGAAACACGGAGTGCAGAGCAGATGGGGAAGGGGCAGCCGAAAACACACAAAGAGCTGGGAGAAGGAAAGCAACATGGAGGGCGAATCAACAAGGAGAATGGGACGGTGTGGTCATAGCAACATGAGAGAGGCAAGCAATACAAGGGAAGTAGGTAGGTGAAGCAACATGGGGTGTGGAAGGGGCAAACAAGACAGAGGGTGCGAGTAGGTCAGGGAACAAAAGGATCACTAAGCGCAATATGGAACTGTGTTGCGAGACCCACATGGGTGAGAAAGCATAGTTGCAGCGGGAGGAAAGTAAATGTGTAGTGGAACTGCAACAGGAGTGCGGCAGAGGGGAAATACTCAATGGGGTCTGCTGGAAAGGAAATATGCTATAGTTGAGTGCTTGAATCAAAAGTAGTACCCAAAAAGGGAGCAGTGGAGAGACAAACACAAAAAGCAGAAGTTAATACAAGATGAGGTAACAAATTAAACACAAGCAAATGATTACAATGAAGTAAACTAGTAGTAAGCAATCAGCAGCCTCTAAGCCCACTGTGTGCAAACAAAATGTGCAAGCGACAGAGCATTAACTGAATCACCCGAAACCTTAAAAGAATAAATGCAGGAAACATTACCTCCAAAATGGATGTCTGGACTTGTAGGATCTGCTCATGACCTTTCACCTGCCTGACGCAGATTTTGCATGACAACTGCGTGGTGGCAGGGGTGTAGCGCTCTAGGGAGAAGGCACACTGCAAGGGCTGCTGGTTACTGCACCACACACGGGAGAATGGGACTTCCTGAAATCAAAAAGATCAGTTTTAGCACAGATTCCATTTGTAGGCACTATGTACGAAAATGCCACATCTACCTTATCATTTCATTGTTGCTTTAGGGCCCTTAAAGGCTGCATTTTTTTCAATTGAGCCTTTTGACAGACAGTGTGCCATAATTTTTAAACCTGAAGAAGGTCAAAGGCCTTTATCATTATTACATACAATAGTAAAGGAAGACAAGTGTAACCATTAAACTTGTGGAGAAAAATATGAAAGTGATATAATGGGAGGGTGGAGAGATAATGCCAGAAACATAATTACTCTTCCTCTAAAGATGAAAAGTGTAAGGAAGACAATGTTACTATATTTTACACCACATGTGGGACCACTATAATGACATCAGCAAACAATGGGGTAGAATTGATCCAATCTACAGACCCACTATATGAGGAGTAGGTGAAGCATGTGTCAAAGCAGAGTACGGCAATGCCATCACAATGATTTGAGCTAGAAGAATAACAGAAAACTGCTTAAATGCAGGGATGTTAGTGTCTACATATTCGGTTTCGGTATATGTGTAGTAGTTCACAGCAGATGCCAGATTACAGAAGAGGACATAGTGGGGGAAAACTACCATTTTTGCAACCAGCTGCAGTGGCACTGGGGCACAGATCCCTGAGGAGCCCATTGAACCCACAACGATTTCTGTGTTTACTACCCCACAGCAGTAAAAAGGCCCGTTTTCCTTGCTTGCACCATGGCCCATGATATCCTTGATACTGGAGCAGCATAATTTCAGTGATCCATAATATTATAAATTACATGTCAATCGTCATACTGATATATGAAACTGAGTGTCAATGAGTCCAAATATATATATGAGTTTGGAGTGGCCACATTCACCTATTATTAGCCTAACGCTTAGTTTATGATGTACTCGTAGTAATCAACTGTATTGTGACCACAGGCCTTACTTGCGAGTAGGTCTTAAGTTGACCGAATCCTTTTTTAAAGTTTTCCTCGTACTGTGAAAGCAATGCTCTTCTCGAACTACTCTAATTTTTTCCTTTCAGGTAAGAGTGTCCTATCTATTCTGTTAGTTAGAATAGGCTTTTATTTATAATGAGAAACTGTTAGATTAGAGAGCAATAATTGGAGCCTGGTCATGGGCATGAAGTGCCAGGGAATGGGAGAGAACCTTCGTTACCAAGCAGACCGGACCATCAAAACTTTCCAAGGTTGTGCAGATAGCTGTGTGGTTCCTGATTTGTCGATGAGAATTCGGGGACTTCCACTAGCTCCCAGAAGACAGTGTATTCAGATTGTCCCATCCAGAGAGAGTTTGTGGGAAGAAGCTTCCAGAAACTTCTATTTCATATTAATTGTGTGCTCCTTAGCCGTCTTCAGCCAGGCTTGCTTGAATCCAGTGGTAAAGTGAGCAAGGGACTCACATCTGAGCATACCCTGCCAACTTATGGCGAACAAAGCGGTACAAAAGGGGGTGGTGATGGACGGAGCATCAGAACCAATCAAACACTCACACCCAGTCAACTTTGTTCGCCATAAGTTGGCAGGGTATGCTCAGACGTGAGTCCCTTGCTCACTTTGCCACTGGATTCAAGCAAGCCTGACTGAAGACGGCTAAAATGCCAGAAACTGGTCCTAGGAAGCTTGTTTCCGGTCCAGGGAAGGCATGGCTTGGCAGTTCGGGCTGGACTGTTCCCATGAGGCACAGGGTCAGACTGATTTGCATATGGCCATGTCTGAACTGGGGTGGCAGAGTGGGCTAAAGAACGGTGATGGATCAAACCCAGATCTGTTGACTGGGGGTGAGTGCTTGCAATGTTCAACACTCCGTCCATCATTCCGTTTGGTTTTTGCTTTGTTCGCCAAAAGTTGGCAGGGTATGCTCAGACGTGAGTCCCTTGCTCACTTTGCCACTGGATTCAAGCATGCCTGGGTGAAGACGGCTGAAATGCCAGAAACCGGTCCTAGGAAGCTTGTTTCCGGTCCAGGGAAGACATGGCTTGGCAGTTCGGGCTGGACTGTTCCCATGAGGCACAGGGTCAGACTGATTTGCATATGGCCATGTCTGAACTGGGGTGGCAGAGTGGGCTAAAGAACGGTGATGGATTAAACCGAGATCAGTTGACTGGGGTGAGTGCTTGCAATGTTCAACACTCCGTCCATCATTCCCTTTGGTTTTTGCTTTGTTCGCCATAAGTTGGCAGGGTATGCTCAGACGTGAGTCCCTTGCTCACTTTGCCACTGGATTCAAGCAAGCCTGGCTGAAGACGGCTGAAATGCCAGAAACCGGTCCTAGGAAGCTTGTTTCCGGTCCAGGGAAGACATGGCTTGGCAGTTCGGGCTGGACTGTTCCCATGAGGCACAGGGTCAGACTGATTTGCATATGGCCATGTCTGAACTGGGGTGGCAGAGTGGGCTTAAGAACGGTGATGGATCAAACCCAGATCTGTTGACTGGGGGTGAGTGCTTGCAATGTTCAACACTCCGTCCATCATTCCGTTTGGTTTTTGCTTTGTTCGCCAAAAGTTGGCAGGGTATGCTCAGACGTGAGTCCCTTGCTCACTTTGCCACTGGATTCAAGCAAGCCTGGGTGAAGACGGCTGAAATGCCAGAAACCGGTCCTAGGAAGCTTGTTTCCGGTCCAGGGAAGACATGGCTTGGCAGTTCGGGCTGGACTGTTCCCATGAGGCACAGGGTCAGACTGATTTGCATATGGCCATGTCTGAACTGGGGTGGCAGAGTGGGCTAAAGAACGGTGATGGATTAAACCCAGATCAGTTGACTGGGGGTGAGTGCTTGCAATGTTCAACACTCCGTCCATCATTCCCTTTGGTTTTTGCTTTGTTCGCCATAAGTTGGCAGGGTATGCTCAGACGTGAGTCCCTTGCTCACTTTGCCACTGGATTCAAGCAAGCCTGGCTGAAGACGGCTGAAATGCCAGAAACCGGTCCTAGGAAGCTTGTTTCCGGTCCAGGGAAGACATGGCTTGGCAGTTCGGGCTGGACTGTTCCCATGAGGCACAGGGTCAGACTGATTTGCATATGGCCATGTCTGAACTGGGGTGGCAGAGTGGGCTAAAGAACGGTGATGGATTAAACCCAGATCAGTTGACTGGGGTGAGTGCTTGCAATGTTCAACACTCCGTCCATCATTCCCTTTGGTTTTTGCTTTGTTCGCCATAAGTTGGCAGGGTATGCTCAGACGTGAGTCCCTTGCTCACTTTGCCACTGGATTCAAGCAAGCCTGGCTGAAGACGGCTGAAATGCCAGAAACCGGTCCTAGGAAGCTTGTTTCCGGTCCAGGGAAGACATGGCTTGGCAGTTCGGGCTGGACTGTTCCCATGAGGCACAGGGTCAGACTGATTTGCATATGGCCATGTCTGAACTGGGGTGGCAGAGTGGGCTAAAGAACGGTGATGGATTAAACCCAGATCAGTTGACTCGGGGTGAGTGCTTGCAATGTTCAACACTCCGTCCATCATTCCCTTTGGTTTTTCCTTAGAATATTTTAGCAGATCCTGTTCTGACCTCGCTGAGGGAAGACCTTTTCAGAACTCAGCTGATTTCCCCAACCATGGTTTTCAAGCTTCATGCTTAAACACCAGTATTTACTTCCCCATGAACATTAATTTGACTAATGAGGACACCTTGCTCTTAGAGTTTCTCATGCCACTTTTGATGCCTTAATTTGCATCTTGCTATATTTTGTATTTTCTTCTATATAATATACACATTTAGACTGCATAATGAATGTGTATATATATATACATATATATATATATATACACACACATATATATATATATATAGAGAGAGAGAGAGAGAGAGAGAGAGAGAGAGTGAGAGAGAGAAAGAGAGAGAGAGAGAGAGAGCGAGAGAAAGAGAGAGAGAGACAGAGAGAGAGAGAGAGAGAGAGAGAGAACCAATGCCTCCTCCAAAGTAGGAATAAGCACGGTACACTCCGGGGTTGAAGTTAAGGGCCTTATTAAAATTCAATGCGCCTAGTGCTTGCAGTCCCTCGAAACACTAAGGCAGACGCGTTTCAAGCCTTCCAATGGCTCTCATCAGTGGCTGTTCCAGGGGCTCCGCACTCTCTGTTGATTGTAAAACAAGGTGCAGGTGAGTGGAAACCGCTCCCTTTGACGTTGTTGCGCTCCTCCTCCAATGGATGTTAAACTGGCCGCTCGCGCTTTCCGCCTGCTAGGCAGATGCATGCTGGTAGTTACAGTCCATAGGGGTGTCTGTACAGTGACAGGGCACTCCTCACACCTAGTGATGTCTCAACTTGCCGGAAATGGGCTGCACTCCAGCTTGCGTGCCCAGCAGGACGACTAAAAGCCTTTCTCCCAACTCCTTACTCAGGCGAGCAATGTCGCCTCCTCTCTCCCCAGTGCAGCCATATCGCACCTTGATGGCAGTCCACGCCGCTAGGGGGGGGGACTCCGTGTCGTTTGCAGTTCATGCAAATATACCAAAGGGGTTGCTGGTCTTCACACGGTGCACCAGACCGAGAGGGTGTACCGTTAGTCAGCGACCTGCTTGCTGATAACACATAGAACCAATGCCTCCTCCAAAGTAGGAATAAGCACGGTACACTTCGGGGTTGAAGGTAAGGGCTTTATTAAAATTCAATGCGCGTAGTGCTTGCAGTCCCTCAAAACGCTAAGGCAGACGCGTTTCAAGCCTTCCAATGGCTCTCATCAGTGCCTGTTCCAGGGGCTCCGCGCTCTCTGTTGATTGTAAAACAAGGTGCAGGTGAGTGGAAACCGCTCCCTTTATGACGTTGTTGCGCTCCTCCTCCAATGGATGTTAAACTGGCCACTCGCGGTTTCCCCCTGCTAGGCAGATGCATGCTGGTAGTTACAGTCCATAGGGGTTTCTGTACAGTGACAAGGCACTCCTCACACCTAGTGATATCCCAACTTGCTGAAAATGGGCTGCACTCCAGCTTGCGTGCCCAGCAGGACGACCAAAAGCCTTTCTCCCAACTCCTTACTCAGGCGAGCAATGTCGCCTCCTCTCTCCCCATTGCAGCCATATCGCACCTTGATGGCAGTCCACGTCGCTAGGGGGGGCTCCGTGTCGTTTGCAGTTCATGCAGATATACCAAAGGGGTTGCTGGTCTTCACACGGTGTACCAGACCGAGAGGGTGTACCGTTAGTCAGCGACCTGCTTGCTGACAACACATAGAACCAACGCCTCCTCCAAAGTAGGAATAAGCACGGTACACTCCGGGGTGTCTATATATATATATATATATATATATATATATATATATATATATATATATATATATATATATATATATATACTTATTTGATACATTAATTTACTGACTTGATTCATTTGTAACTTTGACCAATATTGCAAATAAACCTTCATGGTTTGGCCAAATTTGTTTCACTGGAATTTAATTTTGCTGCTGATGATAGCTCCTTTTGGACTCTTCTAGCCGACTATAAGCGTCCCATACGACCAGTGGTGCAATCTTTAAGATGATTTTACCAGGACCTACAGATAAAGAAATGTGTGCTGTATCGATACACTATTGCCACAATCTGTATAAATGGACACTGTCATTGAGCACACTTAGAACACAGGAAAGGTGGGGCCTTGATTAGCAAAAATGCCTTTCTCTTAATGTGTCGCTTCATCCATGCCATAAGGCATATATTGTACAAATACTGTTTTTCCTGTTTCTTTTTCTGTCAACTTTCTTTCTTATGTTCATTATCGTGGCCACTATGATACAAATTATCTTCACCTTTGTTGGTGTGTACCATCAACGGCATTTGTACAATGTACCTTATGGCCCTGATGAAGCGATATGTTTTTGTGAAACATGTGTAAGCCTAAGAAAAATGTTTTTTGATTTAGGAATACGGAATACATTTACAACGGATCAATGTCCAAGGAAAAATATCTCTTAATTTAAGAAGACTGAATACATTTACAATGGATTAATATCTAATTATTGAGTTTGTACCCATTCCACTTCAGTTCTCTAAAACAGTCAGGGGTATATTCACAAGAACGTGTGAAAAACATCACCAAAAAATGTTAACGCAACTATACAATCGCAGCCTATCGTGGGAAAATAACCCCGTGTCAACGTGGAATTCACAACAAGGCAGTACCATGCGATAGTCTGCCGACACCGCGGACAATGTCCACGACACAACCACCTCGATGGAGATAAAAACACAAACCACAACACAAAAAAACCTGCGATGGGCCAAGCGCGATAAGAAAACAGTGACAACCAGTGCGAGGGCAGCAATACTCGCGCGTAATGCGGGAAAAAGCACAAGAACAGCATACGGAAAATGCCACAGAAAAAATTACATCAACTGCGGAGTACCACTGATGCACCCTGACGGACTCCAGAGGACAACATGTACCCCACAACATCAAAACACCGTGGAAGAACAGAACCGACAGGCACACCGCATGAAGGAGACCAGTGGCAGACAAATCATAGCCTCAGGAGCGACTCACCCACCGTGCAGCATACGCACATAAGCATAAGTGCACCTCAACAGTGACAACATCTCGGTACAAACAGCAACACCTCCACAACAGAACACAACTGGTTCCCCAAATGTGCACAACATGGCAAATCACATCTGAAACCGCAGGAAAATGTAACATGACAAGTTCAACTTGTAACCTGCAAATATGTTGTAATCACACATGCTGTGCAATTGGACATCTTGTATTGTCCCATGATTGCCATGGACGGCCACAATGCGACGTGCTCATTAGAAGTAAGTGTCAATGATGGTGTAACTACAGGCCATTCCTGCCGCAGCTGCAGTGGGATGTGGGCCACCTGCCCCATCGTCACCATCATCGTCCGGTACCTCTGGAACTGGGATCCATGGGGCATTGGTGCGAACACAGATGTTGTGCAACACACAACATGCAGCATTCATCTTGCACACAATGTCCCGGCTGTACAGGAGCGTTCCACCAGTGCTATCCAGGGGCCTGAAACGTGACTTCAACACGCCAAATGTGCGTTCAACGATACCCCTGGTGCGTATGTGGGTCGCACTGTACTGCCTCTGGGCGGGTGTTTCCGGGTTTCGGAGGGGTGTCATCATCCAAGGGCAGAGTGCATGTCCTTGATCACCTGTGACTGTGCAGGGAGAAAAGAGTCAATACTTGGTTCGGCAGGGTGTGATGGCAGGCCCACTAATCCAGTGAAACCTGTGCTGGCTGTTTGTGGGGTGAGTGTAAGCCAGCCCTCAGGGAGTAGCTGGTGCTGGCAACAACTCCAACAGTCATCAGGCACTCAGAAATGCAATGTCAGAACAAAAAGGGGGAATGACTCGAGTCGCACAGGGTTAGTGGCCCCGGATGCACAGCGGCTGACACGGGCCCACCACCACGGGACGCTGACATTTGGGAGACTGGGGTAGGTTCATGAGGGCAGAGCAGGGCCTCATATGTGTCATAGTTACCTTTCGCGGAGTGTCACGGCAGAGAATGGGAGGTCTACCCCCAGGGCATGATGCAGAGGGCACATGCCAGCTCTGTCCGGCAACATGGTGGCTATGAATGCCATAGACCCATGCCAGACAACAAGTCCGTACCTGCCCATTGCTGATGACAACCCCCAGACCAGAGGCTCAGACACCAATGATGTTGTGCTGGAGGATGACAGTCAATCATGGTGCACAGGGTCAGTGGCACCACGTGTCGCCGGCTTGCATTCAACAGGGTTAGTGGCACCATGTGTCGCCAGCCTTTCGATATGGAATTATGCCTCACTGATCGAAGGGAGTCTGGTGCTGTGACCGCTGCCACGGACTTGGGATCACTGCGATTCAGGACTCAGGACATAGTTCCACATGTGGGACCTACTGGGCCAAAGAGGACGCCGCTGGAGTATGTTAATAAGAAAGGAGTGATGTGGGCCAGTGTCGGGGGGGCCAGTGATGGTGTGCGGAGGCTCCAGAGGTTGCAGGACTGGGGCTTGGAGCTTGCACCGACACGTGGTGGGTCCTCTTTGACACACAACAGTGTCGGCAGGTGAGCAGTGCAGCCCTGGTGGGCTGGGGTGGGCAGGCCTGGTCTGTGCATTAGCATCCTGGGGTGCAGCAGGCGCACAGGGTCGCAGGCCTCACTGCTCACAGCGTCGGACTCGTGGCAGGCCGCGCGGCGCCGCACTGTCAGTGACGTTGGCCTTCCTGGGAATGAACCACGCTCTGCGCAACAGGGTTTTTGACCACACCTCTGCGCAGCCCTGGCGTACTCAGGGTCAACCCACTATACTCACGCACACAGGGGGGGATGCAGCGTGCGACACTTCCGCTATCTGACCCACGGCCTGGGGTGACATGGTTGCATCCACTGCTCCCTACTCTCCAGTCACCAGCAGTTGTGGTCTGCATGGACATGTCTGTGGTTTGCATACCCATGTCTGTCCTGCATATCCACGCCTCACTTGTCACTGTATACACTCCCATTCACGGGTCACTTGCATCCTTCGCACATGGCTGCATTCCGCATCTCCACACGTTCAGCTGTTCTGTGGCTGGGGTGCCATGATATGTCTGTATTGGGTGCAGGGGTAGCCCAGGATGACCATGGAGTGGTGTTGTCGTGTCTGGTAGGTGGTCGTGTAGTTTGACATGTTGTATGTGGTTTGGTCACGTGTGCATTCCCACAGTTGTGCGTTGTGTGTTAGTGGCTTTGGGGTGTATGATGTGTTGATTTGGCACTTACCAACGAGCAGTCCAGTTCCATATGTGCCATCCTGGAAGCGCTGGTTTATGATGGACTGTCGGAAGATGAAGGAATCCTTCACACTGTCTGGGTAGTTGGCGACGAGATTGGTGAAGAGTCCCCGGTGGTCCACTATTGCCTGCACATTGATGGAATGCATGTGCTTTCTGTTGCGGTAGTGGTGTGCAGTATGCGCAGGGGGCACAAGTGGGACATGTGTGCAGTCGATTGCCCCCAACACGGCCTGGAATCCGGCTGTGGCGTAGAAGCCTTGCTTTGTCTCCAGCTGTTCCTGCGCAGTGTTGGGGAAGTGAAGGTACTGAGGTATGAAGCTGAGGATGGCATCCAGGACAGGTGTGATGAACTTTGATAGGGCTGACTGTGAGACACCTCCGACTCTGGCAGTTGTTGGTTGGAAGGTACCAGAGGCCAACAGGTGCAGCACAGCCAGCAGCTTTGTCTGCAGAGGGATGTTGGTTCTCCGCTGTGTTGGGACTGTCAGCCTGTGGGCGATGTGGGTCATGATGCGGAGGATGGTTGTCCTTTTGAGCCTGTAGTGGGCAATGACTTCCTCGGGCGCTAGATCTGTGAGAGTGGTGCGTTTTCGGTAGTTCCGCTATCTAACTGTGCGCTGCCTCCGTGGTGGTCCGGGGGGGCGGGTCCAGGTCCTGGTGGTGGTGGGTGTTGTGGCCTTGTTGGGGCTCCGAGCTGCATGATGAGTAGCTCCATGGATCGTTTGTTCTTCGGGTGTGGCTGTGTGCAGGGCTCTGTTGCCTACTGCAGGTAGTCGTCCGTCTTTACACCTGCTTGAGGCAGATGTTAAATACCTGCGGCTACCGCGGCTTATTGCCTGTTTTTGGTTTACTTCGCAGATCTGTCAGTTCATTGTGAAAGTGGTGTTGTTGTTTTTTCGTGTGTTTTTGCACTGGAATGCCTACTCTGCATCTCATTAGGGTTAGTTGGTGGTGTCCACCATGGAGATACATTTTGGGGCATTTATCGCGGGAATACTGGCGATGTCTGCAGTTTGCACCAGCTTGTGAATGGGGTGTTAGATCTATCTCAACTTTTGATGCGTTAAGGTGGAGATAAATCGGAGATAAGTCCTTGTGAATATGCCCCTCAGTGTTTATCTATATTGCATACACGGCAGGAGGGTATTGTCCTGTAAATCCTTTTGAGGCCAGTGTCAAACCCTTTAGAGAGCCTCTGTTTCCTTCCCCTTCTATTTATTTTGTAGGTTCATAAAATACATGGCAGGTGCAAGCTGATGGACAAGGTCCGTCAAAAGAATTCCTGGTCTTAACAGAGAGCATTTAAGAATTTCAAGGAACGGACACGAAAACATGCAGTGCAAGAAAAACAAGTCCACTGCTAAATAAATCTCAAGTGCTATAAATATATCAAAAATAGACAAACAACCTGGTGAATTGTCTGCACAATGATGGTCTTACAATGTGAAGATAAAAGGAAAATGTGTGATAGACAGAAACCGGAAATTGCTATAGTTGCGCTAATTGTTGGCTCAAGAAGCAGATGCATTGGAAACATTAAGTCTAAAGAATGAAATATGTAGTTATGCAGACCCCAAAATTAGGCACGTGCATGTAGATGGAGAATTCATAGTGCACTGTATCGAGCTAATGAATTCCCTATTGGCCACTGTGAACACAGATACATGAAAACAGGTGAAGAAACCAATCCATGATAAATGCAAATCACATAAAATGCTTTGAAGAACAATGCAAGATTCAAAAAGAAGATTGACAAGGGCCAATCAAATTGAAAGTCAGTGCTAATCAACTTAAACACACCAGGAAGGAATACAAAACCATTATGGATTGGAAAAGAGATATGTACCACGAAGGCAAATGAAAGACCTTAGAAAAAGAGAGCAAAAGAAAATTAAGCTCAGGGTTTAACATTCCATGTTTTCCATTAGAAATTGCAGTAGCAAATTTGTATGTTGAAACAAAAATCTGAGAAATAAATCTTTAGGGAGATCTTTAATAACAAAGATATGCAGCTGGACTATTGTCAGGTAAAATTGCTTGCCTCTATGTTGGAGGGGCAAGAGAATGAAAAACATGCAAGCAATTTAAAAAATAGTTTTTTAAAGAAAATAATTTAAGTGATGCAATCACAAATATGGTAGTTTACAAAATACCTCGACCTTGTAAAGGCCAATCAAAAGTCTACAAACAGCTCGCTGCCTTGAGTTATCAATTCTGGAAGCAAGTTTCTTAGAACTTTCCAGCAAATCAACATTATCGCTGTCATTGAAAACTCATTGATTGCTTCACTGTGCAAGTGGGAAAATGTCTTAGAACCTGATTAGCCTGTTCAACATTACCTAAACATTTTCTCAGAGTGATATGAAAGAGAGCACAAGATTGGATTGAGCACATTTATATTCTAAGAACAGCATAATGGGGGTCTGATTGAAGATTGTCAACGGTCGACAAATATTTCATTGTGAATCCTCAAATATATATTCCAAAGAAGGTGTGTAATTCCCAGGCATGTCATATGTAGGTATCAGAGAACTGAGGACCAAATGTACTGAGCATTTTAACAGCCACAAATGCTCCAATTCAGAGTTGCAACACTTAAAACAGTTTTTCTTATTTACTTACTACATTTTATGAGTCAGAAAAGTTTTTCGCATCCCGAAAATGGGATTCCAAACGGTTACAGATTTGGTATCTGGAAAGTGCATGTTGTAGGAGCTCCTTCCAAATACCAAATCGGTATCTAATGTATCCGTGTATTGCAGCTAAAATCCGGATGCAAAACATTGATTTTTTCTTGTCACTCTAAGGAGGTGGTAACCTCTACACAGAATGGAAGGGCTCCATTTATACCAACTTTCCATTTGTAAATGTAAAAGGAGACTGCTGCCTCCAATACATTATAAAAACTTTTCTATCTAAAAGAAGTCCCATTTCTTTTAAAGGAAAACTGAAAACATTTTTTTTAAAAGGTTGTATCCTTAAAAATAAACATGGTGGTCTGCTTACCAGAGCAACCCATCCCTGTGATGGCCTCAAAAGCAGTGAGTTGAAACTTGCAACCTACCTTATTTTTAAAATGAGGTAGGTCAAATTCTGACTCACTACGATTCAGAATTTTAAGAACCAATCTATTAGTAGATAGGTCAGTTCTTAAAATTCTTTGCCGGATGTAAAAATACTGGTCATAAGTTGAGACCAGTATTTTGCGCATCTATGGCCTTGCATTATTTGTAGGGATTTTATATTGTCTCTGAGGAATGGGTTTGAATCCTGGGGATAGGAGTCCATACATATATTAAGGATACCTTTGGGTTACATTACTAAAGTCTCTTGAAGATGTTGGGCACTTTGTTTGTTCCCACTTCATTGGCTGTGTCCTTCGATGCAGGACCCTTTGTAACCTTAGATGATTTCTTCAAATTGCAACCACCTCTAGGATTGCAGAAGAGACAGCAGTTCACTTTGGACTACTAGAGCTGGCAGAGGTGTTGTAGGAGGTATGTGCAAAAACAACAGTTGATGGACATGGTATCGCTTTGTAGGAGGTATGTGCACAGGTGCATAGGTGCTTGCACGGGTGTACTCCGAACCAAAAGGCAAAGTGTGGGTGCTTATTTCCAAAATTCACCTCACCTATCACTTCTTCCCATCTCCCAGAACAAGTCCCAGGTTATGTCATCAGCCATCAGGCACAGGTCTAGCAGTGCCCCTCGCCTATAACACTTTAGTATCTTCTGCAACCGCAATGGGCATTAATGGGTATCCAGTGGCATCCTGAGGTTTGCAGGAAGAGAGCTGTGGGAGAACTACAGGAGTGAACGCTCTGTAAATTTGGCTGAAGTGAAAGCACCGAGGCCGTGTGGTACACAGTGCAGAGCCTGACATGTGAGCAAACCACACATTTGCTACATCTGCACTTTTCGCTTGAAGAGTGGGGCTCCATTGTGCATGCTGACTAGGTCTGTAGATCCACAGTTTGCACCCTCGTTCGTGCAACCTTGATTGTGATTCATTTTAAAAAGATGAATGAATACTTTTCAGGAACATTGCAATGGTGCAAAATGAAACAGACTCTTTCAGTAAGTGGCAGATGTTTGAACTCCTCAAGCATGCATCTCATTATAATACTGCAACTGGGCCACGTATGCAATATCCTATGTCCAAACAGTCCCAACACACACACTGCTAGCTCACATTCAATTAAGGATCTGAGTGCCAAACTGAATTGAATGTTTGGACTCATTTGTATTGTTGAAACCCATGATCCAAATTATAATTAAATTAACCTTTCCATCTAAAAGTGACATGGGACTTACACCAAAATTTGTCATTGCAGAAAGGTAATAACCTGAGGATTTGTATCATGCACTCCAGCTTTAGAATCGTCCTCTTTGTCGCAGAGCAGACTGGGCCACACTGACACTGCTGATATGTAAGTGGTGGGTAATTCAAACTTCGACAGACGTCATTGAAGACGCTCCTCTTCAAACAATGATTCTGACTGTAATGCATCTGTTCCATGTACCTGTGAAAGCTGCTGGGGCACTCCTAAGTAGTCTAATCAGAAGATAGCAATTCGTGTGGTACCTGTTATCTAATACAGGGTAAACTATCTAGTTTATTTCCATTCGTTAAGTGATGTAGCAATCAGTGTATTAGCCTTCTGGGATCTAAAGCAGGGTTAATGATCAAAATAACCCCCTCCTGTTCTACAGAATGATTGCTCTCTGTAATCTAAAGCAAAATAAAGCAGTTAGAGTAATAGCATCTCTAATCCAGAAAAGGCTAAAGTAAATGTATTGACCTGCAGCTGTGATCTATTTAAGAGAAAAGCTCTAGAGTAAATTCCTTCCCTAATATAGAACTGTATAATCATTAATTGTAGTTGTTTGCTTTTCTGAGTAATTGGAAGGATGGCAATCAAAATAATTTTCAGTACTGCAGTATAAGTGTGATAAATTATAAACCTGATCTTATATATAATGCAGAGAAGAATAATCAGGCCATTCGTTTGTAATACATTTCAAAATAGAGTATTCAGACAAGGTGAGCAAGCAATGTATGTACTATAATGTAAAGTAATGCAGGATAAATCACTCTAATATTCGTCTTTTGTAATCCAGCAAAATAACAAGCAATCCGAGTGCTCTTAATTAGCAAACAAAAATGATAATATAATCAGGATATTCTTATTTTATGATCAAATGAAAGATACAGTAATGAGAGTGCTAATTTACTTAATTTAATGCAGGACAGTGTACTGATTCATCACTCGCTATCAGATAAAACAAGGTAAGGTAATCAGAGTAATAACCTGCAATTTAGTGAGGTAATGCTAATTGTAATCTTCTGTAACTTAATACAGGGTAAATAAATTAGACTGTTTCCGCACTCAAATGCAGGACATCCTAATCAGAGCAGTCTGCTTTTATAATCCTAAACAATGAAAAGTGATCTGAGTTATCTTATCAAGTACTGATTGAATAAATCATAATATTGCACTGCAATCCTTGTGCAATTTAAAACGAATACAAATATTCACAGAAATTGTAGAGATAAAGCAATTTAAGTAGGCAATTTTGTTACATTAATTCAATTAAAATATACTAGTATTACTAACTTTAATTTTCCAATTTATAGTATGTCACAGTGATATGTACCTGAGTGCTGGGTAAATATAACAAGCTATCCTACAATGAGGTACAGGGTAATGTAATGGTAGCAATCACTTTTTGTAATCGAATGCAGGCTAAAGTAAACAAAGTACTATTCTTCTTCCATTGAGTAAGACGTCAAATAATCTGAGTGATCTTGTTCTGCAATCAAAATTTGAGTAAAACATTCATGGTAATCTGTGCATAAATTGTTGTGGTGCAAAATATTGTAAATATTTATATTTAATCTGATGTAGCAACCACACACACAGACACACAATCCATTTACCTCTCTGTGTTCTCTTTCTCTCTTTCACACTCTCTCTCTCTTTCTATCTCCTCTATCCTACCACCACCTTGCCTCTTCTGCACTTTCCTGCCTGAGCATAGTGATCCTACAGTCACCCACATCCAAGCTACACGGTCCATCCACCCAATCAATACCCAACGGACAGAACTCACTACCCTTCACCGAAACCTAAGACATGCTACACAACCACCCAATAAATACACAAAAGACAACACCCGCCATGAGCACCCAACACACGGATTTATCATAGTTCGCGGGCATTGGATACTGGTTAGCACTTTCCACTCAAAAATAGTTATTACCACCTTTCCAAATGCATGGCAGATTTGCCATCCTGAAAAACTGACGGGCCACCTGGCAACTTTACATGCACAACACGGAATGATATAGTTGAAAAAGTGCTGCCAATCTCAATAGCACTCTACCAAACCTCTTAGCACCAGTCTGAACATGTTAAATTAAACATTCCACACTCACATGCATAAAACATCATATTACGGCTTCATACCTGGCTAGCAAAGGTGTTTAGAATGCAATCTGCATAGTCCAGGCTATGAGCAATTAATCACCCAGCTCCATGACAAACAACAAAGTCTTTGGCACACCCATAAATACCCGAAACACATAACAAAGAGTGTTATCAGTATCTAACTCATTTTACTTTCACACTAACCAACACAAATCATAATTAAACATCTTAAAAAGAGTTGTGCAAAATTATTTTTTGTGAAAATAAATAAAAATGTAATATATCATAGGAAAATGAATTTGTAATATCTCATAGGAAAATGAACTTGTGTGCATAATTCTCAATTACTCAAAATGTAATATCTCATAGGAAAATGAACTTGTGCACATAATTCTCAATCAAAATGTCATGAGGGGAGGAGAGTGGGTTTGAGAAGAAAAAGGCCTCCAAAACATATTTTCTGTTTGACCAAGTCATCTGAAGAAACAACATTTGGCAAAATTGTGCACTTGCAAAATTAGCAAATCATTTAGGATCTCAAAGCAATGTGAAATTTTAGAATGTCATGCAGGTAATAGAAATTATGCATGGGACTGCTTTTTTTTACAATAAACTTTATAGATTTTAGTACAGAAGCAAACCATACACAGAAAAAAGAAGGCACAACTCATCAACATTGACACACATGCACTCACAACCCATCACCTCTGATCAGCTACAGAAGTACATCAACACAGAGGAGTGAGAAGTTTGTAAACGTACGGACCCTAAGCTTCTCAAACAGTAATACAAAAACTACAAAAAGGAGGTATGACCCATCTCTCTAAAATCCCATCATTTTACTAGGTTAGATGCGTGGCCCTATATATATATCTCAAGTGAGTGAGCGATCGACACCCAGGTAAATTAGTGCTATTACCACATTTCTTGGATATATTTATTTGGTCCTGTCCTCACCAACAGGTATCACCAGTGGCCTGCTTCCTCATCAGACCCACAGATACGTCACCTAGCGTGAGTGGGCGAGATCTGCACATTTGTAAGCGGATCACTTAGAAGGTAAAAAGTGAGGGATTATGTGTGAGTTAAAATTACATCAAAATATCCTAAAATTACTATTTAATGAGCAAGGTCTTCGGCAAGGTTAAAAAACTGTGGGATTTCATGAGAATATGATGGTCAGAAACATCAGAAGCTCAACATGTTTTAGCCGTATAACTGCCCAGAGGGTCAATCGGTTTTCTACAGGACCACATATTTAAATTAAATCCCTGTATGGTGTGGTTGATCTTTACAACCTATTTCAATGCATTCCTATAAGATTTAGAAAAGCATGCATGCAACTATACAGCCCATACTTAGGACTCTTTGCTCGATATGGTCATGGCTGAAAAGAGAGAATTGATTTCATAGTCATGAATTTATAAGATATTTCGTTCTGAATGTCCTCTGGCTTAGGCAAAATATCTCTTCAAAGTGCAGCAAAGCATGCAAACATGTGTGAGTCACCCCTCAATGAGTCATTCTTTATTTGTAAATGTCACAAATATATACATTTAAAAGGCACAATGGACAAATGGAAATTTAAAATCAAAATAGGCTTAAAATGACAGTGTACAGCATGCACACACAGGTTGGTGAAAGAAACAATCTACCCACATGGCATATATAATAAGTAGCCATCATAAGGTTTTGCGAGGTAGTCGGTCCATGTAGTCAAACACTGGAAAAAGGAATGCAATTGAATTGATTTGCGATTGAATATACAATTCAGTCTTTCTAAGAGTGTTGTGTCGTGGGCATAAGGCACTTACTTCTTCAAGGGATCTGGTCCATGACGATACCTACAGGTATCCCAGCAACCCTGCATCTTAGCGTTCCTCACGCTAAACGGCGTTTTAAAGGACTCACGAGCCGTTGCCACGTGACCGAATATTTAATCACATGGTCAGATAACGAGGCTTTTGATGTTGCATGCTTGTCGTATTTTGTAAATCTAAAAAAGGAGGGGGCGGTCAAGTGGAGCTCTCTAAGCACTTGTATACTATCCCATTTTCAAAGGTCTTTAATGAGATGTCTGCTGCATGAGGGACAGTTTTCATTTCTAGTGGATCTCAGAGATGCCAGCCTGCAGTGCATTATGTCAAATGAAGTGAGACAGTATCACTGGTTATATGGCAGCCTTGAAGTCTTCCTCTGATATGAAGGGAATTTATTTTGCGGATTATCTCGTGCCAGCCACACTTTGTGGAGTGGTCTATATGGGTCCAGAAGCTAAATTTGGTGTTCCTAAATAAACAAAAGAATTGGTTGATGGGGTGATGCAAGTGAAGTAAGGTCTTTCAGATTCAGAGCAGGGAGCCAATTGTGTCTCTGTTGTTTTTTGCTACTGGCAATAAGTAGGGCAGGGGGGAAATCACAATTTTATTTTGAGTAAATATGCAATATTTCAGGGAAATTATGTAAAATGCAAAAGCAGCATTTGACATGATACACGTCCTTGGGTCCATTTTAAATGTGAAGATGCATTTCCCACAGACAGCTCATGCTCACATTCTATGCGTACATGTTGTTCCGGTGTTCTCACGTTCAAGCTTTGCTGTGAACAGTGTGTAATCACACAATGTGGCATCATTTTGTTAATTTCTGGCCTGCATAACATGAAATTACCAAAACTGTGCTAGATTATTCTGGCGTAATGGAAAGCTTGCCCAGGCCTACCAATAAGTACAAATTCTGTATGCAGCTTAAGGTAGGTCATGAATAGCCCTTCTGAGACGTGAGCGAGAATTCTTCTGGTGGCTAATGCGGCAGTCAAGGAAGGCCTGTTACTGTTCTAGGTGCCTGAACAAACATGAGCAGTGGTGGTTGGAGGTGGGTTATCTGTGGGGATTTGAAAGCCCTTGAAAGGGAAGCAAGTATTGAAAGCCCACCTACCCCAGTCTGCCTGTGAATATTTGGGAACTTTAACACTGTTGGTGTTGTTGTTTTTGTGTGTGTGTTTTTTTTTAAATGTGAAATGGAGACATTTTGTTGTCAGTGCTATTCTTAGGGTGATAGCGAGCAGAGACTGACTGCAATACTCAGCTGGTGCAATCCATAAGTAACATACCCATGATTATGCTCTAACATCAGAGACTGCTTCCACAGTACTGTCTTTATGGATGTAGAACAATCCCTTGCTGCTCAATGTTGAATTTGCTGATTTTGCAATGTTTGCAATGCCAAATAAAGATTATGGCTGTTGCAACGTTTTTAGATTGTGTTCGACCAAGGACTGATACCTTTACCATGCATAAGACAGAACTTTTTAGTGGATTTAATGAAGGCTATGGGCACCCTCTAAACAAGGTGTAACCCAGCCATGCTAGAACATCATTTCATTTAATGACTAAATTCACAGTTGAAACTGTTGTTCCTATTTGACCCATTTTACTATTTCTATTGCTGTGGCTGCAGCTGAGGCTTCATAGAGTATCACATACAGAACTCTGTCAATCTGTATGGCTGGATGGAGCCTAATTATTCTCTGTACCCTCGCCGCCGCCACCCCCTGGCTCGTGTCCTATGTACCTCATTCAATATGCTCTCACAATTGCCCCTTTAAAATCTGCCCCTGATATAGTTTGATATATTTGCACCGTTTGTTTAAGATATTTAAATTTTGTAGTCTGTTAGAAAAAATTGACATCCAACATCCTTTCCTTTCACACTTTCTGTACCCCAGCAAGACGGTCACATAGTTACAAAACCCTCTCACTTTGCAGTCAGAGAAAGAAGAGTAAACAACAATCTTAAGCTTTAAAGGAATAAGCAGGAATTTGTCAGATGACAGCCTAGCTTTTTAGGTCGAGGGACCATCCGGTCTGCCAAAGGCAGAACCGGAAGTCCGGAGATCTTATGTTGCTGAGAGTGGCTTTTAGCCCGCCTCTCTTTTTAGCTCTCCTCCATTGGCTGGCTTCCTAAACGGAGGCCAGCCATTGGAGGAGAGAGCTGTCCCTCCAAATAGGCTCCGTCTTTTTCAGATTCGGGGGCGTGTTCCGTGCTCTTCTTTCCACTTTTTAGCCACGCCCTTTTTTAGGCGTGTTTTTCTCTCCTCCAGCCAATGGCAAGAGGAGAGAAAAAGAAACACGCCCCCGAATCCGAAAACGCCACTGCGTTTCTCCGAGGCATTTCTGCTTCGCCTCGGACAAAGGCGGTGGTGTGCTTGTTTCTATGTTGTTCTACCTCACTGCCCACCTCTTCTACCCGCGTCCCTATCGCTTGCTGTTGTCCTCTTTCTGGACTCCGGTTTTCTCACTTTTCCGGGGCGGGTTTTTGCCCTCTTGGTCCCTTTCCCGGGGGAGACCCTGCCCTTGCTACTTCGTTAAAGGCACGGAAAGAAAGAGCATCTCCAAACAATGCCCTGCACGTCTAGTAGCTGGCCCTGGTGCACTGAACCAGTCTGCTCATGCCCAGAGCTCCGATGGGGGAGCGTGTGCTGCACACCCCTACACCAGAGTATCTCATCTCCCCCATCCCTAACATGTACGTGCAGTCCCTGGTGTCACTTGAGTGATGACATTCTGGGCATCGGGTCCTGCGTCTAAGATTTTACGCTCTCTGCGTGCGGAAGTTGGAAGTCACGTGATTTGGTGTGAGAGGTGACCCTATGCTTCTGGGTGTATGTATGCACATCACAGATATTGCAGAGAAATACAATGTATAACCCACATTTGGCAATGCTTGTATCTTTAGTCATGCCAGTCGGATAGTGGTGTGCCGAGCTGATCAAACTACATCTGATGCGAAAGTCTGTATCCCTGGCTGTCTGCGGTTGATTCGAGTGTGTTTATTTCGGGTTCTTTTTATGTGGCTGTACTTCTGGATGTGCGTGTGTGATATTTAACCTCTAGGCCTTTGTCCATTGTGGCTGTTTCTTATCTAGGTGCGTACTTGCACACGGACATGGCTCTTTGCTGGAAGAGGCTCCCTCACTTATAAGCGGTGAAAGCCTTGACTTCCGTGTAAGTGACAGGATCGCGAGGGGCCCGTGTGTTTGGGCCGCTTGTCCGCTTCGAGAGAGGGTGCCGAAGAAGCAGTCTGCGAAGGAGGGTGGTGCCCACTAATTGCCGAGCCCCCCCCCCCCGCATCAGACATCTCCTTAACCTTGCTCGAGCCGAACGCACCCAGAGTGGGGATTGGCCTCGCAGAGCAAAGGGCTGCTGAGCGGAACCGGGACAAAAGGCAGCTCTAGTCAAAGTCTAAAAACATTCAAGCAGCACCGTCTGAGCACTCCGCACCGCACTGCGCTTGTATCAATCCATGCAAAGCGTCTTGTGCTGTCAATCGAGTGCCAAGCGCAACCACTCCAAGCCAGACACCCCTCTTGTTGTTATTGTTTAGGTCGAAGGACCGTCCGGTCTACGGAGGCCAGCCATTGGAGGAGAGAGCCGTCCCTCCAAATAGGCTCACTACTTCACAACACCACTCTGCTTACATCTCACTACCTCACAACATCCCTCTCCCTCACTACATCACTGTTTCACTACCTCACTCTCTCTCACTACATAACTCTCTCTACCTCACTACTCCACTCTATCTCACTACCTCACTATCTCACAACTTCTCTCTCTCAAAACATCACTACCTCACTCTCTAGCTCACAACCTCACAACTTCACTCTCTCTCACTCACTACCTCAATCACTCTCTATCTCACTACCTCAATATTTCGATCTCACTAACTCACTTTCACTCTCTCTTTCACTACCTCTCTCTCTATCTTACTACATCACAACATCACTCTATGCTTATATATCACTACCTCACAACATCCCTCTCCCTCACTACCTCACTCTTTCACTACCTAACTCTCTCTATCTCTCTACCTCACTCTCTATCTACCTCACTCTCTATCTCACTACCTCACTCTCTATCTACCTCACTCTCTATCTCACTACCTCACTCTCTCTCTGCTAATGCAATAGGTATCACATATGCAAAAAAAAGCTAATGCCAATAGAAATGACAATGCCATTTATTTAGGGATACAAAAATGATAAAAAAATAATGAGCAATACCAATAGCTCTACCTATAATATTGCCGAGACCATTGCATTGTAAATGCTTGTTTATTTCTGTCTCGAAGGCACAGAAAATGTGATAAAATAAAAATAAAATTTAGAGGAATCTTTATTGTTCATTCTTCTTCTAAAAACGCAGCATGGCTTTTTTTTTGGTGGTGCTCACCTCCCTCTCTGCACCCTTACATCCAGGCACTGTGGATTTATGGACAGTAAATTAATATATTTCCAATCATGTCGGTCACAGTGATTCGTTTTCACTTCATCACAATATGTGCTACTTCCTGCTACTGTTGCTCTTCACAGACGATGCTGCTTCAACATATTGGTTGAATACTCAGAACAAAGAGGGGCGGCTGCACAACTAACACGAGCGCAGTCAAGAGCATTGTCAACTTTCACTTGCACTAAAATCCGCGATAAAAATATATTTGAAAAAAAAATAATAAAACTAAATCGCTGCTCGGGGGCCTGGCACTGACATTGCACCGAGCACACGCAAGCCTCAATAAACCATAAAGATTAACAGAGGGAAATATTCGGGGGTATGCCGGCTTCCTTTAATCGCTCCCCGACGTTCTCTTAAGACAGAGAGAGCGGAATGCGGGCTGCCAAGTCAGAGGCACTTCCGTCGAAGAGGCTGTAAAAGCAATCATTGCAAGATCATGTTCTACATTAAAGAGGCAGGCTGGCATGCAAAGCAGACAAAGAAAACTAGCTGAGAAGAGCTCGCGATTTGTTCAGTGCGAGGCGGGCACAGAGAACAAATGCCGTCTGTCAAGGGAAAGACAGTACATCATGGCTGTAAACAAAGAAAATGGCGGCACTACACCTGAAATAGCTATGTCATTCCGAACTGGTGTGGCCACTCCTGTAAACGTTGGCTCAAAGTTCCTAGGCGAGACAAATGCATACACTTCAGTGTATCTTTCTGTGCATTTGCCAGTCTGCCTATTCCAGTCAATTATTCATGTATCCTCTTCTATCCCTGGTTTTATGTACAAGGCTCTGCCTACCGAGGTATTAACCTATCCGTGAAGCAACAACCCATGTGGCTACACAATTAGTTAGGCACCTACACATGTAAACATCTACCAACATTTTGGCTACATGTTTATCACCTGTCCACATACCGTCCCTTGTACATATGTTTCTCCCCATCTCACTGGTATTCCTCAAATGTACACACCCATCTCCCTACCAACACAAATACATCTACCGTCTGTCTACCCATCTGTAAGAATGAAAGCCACTTTCTGTGTGTCTAGTTCCCCTGGCATTTTCCCCTTTGTCCTGGAGATTCCTTTGTAGTTTTACACAGTTTGAGAGTCACTGATCCCAAGGGCCCCCAGATCTGATTCTCCTTCACAACATGGCTTATCAGAAAGGCCTTAATTTGGTTCCCTGCCTTGTATAGTAGAGAGGTTTCACCACCTGGAGCTCTTTACCAAGGTAACGTCTGGTGTCAGATTGATCATTTTTGGGTTGCAGTAGTTACACTCATGGACAATGAATATAGGTCTCCCCATAAAAATGTATTTGGGGCCTCTTTGTGTTATCTTTTTCATGATTATGGAGGATTGTGAAAATTAAAGGCATTGGTTTTACAATAATACCACCGAACATGGATACGTATCTGGATGAAACATACATCAAGATGACCTTTTGGTCGGAAATGGTGGGCGAACAATAGATGCAGCTTCTGCCCAGAGAAAAAAAATGTGAGGAAAACCCCATAGCCTGTCTCTTCATCCATTTTACTTCAATTTCTCCAGCATTCATGTCCAACCAGTGTCCTGTAACATGATATTGCTCATATCACAAAATCACTAGCAGTGGCTTTACGTAAAAAGATGGGGCACCCCTTGCAGAGTTTGAAGAAGGGCCCAGAGACTCCCATGTGACACAAATATTCATAGCCCTTGATCAGAAAGGGGCCCTGTTGAACGGTTTGGGGGCCCCTGCAGTTTAAGGGCCCACTAGTGCGTCAGAGGCTGTGCAGGTCTGTGTCACACCGCTGGTCTCTGTGGAGGGAAACTCCTCCCGAACCTGATTATTTGAAAATACAAACATTGGCAAAGTATTCGCATTGATTCGCTAAGGGCTGCTGCCCATCTCTTACAGACTCCAACTTTCCTTACTTGGCTGGGGTGGGACTTCGCCCCCCAGCCTGCACCACTCTTTCAGGGACCATCCACATGCCTGTGATCAGCGCTATATGTGGGCTGCGACACCTGCTGCTCGGTAGACTTGCCTTACTCGGCTAGGGTGAGACTTCGTCCCACAGCCTGCACCACTCTTTGAGGGGACGCCTACACGCTGTAATCAGTGCTATAAGCGTGGTGCAATGTACGCTGCACAGGAGACTTGCCTTACTCAACTGAGGTGGCACATCGTCCCCCAGTCTGACCATTCTTTCAGGGGCTGCCCACATGCTTGTGATCAGCACCATAAGCGCACTGCAATGCCCACTGTGTAGGAAATTTGCCTTACTCTGCAGGGGTGGTAATTCATCCCACAGCCTGCACCACTTTTTCAGGGGCCACCGACATGCCTGTGATCAGCGATATAAGTGCACTGTGATTCCCGCTGCATGGGACACGCCGGGGCCTGTGCCCGGGCCAAGAGCCGGTCCATCTGCACCCGTCATCGGTCGTAAGAGGCTGGGCTGGGTCACTGTCCCTTTTGTCTTCCATCTCCTGAATCTGCAGACACCATATGATTTGGTTTTGATGGTCCACATCATTCTGGTATGAGTTATAGGAAAATTGCAAGTAGCTCCACTTCGTGAGCTATGGTTACCGCCGTTGACTCCTTGCTGGCATGTGCAGCAGGAGTGATTTCTAAGGAAATTGCACTAACGAAAAGGAGACTATCCGAAGAAGATTACCTGCTGGTTTGTTTAACGTGCAACAGATTACAAGGGCCCTCTGACCCTCCTATCAAACTATTGACTTGGAGAAACCTGACAATATCTGCCCAGACCATAATGACACTATTCTATCTAACGAACCCCCAGTCGAAAAGAAAAAAGACAGCACTACGAGGATGAAAGCATTAATGGGGTCCAACAATTGCAATTCTAAACGTGATATACTGGGGGAGTTGCACCTGACTTGAACCTCTCCGACCAATTATAAGTTAGATCTGAGACAATTTTGAGGGTGCAATTTAAGCCTCTGTTAGATTATCCTAGATAGAATAGACACTAGACTTGTCAATATGAAACAGTTTCAGAGATACTAGCACTGTTTTAGTAGCAATGTCAGCATTCCCTGCTGCCCCTTCTGCCATGGGTGGTGTGAACAATTTGTGACAATATATTTACTAGTGTATCCACTGACCTTCAAGTGTAAATTTGGGTTCCTACAACCCCACCTAGTGCTCCCTTTCATACTATGGGTCTACCCATTGTTTGAGCACTCACTGTGAGTGACCCATTATGTCCAAAGAATTCAGACTGTAGTCTGAAACTTCAGAATGGGACCCGTTACATGACTCCCCCCAGCGTGCAATTTCACAATGAGTTAGTCAGAGATACCATGGGCAGGAAATCTAAAATCCTTGACCTGGCCCCAGAAGCATCACCTTATGTCATACCTTAAGCTAATGTACCCATCCTACCAACAGAATCTACTGAACCTTGGGACTCCCTGATATATAAGTCTTTGAATTGGGTAGGAAATAAAACAGGCTTACAGGGGGCCTTTTTGACGAGATTAAAATGGTGAGAAGAGTTAAAGGGAACAGAAGGGGGCCTAAAAACTTTCCTGGTGACTGCGCAGTTTTGTCTTTCAAAACTCCGAACTTAGTTGATCCCATTTTGTGTAGAATTAGCTCATCACCTGTGTCCAATGATCAAAAGGCTGTCCTACCGCTTAGTTACCTACCCACGTTCCTGAATTTCATCCTGTTGTTTCAACTCATAATCGTCTTGCCACGTAAGTGACATTAGATGGTATAGATTGACTTAGCAATAATCCATCTGAAAGTCTCCTACCTGGCATTGACCAAGCCAATGAGAATTGGGGACCTCTGTCTGACGTAAATCATTGTAATCATACACCAAGAGCCCCCCTTATGCGTAAGCAATTGGGCTAGTGCCTCTATTAAATACTCAATTATTAAGTGTACTCCAATTCAACTAAACTATAAGGTTTTATTTTAGAGCGTGGGAGGTGTTTGCACCAAGGTTGACCTCCCAGAATGGTTGGAATTTGAAACGCATTTTCTGATTTTATGTTTTTCATATTAATGGCTACCGAACAGTTCATGTACCAGTGGTGTCTTCTAAAACCGGTAGGGCAAGGGTGGTCTATGTACTTACATATCCAATGACTTGCCCTTCCCCATCATAACATCTGCGTTGACAATCATTCTTATTGATATATTGACAAATGGTCATCTTGTGCTGGTCAACCTTTACAACAATACACCATGAGCGATTTACAAATTTTTTTAGCCGGTTGGATTCAGATCTTGAGTCTATCTGCAAGAGTGATAAGGTAGCCAAATGCAAAAAGAGCAAATGATGGACAGAATGCTTAACAATACAATCATTATCCTCCAGTCACAAAGATCTGGGCTTAATCCATACTTTTTTAGCTCATCATGCCTCCCCAGTTTGGACCCAGCCATATGAAAATCAGTCTTGAACCTGCTCCTCATGGGAACAATACAGCCAGAACTGCCAAGCCAGGTCCTCTCAGGACCAGAAACAAGCATCCATCAATAGTTCTTTTTGTATTTATCGGCTTAAGCGGGAAGGGTATGCCCAGACATGGGACCCGTGTTCACCATACCACTGGAGTCAAGCTAGCCTGGCTGATGAGGGCTGCCACCCTGACACCGATCTCAGGATGCTTGTTCTCAGTCCATGAAGGACCTGGCCTGGAAGTTTGGGCTGGATGGTTCCTATCGGGAGCAGGGTCAAGACTAATTTACATATGGCTGGGACTAAACTGGAATGGCATGGGGTGCAAAAAACGTTGTATTTAGGTCCAAATCTCTTTACCAGGGGTGAATGTTTGACATTGTTCAGTATTCCGTCCATCAATTGCTCTTTGCAATAAGGTAGCCAGAATACTTTGGGGTGGCAACTTTAATACACAATTGTGCCCTTTACCATCTAAAAAGATTTGTGGCCTGTCGGACATCTATAATCTCGATCCATCTCACTTTATTCACAATGGCTATGGGGATAAATTGAATGAATTATTGTTTAAATATAATCTTGTACTCACTAATGGATTGTGTGCCCCCCAGCACTGTTCAAATGGACATTTAATAAAAGGGGCAAAAACATAGTAATTGACTATATTATATCATCTCATAATTTTTCTAAACTCTTCTTTAATTTTACCCAACATACCATCCGTTGGAATACCACTTTCTACAGAGCACAAATCTTAATTTTAGTGAATGGATGAGCCGGGGTAGGGTGAGGGGGGTAATAATTAATATTTTGCAGATCATTTTGAGATAACAACCAATAATGATCTCTGACTACGTTGCTCTGGATATTTTCCTAGAGAAGTTATAAAATAACGAGAGAGAGGCTTTTGAAACCTGTCTGAGGTTGAAATACTTTATTGTTTGATTAATAAAAATCATTACAATGGTGAACATGCTTCCATAATAAAAAACGTATATCAAGAATGGTTATTAAGATATTTACCTTTGTACCATCACAACGAGTAAAAAGATAAGATTCATCAGAAAATAATTTAAGATCCTATAAACCTGTTTTTTGTAATAATAAAAAGTATTAACTCAGCTAAACAGTACGACCCTTTTTTTAAAAAAAGTAATTAAAAACAGTTAAGAACCGTAATTATCCATTCTAATTTTATCATCTGCTAGGGCCACAGGCAGACATTAGTTATTAAAAGGCAATAATTAATAACACTGTAATGTGATTCCATGTTTGTGGTAAAGTTCCTGGTGATGCAATTCCATTTATATAATAAAATACCTGCATACAATAATTTGTTCCAGGGATACACAGGAAAGCAAGATAGTCCGTACGCCAGAGGCCGTGATCTGCTACTCTTGAGTGGTGCGGAAGAGTGTGCAAATCAAATGGAACAATGTGGGGCTTAATCTGTCCTTTAATAATGAACCGTTGATGACTTTCTGGCTCTCACTGTGTATACATTTTCTTGCTGTTCCTGTGACGAACTTGGTGAACCGGAAATTAAGCTGTGGATTCTCCGGGTTCATTGATGCAAGGATAGCTTGCCGGCACCTGCGAATGCCGAGTTTGTTCCATTCGCTCTTTAACAAGGTCTTTCGATCGTCATGGACTGCAGGACATAGACATTCCACGTGCTCGATTGTTTCTGTGCTACTCCCACACCCCCTGCACGTTGCGTTGGAATTTGCACAGCGCCATCTTGGCAAATGATACAGGAATGGCCATTCACCCATTCTGAGGGCCAAAAGTCTGACGTGTCTGACCCTTGCGACATTGTAAATGCTTTCCTAACTATTATCAAGGGGTTTAGGGATTGCTTAACTGACACCAGACGCTAGCCATAGCAAACATGGCTGGTTTGATTCAAATGTTCACGGGCCCACAAGAAACTTACAGCTGCTCTCTATAAACCCCCAAGGTGTACGCAGACATGTAGACTTGAATATAAACTAGGTCTAAAAATAAGAAAAAAGGATTTAAGGGCTGAAGTCTGGGAGTCTCTTATTGAAGCAAGTCTAAATAAAGATAGAACAGCATTTGGCATGTTATAAATAGACCACTTTTAAGGGGACCCAAGTTTCGAGGCTGCTATTACAGAACCCGATTGGGTGGCCCACCCTACCAAGATATACTCAAATCACAGCATTGGGAGTGATGGCTTCTGTTGATTATGCCATCACCATTGTGGACATCTCGTGCAGAGTTGAAAGGCTTTCGTTCTCACTAAATTAGGTCAATAGAGCCCTTATGGTCAGTAAGGGTGGGAAAGTACCAGGCCCGGACGGAATTCCTGTTACACTTTTTAAGGTAAATATTCCCCTTTCGGGTCCCTTTTTAACCATGGTGCTGGGAACATGTTGTAGTGCTGGCTTTTTACACACCTGGTCCGAGTCAGTAATTTTTCCTATCTATAAGAAGGATGGCAGGTCTAATCTAGCTTGTTATCGACGCATCTCGCTGTTTGACTCTCTGGTGAAAGTCGTGGATGTGTTTTATTGAATAGATTAGAAGAGTGGGCAGTTAATAATGAGATTCTTTCAGATCTCCAATATGGATTCCGTAGTGGTCTAGGCACGATTGAACAAGGACTAAATCTTAACCTTTTAGTAGGAAAGTATACCCTAGTTAAGAAGGGTCATATGTTTGTAACCTTTGTTGACAGATCCAGTACATCTGACTGTGTTATACATAACAAATTATGGCTAATCATGATGAAGCCTGGTGTTGACCCTCCTATAAAACAATTCTTGAGTGAACTATTCTCGGGGAGTAGGGCGACGGTACAGTATGGCCTAAACGAGGAATGTGCGCAATCTATTGGCATAGAGAGGGAAGTGAGACAGTGTTGTGTTTTTTCTCCCTTTCTGTTTACTCTACATATCAACAATTTGGGCAGCATTTTGGTTGAACACTGTAGGGACCTTTCGCAAATGGGCCAATGACCAATTCCAGTCCTCCCCTATGCTGATGATGTCGTGCTCATGGCCCATTCTTCCCTGGGTCTACAACAACTACTTACACACTTTGTTGATTACATAAAGGATTTAGATCTGTTAGTTAACTTGGACAAAACATTTGTGATGAAATGAGGAAGGAGGACATCCAATCGTTGCAGTCTTATAACAGGTGGCACTAACATTAATTTTACCTCCTCATTTTCCTATTTGGGTGTTCTGGTCGAGAAGTCTGGTTCTTGGAAACAGGCAATTTATTCCAGGAAGCTACTTTTATGAAAGCCATTACAGCACTGACTACCTTTGCAATTAAACTTGCTAAGAAGCTCTTGTGTGAAATGTTAACTATTTATAAAGCAAAGTGTTTGTCAACATTTTTGTATGGAGTGACAGTTTGGGGACACCGTAACATCCAACCTCTTCAAATGGTGGAGAAAAACTTTCTTAGAAAACTCCATTCCATTCCCAAGAGTAGCTCCTTGATTTGTTTGTCATCTGGAACTTGGGGCTCCATTTATATCAGACCCAGCTAGAATTCAGCCCTGTGATGATACTTTACTAAATCATAAGGTTATCAGTGATTGCCTTAGTTCGTCTGCACAAATTCCATGGTTGAATTATATTTAGCACTTTTGTACTGATCTGGGGCATGCTGTAAATTCCGATTGTCCTGACAGTTTAGAGTGTATTAGCAGGAAAAAGTTAAAGAAGGCTGGCACTTGTACGTTAGAGGATCTTAGATTGACCACTCAGCTCACTAAACCCAGGGCTGTTATGAATCAGATGATGCTGGTTACTTATGACATTCAACAATATCTTAAATTTGCACATAATCCTCAACATAGGTTTGTTTTAACTCGCTTCGGGGTGGATGTATCCCATCGTCTGATGATTTCCTATCATCAGTGATAGGTCAGATATTCTAAACAAATACCCCTGCGATAACCTCTCAAACCAAAGTGCTATGCATGTCTTTTTTTGTGCCCTTTTTACAGGTACATAAAGAAGGGAAACAACCATTACAATGCAGTCATTACAACACACTACATGTACAACGCAGTCATTACAAGGCAACTTGCTTTACATCGCATGCCATTACAACGCAGCCATTAGAACGTATGTCACTACAACACACACCATTACAATGAATTATAAGGTAAGTAATGGGGAATACCCCTACACTATCCAACACTTACCCTACTGTTGCACTCAATGGAGTGAGAATAGTATTTATTACACCTACACTATCCAACACTTACCCAACTGTGGCCCTCGCTGGAGTGGGAATAGTAATTTTTCCCCCTACACTATCCAACACTTATCCTACTGTTGCACTCACTGGAGTGGGAATAGTAATTTTTACCCCTACACTATCCAACACTTACCCTACTGTTGCCCTAAAAGTGTCATGCGTTGTAATAGTATGCATTGTAATGGAATGCGTTGTAAATGTAGTTTCCAAAAATGCCTTGTGATGGCATGCATTGTAATTGATGTCGTGATGTAAAAACTGCGTTGTAAAGGCATGCGTTGTAAATGTATGCATTGTAATATGTCATTTTCCAGAAGGAAAGCTTAATATTGCCTATTTTACGTGAATACAACTTGGCACAATGTCGTCCTGCCTACTTGGTTTTGCAGCCTTTACCTACTCTATCAATCTGTTTCAGTCTGTCAAGTTGCTTGTGCTAGGAAGCATTAAATCAACTTAAACCAGAAAAAAACACCATGCATGCCTTTAAAAAAAAAAAAAAACTTTTTCTATTAAACACATTCTGCTTCACAAATATTTTTAGAGTGCGGGCCAAACGTTTGTAATAGAGTTAATCCGTCAGTTCATCTGTTGATGAATGAAGGCAGCAACATGTGATGCTTAGGTTGACTTGGGATATGTATACTCAATGAATGACAATAAAGCATTGTATTGAAGTATGATTTATTTATTCTACAACGGCAATACAGCACAAGAAATCTTTTGCGAGCAGGTCCTAATGAAAATTCTGGTATGGACGGAAGAGAAACAGATCTAATCTCACCTACAAGCAGTTTTCAGGGTCCATACGAGTACCATAGACCAGGTGTTTGGGTTTGTATTGATTTTATGGAAATGGGCTTTAATGGTAAAGGACACTTGTATATGGTACTCGTGGATGTCAGATCTACATTTGATTAGATACCGCGGTTGAAACTGTGAGCAGTTGGAAGGAAATGGGGATGCAGATGGAACTGTCAAACTTGGTAATCCGCTAGCATGAGGGGAACTTTGCACAAGTAAGGTGGGGCAGTGAAGGCAAACTATTAGAAAATATTGAGGTTTCCGAAGGGGGTTCGCCAGGGATGTGTTTTAGCCCCTACAACAATTACGCTAAACAAGAATGGAGTAAATCCTCTACTTAACGAGTGCAATGGAGATCCCCGAAATTGTCAGGACAGCAAATACCGGCACTCTTATTTGCTGGCGATACCTTGCTAACTTCAAAACCTCCCATGGGCCCACAACATGTCTTGAACCAGTTTAGAGAGGTGTGTGAAACATATGGACTAGAAATAAATCGGTCTAAAGCCAAACTCATGACTTTTCGCCCACAGAAGTCCTTTAAAGGGATAATTAAGGTTGGATCAAGGAACCTCGAAAAGTCTAGGAATTTGACTACTTAGGAGTATGGTTATCAAGTAATCTATCTTGCACAGCCCAGATCATGAAGTGTTAATTGACACTTCAAAATGTAGAGTCTACACTTATAAAGAAAATAAAAAAATCTATTTACCGGCAAACAGCCCCTATGCTAGATATATATTGTGTCAGAGACCTTGGTTCTTCCCTATTTAGGGAATAACTCTGGGGGACAGATCAAAGCAGTGATCTGGAAATAACAGAAAACAAGTTTATTAGGGCAATGCGTGCAATGCCAAAGAGCGCTCCACTTGTACCAATGCACCTTGACCTAGGTTGAACAAAATATAACTCTCATTGCTGCTTTAAAGCAATTAGTCTACTGGGTTAAGATCTGGACAGGGGAATTGCAGATCCTGATTAAACAACTTGCCCTACATGTCAAAACAATGGACAAAGAGACATTGAGCCCATGGCTTAGGTATGTTAAGACATGGTAGCTTAAACTGGGCCTAGAAGAAGTCTGGGTTAACCTAGAAAACTTGGACAAAGGCATGAATGCAAAACAGTCGAGATCCTGGGCCTTTACCTTGCAGAATTGGTTGTTTACTATGGCACCTGATACTTTAACAAACTATTTTGTAGATTTTAAATGTGTTTTAACTTATGAACCTTTCTAGGATCGTATAGAACCCAAAGTAGCTAGGACATTGTTTTTGAAATTTAGATATGGAATTTTTCCAGTAAAACCAAAATAGACACATAGTTCCACTTCACCAGGTTGCCTGGTCTCTAATCAGACCTTGGAATCTATTGAGCATTTTATGTTCTTTTGTCCTGCTTACATGAAAACCATGAGCAGATGGATAAAGCCAAATTGTCGGCTTTTATCCATAACCGGTCCTAGGATGCTTGATTCCGGTCCAGGGAAGACATGGCTTGGCAGTTCGGGCTGGACTGTTCCCATGAGGCACAGGGTCAAGACTGATTTGCATATGGCCATTTCTGAACTGGGGAGGCGTGGTGAGCAAAATAACGATGGATTAAACCCAGATCTGTGACTGGGGGTGAATGTTTTGCCAATGTGCAACATTCCGTCCCTCATTTTGTGTGTTTTGCTATCCATAAATTGATAAACAGACGCTATATGTACTTTTTGATCAGAAAATACTGAATGGCTGTGTTCTCAGTTTCTAGATATCTAATGTATCCAATGAAATACACGTCTTTGATAACAGAAAACCATTAACTGTGCTCTAGTCTTATGTCATTATGAGATTCCAATGCAATGAAATGAGATTGTGGTTTTATGTCTTTCTGTATTTTAATCCCACGTGGTATTCTAATCTATGAAATAGTTTTCTTATTTTCTTAGGGATGGACATTTATTAGCTGCTTGCTTGTTTCGATATACATTCATGATAGTAATATTTTCACTAAGGTTGACAATTGTCCTTGAAACGTTTTCCCTGACTGCTGGAAAAAAATAGTTACTGTTTTAAAAGTTTTGAATATTGTCATATTTGATCTTTCTATATTGTATGTATTTAAATGGTTTATGTATACATACTTGTTTTGAAATGACCATATATTGATCAAATAAAATACTACCACTATCACTACTTCTGCTACACATTATACTGAAGCATGAGATATTTAAAACATTATCTGCAATTGTGCAATTGGTCATTGCAATTTCAGCCAATCAAACTTGCTGAAATCTACATCCACAGACACATTTATTTAATTTATAAAGTTTTATATAGCGCGAACAAGATCCCAAAGGATATCAGAGCGCTTTACATTAGGAAGGAAAGGCAGGACAATAATGTAAAAACAACAACAGGTAGGGATAAAAACACGAATGATCATAGATTACACGACAAATGCCACAAGGAAGTTATATTAAACAATTGTACAAGGGTAGCGAATAAGGGGCATAGTATGTTGTAAAGAAGTGTAGTAGTAAATGATTGTACCATGGAAGTAGGAACAATGTCATTGGGCAGGAGAGCCTAGCCCACTTACTGAAGGAATTTATTCATCAGGAATCTTTTGACTTCCAGTTTGAACACCGTTGTTAAGGAGATTCTGCATACTTCCGGTGGTAGAGAGTTCCATATCTTTGGGGCAGCACCAGAAAAGGTGACAAGTTATATTTTTGCTAAGGATAAGTGCTTTCAAGAGGAAAGTAGTGGCACTTCTTGAGGCTCTTACACCACAGGATAGTTCAAGTTTTTGTTTCAGGTACCTGTGAGTATTGAAGTGGATGGCTTTGTGCGTCATAACGGCAATCTTTAACATGCTGTAAATTACACAGATCAGTTCTATATGAAAATTGGAATTGGATGTATTTACTGTGTTTAGTACCTAACACATCCCACTGTACCCGTACTTACTGAATGAGGAAAATACCTCACCCCCCATCCAGCACTTATACAAATGGAAATTACCCCTTAAACATTTTAGGTAAATAATTTCACCACAGAAGAGTATAGGTGAAATACACAAATGTTAAAAATTTGTGAGCGGCAAAAGCTGTATCCTACCCATGACTTTGTAAGCAACTGTGTCATTTTCCACCCCCCACCCACACACCCACGCACTGAATGCAGCTGCTCACAAGATACCTAAATAGATTTCATGTTGCTAAAGTGCTGATCACGAGTAAAGGAATGCAGGAATAAGAGATAACAGGAGAAACATGAGAAAGCTTCAATGGCGGAGATAAAATACTTAGAAAATGAGTGTTCAGTGAGTGTCAATCATTCTCCATCTGCCATTGCAGTTAATATATTTCTGTCTAGTACTTCTTGTAATGTGACCCCCTGAGCAGAATATAATAGTGGTCATGAAGGATGGCGCTAGGTCTGGCTGATGCAATTCCCCTGTCCGCTGGTGGGAGGACATATTCGTTAATAGGTAGTTGACGGGCAGCCACATGCATGGATTCACAGCGGATAGGCACCTACCTGACATGCAGTAAATGGTTTTATCCTCCAGAGGAATGGAGGGATATCCAGGACGGAGATCTGAAGGCTGAAGGTGTTCCCTTTGAAATGCAACAACTTTGGTTCTTCCAGGAGCTGCCCGCCCTGCTGCCTTTCATCAGAAACCACTTCCTATAGCGGGGCAGCGTTAGACAGAGGGGAGTAGAGACGGGGGAATGAAAAAAAAAAAAAAGTAGTCAGCAACATGGCAAAATCAGTAATGAACAAAATATCAGGAATGAACAAAAGCATTAGGAAATGTTATGATTATGATTGAACAGCAGATTTAGTATAATAGAAGGTTTGGGCATAGAACCCAAAATATTATTTCATGAGTGGTGTGAATGAGTGCACAGCCACATAATTAATTTTAGACTCACTGAAATGTAATAACTATGGGGCATATTAACAAGGGATGGCGATAACATTATCGCAGCTTCAGCGCCCGTTTTTGGGCAAAAAAACGGCGATAATATTATCGCAATATTATCAAGGACACACTAGAGCGTGTTTCTTTGACTTAGCGCACGTTTCCAGTACGCCTAACTTCTCATATCTAATGAGATGCAAAGTGAGTGTTAATGGCCGTACCCCTGAGGAACTCCCTTGTAAAATATCGCGAAATGTACATCGCAATATAAACAAGGATGCCCACGCATTTTTGCTGACGTTAGTTTTTGCAGAAAACCGCGGTTTTCGCCAAAAACTAACGTCTGCAAAAATGCAGACTTAACTATTCCCAACAATGGGGGTGGATTATGCTGATATGACCACAGGGTCGTATCAGCAAGGTTATCGCCATTTTCCATGGAACATCGCTGGAAAACCAGCGATGTTCCATGGAAAACACCACTATCACTGGGAAATTATCGCCATTGCGCTATGTGTTGTTAATACAGCGATAGCATGGTGATAATTGCCAGCGATAGCCAGCGATAAAAAAAATCTCGCTAAGAGTGGCCAGCGATAATTATCGCTGCCGCTTGATAATATGCCCCTATATACCTCACCTTCATGTCCTCTGCAGAGGCAGCCAAGTTCAAAAGAAAGAAGTCTGGTGGCTTTCTCTCAAGCCACCTATTACACTTTATACCCATTTCAGATCAGTAGTCAAAGTATCCCATACATTTTAACAACATCGTCTTCACCCATGTCAGGCAAAAAAGCAAATCAATTAGAGAAATTTGCTAATTGTTACTAAAAAGCAAAACAGCAGCAAAAGCTGTTGAGCTGCACTGCATTGTTTGAGAAGGAGAAAGTAGGACAAGCCCATATTTATTAAGATATGGCGCAGTTTCTCTCTCCCCCCTATGTTGTCACACTTTAGATTGCCTTGTACCAATGCACACACCTTTACACGAATAAGCAAGGTGTTTTGTCTGTTAAGTATACATGTTGTACTGTGGAGGTAACCATGATGCAAAATACCGTGCCTAGACAGGGTTTAAGATTTGTATCCACTTTGTATGTGTGCTGTAGAGTGCGGCACACAGGCAAAATTAGAAAGGGTGTGGGAAAAGCAAACCTTTCTTAAAATGTAAACCTGCCTCAAGGATGTGTTAATTTTGGAGCAGTCTAGTCTACTATTTTAGTATATAGGGCGTTGCATGAATATTAATTTGTGGATGCTTGGGAATGTCCACGTACCACCTACAGACCACCTCCTTGAAGTAAAGCAGTGCAAAATAGTACACATCCAAAAAACATATTGAGTGGGTTTGTGTCACTTTTGTGATGCAGCCACAGTGAAAGTGTTAGTAAATTTGCCCATTTATTTGAAGTTGTTGTGTAGTTGCTGGTCTGGTGGCTCTATAATATTATTTGTTTATTTAGTGATCAGTCATTTGTTCCTTGTGAACGTTCAAACCAAGGGCCCCATTAGGATGGCGGGCAGACTTTCGAGTGTCCGCCACCCTAGCTGTGCTAGGACCGTCCACCAGCGGTGCAGCGGTCCTGCACCACTGATTAGGATGTGTCCGCCACCCTGACGGTTGCATTCCGCATCTTTTACATTGCGGCGGGTGCTGCGGTAGGCAGCACCCGCCGCAATGCCAAAGAGGCATGTTGAGCATTGCCATGCACAAGGTGGCAGGCACCGAGCGGTGCCTGCCACCTTGTGCATGGCAATGGAGGGGGGTACCATGGGTACCCACCCCAGTGCACAGCCGACCCCCCTCGCCCCCAGGGGCCCGCAACGGGCCACCAAAGACAGTCTCCGTCTGCCTTTTTGAGGTGGAGAATCGCCGCAAAAAGGCAGGTGGAAAGGCCCATGGTAATCACTACGGCGGCGCCTGCACGGCACTGCCGCAATGATTGCCTGGTTCTGGGTCCTGCAAGGCGGGCGGAAAAGGACCGCCTTGTGGAACCGTGGCGGTCGGTCTTTCCGAACACCACGGAACAATAGTGATTCCCACCGCCATCCTAATATGGCGGTGAGTAAATCACCTCTTGGTGGTGTGCGGGTCGCCACCGCCGGGCAGGCGGTGGCGATCCGAGGCCATCATAATCACCCCCCAAGTAAAGGCCCAAAAATACACTGAAAAAAGAGGCACTAAATAATTGAATAACCTCTACTCAACATTACAAGAACTTTTCTTGTTACAAATGTAAAGAACGGATCCACTTTTCAGCTCAGGCACACCCTTTCGAATTGTTTTTGTTACCATTGTGATAAAGACAAAATCCTACATTAAAGGTAAACATAAAGAATGTACAATTTTCATGCTGATGTTACTTCCGTCGCTGGAAAGGCAAGAGCTGCAGATCAGTTCCTGGTTTTGCAGTATTTACCTCTCCTCTCTACTGCAATGTGTATAATTCTATAATCAATACTGTAAACAAAATGTGCACAACTAGGGTAAGTGGAGCAGAGCATATTTCCAAAAAAGATAACCTTAAAGTTATTTTGCACAGTTTTAGCCATCCAGGCCATTTACCACTCAAAACAAGCTGAGTGGTTGGCTTCTTCCCAATTGGCAGACTGTCCTTTCCACTCCAGTTGTTTTTATAAAGAGAGTGTGACATGTACAAAATTTGCTCTTACGTAATTATGCAAAATTTGGGGGAAATTGTGTGAAATTATATGCAAATACACTACATGAAAATCCATTTAGTGCTACATTTTAAAGCAAAATGAGCACTTATGTCAAATTTTGATGAGATGACACATGTTGCGCTAACCAAATTATTGCACAAAAAACACAATTGCTGCAAATAAAATCTGCTGGTATCTCAGTTATTTTTGTTAAACTCACGCAATAAGTTTGCCAGGAAGAATAACATAATGTTCTGACATTGAATAGGAAATGTAGCGTAGCAAGCATAACAGAAAATGACTGAAATTACAGTAGCGGCTGGTATCTACAGGGAGAGGGCAAAAATAATGTAAAAAAAATTATAAACGTACCTGGAGAGAACATAACGCCCTCTGCATCCAACATCTTCTTTCTCCGACTGCAGTCAGGCCAACAGGAAACTCCCTTGACCAATCCTGGTGCGGTTCTCATGCAGCATGAAAGCAGCACCCTGATTGGAGGGAGCAGCCTCACTCGGCGCTCCACAGCACTCTGGAGGACTGTACTTGTTCTAACCCCGTTAGAGCTGTAAAAGGTGCGCATGTGTGCCTTGCCGTGGCAAGATGGCAAGCCAAAAAGACATGCGCACTTCAAACAGTACATTCACAGCCCTCCCTGCTGATTTCACTCAGCAGGCCCCGTCCTATCCTGACGCTCTGTTTGTGACAGGGGATGAAAATAAAATGTCATGATTTGCCATTTTATTTTTCATCTCTGGGGGTAATTTAAGTGGGGCGACACTCCTCTGCTCCATCGGCGCAGCCGCCCCAGTGAAATTACATGAATAACACTTGAGTAATTTCAATTACATCAGGGCCTAATTTGTATAGGACAGAGAGGTAATTGAAAGTGTCAGATAGTATACTGTGTACAGGAACTGTAAAGTGTTTTATTAAAGGTACAACTATGAAATTGATTTTGCAGTGTGCTAGATTTGAAGACATTGACTATCTTAAAACTATGAAATTGCACCTAATGTGTCAATCCCTTGTTTCTGAATGTTGCTTGTGAACCTACTGCATACACTAAATTATTTAAGAGTTGTGGAGTTAATATATGATGTTTCAACTTACACTGATACCCCTAATATACATTTGACATGTTTGGGAGAAGGCATAGGTCATTCCTGATTCAGTAAAGATGCCAACTGGAACATTCTAGCCTATTGTCTCCTGGAAACGTTTTTTAATGCGAGATGTGACTAACAAGGAAAGAAAACATTATCAATCAACTTTTATCAATAAGTTAACTGTAGTAAAATGGAAATTTTAGAATCTTTTAAGCAAGATTCTGATAAGAAGTTTAATCAGAGCATGTCAAGATTTTTACATGTAATTGTTTACGCCTGCAAAATGCTAACATTTGATTAAGTTAACAGGCTTCATGATAAACCAAATAAACTAATATTTAAATGCAAAATTAGTAGAGTAAGTATTTATATATCACAAAAGGAGTCTTAGTATTCTTTTGTGATATATTTGTGATGAGGCAGGTAAAGCCAGTCACTACTAGTTGGTGCTGTATATTTGTAAGTTGCACAGCCCTACTAAAGTTTCTAACTGGCCTGACAATAGCTAAGAATGATACTGTTGTTGGTAGTGTTAAATACTTTTCACAGTTCCAGGTGTACCAGGAAACAAAGACTATGGGCCTGATCCACAAACTGCACCTTTCAGTACATTTTGTAGTGCTACAAAGAGTACTACAAAGCGTACGAAAAAAAATTACGTTTTACATGTACTTACATGTGTGTAGTTCTCCGCCTGACTTCAGTACCTTCACATACCTAACTTCAGGTTTCAGTAGTAAATGTTGGAGGGACACAGGGGAGTGTGCTGGAAAAGGGGCATACTTACTCCTGAGGGAGATGGGATTAGGAAGGAGTAAGAGGGGTTTATCAGAGAGGATTTAAGGAGGAACGCCACCCACCTACACAAGAGGAAGTCAGTTACTTAAATCTGGGGATGGAGGCATGTAAATTAGACTTTTGTACTGAGTTTCCATTCGGAGTCTGTAAATAACAAAAGTAGTACATTTTCTCCAAAGTGTAAACTTACTGAGACGTGCAAGTTACCTTTATGAACTAGGTTCTATATACTTCAATAACTCTACAGACATCAATCACTGTGAAGGTCATCAACAAGCAGATGTTTCTCTGATGAGTGTAATGAAATTGTGGAATCAAAGGGTCTGATTTAGAGTTTTGTGGGCCTGGTACTCTCTCATTTTCACAAACGCGATGGAGCACACTGTTCACAAAACCCCCTCACTTTGCCTGATTTATTTTGAGCTAAGCGGTCCATCAGTTTTTTGTCAGCAGTGCTCTCGCTGGTGGTGGCGTTTTGTTATTAGTGGGTCGTGCCTTTAAACCACTTCTCTACTCATCATTGCATTTGTAATGTGATGGAGAGAGCCAGCAGGAAGCGGTTTAGGGAGACTTGTGCAGAGGGTTCCTTTACTTATGAGAATACATTCTACATTTGGATACCCTTTCCCTGCCTGGGCATCTGTTCATTTGAAAGGACTTTCTACACTACATCATTAGAAAATGTGCAATGACCTGATGGAATAAAGGCATTTGAGTAAGGACATCAGTCTTCCAGGTCTATTTAGAGCAGATGGTCTGATGTCTTTTTTCTGTCCATCACTGCCAGCTTGTAAATAAAAAAAATAAAGGCTCCGACACTCTGGAAGAAAGCTTGTAGGGTTTGGAGGCCATTAGCTTTTTGTATTTTGGAAACAAATTCTCGCTTTGGAAGTTGTTTCCGGAAAACTAAAATGCCCGGTTCTTGGCCGTCATAAGGATGGTGGTTTCAGTGCCTTCACGGGAGCTGCCATTGTGGCAAATCATGTTAACACGCTGAGATCTCCACTGGAGATTTGAACTTACATTTTGGCTGTTGTCTGTTCATCTGTGTGGTGGACTCATGGCTGACCACCAAGGGCTACATCTGCCCCAAAATATTCAGCAGATCCTTTAGGTGGTAAACCTCTCAACATGAAGGGTAGTAATGTATTGCAGTAGAATAAGGATAATATCCTGTGAAGATTACCATGGAATGATGTCTGAAATCTTGTAGCCAGAAATACACATACTGTTCAAATATAGTGGATGCTTTGTAGGGCCATATGTTGTTGGCTTCATTAGGTACTTCCATCACTATGCATTTTGGCACAGAGCATAAAATGTATTCTTATTGCAAGAAGAAGTTGGCTTAGCCTCCAGATGATGGAGGTTGTATGAGGCAGTCATTTGCACTCAGTTATAATGACGCGATCTGGAATTTGCAGATCTCCTTTTTTAGATCTTTTAAACCATTCAGGATTGAGAAATGGTTATATCCATCAGGTGATAAAAATCAACATAACATGATGAGTGCATAATGTTACAAATGAACATTCTCAATCTAAAATAATGAATGATTTAAAGTAAGTAGGAAGTATAACTACAAAGTTAATGGGGTACATTTTGAACCTTGGTAGAACAGTCCAGTACAGATACTAAATAAGTGGGAACTGATTTGTTGACGAAATGCTTCTGACAGGCCAACAAACGTGCTTTTTAGATGTAGATACATTTCTTTTTGAAATTACGTAACAAAAAATCACCACTACAAAATTATAAATTTAGTAAAGGCTTTATGGGGTGGATTAATTATAGCTGCCTAGAGCAGTATGTAACAGGACAGATCTTTTGTTTATAATGCGAGATAGCTAGTACTGTAAATACTACATATTATAGATTGACCCATTCCGAATGGAACATGGTAAAGTGCATTTTTGAAGAACTGAATTTTGTTAAAAGGGCTGGTGAACACCGCAGTAAGCCGTATATAAATGGATAAGATACATCCTTCATCAATTTCTCTTTCTATATCTCCTGTTTTCACACCTAGCCTGTCATCAGTAACAAATCTTGCCACACTTGATTACAATTGAGGCATTTCAGATTGTCGATTTGCTTCCACATGTTCCCTTCACCAGAATTGCTCGTCAAAATTCATGCTGCTTATTTCTGTTTTAACAAATCAAGTTTATTGATCTGTTGACATAGGCAAACCTGACAATCAGCTTTTTTTATACCCTGAAGTTGAAGCCTTATGAAAGGAATCAACGCCTGCCAGCATCAATTGCTTTTCACGTTGGAGACGAGAGAGCCCATGCGGAAAGTGTGTGAGTAGAGAAGCAACATTTTTACCAAAAGGATTAAGTGAGAATCCTCATTGCTGGTTAAAGGCATGGAAATCACCAATTGCCGACAATTGAACTGTGCATGGTGCATTGAAACTCTGGAAAAAAGTACAACATTTTGAAGTCAGAAATAGTTTACAGTTTTATTTATACAGCTCCTTTTTTCCTCAGCTATTAATCAAAATTAGATTTGGATTTTGATTCTAAGCCATCATTGAACAAACACTATACAATTAATTACCATGTCCATTGAAAGAGAGTTCTGCAAATGTGATAGAGAGAAAGGTAAGAAGAAATTATCTTAAATAGACACATTTTATATTACAAAATCATAATTCTTAAATAGGAGACCCAGGAAATTAAAAAATGTGTTCTGCCATACGAGGTATAGCACATGTTCTCATCTTTTAAATGAATGTGTTTTGGCATCAGTTAGCACAATTTTATAATGACTGCTAAGTCATGCCAGAAAGAGCCCCAAATTCTTTATCAGAAGTGTTTGAAAGAAGGATGATGACACACATGATCAATATAAACTTTTTTTCAATAAAAGCTATGTTCAAATCCAACACAATTCGTACCACTTCCTTGTTGTGAGGGGTACGTACATCACATTTTAATAATAGTAGGAGTCTTTTAAAATTGTACAGTTAGTACTCTTAATTAAATGGCTACATGCATTGGCCATATCTCTCTCTCTCTCTCTATATATATATATGTATATATATATATATATATATATATATATGTATATATATATTTATATATACAGACATACATTACATACATCTTTAGGTATACACGTATTCAATGAAAAAAACTAAAGTTGAGGTTACATTATAATTAGGAAATTGTAACTACATATTTGTATAAAAAAACAACTTAAAGTAGACAAACATAGGAAATACTAAACTTATAGTTATAATTTACAGTTGTAATTTGCACAACATCCATAACGTAATATAACTTCCATGCACAGTGTTGTGAACTTGTTAGGCAGACTAAATTAACTATAACTCGCCCCTCTGCCATGTACAGTGTTCTCATAAATGATGTCATTTGAGATGTCTTGTTATGAATGCTATAATTCAACATGCTATAAGTACTGTATTATGAAAGGGTTTAAGCAGTTCATGGGGAAGGAGCGAGTTAGAACTCATTTAGTCTTTCTAGGGAGTTTACAACACTGTGTACTGAGGTGAGTTATATTATTTTTTGGGTGTTGCACACATTATAACTGTAAGTTATAACTATACATTTTGAATTTTCAATGTCTGTGAAGTTGAAGTTGGTTTTGTAAACAAATAATTAAGGTTTTCCAACTATAACTTATCCCCAACCTATGTTTTTATACTGAATTTCAATGTTCTTTTAAAAAGGTGCTTCTCATCATATACTGTAGGTTACTTTGGTATTGATTCCTTATACATTTTTTGTACATTTCAATAGTATTGCAGTGCTTTCTCAATTATTTTTTGTGGTGTGGTGTGGTGTTGAGTGGAGTGGTATGGTATGGTGTATAGTGGCTGTAGACTGGACTAAAGTGGAACACAGTGCAGTGGAGTACAGAGATGTATAGTTGATTAGAGTGGCATAGAATACAGTGGCATAGAGTAGAGTGGTGTACAGTGCAGAGGCGTGGAGAAGAGTCAGGTAGTCTAAAGTGGGGTAGAGTACAGAAGCATAGAATTGAGCGAAGTGCAATAAAGTGTTGTAGAGTAGACTGGTGTACAGTAGAGAGGCTTTGTGTGGAGTGGAGAGGGGTAGAGTGACACTCAGTGGAGTTGTGTGGCGTGGAGTAGAGTGGAGAGGCATGGAGTGGCATTGAGTGGTGTGGAGAGGCATACAGTACAGTGGATTCACATACAGTGGAGTAGAGTGGACTGAAGTGCATTGCAGTGGCATAGGATAGAGTGGTGCAGAGTACAGTCCACTGGCATAGAGTGCAGTGGTGTAGAGTGGTGTAGAGTAGAGTGCTGCAGAGTAGAATGCAGTGGTGTACAGTGCATTGGCATAGAGTAGAGAGGTGTAAGATATAGGGGCATGCAGTGCATTGGCATAGATCACAGTGGTTTACAGTATAGAATAGTAGTGTACAGTGCAGTGGTGTAGAGTGCAGTGGCCTAGAGTGCTGCAAACTATAGTAGAGTGGTGTATAGTGCACTGAGGTACAATGCAGTGGAGTAGAGCGCTGCAGAGTAGAGTGGCGTAGAGTGCAGTGGCACAGAGTTAAGCTGTGTACAGTGCAGTGGTCTATATTGCGGTTGCATAGAGTGGTGCAGAGTAGAGTGCAGTGGAGTGAAGTGTCATACAGTAGAATGCAATGGCATAGAGTGCACTGGTTTAGAGTGAAGTGGTTAGAGTGGTTAGAGTGCAGTACCATAGAGCAGAGTGCAGTGGCACAAAGTGCAGTGATGTACAGTACAGTGGTGCAGATTAGAAGGCAGTGGCATAGAGTGGTGCAGGGTACAATGCAATAGCGTATAGTGCATTGACATAGAGTAGAGTGGTGTACAATAGAGTTGCATAGAGTGCAGTGGTATAGAGTAAAGTGGTGCAGAGTTTAGAGTGGCATAGAGTGCAGTGGTGTAGACTGCAGAGTTGCGGAGTAGAGTAGAGTGACGTAGAGTGCAGTGGTGCAGAGTACATTATAGCAGCGTAGATTGCAGTGGTTTACAGTAGAGTGGTGTAGGGTGCAGTGGCATAGAGTGCAGTGCAATACAGCGCAGTGGCATACCATAGAGTTTGCAGAGGGAAGTGACACATAAAGCAGTCTAGTATAGGGAAGTGGTGCAGAGTGCAGTGGCATAGAATGCAATGGTGCAGAGTAGAGTTTCTTGGAGTGCAGTGGTGCACATAACTGCGCAGTGGCATAGAATGCTGTGGAGAGCTGTAGAGCGTTGCAGAGTTGAGTACAGTGGCTTAAAGTACAGTAGTAAGAGCTTAGCGATGAGTATAAAAAGTCCCTGAGTGGGAGGAAAAAAGAGATTAAAGTGGAGAACTGGGGAAGATTGGTTAAGTCCTGAAGGATGAAAGATGTCACAACTTTTTGAAGGGTGGTTAAGGACATTGGCTCCTTGGGTGCAAGTAATGATGCTGTTATTATCACCATTAGCCCAGAGGCTAGGGTTGCCCATTTTGGTGCCCTATATCGCTTTGACTTGCCTCATGTGGTCGCGGTAAAAATGTCAATTAATATTATGCAACTGTTTTAATGCTTTTGCTAGTTTTGGCCTCCCAGACACGTGGCACGCGACCATTATCATGCCTATTTTCAAAAAGGTTGATCTGCGGTATCCTAGTTGTTATCACCCAATCTCTTTGCTAATCTCTGCAGTTAAAATTGCAGGGTGGGTGGAGCTGGAGCGTTTATTGTTCTGGGTCATGGAGAGGAACCTACTGTTGGATGTGCAGTATGGGTTCCAGTAGGGGCTGAGCACTGTGGAGCAATGCCTAAATTTGCACTTGCTTAGCAGCAAATATACTATAGCAAACCTATAGTGGAGTATAGTACTGTGGTGTAGAGTGTAGTGGCATAGAGTAGAGTGCAATATAGTTAAGAATGGTATGGTGAAGTGGGGTAGAGTGAGGTGTGGTGGAGTAGAGTAGTGTAGAGTTTAGTGGCATAGAGTACAGTGGCGTAGAGTACAGTGGTGAATAGTAGAGTGGCATTATGTGCAGTGAAGTGCGATAGAGTAGCACTATGTGAAGTGATGTGTTGTACAAGAGAGTGGCGCAGACTGTGGTTGCACAGAGTAGAGTGGTGCAGAGCAGAGTGGTGTATAGTGCAGTGGCATAGGGGTGAGTGGTACAGAGTAGATTAGAATGGCGTACAGTGCAGTGGTGTAGAGTAGAGTGGCATATAACACAGTGACATACAGTGCAGTGGTGCACAGTAGATTAGAGTGTCTTTCGAGAGAGAAACACAAGGTAACTTTATAGTTAGGTGAGATGTTCAGTAACAACGCAACATTCTACACTCTTAAAACCACTGAAATTCACCATTTACAGTTATAGTTATCTCAAGTAACTATAACTCATGCCTTAGGGCAACTAATTCAAATCCTGTGGCCAACCCCCCCAAAGGAAGCGAACCCCACACTGTATGCTGTCCCCTTCCTGGGACAATTTTGGCACCAGGGATCCCATCTCCTGGGCTACCCAGGGCACCCACCACACTATTGTGATCACGTGGTGAGCCCGATTGCCCTCGCGGCCCCAGCCAGCTCCCCACATCCAGAGAGTAGCTAATAAAGCTGCTCCCTATGGGTGGGAGCAATCTTTTCATCTGTATCCCTGCTGGCTTCAGTGTAGATAGGGAAATAAATGAAAAGTCCAAACTCAGCAGGTATGAGCATTTTTCAAGCACCCGGCCACTGGGAGTGAACTCGGAGTTTGCTCCTGCTTTGCAGGAGATTTGAAATTCCTCCCGCCAAGTGAGAGAAAACACAGGCTTTTTCCGCCCATGCAGTGTGGGCAGTGAAACCGCTGTGTCCAGAGGCACAGCCTTTGAGCCGACCTTGGGTAATGGGGTCTCCCAGGTCCATTAATGCCTCGGGGGGAAACCCCCAACCCATGTGTACATAAGGTCGAGCCCCAGAGAATGGAGTCCCCAGGGCCAAAATTGGTGAGGAGGGGAGCTGCCTGTTCACTACCCCTTTTCAAATATGGCTGGTCCCAGGGATGGAGTCCCCGGGGCCAAAATCAGCCGGGGTGGGGGTACCACTGCCCCTTTCCCTATTAAAAATAGGTTGAGCCCTGGGGATGGAGAGACTGAGGCTGAAATCGGTTCAAGACTGAGTCCCGAGTCCTAACATGGCTTCCACCACTTCCTAGTTGAGGTGGTGGCAGCCAATCAGATTTCAGTTTGAGATCTGTCGGGATTAGTGGAGCCTACGTGTCCCTAGATATGCAAAGATTTGAACATTATTTGCTCAACAACTACTGAACAGATGTACACCAAAACACAAAATGCTGTGTTTAAAGTTCCCATAGAAAAGGCATTCTGGGACTTCTCTTTTTTCTCGGCCCCTGCTTGACGGATCACTCAAAAACTTTCTATGTGCAAACTAGGCAAAAGAAGAGCACTTTTGTGGAAATGTTTGTGGAGATTGGTCAAATGGTGCCAAAGTTATTAGCAACACAAAAAATGCATTTCCTATGGAACCAAGATCCTAACTATAACTACCCAGTAGTGACCGTCAAAGATAGATCGATAGATCGATAGATCGATAGATAGATAGATCGATAGATAGATAGATATTCACTGAAAATGCAAGGGTTAAACACTATATTTAGGTGTTGAAATGAGATAGTAACTAATGTTTAATGACTAAAAAAACTGAAATTCACCAGATATTGTTTAGTAAACTAACCATATCTTGTGCCCATCATGCACTGTTTATGGCCTGCACACATTACATCATTCATGACATGTTAAATTACATCATATGATAACCTTATTGATGACATCTCAAATGACTCAATTAATGATTTTTCAAATGATATCATCCATGATACTACTATCTACATTACTCCATAAACTCTTACATCATTTTAAAAACAGAAAGTGGTTTTTAAAGGGATGATAGTCATATGCAAGACAGAGTTACTCTGTGTACATGTTTTGGTGCATAGAATGGAAATGGCAGCCATAAACTCTTTGTGGATGGTGAAAGCTATATGATGCACCGTCTACAGTTCACTAAAGTTTGTTCCATGTTAAAAAAGGAAGAGACTGAGCGCACCTGATGTGGGTTGCAGGGATATGTTTCAAGGTAGGTAGTGGCTTAAAGAAAAAGCCTGCTCCAAAAATGTGTGAGAAATGCCAACTTTTATTTTGACAATAGATTATCCACCAGTGGATATCTGGGCAGATGCCCATTTTAAATAGTTGTATTTGAGTGCTATGAACAAATTCTATGTAGTGAAGAAACTTATGAGGGCTGAATGTTTATTTCCAGAACTTGAAAATTGCACTCCCCAAGTCCTGGGGTGTGTCCCTCGGGCACAGGTGTGGTCCTCTCAAGGAGGTTTCCAATGTTATTCAAATAATTAGAGTTGAAATTTCATCAATTTGAAAAAACTTTATTCGTCATTTTTGGTGGCGTTCATTTCAAACACGTCACGGTGAACATTGACATAAGTTGCAAGCTCCCAATGCATTTCGGCATGAGCCTTCATCGGGGGAGATCTACAAATGGTAAAGAGGATGAATAAATGTAGGATCCATGGGTGGCGTAGCATTTATTTACACTGAGTGGTGTTAGTTAAATGAACAATGTAAGATGAAAAACGGGTTAATAAAGATGGTGAAAAGATCAAGGGAATGTGAGTAACTCGCTTATTACGAAGGGTGAATCATCGCGTGTATACAGCTCCGTGTCGACGGGATATATAGTGCTGTTCATAAAGAAGGTACCCTAAGGAGTATTACCCAAGGAATAGTTACAGACGGTAGGAAACTACCATGAAACGTACGAGTGAAAACGTGTGAGGTGCTCTTACCGGGTGCTTAACGCCTCATCGTGTCGTCCGTGTGGTCCGTGTGTGGCTGTTCGCATCTACGATCGTATTGGGACGAGTTTAAATGTTAGGAGAGAGACGTTGAAAGTGTATCACGTGTCGAATAACAGTGTGTATGGACATAGGACTGAAGAGTTGTGAACGTAAAAATGGTGAAAGGACTAATGGTGTTATCTAGTTTAGGAGAAAACGGCCGGGAATACCCAATCCGTCATCGTTAACGAGTAAAGTGTTAGAAGGAGTGTGTACAGAAAACCGTAAAGTGATCATGAAAGATGTCAAAGGTACACTGGTAGTGGAACACTTGTGAGCAGAAATGTCATTAATAAGGGATGTTTGTAAATCGATCTAGGTCGAGGATAAAATATACGATAACTGGCAAGTGGCATGCATTGGAGGGTTGGTAATTATTAGTGAATCAGTGGTTGATCATATGGGTTATAATATTCAAAGTTCATATAGCAATACAGACATGAGGAATAAGTACTTATGTAAAAAATTATAGATAACATGAAAATTCAGTGCGATCATTTAAACCATCCGGTTTCATCGAGTTTAAGAAATAAATCCAATGGTTTTCTCTTTGCAACATAAAGTTGCGATTGTCTCTCCCTTCTTTCTTTGTTACGGTTTCCAAAACACAAAATTTTAGTTGACTGACGTTATGTCCAACTTCCAAAAAGTGTTGGGCGACTGATGATTTTTGTTGTTTGGTCCTAATGTTGGATTTATGCTCATTGAGTCTTATTTTCATTTTTCTTTCGGTTTGTCCAACGTAAATTTTGCCACAGGGGCATTTGAGCATGTAGATGACATTAGATGTGTCACAGGTTGCCGTTGTTCTCAATTTGATTTTATGCCCTTTCATAGGGTGTGTAATATAATCGCCTTTTATGATGTTATTACAGCTGTTACAATTCAAGCAAGGGATGGTTCCTTTGAATGGAGGTTGTGTAAGAGGTTGGTTTTGTTGTTTCAGAATTTCACCAATGTTCTTGTTGCGTGTGTAGGCGAAAATTGGTTCCTCATCGAAAATATGGTTGAAGTCCTGCTCTAATTTAAGCAATTGTCAATGCTTTTTGATTATTCGTCTGTAGCTTGTACTCACAAAGATTTAAATCTCGTGGTTACCCTGATCAGGTACTACTAAAAGCGAAAGAAAGATCTGACTCCAAAAACCGGGATCAACTTCTTATCACACAACCTAAATCAACCAGCAATCAAATTACGGTAGTTTCTAAATATTCCACCATGAGTACAAGCTACAGACGAATAATCAAAAAGCATTGGCAATTGCTTAAATTAGAGCAGGACTTCAACCATATTTTCGATGAGGAACCAATTTTCGCCTACACACGCAACAAGAACATTGGTGAAATTCTGAAACAACAAAACCAACCTCTTACACAACCTCCATTCAAAGGAACCATCCCTTGCTTGAATTGTAACAGCTGTAATAACATCATAAAAGGCGATTATATTACACACCCTATGAAAGGGCATAAAATCAAATTGAGAACAACGGCAACCTGTGACACATCTAATGTCATCTACATGCTCAAATGCCCCTGTGGCAAAATTTACGTTGGACAAACCGAAAGAAAAATGAAAATAAGACTCAATGAGCATAAATCCAACATTAGGACCAAACAACAAAAATCATCAGTCGCCCAACACTTTTTGGAAGTTGGACATAACGTCAGTCAACTAAAATTTTGTGTTTTGGAAACCGTAACAAAGAAAGAAGGGAGAGACAATCGCAACTTTATGTTGCAAAGAGAAAACCATTGGATTTATTTCTTAAACTCGATGAAACCGGATGGTTTAAATGATCGCACTGAATTTTCATGTTATCTATAATTGTTTACATAAGTACTTATTCCTCATGTCTGTATTGCTATATGAACTTTGAATATTATAACCCATATGATCAACCACTGATTCACTAATAATTACCAACCCTCCAATGCATGCCACTTGCCAGTTATCGTATATTTTATCCTCGACCTAGATCGATTTACAAACATCCCTTATTAATGACATTTCTGCTCACAAGTGTTCCACTACCAGTGTACCTTTGACATCTTTCATGATCACTTTACGGTTTTCTGTTCACACTCCTTCTAACACTTTACTCGTTAGCGATGACGGATTGGGTATTCCCGGCCGTTTTCTCCTAAACTAGATAACACCATTAGTCATTTCACCATTTTTACGTTCACAACTCTTCAGTCCTATGTCCATACACACTGTTATTCGACACGTGATACACTTTCAACATCTCTCTCCTAACATTTAAACTCGTCCCAATACGATCGTAGATGCGAACAGCCACACACGGACCACACGGACGACACGATGAGGCGTTAAGCACCCGGTAAGAGCACTTCACACGTTTTCACTCGTACGTTTCATGGTAGTTTCCTACCGTCTGTAACTATTCCTTGGGTAATACTCCTTAGGGTACCTTCTTTATGAACAGCACTATATATCCCGTCGACACGGAGCTGTATACACGCGATGATTCACCCTTCGTAATAAGCGAGTTACTCACATTCCCTTGATCTTTTCACCATCTTTATTAACCCGTTTTTCATCTTACATTGTTCATTTAACTAACACCACTCAGTGTAAATAAATGCTACGCCACCCATGGATCCTACATTTATTCATCCTCTTTACCATTTGTAGATCTCCCCCGATGAAGGCTCATGCCGAAATGCATTGGGAGCTTGCAACTTATGTCAATGTTCACCGTGACGTGTTTGAAATGAACGCCACCAAAAATGACGAATAAAGTTTTTTCAAATTGATGAAATTTCAACTCTAATTATTTGAATAACATTGGAAACCTCCTTGAGAGGACCACACCTGTGCCCGAGGGACACACCCCAGGACTTGGGGAGTGCAATTTTCACGTTTCTACTCACTTACTTTCGGAAAGCGAGACCTTGGAGCACAAAACAACCGATTAACAACCAAACGACTACCACGCAGTGCGTGTACTATATACCTTGTTCTATTTCCAGAACTTCTCTGAAGATTTTGTGGCATTGAAGATTGTTGAATAATTTAAAATGTAGCGGTGTGCCACTTAGAGGTAGTTTATCTCACACTGGTGTTGCAAGAATGGCTGAAAGTTGTATGCCATTGTGCCCATCTCAGAAATGTGTGCAGAGTATTTTATTAAACTATGGAGAAGAGTCCATGAGGCCTTGCAAATGGGACTTTTCAGTGGCAAATCCGTACCTGTCACGCTCTTGATTTAGAATTGCAGGTTATGTGAAGTCTTTAAGACGATAATCCCTTTAAGATGCATTGAAAATTGGCCACAGGTGTAACATGTTGAATTACTTCAAGCCCACAAACCATATAGGACACTGTAACAATGACTGACTGAGGTCATCTATGATGTAATCAGTGATGTTATCAAAGATGTGATTCAACATATTATCAGTGCTATAATATATGAGGTGATAAGTAGAGCTATAAGGGGCTGCAATATATAGCTAGCATGGCAAACTTTCATTTTTGTGTCTTTTCAACAGCTAACTATAATGTTAATTTAACATTATTTTTCAAGGAATTTCTATGTTCTTTTTAATAATCTAACAGCTTAAAATAATGTAAGATGGTAATACAATACCTAATCATAATATAACTTTTACCTTTGTTTTTTCCCCAGTGCATTTCTGCTTCTTTTTAATTGTATTCAATCAACTCCCCCCACTGAGCTGCGGTACTGTGCAAGCTTACTCTGGAGAAGCTTGCATGGTACAGTAGTAAATCGTGAGTGACAGCTCCTGTGGCACTATGCCAAACCTCATGGGCTGGCCACCTTCAGTCCTATGGGAGTAGTGCAGTACCTGTAGCAATTTTTTTTTTTCGTTTTTGGCCACAAGGGCGGGGGTCTTCTGTGTCCCCCCCATAAGTGGCAGGTAATCAGTGGATCTGGATGTCCCTACCCTGCATGCCTATATAAATAAAAACATTTTCGGGACACATGGACCGAGTCCCAGAGTACTGTAGTAGTTCTACCACACTCTTCTCTGGTTTGCTGCCAATCAGACTGCTTTGTACTGCAGGTTTGGTACTGGTCCTACGGTACTGAAATGGCCGACTGAAGAAAACGCTTTCACTGCCACTCAGAGGGCCCTATTTTTTTTTTAATTTACAGTGTCGCAGGACTCTCTCAGGACCATTCGTCTAAATATACCTAACTTTTTAACTCCTCCATGACCACCCAAAGTACCTCTTTAAATGCAAAATCTGAATAATGTTAAGGAGACTCTTGACATAAAGTTACAACTTTCAGCCACATGTTGTAACATTTCTCTATGGACAGCAAAAGTTCCTGTGGGAGTTAGCCTGAGGCATCCCCCTTTTTAGGTCTCGGTTAGCGAAGGCTGCGCTTGCGCAGTCTCGCTTGCGAGATTTAACGTTTTCTAGTAGTGGGGCTTGAACCCGCCCCTCTTCTCCATTGGATGGCTTCCAAAACGGAGGCCAGCCATTGGAGGAGAGGGGCGTCTGTCCATTTAAGCCCCGTCTTTTTCGGATTCGGGGGCGTATATTTTTGTTTCTTTCTCTCCTCTGGAATGTAAACCTTCCAGCCAATGGGAAGAGGAGAGAAAGAAAAACATGCCCCTGAATCCGAAAATGACGCTGCGTTTCTCCGAGGCATTTCTGCTTGACCTCGGAGAAAGATGGTGGTGTTCATGGCGTCATCCCCGTCCACCATGCGCGCTGTGCTGAGTGCAGCAGAGATGGCGGCCTCCATGCTATGCTGCCGGGTCTCGGCGGGGCTCAGGAGGCACAGCGCCCGTACCACTCTGAGTGTGGCAGCCGCTAAGGTAACTCGGGGAGAAGGTAGAGAGCGCCATCCCTTTAGTGGGGAAGCAAAGGATGTTCACCAGGTCCGAACTCCCGTACTTCCAGGTGACCCTCTGTACAAGGTGGAGCCGGGCGCCCTTCAGGTTTGAGGGTTACATGCATGACGTGATTTCACAGGCATACTAAAGATACCTCTTTTCGTTAGTTATAAAGCGTGGAAAGTTTGTGCAAAAATGGAAGGCGTCCAGAATGTCTGAAGAATAATTACTGGTGGGAGAATCAGTATTGGAGCGGGGGCTGCGGGGGAGGGGCACCATCTACGCGCCCAGGGAACGTGAGGTTTCTGTCCAGATAATGGCTGGGCGTGGTTTATTGTTTTTACAGGGACGTTCTCGTGTTCATTAGGTCTTGGCTACCGAAGGCTGTGCTTGTTGATCCTTCGGGTCGAGTTCGCGCTATATAAATATGCACGAAAGAGTGAGACTTGTGCCCTTTGAGTGGCCCCGTGCTCCAGTATGTGAGGCATACGCATAATGGCAACTGTGTCCCATAACATGAGACTTACACCAAGCAAGTGATACTGTGCTCCAGGCTCTAAAATTTCCATTGAATGAGTAACTGTTCGGGCTGTCTGGCATGCCTGGAGACCATCTCCCCTCCTCTAAACCTCTGTTATTGAAACTAGTCGTGTATAAAGCGCTCTGCGCCATCTGAACAGCGTATTGGCACTTCAATAATATGTTTTAATAATACCTCGACTCAACTGTACTCAAGTAATCAAACTTGGAGAAGTGAATGGCTGAGTAAACCCCCTCGCTTTCCCAAAGTGTCTGTGTTTCACTCGCTCCTTCCATCGCTTTTTTTGAGGGGAGGGCGGGCTTGCAACCCATGTCACACATCTCCCCCAGAATGTTTAGGTCTTTGTTAGTTTTAAAGGAAAATATTTCCTGTAATCCCGATTTCTGGAAAATAACAACAGGGCAGACAGAGACACAAACTTTTTTTCTGAAGTTTATCCAGAGTTTAGCTGCTTTATAAACACATTTTGCAGTCTGTCAGAGTACGCGGCCCCTCAGTTGCAGCCACCATGAAGAAGGGCAGACACAGGCTTGCATGTTACATGCATGACGTGATTTCACAGGCGTACGTATGTTAACAATACCTCTTTTCGTTAGTTATAAAGCGTGGGAAGTTTGTGCAAAAAAGAAGGCGTCCAGAATGTCTTAAGAATAATTACTGGTGGGAGAATCGGTAATGGAGCGGGGGCTGCGGTGGAGGGGGAGGGGCACCATCTACGCACCCAGGGAACGTGAGGTTTCTGTCCAGATAATGGCTACTCACAATAAGTTGTCTGTTCAAGAAAAACAAAAACAGTTTTAAAAACGGAGGGAAGTTTCCGGACGAGACCATAGAGCGTGCGCTCCGGGCTGCAAACAGCCAGGGTTGCGCCGCTGGCGTTATTTCTGGCGCAAACCAGAGTGCAAAATATTGGTTTTCCGGTTCTATTGCACCCCTCCACGCCCTCTCCTCACCAGCCTTCCTACCTTTGATCGCTGAGCTGTGGGTTTTTCTCTCTAACTGCCCAGCAGCGTGATTGATTATCAATTACAGACTCTTGGCGGGTTGGGGCCAATTTAACCCTGTGTGCGTTTGATCGTTCTATCTTCCGAGTCTTAACACTCTCTCCCTCACCTCTCTCCCACTTTTTTTGTAGGTGGCTCTATGCGTGGGTGGCTCTGTCTGTGTGTGGGTAACTGTGTGTGTGTAGGTGGCTCTGTGTGGGTGGCTCTATTTGTGTGGGGGTTGCTCTATGTGAATAGCTCTGTGTAGGTGGCTCTGTGTGGGTGGCTCTGTGTGTGTGGGTGGCTTTGTGTGTGTGGCTCTGTGTGTGGGTGCAAATGCAATAGGTCTCGCATTTGAGAGTGATTAAGCTATTGACATTGTAAATAACAATGCCGTTTCTTTAAATGTTTTAAAAATAAAAACATAAACAAAAATAATGTCATGAGCAATGCCAATAGCTCCAACTTTAACAATGCCGAGACCATTGCATTGTAAATGCTTGTTTTCTTGACCCCCATTTGACGGATCACCCAAAATCTTCCCAGAAGGGAGCGGAGGAAGCCAAACTTTCCTTTTTGTGTGTGTATATGTGTGTGTGCACACACATAAATAAATCGATATGCATGTATATATTCACAAAAACAAAGTTAAAAATGGAGCATCAAAATTCGCCAGTTATGGTTACCAGTGCCTACCAAAATTTGTGTTATGTGCTGTGTTTGCTCCTGGTAGTATTTTTTTTCACTGTCATTTTAAAATTGGTGTTTCATTTTCTGTTTTTTGAATGGCGGGTGGCATAAGTTATGTTGTGGATTTCATGCTTGGCTAAATATATCTGTGACATTTCAGTGATTTTGTGTGTTTGAGCAAGAGCCATAACCCAGTTTTTGACTTTGTCTATTATGTCAATTTCATGGCTTTTTTATTAACTTTATGTCTAACCCCCGCTGCACATGGTCTTCAGCTGTGCTCTAGGGGGTTTGGAACTTAATGTCATTTATTTTCGCAGATATGTATGCAATTTCAGACGAATGACTGGAAATTATGCAAAACTCATATCTGGCATTATGTGCTTTTTATTATTGCAAAATTCTAGAGGGCAAAAGACACAAGTTCTGGAATAAGAGCCGCTTGCATTCTCTCTGCTCATTCTGTACCAGTCCTCTCGTTATAGGATGTTTACACAAGTGCCCCCCATTAATCCATGTGTCATAATGGCACAATTTTGGTTAAAACTGTAACACGAAATGCTGTTATTTTCACAAAGTGTACCAGTATAATTTACATTTCGACAGGGCTTACTATGCACATTGAGGTTTGCCTCCAAGCTTGGCCTGTGCCCAGGCTCGGTGCACAACCCACAGCGAGTGGTCAACCCCAGCTGCCCACTTCCTTACAATTGTTTGCCACATTCATCAGACTTTGCACCTAAACCACCGTGGGTGGCCAACTCCACTGACTGCGCATGGTCTTCGGCTAAATCCTGCACCCGGCATATTTCTGGGTGGTTGCTGTGATCCACATAGGGTCACAGAGCTTGACCTCTTGCCAGGCCCTGTTTTGCTTTTTACTTTATTTTGGGTCATCAAAACCTGGTTTGATGCTGCTAACTAAGGGCAATCTTGGTGTCTGGATACCACGAGCCAGAGCATGCTTTTCAGACCCATGTAGCTCCTTCTGTGGATTTGTAGTTCGGAATTCATGACTGCGAACCAGTGAATGGTGATGCATGGCTTGGGGAAGCTTCCCTGGATTTGCGCTGCTTGGGTGTGACGATTGCTCTGTCTGTGGATCTGTTTCACAACTTAGGGTCCCCATGACACTCCCCGCATCCTGGAGAACACGTAGATCCCGCACCCGAGATCTTTCTTCCACCAACCCGTCAAGCCATTCATACCCGTTTGGCTGGGGCTTATCGCCCTCTTCTTTTCGTTGGGAGGTCCCCGTCCCTCCCTTATTTCATTGGCCTCTCATTGCCACGACCGGACTCCGTTTACATACTTTCTCTGTTTTACCAGCCCTGAAGAGTCATATCTTTACACGGTGTGACGAAACACGTGTCGGCTGTCTTGCTCACTATTTGAATTGGTCGGTAATTACATACATAAAGAAAGCTTGCTCTTGACACCACTGATGTTGACCCTCATTATTTGAGAAACTTTTAACATTTGATCGCGATTCAACAGACATACCAAGAACTTCATCCTTTACGTGTGCACAGGACCTCAGTTACTACTCACAATAGTGTCTCGGGTGAGGAACCTATCTTCATACTGTGTATCCAAGCCTCTGAAGTTGGGGAACCATGAATCGGAAATGGATCCATGGTCCAAGTGACACATTTTATTTATTTTTATTTAAACAATTGGGGGCTCCTTTGAGGGACTCCCCTCTCTGGCTCGTGGGTCAAGTTGTGCTAGCCCTGCCACCTTATATGGCCGTTGAATGTTTTAGAATGTCCGTCCTGTGCCAAACAGATTATTTGAATCTCTGTTTTAAACTTTGGAAATGTAGAAAAAGGGTCAAAGGGGAAAAAATTCTGGTCCAATGAGAGGCCTTTATTTTTTTTTAAAGAATTTGTGTATTCACTGATATCCATCAAGACATCAAAAAGTGTTAAACCTTCAAAGCCCAGTCTGCAACTTTTTGAAACCCTTATATTTCAAAAGTCTGAGAACAGGTTTACCATAAACCAACAAACATATGCCAAACTGGTGGAAGAAAAACAGGTCAAGAGGCACAACAGATATAATAAGGCAGGATACCAAGAAGCTGAGGGGATACATCGGGATTGAACTAGGGACTAAGAATGTGAAGTATAGATTAGGAGGACAGTAGAAGGTGTAAGGTTTAATTAAAGAAGTATGCAAATGAATGTTATTGGATGTAAAAGGCAAAGGCAAAGACGGGAATAAACATCAAAGAGAAGGCGGCTCAGATGGAACAATTTCAGTTGAGATTCTGTTATATTTAGTGAGTGAAGATTATTGGTTCTGGTGATTTTCAAAGAGTAAACGTAGTTGGGACAGAATGGTCCTTAGCATGGTTAAAGAAATGCATCCCTTCTCGGAGTGCCTGACTGTACTGCTGTCTGGAATCCTAACGTTGAGTTTGTTCTCATGGGTAAACACGGATCGTGCATGTGCACTATGGCTTAGGCCTGTCTCATTGATTGCGATCTTGTTGGCCTGGGATTGGCTCAAAGAGATACCCTCTTAGTAGTGGAATGCTATCACCTTCACTACAGTTGTGCCTCATAAACACGGTGGTGGCAGCATACCCTGTAATGATCATTAGCGTGACCAGGTTCTTTTTACTGTCACTGGAGTGAGGCCTGCAGGCAACTCACCCTTTTAAAAGTTCTGCTGCTGTGTGCTTAACTCACCTTTGGCCTACATCAGGTAGGTGGGAGTGTGTGCAGTGCAGGAATAGTGGCTCCGTGCTGCATGCGTGTGTGCATGGGAAGGGTACAGTACAGGGATAGTGCTCTGCACTATATGTGTTATTAGTGCAACTGGGTGTATGTATGTATGCCTGTTAGGAATACATTGCATGAGAGATGCAGTGCTGTGTGCGCACATTGAAAGCATGTGCTGGGTGTATGTGTGCTTGCATGAAGTACAATACATGAAGGGAGACGTGTTGTGCAGTGCACACATGGTGAGTGTGTGTGCTTGCAAATGGCACTCACTGATACAGTATAAAAAAGATTCAGTGCTGAATAGTGCGCACAGACTGAAGGTGTGCACTGAATGGATGTGCACTTGAGTACTTGGCATGGGAGCCTGGAAATAATCTTTTTTGATGCACATATCATTATGGCTGTCATCCAGGCCTGTACTCTGGTTACTCCCTTGAATTGTGTTGAGGGTCAATCAACTTTGGAGTCATGCCTACTGTGATAGATATCCTTTCAAGGGTAAAGAAGAAAAAGAGAACTGGACACTTCGAAATAAGCAGAACCCCAAAATAAAACTTCAAACACTCGGACCCTAAATCACATTTTGGTGTCTGAAAATGGACTGTAAGAAGGGGAAGTTGAAACCCCAAGCTTTGTCATCTGCCAAGCACACAGAACGGCTGTGTGAGAAGAGGAATCTCAGCAAGACGTCTGTATGTTACCAGAACTGTGGGCAAAGGCCTGGTAGTCTCCCTGCTGGGATAGGGGACATTAGCTCTAAAACCAAAATCACTTGCCCTGGAGCACTAGCACCTGCCTATTTACCAAGCCCAGTGTGCCCTGTGAATAAGAGGAGAGCGTTGAAGGGTAAGAGGTCCATTGGCAGCCCTACTATGAGGACCACAGTGTGAGGAGTGAGGATTTGACTTTGCACCGATCGGTTTGTAACCTGTGTGCAGCAGTGTCAGCTCGGCAACCCCCATAGGACAGGATAGGGCCACCAGAAACTGAGACTTGAATTAAGAGTTGTGGATGACAGGCCGAGCTTGTACCGGTGCACTGTGGTGACCCCATATGCCAGAGGGGGCCACTGGTAAAATTGCTACTGTGAGAAGCACTGAGTCTCATAACCATCTTGGTGGGGGTGCTTGTATTAGAGGAGGAGTCGGTGCCCATACTATTCAATTCTCTGGCAACCCTGTGTGTCAGGAGGAGCGGCTGGAACTAACATTGCCAAAGGCTTAGGCTACCACCTGAAGGAGAGACTGAGGCTAAGTTCAGCGGGCTGGACTCGCATTGCAAGGCAACTACTCCTGAATGACGACTGAGGACTGCCGAGGATGCCGTGGATGACGTCGCACTCTTGATGATATCCAGTAGAGAGGTGAAGAAAAGATTTCCTCCCATTGGGTAAAATTACCACATCTTTGCAGCTGGGAGCTGCTCCTACAGCTGAGAGAACTCCTAGAGTACCACTTGTGAGATAGAGCCTGCGTCACATGGAGCTGCCAGTGGGCTGTGGTTATCTCATCTTCTCCAAGTAGAGCAGGACTAGCTGGTGCTTGCACAGAGGGCACCAACTGCATCACTGAATTTTTTCTTGCTGAGAGAATGGGTAAGACGTGAACTGGATGAGAAGTGACCCTGATATGTTCCACAAAGGAGAGATAGGACAGGGATTTGTCTGACAAGTAGTAGAGCCCTGTTCTCAAGAGGATTGTGTTGTGGCTTCTGAAAATCATATTCCTTTGCATTTGTGCAGATAGAAAAAAAAAAATTTTTTCTTATAAAAGCAAGTATTTGACTAGACATTGATTGATCGTTTGTATTTTGATTCATTAGTTGTGTTCACTTAACGTGTATCAACACTTCGCTCCCCCCACCACCCACTGAGGGAGCCTTGACTACTCGACCACAGTTACCACTGAGGGTCAAGTGCAGAAGGGGTACTTGGCCCAGTTGTGCAGAATTCATGCCCGGGACATCAGGAGTAAAAGGCATCAACCACCACATTTGGCCCAGTAGCCCCTGAGTGCTCATCTGAAAGAATTTCTGAAAGAAGTATTTAGGCTTTTTATAAAAAATAATGCAGTATAAATTCACACTGCCAATGTTTCACTGTGAGCACGTTTCAAATAGACAAGCCAGCTTCATAACAGGGTTCTGTGGCTAATTTCCTGGTTTCAAGTGAAAGACTCTGCATGCTTCTTAAATTGAGTTTGGTACCAGATCATGCGTGTGGCTCTGAAATAACCTCATTTGTTGAGATATAGTGCTTTATATGTGACACAAACTACTTTAAATCTGTTTTTGGCATCATAGGGAATCCAGTGCAGGATAAACATATATGGGTTAAAGCTCGTACTTTGTGAAGGCCGATATGAGTCTGGTAGCTGAGTGTAGGAATGCTTTGATTGGAGCCAATGGGTGTTGGTAAGACATCTAACCCCAAGTTGCCATGTTGGATCAGATCACTGACTGTCCAACCTGTTGTGGATAACCTTTTACTAGCACAGACTTCAGAAACTACATGTTCCCTGTGCAAGGACAAAACAGGTTATGAATCAATTGATATATGCAAAGATTTCACCTCTTTAGTTGGCAGAGGACAAATCTCATAATTGCTCCGTACCAAAGCCAATCATCATTTGATTAAGAAGTATTCTGCTTTGTAAAGGTTAAGTTTCAGTGGATTTTCAATCTTCGGCAGGCATGACTTCAGCATGGTAAGGTCTTGATAATTCTTTCAAGAAAACCATCTGCATATTGATTTGTGGCCATACCTGATCTCTCCATTAGTAGTCTCACTAGATCCTTGAAAAGAATGAACAACACAGGCTCTAGAGTTCAAACTTGATTGTCTCCACATATAACGGGAGTAATCTTGGATGATTAACTTATAATCCTTACTATTTGTTTTTGGTTAGATAGGAAAGAGCCAAACATCTGAGGACCTCACTTCCAATAGTCATGCTGGTCTCCAAAATGTACAAGGGTTGGTGGCAACCATTCATGTTGAAAGCTGCTGATACACCCTAAGGGACAGGAATACATGATAATATGCTCATTCAATTGGATGGTTGCATATTCCTGAATGGCTTTCCCTAAACGGCCCTGTTAATCACAAGTTGATAGTAATTTTGGTATTTAATGGCGGCTATAGGGGTGTGTGAAATTTTTGTAATTTTCTTCTATGAAAACACGCAAAATTTGGAGGAAAGTATGCAAAATGACACACAATTATGCAACATGCTTAGCCGCTTTTTGGCTCTGTGTGTTAGCACAAAATGCATTCTTGCATCAATTTCACTCAAAAATAAATTGATTGAAAAACAAAATTAGATCATGGTAGAAGAAGTGTTAGTAATTGGATAATGAGAGCTACATTCTTTTCAGTAAATGTGTTAACTTTCCTTCCCGACTTGGCATACAGTGACAGTAGTTGAACATTGAAGAGTGAGTGTTCAGCATGTTGCTAAGTTTAACTTTAAATAATCCCTTTGGGAGGTTTAGAAGGATGTCAAGTTTGTTTTAAATGTAATTAGATTTGATGGCGTTTGCATGACAAAACATCGACACCAGAGGAGGAAAAGGGCATAATCTCAGAATTACAGTACGGTTTCCGTCAAGGGAACCTTCAAACTGAGCCTGAATCTGAATTTGCTGTTACGAAAATACCTACAGGCCAAAAGGGGAGTTTATTTTTATGTTTTGTTGACTTGAGTTCAGCTTTTGACTGAGTCAACCACCAGAAGCTATGGAGCATTTTAGAAACCATGGGGGTCGATCCACCTATCCTAAATTTCTTAAAACAGTCCTACCTAGACGCCAGGGCCCGGGTGCGTTATGGAAGAGGTGGTGAGCTCAGCCACAGCTTCCTTGTAAAGAAGGGGATGAGGCAGGGGTGCGTGCTAGCACCCCTCCTGTTCACTCTTTATATTAATAGCCTGGGAGTAAATTTAAGTAGGGACTGTCAGGATTTACCATGCATTAACAGACGACCAATAGGAGCATTGTTATATGCGGACGATGCTGTCCTATTGGCCCGCACACCCCTAGTCCTACAAAATGTGATCTCTAGCTTTTCTGCCTATATGTTAAATCTCGACCTCCGTGTCAATATAAACAAAACATTTACAATGAAATGCTGCAAATCCAGCATTAAGTGCTGAGAATTCTTTATTGATAACAGGAAACTCGAATTTACAGCTCACTTTTCACACCTGGGCATTGTATTCGAAAGAAGGGGTCTATGGGCTAAAGCTGTAGAATCTAGAAAATTACTATTTTGTAAAGCAACTGGTGCATTGATTAACTTTGCCAGGAAGTTAGGTAGGCGCCCAATTGCTGATCTACAATAACAATCTACAAAGCTAAATGTACACCCGTTGCCATGTATGGAGCAGGCATATGGGGTTATGCTAATGTCAAGTGCCTGCAGCTAGCAGAAAATAGGTTTTTAAGATACCTCCTAGCAGTCCCTAACAGTACAGCCGTATCCATATGCCACGTTGAGCTGGGCTTGCCCTATCTCTCGGATTTGATCGAATTGCAGCCTATCCTGTTGTGGCATAAGGCCTGGACCGGTATTTCTACTGGCCTGAACAGGGACTTGATCAACGATTGCCTGTCCCTTGATGCGGCAGACCGCATTCCCTGGTTGACCTACGTTAAAAACTTCTTAGAGGATTTAGGACACCCTGAGTATTTTCCAACCCTGACATCATGAACAATGTCACTAGAAATAATTTAAAATCATTTTGCCTAGATCATCTGGAGTCTTAATTTAGCTATTAATTTGCAAAACCGTCAGTGAGAGCACACCAACTACTTTTGACTCACCCAGGAATACAACCATACCTATTAAATACCATAGGAGCTCATGATAGGTTGTTATTGACCCGCTTACGCCTTGGTATTTTTCACATTAGGGTCACTTTTCCAAAGCTTAACGATTGGTCTCGTTCTTTATGTTCATGTCCGTGTGATAACATCTCTGCACAGTCAACAATTCACGTAATTTTTTTATAAATTTTACACCATGGCCAGGAAAAAATGGATTTGACATATTTTAAAGAGGTATGGCCTGAGGCAATGTCGACCCGCCTTCCTAAAGCTGCAATATTTGAATGATGGACCTGTGTCTGATTATATTGCCAAATATCTGAAAGGGGTGGTTAGACACCGGATGACAATGGATGGTCCCCCTCTTTCTTAAATTGTCTTAGTCCTTTTTTAATTCATTTTATTCAAATTATCTTGATGTAATGTATGTCTTTTTAACATGTACTGTGCTTTTATGGTTTAATATTTTTCTAAATCGAATAAAGCGTATTCTGAACTGATCTGAACATCGACACCAAACTATGGTTGTCAAAATTGCAACAGACAAAATGCCAACTTTGCATATATATGATGTACAATACAAAAATATTGACTACTGAAACATCATGGTCCCAAATATCAACATTAATCTGGTAAGCATATGTATTTTGTTATTAAAGAAATGATGTAGTTTTAAAAATGCATACAACTAATGTCTACACAGTGATTTATTAGCATTACAAATATTTATACTAATACATGTAACTTTAAAAAAAAATTATCAATTAATATTATATTGCAAATTTACTATACATGTATTCTGCTAATAAAATATTTTAATATAAAAAGATATGATGATTAAGCTATATTACATAATACAAACACTATTCCCAGCTCTCGCTGATACTTGGCTCATTCACTGGAATTTAAAGGAAACATGCTGTTAGATAGTATGCCATTTCTGCAGCTGATGTACTGTGTTTTCTGGGACGGATATTATATATGAATGTACTACATGCAAAACTACTATAGCATTAACCAATGATTAGGGGAATAATAATTTTGGCAGATAATATACCACAATTATACCACAATTAAAGCCAGTGTGTGGTATACTATATATGAATGTACTATGGTTAACATCTATAGCATGAAATACAAAAATGTGAGGAAGAACAATGCTGAGTAATATGGTTGGTATGCTATATCATGCATTTCACACCATGAGTGAGTTTTCCTGTGCCCGTGTGTCCCTGAAGTTTTTAATAGGTCGTTTAATGTATTTTAATGTTATGCAGTGCCTTCATGGTTTTGGGTGGCGGATCTCTCCATTCAGGTGTGAGGTAATTTGTGGGGTGTTGTCTGGGTGGAATTCTTTGTTTTATGTATTTATATGTGGGAGCACACAGATATATGTCATATTATGTATCTTTTTACAGCCCTAAGGATGTTCACATGTGGTGAGCGAAACACATTGGCTGTAATGTTTGGAGACTAGTTTTTTATCAGCAAAACAAAAATAAAGAAGATATGGAACACATGCAATATGGAATGGAAACATTTTGAATGGACTATGGGGCCCATTTTGATGGTGGTCGGACCGCTTCCGAAGGCTCATTGGATACGGTCTGACAGTCATCTACTGCTGCGGTCTGACCAACATATTACAATGTGTGCGGTTGGAGGCAGCAGGCGGAGGGACAGTCTGACGCTTTTCAATGGGATCCTTGAGCCCATTGGACTATCGGAGGGTCAGTAATTCCTACTATTGGGGCGGTGCCTTCTCTGGCACCGCCATAGGGATTACAATGTCCCTTTCCCCCTGCCCTTTCATGGCGGTTCGCCCGCCATTAAGAGGCAGGCGGAAAGGGACTTTGGGGGTCCCTAGCATGCCTCTTCTCCTCCGGACCTCTGTTATGTGGCCTAACAAAATCCTCGCACTGTGTGGCAGGCACGGTACGGTGCCTGCCCCACAGTGCAGGAATGTTATCAAAGTGTATATTTTCTACTGCAGCTTGTGCTGCAGCCCACAGCACAAGTCACAATAGAAAATATACACTTTGCGACTGCCATGAAGGCGGTCGCATTGTAAATAGGGCAGGGGGACTGCCACCTCCTTGCCGGGCGGCCCCACTACTGCTATGGTGCCGGTCAGACGAGTGTCCGGCCAGCATCGCACTGATGCCCATATGATTAATCTGTTCACCTCCATTTGTGATTTACAATACAAACAAGGTTAAGTATTAATAAATCTAAAATATGATGTATTCTAAAATTACTAACATATAAGTATTTTTTCAAAATATGCAACAAAGTTTCATATTTTGAAAATACTAAAACACAACAGAAAAGAACACAACAGAGCACTAGAAATATAATTTTAAAAGTACATGCTTTAAAACTAAATATGCCCTAAATAGGTTCGAAAATTTCCAGGGCCGTTCATTAGCATAACTCTAATTAAACACCATTAAAAAACTTATAGAAATCAGTAAACACTAAAGGCAATCCTGCCAACATTAGGAAAAATACATACATTGTTCACGTCCAATCTAACAAACATTGAAGAAAGTATTTACGTTGGTGGGTTTAGGGGCAAATTTACTATTATAATTCCAGTCTAATTAATGCTGAGGACTGTGTTGTATTAGTGGGGTCGGGTTGCTATTCTAAATCCAAGCAACCAAACACAGGAGAAGCTTCAGAAATTGGCGTGGTCATATTTATTATACCAACTCCAGGTTGGTATAATAAATGCTGAACATTGGTGAAAGTGCATACATTGTGGGTGTGGGGGGTCAAAGTTGTTTTAATTCTATTCTAAGAAGCATTGGGAAAAGTGCATACAATGGTGACAGACTCACAGGCATTCGCTATTTCAGACACCGTACCCACCTCTTTCACACCAGTTCACCCTACCAGCCCACGACTGGTGAGCCGGAGGAACACATAGAATGCACTGCTTAACTCATTTCCCCCACTCTCATACATAACATGTTCATACCTGGGGGACTGTGATTATCTCCTAGACCTATCCTGTGCGACATCTTGACTCCTCATCAATTCATAGCCTGCTCCCATATTTGAAACACATGCATGATCGCATATTCTTCCTACCTGCACACAAAACCCTGAATCCAACCACATAGGAAACACAAGAGACTTAAAGGTTTTCAGCCTAAACATCAAGAACATGATGCACTGTATAAAATGTTGGTACATCTTAGCATTCTTAAATAAGAGTCTTCCAGATATAGCTTTGAGTTAAAAATATTCACGTTTTCAGATAGAGAGTGAGAAACTTAAAAGAGAATGTATGGGAAGGGTATACCATACATGCGTAGGCCACCACCTGGGTGATGAATCATCCTCAGCTAGATAGTACTGCAAAGGAACATTAGTGATATTTTTCCAAAAAGGCCTGCCCCTCAGAGGGCTTAAGACATGGATCGCCCGAGAAGGGCACTTCATATTCATTAAGCCTCACATCCAATGGCAAACCCTGGTTCTGAAATAAATCTACTCACCAGCAGGAGCCAAAGATAGATTCCTTAGGACCCTGGACTATATCCTTTTCTCCATTCTCCAAGCCAAACTATTGCTCGGAGAAAACTGGAATGTATTATTAGACTCCCTATTAAACAGGTTTGGTTGACCTACACTGGGAAACACAGGAACAGGCATATATTAGATGACATCCTGAAGGATTACTCTTAAATGTACGACTGGATACTGACACACCCATATGAAAGAGACTACACTTTCACATTGTTTGTTCATGGTACCTGTACCAAGATTGATTTCTACCTCACATCCCACCCCTTCTGCCCCTCATCATGAAGGTGACAGTCATACTGAATACCACCTCAGACCACAATGCAGTGTTACTGCAACTGGCACCAGACATGCTATAAATACCACTTGGGCATTGGTGGTTCTACACCTCCAGATTTAAAGCACCAGAGGCCAAAAGTAAAGTCCAAAATAGTGTCACCGCTTACTTTACATGAAAACTAACACAATATAGCCTCTACTCAGATATTAAGGAAGGTGGGCAAGGCTTACATCCGAGGGGAACTGATGCAAGACTCCAGGATTATGAAACAGTAAGCCAAAGTGACTGAAACAGAGCTAGAACAGCAGATTACACTTTTCAATTCAAGCTACAATACCACACACTACCAAGCCACACTCAAAGACCTCTTACAAACGACATTTACGCTCAATGGAATCTTCACTGGCATAAAAATGTTATTTAATTTTGAGCAAAGACAGTACATGAGAGGAAGAAACGTGGTGAGATTACTGGTCGAACTGATATCACAGCAGGAGGCCGCTTGCACAGCACTAGTTTGTAGGAATGACCTCACACACCACCCAGAAATTTTACATACCTTTTGCTCTTTTTACAAGTAGCTTCAAACACCTGAAAGCTTTGAGTTACCAGACAAAAAAAGAGTCTCCCTCCAAGATCACACCAGAAGCAAAGGCTCCTTATTAGAGGCTATCACACAGGAAGAAATAGGACAGGTAATTGATGCACTTCCCACCAGCAAGGCACCGCTAGTAGACAGTACTACTAGTAGACAGTTACTCAGCTGAATTTTATAAGATTAGCAAAGTGATATACAGGATGGTTCTTCTCCACTACCAAAGGCAAATAAAGCAAGGATCATGGTTATTCTCTAACAAGACCAAGGTCCCCACAGCTGTGCAAGTTACAGACTGATCTCACTGATCAGTGCTGAAATCAAAATTCTGACATAGGTCCTTACCAACAGCTTGATGGAACACCTATACTCTCTAATCCACCCATATTAGGTGGGTTTTGTCCTACAGCAGGCCTCAGCCTCTCCCAAATGCACCCTGGCAGGTTTGAAATGATAATGATGAGAAGTTGGTGGTCTCACTTGATTCAGAGAAGGCTTTTGACCGAGCAAAGTTGGACTATCTGTTTTGACTACTGGAAGGTATGGTATTGCCAAAGACAATGCTCTCCTGTAATAAGCATATATTTAAACCCTTCTAGATTAGTAGAGGCAACATCAGGATGCCCCCTATACCCTTCACTTTTCATTTGCTCCCTCAAACACCTGGCGATAGCCACTAGAATTCACCCTGATATCCATGGTATCTGAACTCAAGCGAGTGAGCTCAAAGCATTATTTTATAGGATGACATTCTGCCAATGCTGACCAACTCTGGAGTATCCTCATGCACCTCGACTTTCTGCTCTTCCACTTTTCCGGGCAGTGTCAACTGTAAAGTCAAGCCTCTAACCAAGTCCACCACAGCAACTACACTTAGGACCCATTTATTTAAATGGAAGGCAAATAGCCTAATAAACTGAGCTATTTAGTGTTTGGAGGGCAGGGTACAATGCCACAAACAGGTAGAGTGACATGTCCGTTTAACAGATAGTCTATCCACTCTATTTACAGGTGGCCGCTTTTATCTCTAGCTGAAACCTTAGACTGACCACTCAATGGATTTTTGGTGGTTGGTCTAAGTACTTCAGACTTTCTGGCAGAATTACTTTTTCTGTCCTTGACCGGAAGGAAAAGTCTGGCGGTCACGGTCAGAAAAAAAGATCCCCACACTCTGGGAGATGACTCTCAGGGTGACCGGGGCCATTAGTTTTTGTTTTTCAAAAACAAATTCCTACTTTGGAAGTTTATTATTGACGGAAGAAAGGGTTGCAGAGTGACCACCTGAAACATAGTGGCTGCTAAGCTCCTAGCAACTTCAGTGGAGATATGGTGATGACAGTTCCTCTGTATCACCAATATCTCTGCAAGACAGGCGAACACATGCTAAATAAGGTGGGCAATAGTGCGCCTGGTTAGCAGAGTATATGTCTCTTGTGTCATGGTGTCCACTGCTGTACAACCATGCCTCATAATGTCCTTCTCAGATGTGAATAGTGTGTTTAGATTGTGAGAGAAATTAAAAGAATGAAGGAAGTTAATAGCAGTTTACACACAGTTCTTTGAAGATCGTTCAGTCACTTTCCTAAATGATCTTGTGTATTGTGGTCCAGTGCAGATGTTGTAAGATTTTTTTTTAAAGTGTGATTAAAATTGGAAGGCAATCATAAAATGATCTGATCAGCACACTTTTAAGGGTGATAAGCTTCGAACTGACATTGCTTTGTGAATGACTAAATCTCGCCTGTGGATTGTGTAGGTTTTCATTTAAGCTTGCTTTAAAGGTAAAGTTACTTAAAACAATCTCTTTAGTTCTCTTACTTGTGTCATTTGGACTATACCAGTACATTTTCAAGACTTCACAGTATAGTTTGCGGGTTGGAAATGTAGTTTTCATTTTCTTAGTGACAGAATTTTCGGTTTAGTCAATGGTGATAAGTAAGTTAATAACAGTTTATGATTTGGATTCTGTACATTTAAGTAGTTGTGGAGTTCAGAAAGTAAATCCACTCTTTTAATCGATATTTAATACACATGACTCACTTTGTATAGGTACCCCATCAATTAATTTGCTACTTTCCATAACATTCAATTCTCTGTACTGAGAGGTAAACATCGAATATCAGGACCGAGAGCATATTCAAATCCTACTCCTACACTATTCCTTCTGCACAAAATAAGTATTTGTAGGACCATGTATCCTACTCATGAGGTCACATGATGTCAGTGCACTAAGCGGGCGCCAGGTGTACGGGGAATACACAAATCTATTCATCTTTCCTGTGCATGCCCTAGCTCCTAGAGTTTGAACACGAGCTTGAGATAGCGAAAACTGCTGTTTACTTCACACTCTGTAATTCAGTGCAAGATGTACTGGCCTGTTATGGGTGGCAAGGCGAGATCTCCCGTGGAGAGGTGCAGTCTGCAACCGCACCATTCTGAGGAGATCCCTGAGGGGTTGCTGGGATTCTCTCCACCCCACATAAATGGACACTGCATATGTAGCTTACAGTGTGCCTCCTAGCAACCTGTTTCCATGTGTTCGTTCCTCTGTTACATGGTGGAGGCACATTGGCAAATACAGACCCCCATTTGTGTGGAACCAATTCCCAATGATCAAAGCAGTTTTTTACATTGTCTTTACTTAAAATGTGCACCACTATGATGGGTATTATGAAAGGTGTTGACACTTGAGAAGAAGACACACAACATGTGTGAACAATTCTTCAATCAAAATTCTCACAAGAGGGCATTATGGTACACTGTTTCTCAGCTGCACTTTTGTAATTCAGGTCAGAAGCTCCCAGAGGGTCATTTTTCTTGCTTTCCTTTTAAAACACAATGTCATTGTGCCATTGCCTTAAATACATGTAATTTGTGGAGAGATCATAATCCTGGCAACTAATACTCGCGACCTTATTGCGGATTGAGATTTTTTATTTGTTTTGCACTTTTGTTGACAGGCTTCAGATTTGCCACATGCTTGAAACAAATCACATAAGATTCCGTTTCTCTTTTCAAACCAGGGCAACTTTGTTCTTCTCATCTTTTTCACTGCCACGATAAAAATACTTGATTCGTGTTCTGAAGTCAGTTATGCTTGGAAAATTGAACACTGTTTATTCAGCGCATGAATGCGTTTTAGTCTAGCGTTTCTCCCATGTAGAGCATTCAATCCTTACCACTCAAAGGTCACGGTCACTTTAGCCTGCTTCTCCCCTCTGGGCTTCTAAACGAAACATGGAGGATAACTAATTAAATAATTGGCTTGGTGACAAGCTTTCCCAGTGCAGAAAAAACCAAGCCATGTAAAGCAAGTGGAAGAATGCCCACAGCATGTTGGACAAAGTCAATGATGTTATCTATGATGGAAATGGATTGTTTGACAATGCTCAGAAAACCTCTTCTATAGCACTGCACAGACAGCGACAAGCCCTGTGACCTAGTTCTTTCAAAGAGCTCATTGAATAACTGCAACTGTACTCTGATTTTGCTGTCATACAAGGTTTTTTAAAAAAAAAAATCGAATGTATTTTGAAGTAATTATTAGCCACTTTCCAACACTTCCAAGTTTTCTATCAAGGTATCCCTGTCTTTTGTGCAAATCTATTAAATGTCTTCTCCACATCCTGAACCACACGTGCCGACTTAGGGTTTTAATGTCATCAGTTTTGCTAGCGCCTCCTTTGCAATGGATTACAGCGCTTAGGGCAAAAACATGTCATTGTCATCAATCCGTTTGTGGACTTCCCAAAAAATTGTGTATGTTGAGGTATTGTCAATATGAAGTCAGGATTATTTCAATCATTTTTGTTTCTTACCAGTTTTCCTTAATTTAGATATATGCTACCAGTTTAGTCATACCCTTTGTAAATTTGAGATTGTATAAACTAGCAGCCAAGATGTTCTTTCTCTTCCTGCACGTAATGCATTAGGGTTTAGAACTTTCGCCATTAAGCCTTCTGTACAAACATTGCAAACCTCCTGCATGATTTGGATGTAACAAATGAATGTTTACCATGTAACTTTGGGGAAAACTCTGCTGAGCATCATAGATCCCATATATTAAAGGAAGGCACACACTTTTTTTCTGTTTGCCAGCATCCTGTAACTGTCACTTCATTTGTCCTGGGTAAACTGCTAATGGCACATTCAGTATGCAAATAGTATATTATACAACTACATAACAAACACAACTTTCAATTGTGGCTTTTAGCATGTAGCATTCAGGGTATCATAACTATATTTTCATACTACAGAGGATTTTTGGCTACACACGTGTCCGTAATAGGAAAAAAGTCACATAACGCTTGTAATAACTTATTACAAGCGAGTTATACAATCACTGTGCTGCATTCAGGTTTGAGGACTCTTCTTCCTTCTGTGGTGCCACAGCCAGAGCAAGGGGGAAGAGTCCTCTTGTATTTGTCGGTGGCAACATAGCTCACAAGCTGCAATGTCAGTGCTGACAAGAACACGGTGACCTGCAGGCGTCTGACAAGAACATGGTGACCTGCAGGAATCTGCTCCTGTCCCTAGTGTGTTAACAAGAACAAGGGGGCCTGCTCTTATCTCCTCTTTCTTCCTGGATCAATATTGCACCTACCACTGGGGAAAGTTCTGGACTGACAGGGCCAGGTGGTTACCGGCCAAGCCTATAACGTGTATTCAGTGAGTGTGTGACATGTTTCTCCAGTCTCTAGAGTACTTCAACACTTCAGAGCGCAGCAGCGTAGCAATGTACGCCACGAGTAGGCCTCCGTCAAAAAAAACAATACAAGGTTATGTGATTGGACAGACCTCCTATTTGCTTTGCTTTCTGCGACTTGTCATGCTGTGTATTTTTTTCCCAAGCAAATTACAAATCTTATTAACCAAACTATTATCAAGTAGGGGAGCTGTCTGGACATAATGGTTTTGGTTAATCCCACTTATTTGTATGGAATACCATACCCCCAGAGGCATACAAAAGTTAATTGTAAATCACCTCTAAATTCTGTGTTGTAATCCAGCCATGGAAATACACAACGACTTGCAAACATCCCTATACGGTAGAGTTGTGGACACATTATCCATATATAAACAACATGACTATATATGACAGCGCTGGCCTGGGCAATTGCATCTAGACCACAGCACTAATTATATATATATATATATTATCTACTGGCGGTCGCCAGTAGATAGTTATAGTTAGGACCGAGTTCCCATAGGAAATCTGAAAATTCTATTTTGAATAACTTTGGCGCCGGTTGACGAATCCTCGTGAAATTTTCAAAACTAATGGGGCGCTCCGCTCAGCTCCTACCCTGAAAGTCTCGGGGTAATTCGTCAAGCGGGGGCTGAGAAAAAAGGGGGTCCCAAAACGCGTTTTCCCCATGCATTTTCCCATAGGACCTTTAGTCGAAGGTACAGCCCGAACGGCTGAACAGAATTACTTGAAATTTGGCAAAGAAGTAGTCCTCAGGTCAGGCATGTGCCTTTTGCATATATGGTGTCAATCTGTTCAGTAGTTCCTGAGAAAATTGCAGTTAAAAGTACATAAATATCTATATGCGCGCACGGTGCTCGCACGGTGCTCGCACGGTGCGCGCACCAAATGTGCGCGAGCGTAATTCTGATTGGTGGTTAGATGTCAGTCAACATTCGAATCGGTCAAAATCAGGAAGTGTCGGACGCCATTTTGTGTGTGACAGTGAATAAGAAAGGTGGAGAACGTGAAAAGGGGGCAGGGTAGAGAGTTCCTGGCCCCCTAGCCTTTGTCAGGGGGTCCCTGAAGGACCCCGAAGGGTGAACATTTTTTTTTACTTTTTTTCCAGAGTGCACGCATGGTGCGCGCATGGTGCGCGCACAGTGAAAAACCCTTAAAAAAAAAAAATGTAAGCTGTTTATAAGTTTATAGAAGATATTAACTATGCTGTTCAACTTTATCCAAATTCAAATAAAAGAGCTGAGCCATTCCATATTAAAGGATACAGTCAATCTATAACTATATACATAGGTAGTTTATTGTAAAATAAATACATAAAAAATATAATAGTACATACATAAATTAGCATTTAAAAAACCTTACAAATTCACTAAAAAAACCATAGGTTTCACACACGTTATAGTTAGGAATTAGCATTTAAAAAACCTTGCAAATTCACTGAAAAAAACCATAGGTTTCACACATGTTATAGTTAGCTGGACATTTCACTCATAAAAAAACCATTGAAATTCCCCCGTTATAGTTAGTTATGTTATGTTATTTCCATTTATACAGCGCACAGCTACTCGGAAGTGTCCCAGCGCTATAGACCGCTGGGGAACCCGTCCTGGCTATCCCTGTGAGATGGTCCCTTTCTGGGTATCTCCAGGGTGAAACCAGGCATCCCCGGCATCTTTGGGGCCGTTGTAGAGATGAGGCAAGCTTAATGCCCAGAGTTGCCGAGTGTGTTCCTGGTTAGAGTAGGTACCGAGGCGAGAATTATCGAGTCCGTTTTGACCCTGGTCCATGACCCTGCCGCGTCGGGAATTGAACCCTGGTCCCTGGCCGATTCTCTGCTTACGGATCTGCCACCTCTAACCAGTGAGCCACACCTCTCCTAGTTCAGCTAACTATAACTCGCACGACCGCAATACACTGCTGATGACGTCACATATTACATCACTCATGACATGGTCAGTGACATCACTCATGACATCACTCATGACATCTCAAATGACATCCCTCACGACATCACTGACATCATCCAGTGAATATGTGTCTTTCTGAAAATAAATATTTTTTATATATGTATATCTAAAGGTTAATGGAAGAATAAATGGGTAAATAAGTGTCTAAATGGATGTTTTTTTTTGTAAAATTAATTGCATAACTGACTTATTAACAGTATCTTAGTGAATACAGTGATGTAATATGTGACGTCATCAGCAGTGGATTGCGGTCGCGCGAGTTATAGTTAGCTGAACTAACTATAACGGGGGAATTTCAATGTTTTTTTACGAGTGAAAAGTCCAGCTAACTATAACATGTGTGAAACCTATGGTTTTTTCAGTGAATTATAAATATATATACATATATATATATATATATATATACATATATATATATATATATATATATATATATAATCTACTGGCGGTCGCCAGTAGATAGTTATAGTTAGGACCGTGTTTCCATAGGAAATCCGCAACATTCTATTTGGAATAACTTTTGCGTCGATTGACGAATCCTCGCGAAATTTTCAAAATAGGTGGGGCGCTCCGCTCCGCTCCTTCCCTGAAAGGCTCGGGTGTATTCGTCAAGCGGGGGCTGAGAAAAAGGGGGGGTCCCAAAACGCGTTTTCCCCATGCATTTTCCCATAGGACCTTTAGTCCGCGCTACAGCCCGAACGGCTGAACAGAAAACCTTGAAATTTGGCAGAGAGGTAGTCCTCAGGTCAGGGATGTGCCTTTTGCAGGTCTGGTGTAAATCTGTTCAGTATTTTATGAGAAAATAGCATTTAAAAGCATATATATATCTATAGGCGCGCACCGTGCGCGTACGGTAAGCGCACCCTGCCGTGCGCGAGCGCAATTCTGATTGGTTGTTAGATCTTAGTAAACATTCGAATCGGTCGAAACCAGGAAGTGTCGGCCGCCATTTTGTCTCTCGCAGTCCGAGGGAGGTGAAAAATAAAGGTGGAGAACATGAAAAGGGGGCAGGGTGGACAGTTCCTGACCCCCCTAGCCATTGTCAGGGGGTCCCCAAAGGACCCCCAAGGGCCATAAATGTTTTTAAGATTTTTACAAAAAATCGCGGAGTGCGCTTACCGTGCGCGCACGGTAGAAACGGGAAAATTACGCGAATGGCGTAACGTGGGCGCACGGTGCGCGAAGCGCACCGTGCACGCACGGTACGCGCACGGTGAAAAACCTTAAAAAAAAAAAAAAAATACATAACTTAGCATTTAAAAAACCGTACAAATTCACTGAAAAAACCATAGGTTTCACACATGTTATAGTTAGGAATTAGCATTTAAAAAACCTTGCAAATTCACTTAAAAAACCATAGGTTTCACACATGTTATAGTTAGCTGGACATTTCCCTCGTAAAAAACCAATGAAATTCCCCCGTTATAATTAGTAAAGGGAACTATAACTCACGCGACCGCAATCCACTGCTGATGACGTCAGATATTACATCACTGATGACATATGTGTCTTTCCGTAAAATAAATATTTATTAAATATGTATAGCTAAAGGTTAAAGGAAATAAAAATGGGTAAATAAGTGAATAAATACACTGATGTAATATCTGACGTCATCAGCAGTGGATTGCGGTCACGTGAGTTATAGTTCCCTTTACTAACTATAGCGGGGGAATTTCATTGGTTTTTTACGGGGGAAATGTCCAGCTAACTATAACATGTGTGAAACCTATGGTTTTTTCAGTGAATTTGCAAGGTTTTTTAAATGCTAATTCCTAACTATAACATGTGTGAAACCTATGGTTTTTTCAGTGAATATATATATATTTTATTTATTTTTTGCAAGATAACAATCACACTTTGCTGGTTGAGTTTGTCCACCTTAATGTGAAATAGTCTTTGTTGATAAACTCCATTTCAACCACAAGCAGTCGAAGGATATTGGTACTACATTAATATTTAGACAAGTTGCTGAGGTTCTAGGTCAGAGATACAAAACTTTTGCAAAATGTACAAAGGTCCTTTGGCTTAAGGACAAAGCTGTGATTCCATCCCCTGAATTGTAACTTTTCTATAATTTCCTTTTTCCATTCCGTATGCTGCTCCCATCTACAGGTGCCAGGGACACCCAAAACTTACCCCAAATCTGTCAAAGTGAATATACTTTCAACAGAACCTAAGGGGAGAGGACAAAACCATCAAAAAGACAATAGAAAAAAATGTATTTTCCGAAACACTAACCTGAAAGGCGTATGGTGTATTGTCCACACAGTAGACTCTCACACTGTAGTCCAACGAGTTACAGGACATGCAGCCGAATACGGCCAACTTGAGATGCTTTACTGCACAGTCCGTCAGTGGCTCCCCTACCAATGCATAGGTGCCCAGGCTGTCGAGGAGGATATGACAGGCATACGGGTCCAGCAGGCAGTAACAGGAAGTTGTTTCATCTTCAAGTGACATAACTTCCTGAAAACACAAAGATACAAAACTTATCTGAAATGACATGTTAGCCACATGTTGAAAGCCTCCAGGACCAATTTAGTTGGCACAACTTGCTAAATAATCTCCCATAGCCCTAACAATTACATATGGTACTATATCATGATAAAATAAATTAATGCAAGCGGTGCTGTAAAATATGTGTACAAGTTAAGCAGACACATTATGTGTAATAGAATCCATTTCCCCAATGACTGAAAACCAGCTAAAAGTAACTTTACAGTTTCTTCGTTCACCCGTCGTTGACCATCAAAGTTGTGTGCCTCAGTGTGAATGTAGGGACTTCTAACACCAAATCCTGCTTGGCAAGTAATGGAGAACCATCTAAACAGTGGGGAAGGAATGGTTCAGGATTGTATACAATGGGAAGAAGGAGAAAGTATTTCTTTGTTAATGGTGGATGAGGGGCTAGTTGAAGAGATTTGTTTTCACATTCTATCTAAAATGGATCTGTAAATGTGTAGGCTTAACAGGTGGTGGGGTTTGTTCTGAAGTGAGTAACTTGAGAAGGCTTATTTAATAATCTTTACTTCCATTGGTTGAGTTCCAATGTGCTGACGACCTGTCTTCATGAATTGTGATTGCTTTTCAGAAAATTAAGGTGATATTTTGGTTGTTACTTTTTAAATAACAGCCTTCTGAAAATGGTGCAATCTTGTTGGGGCAAACAGTAAACTTCCTTCATGAGTTGGGTGTTGTATTCTTATTTGTTTTCTTATTACTTCTCTTTAGGTATTTTATGTCATGCAGAACATGCAGATCATATTTAAATGGAGTCAGGTAGATATCTGAGACCCCGGAGTAGGAAACTGCCTTTATGCAGACGGGAGAAGACCAGGGCTTGGACAATGGTTCTGAAGTCCTTTTTGGTGGGATATGAAGTAATTTTCCGAGCAGCGAGAGGTCACCTTTAATGTTGATGTATAGAGTTTTTGCATTGGAATGGGATGTGAGGTGGATTGCTCAAACTTCATCTCAGAGATCGAGTCCTTCAAAAGCCCCTTCATCAGCGGTTTCGTTATGTCCAATACTTTTCAAGAATGTACCTGTCTGATATTTTAAAATCATTTCATGAAAGGTTTTTAAAGAAAGCAAATATAAGGTGGACATTGGCACAAAATAAATTCAAATTAATTATGTAAATACTAGCCATTATAAAGTATCAATTGTAGTATCAGAAATCATGTTGATAGCTTGACTGTGAATAGAAATCTACCCCTCTGCCGGGAGGTGGGAATTTCAATGCAGAGAGGGAGAGCTTCATCGGTGGCTGCCTGTGGGTTTATAGATAGTTACATAGCGTTACATAGGGTTACACGACATGGGATAGTAGCCAAAGCGACCAATGTATTCTGGGTGTGACTGGTCGTGAATGCATTCCATAGAGCGTTAGGTGCATGTGCCTTGAGGTATTTAAGATTAAGGAGGTCTTTTGTCTTCTTTAGGAGTGTGCTGTAAATTAATACACTATGGTACCTCAGTATTCTGCTAGGGGCTGTTTGAGCAGACCTCTTTTCTCTTCCAATACAAAGCTAAACCATTTGCATCGGACCACCAGATGAACTCTTCTCTCCAGTGTTTAATTGGGTGAGGAGGGGGACGTCAAACGTGTCACAATTTCACGCTTGTCCAGTTTTAATGCAAGATCCATAAACCTGGTGGTAGTCTTTGGCCTAGGAAAGAGACCCAAAAAGCAAAGTGTAGCCATGGAAGCATCCGTCTTCTTAGTAGCCTACTCATTGTTAAGTAATACAACCCTCCAAAATCATCATAGTGTGGGGTATTCACAAAACATGTGAAACAGGTCTGCCGGAGAGGTACGATGGCAGAACCAGGGTGTCAGCCACTCCAGTAAATATTGAAAGCAGTATATGAGTGGTCAGATATGCTCTATGTATGATATAGAATTGGATGCTTTTAAATCAAGCACTTTCTAGACACTTCGTGATTGTATTTCAGTGCCTACTGCTATTGGGGATTATTAAATACCTATCATAATGCTCCCACCCTGGAGTTTTTAAGGTGCTTTGGGGTTTAGTACGATCTGCTAGGCAGGACCTGTATAACCACATGATTAAGTACCTGCCCTGGCCTACAGTTTGCACTGTATGTAGAAGTATATTGGTGCCTGGTTCGAGATCCCTGGAGCACCGGTGCATAACTATCGTCCTTTCACTAGTGCTGTATAGTAAGAATCTGCCACCAGACAAACTGGTTTGAGTGCATAGGTGTTCAAAGCTTAGAAGAGTTCCTTCTGAGAATATATCTGCAATTGTGCTAATGACAGCCTTCTCCTCTTGCTATAATTTACCTTGGTTTAAGGATACCATCCCCTATCGGGATCCCTCTAAGCCCAATGTTGGAAAGTAAGGTTGTACTTGTGCATTGTGAGGGAAACTACACTTTAGGCAGTTGTGAACAGCAGTGAAGAGCAGTGACTTTGGGGCTAGATTTGGTGCATCCGGGAGCAAGGCCCTTGTGTAGTTGCGGACTTGGAAGCTCAGTTTCATCAAGATGATGTCCAGCTCGCCAATAAGCCACCCACTGGAGCGGAGTCACAAGATAATACTTGGAAAAGTCAGGCACCGGACTGTGGCAGTCTCAATTTATGCAGTTCTACTCTGTGCCTACCCTTTCCCCAAATTAATTCAATTAAAAGTCATTCCAGTTTTTGAGATATTCGGAGATGAATGAGGATTGGAAGGTTAGTAAAGATGTGAAGGAGCCAGGGGAATATTGTCATTTTGAACAATGAGATGCGAACTACCACCGAAAGTGGGGAAATGTTCCAGAAAAGGACTTGTGAACCTAGAGACCTAATGGCCTAGCCTACATTTCCCTCCAAAAGGGCTTTTTGCTCATGGTAGAGTTGTATACACAGCTATTTAAATGTATTAGGATCCTATGGTGGAGGTCTGGTATCCAGGTATATTGCATATTCTGGTTGGATCTTGGGCATTGTGGACAACAATGACTTGGTATAATTAATGCCAGAGATGGCTCCAAACTCTGGAGTAATAAGCACCGGAGCATCAATGTATTCAGTAACGTGTCAGACATATAAAAAAATGTCATCAGCTTACGGGGCGATGAGATGCATGTGTTTCCTTTCTGTGATATCCTAGTCCTGACCCTGAGCTCTGAGATAATCTCCAGGGATTTTTAGGGCCAAAACATACAACAGAGGGGATAAGGGGCAATCCTGCCTCATATCTATTGTCACTGAGAAGGAATCAGATGTAATTACCTGACCTTACCCTGGATGTAGGATTGAAATTTAGAAGCTGAATCCATCTCACAGGTTCTGGTTCAAAGCTGAAGCCTTGCAGCATCTGATTCATATATTCCTAGCTTATTGCATCGAATACCTGTTCGAGGTCTAAGGAGAAACATGCTGAGGCCAGGGGAGTGATGTCTTCTTTAATAAAGAAGAAAATCCCCTAATGTTTAGAGATGTATTGTGCCTAGGGATAAACTCAGTTTAATCCAGTTTAGGTCTGGCATGAGGGATATTAGTTGATCTGCTACAATACAGTTGAGAATTTTGTACTCTGAAGATAGTATGATATTGACTTGTTGGAAGACAACACCCCTGAAGAGTGTCCATGTTTTAGAATGGGAATGGCCAGCACTTCCCAGTAGACATCAAGAAAGCTCCCAGATGCCTGGCAGGCTCATAAAGGCTTTTTAATTTAGGGAAAAGAGAACTAGTTGTGTATGCAGTATAAATACCCATTGGTAGGCTGCCTAGCTCAGGGTTGCAGCTCCTGGGGACTAATCAGATGGTGTCCTGATTCTTCTGCTGTGAATTGAAGGTCTCTTGTGGGTTTTTAAGGTACTCTGGCACTCAGAGTATATATTTATTTCTTCCAGGAAGCACTCAAGCCATGTGTGTGGAGTGATTTCATAACTCTGAGCATAATAGGTGTAAAAGGGGAAATTAATCTCATTCTGGATATTCACTCCAATACCATTACTATAAGTAATAGATTGTATGGGGTTCCCGAGGCGTACGGGCGAGCGAGCCTAGTTAGTCAGCTTCAGTGTGAGTTAGTGCCATATACAAGAAGCAGTCTAAGCACCTTATTCTTTCCACTAGTGTTGCATGATGTTCGTGGGCCTGGGCTACAACCTCACAGGAACCTTTGTTTGATGTTGTTGCAGCTTCCACGTGGGGTATGGATTGTTCCGTTTTTCGTAGCTCAGAGTCTATCACTTGCCAGATACCGGCTATGTTTTTAATACAGGTGCCTTTAACCACTACGTTGAAAGCCTCCCATTCAATGAGCGGGTGGAGGCCATGTTTTCATATAAGCTGAAGTATTCACAAATCACCTCTATCAGTGTATCTCTGACAGGGGTGCCTTCCAGCTGCAGTGCCTGGAAACGACAGGTCCGAATGGGAGTGGGCACTCTGCCCTTGGACAGTATCAATTGGAGAGGATTATAGTCAGAAAAGGTTTTGCCATAATATGCGGTGTAAAGGATTGAAAAAACGAATGTCACTGTGCAAACTATTCTATCCAGCGGGACATGTAATGTGTGTGGGGTGGGGTAAGATGGAGTATTCTTTAATATTGGCATTCCTGATTCACAAAGCATCAGTCAGACAGTGATCAATGTTTCAGCCATGCCAATAAAACCTTTGCATTGTGGATGACAGGCATGCCCTAGAGTGGGATGGGACCTGTCTAAGGAGATGTCCAAAATGCAATTGAAGTCACCGCCAATTACCCAGGGCACTAGCTTGCCAGATAGGAAGTCTAGGTACTGTGTCTAATTGTTGTTGGGTGCATGTAGGCTTCCCTGGACTATTGGGGAACCATCCAATCTTCCCTTAATTAGGCCATTGAGGCCATCAGTATCAATGAATTCTCTTCAGCTACAAAAGGGATACCTGGTCAGATTCAGATTGCTGACCCTCTTGAATAAGATCTTACTAATGGTCCTAAAACACGGACTCCCGGTTGAAGTTGTGGTCCCTAGGGGCCATCTAAATATGTTTATTGGAGGTACTCTAATTGCACTGCCATTCTTTTCAACTGCGCCTGTATTCTGTAGCACGGATTGGTGGTTCCGATGCTCTTTACATTCTATGTCATGAAACAGTGCTTCCATTGAGGTGACATGCAACTGTGAATTGGTGTGGACGCATTGGTCTGAGCCCCATCCTAGCATGAACAATTGAAAAATACTGTATCGTGAGGCAGCCATCCCTTTCCCCGTGACAAATAACCCTCAAACCTGTCTGACTTTTATGAGTTACACATACCATTAATGTCCTGTCTAATAATTAGGGTTTTTCTTATATACTACAAATATTCGCTGTCATACCAAAATCGCATTAAGAATGTGCAAAGGTTTGCCTCTTTTACTAGTAACCAGGAGTAAGTACGCTGTCCAGCCTCAGTGTTGTTTCCAAGTGGATCGAACAAATAACTTGAAGCTGAACTCAGATGTCAATGAGGTAGGAAATATGCGCTCAGTATTGCAGCAAAGAACCAGACGGGCTTTGTGAGACCTCACAATGGTTGCTGAGGCTGATCCATCTCTGGACTCAGAGGCACACATCGTTGGGTGCGGTTGACTGAAGCTTGATGACATATATAAGCACACAGACTACAGTCAATGTATGTTTTTTTCATTTAAAGTACATTGCCTCATCTTGAATGGAAGGGAGCTGCAGTGTTCATGCTTGCGAAGTGCCTTAAACTGCAGAATGGATCCAAATCAACGTCACTGCATTTGTTTGCAGAGCCAAAGAGTCATCATTTAAGAGTGAGCTTTTTTGGACTGTGCTTCCATCTACAGTCTGCACTAAAGACGATGAAGAGTTTGTGAATCCTTGCAACTTAAACCTAAGGCTGGTGTTTAAGGGTGTTCACTTCTGTCACTTGCATGCGTGAAGGCATCTGTTCACATCCAAGGGAATCGTACTGTTAGTGACTGCACACGCCTCTCGTTTACTGCTTAGACACGACAACTGGGACCTAGGAATTGTAGACGTTTAGCTCACATCTCATTTTCAGCCTAGACCTGAAAGCTGGTCTAACAGTGTATAGATGCGCAACCCCCAGAATTCGGCCTGGACAGATGGAGGTTGAACAATATCACCCACGTACACTTCACATCCTCAGACAAAGAGAGCTGGACGCTCATTTGTGCCCTACGCATGCTCAGCCTAGACATAGACAACTGGAGTAGACGCCCACGCTTGCACTTCACATCCTCAGACAAAGAGAGCTGGACGCTCATTCGTGCCCTACGCATGCTCAGCCTAGACATAGACAACTGGAGTAGACGCCCAAGCTTGCACTTCACATCCTCAGACAAAGAGAGCTGGAAGCTCATTCGTGCCCTACGCATGCTCAGCCTAGACATAGACAACTGGAGTAGACGCCCACGCTTGCACTTCACATCCTCAGACAAAGAGAGCTGGATGCTCATTTGTGCCCTACTCATGCTCAGCCTAGACATAGACAACTGGAGTAGACGCCCACACTTGCACTTCCCATCCTCAGACAAAGAGAGCTGGACGCTCATTCGTGCCCTACGCATGCTCAGCCTAGACATAGACAACTGGAGTAGACGCCCACGCTTGCACTTCACATCCTCAGAGAAAGAGAGCTGGATGCTCATTCGTGCCCTACGCATGCTCAGCCTAGACATAGACAACTGAAGTAGACGCCCACACTTGCACTTCCCATCCTCAGACAAAGAGAGCTGGACGCTCATTCGTGCCCTACGCATGCTCAGCCTAGACATAGACAACTGGAGTAGACGCCCACACTTGCACTTCACATCGTCAGCATGGACAGAGCGAGTGGACTACCAAAAGCATGCACCCGATGTCTTCAATCTGCAAGAAGAGACCTGGAGGAAAGGCATACGCATGCACTTAACATCGTCAGCATTAGTAGTATTATTATTATTATCCACTTGGCGTAGCCTTGGCGGCTACCCCAAGGGGTTTCCTGGCGCATGGCAGGTGGAAAGGATTCAAAGAGCAAAGAGAGGTGTTCAGACAAACCAGGTCTTTAGGTCCTTGCGAAAGGCAAGAAAAGAGGCGCAGTTCCTCAGAGAGTCTGGAAGGGAGTTCCAAAGGTTTGGGCCTCAATATGCACAAGAGCGTCCTTTCACGCAGGACAAATGGAGCCTGGGTACAGTAAACAGGACCTGTTGGAAGACTTCAGAGATAGGGATGGATGGTGTGGGCTAACCGGATCCATAATGTATTTAGGTCCAACTCGCCATGACCATGTGCTCCGCCCGGACCGGCAGAAACAGAACAGGAGCACACACATGCACGCCTACTCTTCGGGGTTAAATGGAGCGAAATTTTGTAGAATTACATGTATGTAAAGGTTACCTTCAGACAGTAAAGTGAAAAGGCACCTCACATCATCAGCTTGAACACAGAGACTCCGCTAACAGTACATGCATGTATCCTAAATAATCAGTAAAGCTAGAACTACATCCAAGCACATGCTATGTTCAGCCTGGCAAAGCCAGATGCAGTAACAGCGCATGCGCCTTGAATCTTCAGCCCCAGTACTCAGCCGCTTACCTCCCATTTCCCCTGCTGGCTCCGTTTCTTCAAGCGGATGTTCCAATGCTCGGCACTGACCTCAGCACAGTGAGGTATCGTCAAGGCTGTAGGGGAGTGTAATAGCACATCAGGGGGTCCGCATGTTACTTCTGGACTGAGGACAACCTCGGCACCTTCCGGTTGTAAGCTGTCAAAAGAAAGGACAATAAAAACAACATCAGACTGATTTTCATTGCCACTTGAAGGATTTTTGAGCTTCCTGGCACGACCTATTTTGGGGGCTCCTTTTCGGGACAACCTTAATTTCCCCCCGCATTTTTTGCCAATTCAAGCCATCATGAGGCCAGACAATGAATTATAATTTAAACTTTTTCAGAAGAGTGGTACACAAAAAAACTGTTCAAAGCATAAGCCGGCCTTCGTTCATTAAATAGCACATAAGACATCTTGAAGAAGCAGTAATTAACTAATCTCTGTTTGCCCTGGCTTTTAGCTTATATTTGTTTTGCAACAGCAATATTTTGTGTGTATTTCGACGTCCAACCAGCCTCTTAATCCCATTATATGAAAGATAGCATGAGGGCGGCTTGATGGATGTTTAGTGGGCTTCCGCATAATACTACAATAAGATGTATGCACGTCAGATAAAATTGAGGCTTTACCTTCATGGAATGACAAGTGCAGTAAAGAGACTAGTGGGAGTGCAGAGAAGAGGTGAAGGTAGAAAGAGAGATGAGGTGTATAGAGAAATGAGGAGAAAGACAGGCAAACGTGATGTAGAGATAAGAGGTTGTTACTGAGGAAAAGAGAGAAGGGATGAAATAGAGAGAGACTAGTGAGGAAGGGAAAGGAGTAGCATGAGCGAGATAAGTTAGAGATTGTGAGTTGAAATAGTTAAAGGGATAGAGAGAGAAAAGAGAGAGAGAGGAGGAAATGATAGATGGAGAAAAATAAATTGCGAAGTGAGGTAGTGAGAGAAAGGTGGGGAGAGAGGGGCGAGGTTGTGAGATGTGATGCAGTGAGAAATAAATAAGATAGGAGGTGAGAAGGCGATTGGTGAAGTAAATGGGTGGGCTGAGGGATAGGTAGAGATGGGTGATGTATATCTGGAAAGACAGAGTTAAAGGAGAGGAACTAGAGAGGCTGAGTAGATGATGGAGACATCCAGGCAGGTGAGATGTAAACAGAACAGTGAGGTGCAGAGAGAGAGAGAGAGACAGAGGGTTAAGGTAGAGAGTGCTGAAGTAAAGAAAAGGGGTAGAGTGGTGCAGATCTAAAGGTAGGTACACAAATGGTGAGGTCATTAAAGAAAGGTAGTGTGAGGTGGGGTAGAGTGGTAGTTAAATGAGAGGTGAGAGAGAGCTTGAGTTTGGGAGAGTATAGCTGGGCAGGTCTATAGGTTTAGATTGATGTAGAAATAGAATGGGAGGTAAAGAGAGAGTGGTGGTTAGACGAGTGAGGCATGGGAAATGAAGGTAGATGAGGCAGAGAAAGAGCGGTAGAAGGCAGTCATAGAGAGCGGTGCCCAGAGAAGGGACATAGAGTGAAGCACAGAGATGAGTTAATTGGTGGGGTAGCGAGAGATGAGATGCACCAAGATAGAGAGGTGGAAAGAGACTGTAAGTAGAGAAAGGTGAGGCAGAAAGAGAGGGCAGATGAAACAGGTGGCAAGACATATTACAGAGGAAAGTAAGGGTGCATGAGGTAGACAGAGAAATTCAGCATGAGGTAAAGAGGGATGAGCAATACAGGGAGAGAGAAGAGTTAGGTGAGCTAGAACGAGAGACAGATGCAGCATCTGAAGCATAGTTAAGCAGGGGGCGAGCGGTTAACACAGAGAAAGAGGGGCTAGGGAGAGCGAGACAGAGACAATGAGTCTTCTCACTGTTTTGATCTCTTTGTCCGTGCGGATCCTGGGAAAGCAGAGCCCCCTGGGTCATTACCTTTGTGTCCATATCTGATGATATCAACACCCTTTTTGTAGGACATACTGATGCAAGCAAGCGGTGCTGTCATCTATGCATATGTTGATAGAGCAGACAGGAAGCACTCACTGTCATTTGCATAGAATGCCCTAAGCTGGACTTGTATAGGACTGCCACCAAATGAAGAAGGGCCAAGGATGTCCTAAACAAGTTAGTGATATTATGAAGAAGTAGTGCTGGCACTGTATCTTTAAATCAGAGGTCAAATGTTGCTGTGAGATGATCTCACACAGGCTAGATTTTCAGGCTATCCTCATGAGCTAAAGTTGCCCACTACAAATCTAAATCATTTACATTGTCATTGGGTATCCTGAAAATAGGCAAATTGATCTGATCCTCCTAGACAAACATTGGGCACCTCTGGCGTAGCATTTCCAAAAACTACCAGTAGAAAGTCACAATAAATAATTGTTATCAAGAGTAGGGCAAGTACTTTAAAAGTAATGTAGCCTGCAGATAGGTACCAATAATGACACAACAAAATATTACAGTCTTACTTAGTATTACCACCACCCTTACTAATTTGCGTATATGACTTATTGTCTCTGAGCCTCAGAAAATTAGATATTTCTAAGTAAATAATAGTGTGATATTTGTATTGTTTGAATATGTTTTGGCTGGAAAAAAATCAGCCAACATATTAGCAACTTGAGAACTTCCTGGCCTTTGTATTGTTTTTATTCTTTCTCTAAAGACTAATTTATTGACTTAGTGGGCCAGATTCCATTTTCCGGTTTATGACAACTGGACAATGAAATACACATCAGAAAAACACCTTGTACTTCCTCGCAGAGTACATGGTGAACTGACTTTACACAGGGAATGACTCTCCCAGAAATCAGGAGGCATCTCCAATGTCATACTACTTTATTGCACCAATTTAACCTATTGCATCTTGGTTCAGGTAAAAAAAAAAACCATTTTTTAACTATGCATGAAAAAATGCCATAGCATATTTCATAAAGGAAGATGCAGAGTGTAATATGCTATTTACTGCCATTATTGAAGGAGAGCAGTGGCGGTCCGTGCAGGTAAGCGCAGTGGGGCGTGGCGGAAGGGGGGGGGAAGCCGACAGACAACGGAATGGTAAAAATTAAATAAACAAATAATTTATTTTCCGTCCTCTATCAACTTCCCCCACCCCTGCCCCGCCTCACCGCGCTTACCTGCATGTAACCGCTGCTGGAGGAGAGTATCATCATGACCTACTCGCGGCTTTGGCTCCGCTACACACAATAGAGCATGATACCAAAGCCTGGTAATACTGCATTGCTTCCTGTGAAATATGGATACAATATAACAAATTACATGCCAAATGCAGTTTAATATATTACCCAACCAGAGACTGGTGCAGTGTAAATCATCATAAAGTTTGAGAACAAGACACTAACAGAAAATATAGACAGGTGCTGCTGTGCCGTGGATCATACAGCTAGTGACTGTTGGGATGTAATAAATTATAGGGCTAGTGACTGATGACATGCAACTCTTCATCCGGTTAGCAGCTGATTGATGAACTGTACAATATCATTTAGTGACTGCTGCATTGTAGCACACTGTACCGCTTTGACCGGTGCATTGGGAAATAAATGAAACCCCATTGGCTAATGCAGTTTAATAATGTACACTGACCTCAAAAGATGCATTGTAGCACAGCATACACTTCATAACTAATAAAACACAACAGAATATAGGAGTACTGCTTTATTGACTAGAGCATTATCAAGGCACGGGTCCTATTTCGATTTTTAGCAATACTCATTGCTCGTTGAAGCTACCATTGGGGAAAACTTCGATCAATCCATCTTCAGAACCTATGCGAGCCCCCTCAGCTCATAATGATATCTCATTTGCTCCATGTTGCCACATACACAAACTCATCTGTGGACATTGTAAGACAATGGGTTATTAGTTGTGCAGGATGTCAGTCCTGTGCAGGTAATAGATCTAGAGTTGCCTCCTTAGTGGGGAACCAAGTACCCCACTGTAGCACTTGATTCTCTCTGGACAGCGAAGCAGAACAGTCTCAAGGACTGCTCAGGGTAGGTGGAGTAGGCTAGTAATCTCTAGCCACTGGCACACAACAACAACACTCAATAAATCCCTGTTCAGTCAGTTCCTTTTTCTTTGAAAAAGAAGCACATTTATTATATAAGCTCACGCACGCACACACACACACACACCCACACACACAAAATACGAAGCATTCATTTACAAATATGTACAGCAGGTAGATGGAAACGTCATTGGTGACACCCTTATATCACATTTGATCCCTAGTAGTTCATGAACACATCATCACAATACCCGTTGCACTTATACCAGATGCAAATTCACAATATGAGGGGATTTAATTTAGGGGTGGGTGTTACTTGCGTAATTTGCGGTAGCGTAATTATGTGAAATTACAGCAAAATTATGAGTGGTTACACAGAATTATGTATGGAGTGTTACCTAGCATTTAGCACTATTTTCTAAGCACTAAATACACCCTTGTGTCCAAAATGGACTTGAGGATGCATTTTGTACTAAGGAAATAGTGTTAAATGCAACAGAGCACAAAAAGCAGCAACCAGCAGTTGCTTGTGCTCGCTAAATTTGTTGTGCCCATGCTAGTGTAGTAGGAATTTTGTACCAAAATGCTCTTAAATATATGAATTGGAGTAATTATGCAAATGTTGGTAATTTCCCTTCAAAAGAGTAAAGCGAAATTACCATTAAAATATAAGGTATGGCAATTGGCTTTGTTTAGGGGTCCCCATATTATAAGAACAATAATAATAGTTATTCCTTAACCTCTTCCATGCTCGTGATGGCCGCGAGCCATCACACGTCACGGTGGGCGTGTGCGCAGGACGGCCCCCGGCCGTCCGAATCCCTGTCCACTAATGGAAACGCCCACACAGCGCGAAAGTTCTGCGCACATGGAAGGGGTTAAACACCAATGAAATCAATAATAATGTTAACATGCATTCATCATGCATATAACCGTTACAATGTTCATCCATAGTTATTGTTGAAAAGGCATTTTAAAGAAGGCATTGCAAATCAAATACAATGTCAGACTCTTTCTTTACACTCAGCAGGCCACATAAAATGCAGCTATAGGACCAACCACTAGGGGTCTCTGGACCCCCAAGCTGAAAAGCTCCGGCTTCAGAAGTGCTTAAGAATCAGCTAGGCAATTTCCATAGTTCATACATCCTATGAACTAGGAGGCATAGGGTTAATTCCTTTAAATCCTTCCTGGGCGACTGCTTCACTCTCCACAACATCCACAAAATGCATTGGTAGTGCCCTTGGCCTTCATTGAGATTCCACAAGGGAGAGAACGAACTAAAAACTCCTGGCCAAAGCAGTGAATAAATAATGAGCGGTTGCGCTGTGTGCCTTTTCTTAGTAGTATTATATTCTCTCGCTGCCTCCAGTAACGTTGGGGCAGTGTGGGAGTGTGGGAGGCCCACTCATGTATTGTCTTGCCACCTTCCTGCCCAGTTCACAGGATCCACTGACAACATGGGAGCTGGCATGCTCACTTTCCCACTTGCAGGCAAGCTGATGTGTGTGCTGGACCTCTCGGCTCTCCTCAAGTCAAGGGCACAGGGAACACTCGCACAGGGTAACGCAACGTCCCCACCATTTTCTACCTATGCCATTTTTTAGGGGTCCTGAGTCCTGCTCGCAAGTAGATGATGAGCCAGCAGGGCTTCTTTGTGGTGCAGCCCCTGGGAAGATGGGAGCCCTCTGGGGGCCATCAGCATTTGATGAAGAGGGCTGCATGAATAGCTGCTTCCCCTAGCAAAAAACAGAAATATCAATGTGCTGACCCCTGAGCCCTGACACACTCTAGGTTGTTTTCGGAAATGGTGGCGGAACACTTTGGTCCAAATTTAAGATCAAAGGTCAAAATACATACACATGCATAACTTGAGCCCGATGGACTGATTGCAATGATTTTTTGGCTCATTATGCTCCTGGTGGTAAGCTCTTGCCACCTGGACTATTTCCAGGAGCACGCATTGCGAGGAGCTGGTTTCACTCGGTCTCTACAACAGCCTTTTCCTCTGCTTCCCTCACCACAAGCCCCATAGCCTACTGACCATCTTGCAAGTCCCTGGCGGTGGAGTGGAATCCATGTTTCCCCACAACTGGTCCTCAGGAGGCATAATAGAGCCACTGCTACTGGTCAAGAGAGACCCATCTAATCATGGGCAACAGCTGCAGGCATAGTCCTTAGTCTATCAGGGGTATCACGTATTTTTTTCTTCCAGCTGTCCATGATTCTAGTATTGTCGCCATCCAGGTTCTCAATCTCCTTTTCTCACTTCTGTGGGGCTTATTAAATGTGGGTGTGAAGTTCTAAATGGCAAGCACCATTTCCACATCATCCCTCCAACCCTGTCGCTACCCTCCTGCACAGATCTCAGGGACAACCCAACTTGCAGAATCTTTCTTCTCTTTTCAGAGCTCCTCGCACCCATGGAGAGGTCTAGCTATGGTAATGTGAAAACCCTCCTTGTGGTCACTCCATAACTAGTTCTGCAACAAATCCCTTCCCACTTGTTTCCGAGCCAAGCTGGCTAGAGAGACAAAGACATGGGGCAGGCCTGGTGTCAAGTTCATCTCCTTGTGATAAGGTAGACCTCTCTGATCTCATCCTTGGGCACAGCCCCCAAGCAATCCTGTCAAGGGAAGGCCAGGACCTCACCACACCCAAGCCCTTTGTCCTGTCTTTGGGAGCATACCACATCACACCACAGGGGAGCTATCCAGCTGCCAGGTGACAGTTGAACGCTTACAAGCTTTAGGCAGGAAATTTGTAACTTTTTAAAAGTAGCTGTTGCTCAACACTTACACAAATGTTGATTTCACCAATTGTGAATAATTATTAAAATGAGTCCTTGAATTATTTCTCCTGCAGCTACAAATCCAAGTGTAGCATTTATTAAATGGAACAATGTAGTTCAATATTTCCATATGGAAGCAGCCAGGTTTTCTACAGTGCAAATATCTTTTGAGGACATTTCTCTGTAAGGACACATGTAACATTAACATTTAAAAACCCTAGGTTTAAATACAATGCATCTTGCCTTATGGGAAATAAGGCCAACTTAGGGGTGACTTCGTAATATTTAAAAGTAAGGTGTAGACCTGTCAAAAGGGGTTATTTTGACAGCTCGAATATGCAGTTTAAAACTGCCACCTGTGTGCAGCTACCAGACTGTACATAATGGTAGTCTCTCATGAGTGGCCTGCCAACGTGTGCATATGCATGTGCACATGGGTTCACTTGTATCCAGCCCTGCCCCCCTACCCTAGCTGCTTTGCAGAGTCTTCATATTAAAAGTTGGACACTGGTGGTAAATACGCTCAGTCCAATTGCTGTGACATTACCATGAGGGAGACTCTGTCAGTGAGACTCACCCACAGTAAAGGTCTAAAAACCTGGGGCCATATTATACTAGTGCGCCGGGGACCAAAATGCAAAAAGAACAAATGATGGAGAGAATGCAGAACAATGTCATACATTCATCCCAGTACAGAGATCTGGGCTTAAATCCATTGTTTGTTTGCTCACCATGCCATTCCAGTTTGGACCCAGCCTAATGCACATCATGTCTTGACCCTATGCCCAATGGGAACAGTCTAGCCTGAACTTCCAGACCAGGTCCTCCCTGGACTGGAATCAAGCATCCTAAGACCGGTTTCGGGGTTTCACCCCTCATCAGCCAGAATAGCTTGACTCCAGTGGCATGGCGAGCACGGGACCCACGACTGGGCATACCAGTCCCACTCGGGGTGACAAATGCAAAAATAACAGATGATGGACAGAATGCAGAACAATGTCATACATTCACCCCAGTACAGAGATCTGGGCCTAAATCCACAGTTTTTTGCTCACCGTGCCATTCCCGTTTGGACCCAGCCTAATGCAAATCAGTCTTGACCTTGCGCCCAATGTAATGTAATGTGTGTGTACTTGTAAAGCGCACTATCACTCCTGTCGGAGTATCCTGGCGCTGAAGACCGCTGGGGAACCCGTCCTGGTTTTCCCTGTGAGATGGTCCCTTACTGGGTATCTCCAAGGTGAAACCAGGCATCCCCGGCGTCTGTGGGGGGCCGTTGTAGAGATGAGGCAAGCTTAATGCCCAGAGTTGCCGAGTGTGTTCCTGGTTAGAGGAGGTACCGAGGCGAGAATTATCGAGTCCGTTTTGACCCTGGTCCACGACCCTGCCGCGTCGGGAATTGAACTGGTCCCTGGCCGATTCTCTGCTTACGGGTCTGCCGCCTCTAACCAGTGAGCCACACCTCTCCAATGGGAAAAGTCCTACCCGAACTGCCATGCCAGGTCCTCCCTGGACTGGAAACAAGCATCCTAGGGCCGGTTTTGGGGTTTCACCCCTCATAAGCCAGGATAGCTTGGCTCCAGTGGCATGGAGAGGGTGGGACCCACGTCTGGGCATACCCATCCCACTCGGGGTGACAAATGCAAAGATAACAAATGATGGACAGAATGCAGGACAATGTCATACATTCACCCCAGTACAGAGATCTGGGCCCAACAGGCATTTGCACCCGCTTTGTGAGCCCCGTGGCACTTTGGTATTACAGAAGGGGCCGCAGACACTTGTGCGGCCCTTTCTGTAATACTGATAGCACTGGCTCACTTAAAACAACAGCGTTATCTTCAGGGGTGTGCCCCATGCAAATAAGGGAATTCCTTTGCCTCTGCGCCCGTGCCATTATACAGATGAGGGAGCAGAGGCAAAGAAGCTCTCAGGAGGCGCACTGCCTCTGTCAGTGCGCCCCCTGATTGCAGCCCTCTGGCGGGGGAAAAGGGGGTCCCAGACATCCCCTTGCAGGCGGGTGTAGTCACTGACTGCACACGCCTGCAAGGGGATCTCTAATCCCTCTTAAAAGTGCCACTTGCACTGTGAAAACACGGATCAGCTTTAAAGCAGCTGCTCTGTTTTTCACATGAATGTGCTGCCCCAAAGGCAGCGCGAGTTCTGGGCTGCCCTGGGGGCAGCACACTCACCCTAACATGGTACATTTGCCTGCATTGCGCTGGGTGCACTTTTTGAAAGGTGCGCCCAGTGCAATCCAGGAAAATGCGCTGCATCCATAATATGGCCCCAGGCGATCAAAAACAAAAACTTTGTGCGGACTAAATAGGTGGAAGCAATTTGTTACACCCCCCCCTGGAGACAAAGAAATAATGACAGTTTTTTCCCTTGTTTCAGCTTGTTTCAGGCTGCTGCAGGTTATGCACTGATATAGCCCCTCTAAGGTCATATAAGAGCAAGATTGTCCCTGTTAATTCGTTTAAGATTATTTTTTTTTTTTGGAAAGTTGCATGATGAGAATTTTTTGACAGTTAGAGCTTAATTATGGGTATGAAGGTGAATTCCAATCACCAAAATTGAAATTCTGAGCATTGCGGTCACGTCAGCCCCTCCAACAGGTTTGCCCTAGAAACTTTGGCAATCCAAACTTACTGAGGTTTATTGGAAGAAAATTTGTGATTGATAATGATAGAATTTCTGAAAGCTGAATATGGTTTGGTAAGCACAGAATTATGCAGCCATTCTCCACTTTCAAAGAGAAAGGTTAGAACAGGATACATTTACCACATGTGGTGGATACCTCACCATGCTTTGCTGATATTTATCGGATGTAATAAACAACTCATCAGTTCTGCATCAGTCACTATCGTGGGGCTTCTCTTCGGTTTGTGATTCATTAAGCAGTTTGTAATTAGGAAGACATGAACTTTAGGAAAAGTGAAACACTGCATATGGTGCCACATTGTGGTGTTGCCAGGTTAGTTGCATTAAGAACAGGTCTGGTCCTTTAGTTTTATTATTTAAGAACATGTTCTAAGGTGAGGGGACCTCAACATTTATGGGTCAGAAGAAAGATTTACTGCCATCTTAAGGATTTCTGGAGCCCTACACAAGATATAATTTGGGGCACCCTGCTCAGAACAACTTTTAATTTATTCGATATTTTCAGAATATTCAAGCCCTTGTGATGCCAAACAATAGAGGATCATATGTTAAACAAAAACAAGGTAGTGAGATAAGTGATGTTGGGAAACACGAGTTAAAGAAAGAAGTGGCCAATAGGTAAACCACAGAAGGGTATTAGGATAATTCTGTACAGACAGAAAAAGAATCTGAAAGACAGGCAAGGTTTTAGACTGGGAGGAGGAGGGAGCCATGGATAAAGAAATGTAGAGAGAGAAGGTGAGGCAGAGAGAGGTAATATAGAAAGAGATATGATAAACAGAGGTGAGGGAATGAGAGATGTATAGAGAGATGCAAGGTTGAGAGTGGTGAGACAGATAGATGGGCAACATGATAAGGGAATAGAAAGACTGTATAGGTAAAGATTAGTGGGGCAGGTTGGCAGATACAAAAGTAGGTGAAGTGTAGACAGGGATGAGATGCAGAGAAAAAGAAGTGAAGTAGAGATGGGGTGAAGTACAGAAAAAGCTGACTTTGTTAGGTAAATACTTTGGTCAAGTTTAGAGAAAGGTGAAGTCGATGGAGGCGAGATACAGGAAGGTCAGATGGAGTTGACTGAAACGCAGCAGAGCACTATTTAGAGTTCAAGGGAAAGACACAGTCAGCATGTTATTAGAGGGATAGCTGGCTTCTAAGAGTGGACAGTTGCAGCATAAGGATGTACTGTCCTTTAAAGAGGAATGTCTTCAGTTCTTTCCTAATTTGGAGTAGAGTTGAGATAGGGTGTAAAAAAGGGAAGATGTAGAAACAGGTCAAAATAGTGATAGAGACAGGTAAGGTTTTGAGAAAGAAGTAGAGTGAGGTGGGGTAGAGAGGTGCGTATTGAGTGGAGGTGACATATTGAGTTACTGAAAAGTGGGATAGTGAGAGGGGATAGAGGCAAAGATAGGTTGATAGCGAGAAGTAAAAAGGGAGGGGTGAGGTAAAAGAGGCGAGGTGAAGCAATCTGAGAGACATGCAATAGAAAGTTCTTTTTAAAACGTATTAGCCACCTACCGTCTGGAAGCGTGAGAGTAAAGGTTGGGGACCTCAGATTGAATGCTAAACTTCTCTGAAATGTGAATGGCAATAGCTGTCAAATTAGAAAGGTTCTTTTTTTATATTCATTGTCATTAAGGTTGTACTTCTCTGAATTCCTCATCTTTTGCCATGGGGGCCCTTTGGAAGGTGGAGGCAATTGCCTACTTTGTCCATGCCTGAAAATACCTGCTGTTTTTCTCTCAAGTTGACCATGGTCTGGCCTATCAATCGAGATTAGTAAATGTCCAGGTAGGATGAACGGCAGGGTGCTGCTCTCTTAATTGGGTGACTCTGATAACACTCTGCAAGTTTCCCATGACATCAGCCTTGAGGACACTGTGCACAATATTCTTAGAGGTGCATACAAGATTTGCTGCGGGAAAGAAATTATGCATCTAATCACTGGTCCAGGTCCTAAACGTTTGTAAAATCTCATTTGTTTACAGTCTGTCAGTCAGTCAAAAACATCTTTATTTGGATAATCAAATATCCGTAAAAGAAAAACCACATTAAGAACACATAAAAATATATAATGTATAAAATATGAAATAAAACACAATTCATCACACACAAAAGTGACATAAAAGCACTACAGTTTCAAAGGGGTAGTCTTCACAGGGAAATGTTATAAAGAATAAAGCACAATTCATTACACACAAAAATAACCTATGGCGGCATGTATTTTCACTTTAATTACAACAGGGACATCTTAATCAGAAAGCATGGTATGCCGGGCCTGAACTGCTGCTTTAAGAAAAGTGCCCACATATAAGCTTGTCTCTTCATCCAGCATTTGTAAGAGAAAGCTGAATACCTCCTTCAAATCCCTAATATTGTGTTTTTTAATGAGCAGAAGTAAAAAGTGCTTTGCATATCTTAAATAGAATTTGCAAAAAAGTGCAAAGTGCTGCATGGACTGACAAGAACTCCCATCAAGGTTCATTTGAAAACCCAAGGGTAAGCATATTAAGTATTTTAATGTGCCAGCCCAAAACCGAAACAACAAGCTACGTTCCCAGTGCACTCTTGCTGTAAAGAGGCAGCTGGGAGGAAGGTTGACTACAGCCATGTTTAAATAAGCGGTCACTGCTGATTTCCCCCATCTTTGTTCAATCTAGTGGTATGCTCAAAATTACACAGGGTTAGCTGTACCGATTTCTTACTTACATTCACAATATTTTCAGAGTCTGTGAAGACTAACCCTGGGCATAGTGGGCGTAGCGGGGCTACGCCGAGGTCCACGGAGTCGCAAAAAACTCTGTGGAGCTCCGCTACGCCACCCGCCTCCACCCCCCCTATTAACAAGTAAGCAAACATTAATTAAAAATACATTTAAAACCACTTACCTCTGTACTGTGGCGTCCCCGGGCTGCAGTCCTCCTCTCCCTTGCCATATCGGTAATCCTGGTGAAAACTGCGCATGTGTGCGCGCCCGTGCATGCACATTTCTTGATAGAAATGTGCATGCGTAAGTGCGCAGTTTTCACAAGTATTACCGATAGGGCAAGGAAGAGGAGGACTGCAGCCCGGGGACGCCGCAGTACAGAGGTAAGTGGTTTTAAATGTATTTTTAATTAATGTTTACTTACTTGTCAATAGTAGGGGTGGAGGCGGGGGCTGGCCAACTCCGCACCGCTGCGGAGTGTGCAGAGATTTGCCTTCTCCAGGTTCTCCGCTGAACGCGGAGAAGGTAAATCTCCACACACTCCGCAGGTGGAGCGGAGGTCTCCACCCAGGGTTAGTGAAGACAGTCTGTAAACCAATCTTTCGTAAAACAGACTCCAGAGCTGCTAATCATGGGATTTGGTGTCCCCTTTCACACCCAAGACAGTCCCTAATAATATCCCTGGTCAAAGTGGCTTCTGCATTTTTCCAAACTGCTAACCAAAGTAATGCAGCACATGCTCTAATGTGATCTTTTATATATGGTAAGCCCAGTTCTTCATGGCAGATGACATAGGAGGATGATATAGGGAAAACAGCACCTTCCTGCAGAACCCATTTTCTTCAATCTGTATAGCATTGCAGTTGAAGATACCCCACACCCCAGCTCCATGTGCTGCAACACGAGTGCACTGAGTTTTGTATATATGCAACAAGAGGCCAAGTGCGCCTCCTCCTGGCAGCTGGGGTGGATTACATAGTGAGCCAACTGCCCTAGACAACTTAGACCTATACTGAGAGACATAAGGCATCCAGGGCCCAGAAGCAGCTAAGCTGACCCCCAAATAGGAACGAATGCTAGAGCATCTTAAACTGTAAGTAACCACATGCCATAATATAGGATTTCGCAAAGTTGATTTGTAAGTCCAAAGAACTCGCAAAGTTCACAAAGGCATACACCAGCTGATGCAGGGCTTTTGGTGTTCGCGCCATCAGCACTGCGTCGTCGGCATAAAGGAGAGAAGGGAGCAGTTGACCTTGGATTCTGGGTGCATCTGGGGTAGCAGTGACTAAAAAAGGGTGAAGGTTATTCATATACAATATAAATAAAAGAGGGGCCAAAATACACCCTTGTCTCACCCCTCGTAAAATACTTATATCATTGGACACCATTCCATCTGTACTTATTCTAACCCTAGCCTTCATAGCTCTGTGCAAATATGCCATAAAGTGCACCAGTGCTTCGTCCATCCCATAAGAGAGAAGAGTTTCCCATAACTTTGAGCAATTGGCACAGTCAAACGCTTGAGACAGGTCCATTAATGCCAAGTATAAAGGGGGACGTTTAGCAACAGTATATTTTCCAATAATCAGTGACAAATTAAGACATTGCTCAACAGTGCCAAACCGATTTCTGAACCCCCATTGGCAAGTATACAGAATAGGCCTTTCCTATATCCACTCTTTAATCCTGTTATACAACACCCTCCCTAAAATTTTAAAAGATGTTTCTATTAGGGAATTGGGCCTGTAGCATACTAGGTGAGACCGCTCTCCCAACTTAAAGATCTGTACAATAATGGATGTTTTTCAGGACTCCGGTAGAGGGGAGTTAACAAGGTTGTTAAAAACATTAGTTAATGGTGGTGATAAAAAAACCAGATTGCATTTTATAAGACAAATAGGTACCCCGTCTGGACCTGTGTCCTAACAACACAAACTCTAGCTAATGGCATCCTCTAGCCAGAGTTACCTGAATACGTGAGCTATTGTTAACAAACAAAGAGGACTCGATATCGGTAGGCGATGGTGCATACATTTCAGAGAAATGGGCCTTCCAAGACTCACTGGGAATATGACAGCTAATTGAGCTTACAGTTAAGTTCATTCTACACATTTCTGTCGCAGCCAACCAAAAGAGTTTACTGTACTTTTTGTCTGCTGCTGCTGCAAGGGAGTCATATAGCCGTGTTAGCCCTTCCCTGTATCGCTTGAGAGTGGCCTCTTTATAATTCCTCTGCAAGTTGGCCACCACTGAAGGAACCCTTGGTTTTGTCGCAAACGCTTGGCGTAATTATCTATTGGCCCCAGATTATTAGTGATTGAACCACCTGTGTGGGTTAGGTGGGGGTGGGTCCGAAAGGGTCTCGATAGGGCTTTCCTAATATTGGAACTGATGTTTGTAGTGCTCCCACCACCTGATGGTCTATGTCTTCTGCTAGTAGGCCGGCGTCTACAAGCCATAAATTGTCCCTGATCATCTGAGTAAACAATTGGGCTGGTTCAGGTAATCTCCATACCAACCTAATATTGTCTGATGAGGGTTGGAGGTTACATACCCCACTGTCTACTCTATAGTGAGGCTTTGATGACAATAAAAGTGCTGCTTCAATGGGATTGTGGTCTCCAATGGAGACCACTTTCCCATTCACAACATTCTCTATTATTAGACGGGATCAAGAAGTAGTCGTTGTTTACAGTCAATCTGCTTGTAAAAACTGTAATTTTTGGCCAATATAGTTGTGAAATGAAATGAATTACTCAGCACCATTTTATTAATTTCTTTAGGGACAACCCCAACCATGCTACCCATACACTGCTGCCACATGTGTCATTTTTTAAAATAACTTTGCATCTGAGCTGGATGCAAAAATGTTCCTGTCTAAATCTACAAAATATACAGCAAATAGTAGATCATGAGGATAAATCCACAGTTAAGCAGAGACGACGTGGCAGCTGTTGATTAATATATTCTAGTGACCCATGTAATACATATGGAAAGTGAAAAAGTCAATTCCTTGCATGTAATAGAAAGTAGTAGGGGGATGCAATTCTTTTTTCTACTAGTGTAGTTTAGCGAAGTCATTGAATTTATCTCTTTATGAAATGGCCTGTTTTATCTGTATACATGAAGTGTTTCTACGTGTTAAGATGAAGTTTTCAGAACATTACGAGATATGGTTTGTTCTTTTCTCAAACTCAGCAAAGATGGAACAAGTAAGGTAGATTTTCTTCTGCAAGTTTAGATTTGATAGATGCAAGTTTCACTTTGGCAATATTTTTTTTTCAGTTATATGTAGGATGAATTTGACCTCAGGGCATCAGAGCACTTTGCAAGAGGACCAAGCATTACACCTTTTTAGGCAAGAAGAGGTCAAGTGACAATCCCAGGATCACAGAATTGTGAGCCAAGGACGGGATTCAAACCTGATTCCAAAGTTCCAAAGGCAGAAGCTCTAGCCTCTAGGTCACATGATTTAAATTGTAGCACATGCCAAGAATTTCACACACATCTAGGAAAGTGTGAAACATCACAACTTTTGTACATTTCTCAAAGATACTATAGAATGTAAAGAAAACTGCAAAACAATCTGCGGGAACTAGTGCACCGCTAGTCAGAAGCGCACAAAACGACACCTATTGTCAAGCCCTGGGTAAGATCACTGTATAGGAAGAAATAATGATATCTAATTCCAATAAAGATATACACCCTTGATCTTCCTCGAACAAGGGTGCCTCTATATACAGAAGCTCAAACCTTATTCAGGTATCAATCACCCAGAGTTAGTTGAGGATACTTGGGGATGTTTAGAAATGTACTGGACAAGATAGTGCCGCTCAAAGAGTGCAGTCTGGATCTCTATTATCACCAAAGGCTGGTGTTGAACTTGCGGGGACATCCCAAACATTTTGCCTTCACCCTCCTGTTTTCTGAAACCATTTTTTTTTAGCTTTTTTGGAACTCTGCAATTTCTACCACTGCTAACCAGTGCTAAAGTGCGTCTGCTCTCTCCTTTAAAATGGTAGAATTGGCTTAAACTCAATTAATACATGTAATTTTTTTGTAACTCCCTAGTAAAGTGGTACTACATGAACCCGAGGCCTATAAATAAAATGCTACTAGTGGGCCTGCGGCACTGATTGTTCCACCCACACATTGCAGCCTGTGTGTGTAGTTTAAACTGCCATTTCGACCTGGCAAAATATAAATTTTGCCAGGCTTAAACTGTTCTTTTCAATACAGACACTTCACCCATAGGATAGGACCTAAACAGCCCATAGAGCAGGGTGAAGTTTAGTTAAGAAGTTGGACATGTACTTTTAACTTTCACATGTCCTTGCATTGAAAAACTCTTAAATGTGTTTTTCAATACTGCAAGGCCTACTACATCTCCTGTAGAATAATATTGGGTTACCTTATTAGATTTAATAAGTGAAAGCTTTCAATTGTGAGTAGGTAGGAATGTCGAATTTGGTGTCAAAAGAACTGTGATTTAAAACCATCTTTAATAGTAAAGCTGTATTTTAACTCACAATTCTGAAAATGTCACTTTTAGAAAGTTTAAATTTTCTTGTCCCAACCATTTGGTGTCTTCATCCTATATCCTGGGTGACACCTAGTCAGGTGTAGCTAGCTGTTGGTCTTTGTAGATTATTCCCAGGCAGAGTGAAAAGGGCAGAATAGGTGTTAGAAGGATGGGCCATCTCTGACTTGATAGTGGGAGGAGCTGTTACCTACCACACTTGCACATCACAAAGGCAATGCATCATCACACTCACAGAGGGTTTAACACTAGTCTTTTCTGCTCCCAAACAATCTTGGGCAAGGGCAGGAGGCAGGAAATTCCAAACACCTTTGGGAGAGAAAACATTCAGAAGCTTTCTCCTGCTACAAGGCTGGCACAAAGTGTAAATATTGGACCCTCAGACTCAACTCTTCAGTACACTTCTGGACTCAGCAGGACTGCTGCGCTACTCTGTTGCAAGAAAGACTGCTACTCTGAAGTCCTAATACTCTGCTGCCTGGCAGCTCTACTTCATGAGTGAAAAGGACTGGACATGCATCTTGAACCTAGGACCACCAAAGTGACTCCAAGGGCTAGTTGGCCAGCCTTCTGATCAGAGCCTCAGGGACAGAAAAGGCTCCAACCACCTTGAGTCCAGCCCCTGGACTCTGACTGCTGTGAGTCGTGCACCCCAAGTAGTGCCACCACAGTCCCGAACCCTTGGAAGTCGGCCTGAAGGTGCTCTGCCAGCTCAGCTGTGGTCCATACAGAACTGACTCAGAAGGACACATAGCCAAGCAGCCTCACCTTGGAACCACCGTTGTGCAATGCATTACTGACACAAGATCTGGCAGCTCCTCAGAACCCCCTCTGCACACTGCATTGTAGAATCCGTAATTGGCATTGCAGCCATGCAGCTCCTCTGAACTGCTGCTGCATGACGCATCCTTGATCCTCTCATTGAAGCCTCAAATCACTAATGGTGATGTAGCGTCAACGATGGACCTCATAATGCTCTACAACCAGGACTTGAGGTCTTTTGTTCAGCTGACCTAACTTGGTCCCCATATCTGGCCCATGCACCATCGTGGTGGGCCTGAACTTCTGACAATGTTGAGGTCTGGCACGACCAGATTCCAGAGTTGGTGCCTTGTTGTATTTTTACTGAAACTTAAAAATTGCATATTCACGGTACCACTAATTGGATTTTTGTTGTTTTTAGTAACAAATAATGTTACTCTATTTTTCTAAGTTAGTGTGGAATTTTTCTTGTGTTGTGTTTTCACATTATTTTTGATTGTGTGCTACATAAATACTTTACACCTGTAATTAAGTCTGACTTCTCTGTACCAAGCTACCGGACGGTTAAGCACAGATTAATTTGTGGTTGCTTGTGACTTTACCCTGACAGGATTTGTGGTTGCTGCTTGAGTAGGATTTTACCCCATCGCCCCAGCTAGAAACCCAATTTCCTACAGCTGGTTCCTAAATTCAGAATCTGGAGACTGCAGTGCAGGCCAACGTCTCTTAAAAGACGAGTATGCAGTGGCAGAGTCATTTGTAGGACATATTACTGATTTATCCCCAGCCTAACTGGCCTTTCAGGGGCATCATCTCGTTTGTGAATATTCAAATTTTCTTGTGGGTCAGTCAGCCTCTAGTGTGCCCTTCTCCACTGCCTCCAGCACCAAAACCAGTGACAACCAAAACAATGCACACCGAAATTTGCCAAAGTTAACTCCAGTCATACATTTTAACAATTTACTTGAGGTCCCAGGATTTATAAATAGCTTTAAGTGCACACCACCTAAGCTATGCCCTTAGGGCTTGTGGTTGCAGGAAGCACTAAAGAAACACAAGTGAGCTTGCCTGTTAGTCGGCAGGAAAGCAACAGAGAGGATTGTGACGTAAAATTGCAAATGAAAGGCCATGGAAGAGTTCTAAGAATGTTTCCATTTGCAGTGGCGGCTCGCATAGGGCGTGCGGCGGGGCGGGGGAGCGAGGTGGGGGTAGTAAACTCAGACATACGACGGAATGGTGGAAAGTAATCATTACATTCCTCCGTTCCATCGTCTGTCCAAGTTTACTACCCTCCCCACCCTGCCCCTCCTACCGCCCCACAGCATGCCTTATGCGATCCGCCACTGTCCATTTGGGTAAAATGGCTGCAGGCAGTATTTCTACACAAACCTAAAAAAATAATAGAATATTTGGCTTCCTTGCTCTGTGCTCACACCACCATCATGAATTTAACTTGACGGCGTGAGGGATATAATTGCTTTCTTCTGTGGTAGTTTGACAGTCTTCTCTGCTCAGCTCTTCTGCTTTCTGGTTGGCCTCCTTTGTAACACCCCTCACACTCTCTCCTTCTGCCCCAGGCTCTGACGACACTGATGCATAGTTAATATCACTGCAAGGAAATGCGAGGTGAATCAAGTTCATTTTTCCAATAACCAAAACGTATTGGTGGTGATTTATAATTTAGCAAGCCTTAGTATAAGAACACTCATATGCTGGAATTTTTTATACACAATTCCTTACTTTCAGTGTACTATGTCATAAATGTTCCAGGCAAATCTTTCCGAGAAAACAGAACATTTATGAAATCTGACTGAGGAGACATTTAAGTTTTTTAAGCTGCGTGCATTTTGTAAATTTTGCAATGTCTACGAAATGTTAACCTTTCTCTCAACTGATCATGTACTGATAAAGGGCAGTGAACCACAACAAAACGTGAAAATATCATGGTTTTGGAAATGCAAAAAAAAGATAACAAACTCAGATGTTTGCATTTTGTTCACTTCAACATAGTGCAAAAGGAAGTAAAAAATCAATTTTACAAGAGCAAATCTATTCTTCCTCCAGGCACCATCTCCCAACACTGCATTTCATCTATGCTCTTTCTAAAGTTGTGGAGAAAACTGTGCCAATATTTTCAAACTTGATATTTGCTAAGCTAAAAAATAGAGAAGAAAAAAGGTATGCAGTAAAATGTGATTTTCAGATTTTTGTTGCAAGTGAAATGTCCTTCAGATGTTTTCATTTTGTTCATTCTGGCTAAAATAGATGTAAAAAAATCAACTCTATGGGAAAGAACTTTCCTAAAACATATTGCTTGGTGTTGGTGGTTAATTAGTAGGAGTAGGTAGATACCTAACATTAGTAATAAGGCCCCAATCACAATGTATGGTCTAGTCAAGGTCTCAATAAATGATTCTCTTGTTCAGTCCTTGGTAGCTGGCTATGAGCAGGCAGGCTTAACTTAGGAGACAGGTGTGCAAAGCTTTTAAAAACACCAATACATTAAATAAGTAAGACACAACATACAAATAACACTGATTTATAAATATAGGAAATATTGTTAGGATTAAAATGACACCAAAATGATAAAAATCCAATGTAGGGAACCAGGGATGTGAATTTTAAAATATTAAATACTTTATAGTGCCTAAAAACAGAAAGTACTAAGTTGGGACATCTGGAGCGCTAGACCGGACCAAAGTCAAAGTTTCAGGCTGACCACGATGGAGCGAGGACCAGATACAATGAGCAGTGGGCCCTGGACAAGTTTTTACCTTTTGACGTAGTCACTTTTTTAAAAGCTTTTTCTCTCAATGTCGAACGAGACTCCTCTTCAGGCCAGGTTTCAAGTTGACGGCAAGAGCTTGGTTCAGTGCGAGGCCTTGGTGAAATCCTGGAAGTCTTGAGCTCCGGGGCATTCAGCAAGATGAGCCTGAAATCCGGGTTGCAGTTCGATATTGGCAGCTTGACTCTCAGCTTGTGCAGCTTTTTGACAAAAATTCTCCAAACTTCTGGATCTTCTTACAGAAGGTCCTTTGTGAGTTTGCAAGTGTCCACAACACCAATTCAAGAGTCTAGAAGTTCTGAGATGCCCCTTGGGATGTTGAGACTATGTCACCCAGAATGCACATGACCAAATCATTAAAAGCTGGGTTCTTCTTGGTGGAGATGATGCAAGTTGAGCACTTTTAACCTGTTGCTTTCATGGAGTCCATTCCTTCAACTTTCCAAGGAAGGCAAAGTCCTTTTTCGCCGAAGACTAAAGTGTGCAGCAGGAGTAGTCTTTATGAGTGCAGTTCTCTCTTGTGCAGTCCAATGGTCCAGCAGGCAGTCTTTTTTTCTTCTTGTAGTTTCAAGGCAGGTATCTGAGATGCTGGGCAGCTCTCCCATATTTATGCAGTGTTCCTGGGCAATAAGCTGGGGGACACCCCTGACCAATGTGGTACAGGGTGACACCCAGAAGTATGACAGCTTCCTCCAGAGTGTTGCATATTCTTGTCTCTGATAGCACCATTTTTTAAAATACAAAATGGAGAAACTTTCTCCTGGAGGTTAAGATCTGGCTGCTCCAACCCACTGGTGTGGCCAAGTTTCCCTAACACTTCCATTCCAGCCTCTCTGCAATTTCGATTACTGGGGCTCCTGTCTGGCAGGGGGTGAAGGAAGTGGGGGTGAGCCTGTATCTGTCCTAACTGTCATTCCCTATTTGAAGACCAGTTTGGCTACCCAGCCCCCTTCCTGCATTGTGCTCTGCAGCTTGCAGATCTCCTCCCACCAGAGCAGGCCACCCCACACCTCATCAGAGCAGTTTGGCTCAGCCTGTCAAAGGCTGGCCAATCAGGAGAGTCTGCTGGAAGGCTGGATTTTAGCACAGCTAAAAAGTTAGTTCCAATAGACTTTGATAGTTATAATAAATCTAACCATGGCAAGCTGTTCGATTTATTCTATCATTTTCATAAGTTGAAGTATGTTTTTAGCTCACTTCTATCAATAGCAATAATTTATTAAAGGACTTCCATGTTAGCCTATGGCGCCATTGTGCTTCAATTGGGAAAACAAAGTTGGCAGTTTTTCCCTCACTAGGACATATAAATCATATTTTAAAATGTTTCAGCTTATAGGTACAAGACACTCTACCACTGGGGCACCAAGGGGAGACCTTAGGGGTGACTTATAAGTAAAGTGTGGTAGTTTAAGACTTTGCACATGCCTTTAATTCCAAAGTCAAATTAGAATTAATTTTAATTTTAAAAGCAGTCTGCAAGGCAGGGCTGCCTTTAAAATGACATCAGGCAACACAGCGGTGCACACTTATGTGCATTAAATCTGCTGGGTCTCTAAACCTACATTCCCTAACATATACTAGGTACTTACAGGTAGGTTATCAGTACCAATTGTAATTATGCCTAATTACCATGTACTTTTAATCAGAGCACAGGCTCCGGGTCTGGTCAGCAGAGACCAGGGCACAATCAGAGTCAGAAAACCAGCATCTAGTACTCAAAATGGGGGGAAGGGGGGGACACTGCAAACAAGAACTGGTTTCTCACACTAGGGGTATAATAATCCAACCAAATATAGTTCTTATAGCAGAAGAAAAGTTTCACCAGCCACTACTTAGGATACGAATTGGTATCTGCCTCTAGTGAGCCTTGAGAATTCTTCTTCTAGGTGAGCGAGAAGATTGGTTTTTAAGGCAGACGCCGTTTCCAGGTTTGCTTTTTGCTTAACAAATTCAACTTGGTGTTTTTGTAGTTTATATAATCGAAGTTACCTACTCAGTTCAAGGATGCACGAGTAGCTTTAACTGTATGTACTGCCTCTGATGCAATTTGCAGGAAAAGCTTGCTTTTGACAATATAGCATTCCCAGTGGGGAGTTCACAAACAGTAACAGTCAATAAAACATAAACAAACTAACAGCTTTTTTTTCTGAAAACAGATTGGCATAGTCTGAAAACACGCTCTTTCCATGCCGTCTGTCTGTGCATACCTAAGGGAGGATTAAATCCCTGTGAGACTGATGGTAAACTGCAAATATATTAATTTATCACCATCAATAAATTAGATGAATTTAATTGAGAGAAGAGATACTGAACTGATTTACTAGAGAAAACGGCTAATCTCAAAAGGAAATTGTGCCTGCTAATCCCTCAACTTTATATATAAATCAAATGTTGCACAAGTCGCTTTGAGCTATATATTGCATAAAGTCAATATCTATATTGGATAGTGGTGGATCAAAGGGGCAGGTTTAAATTTATATGCTTAATTTGCAAAGCTACTCTCAGCCGGAAAATCTCTTTTGTACTCATTGTTAAACCACAACATGCCATCTCTCCTTCTTGGCTCCAAAGCCCATCTCTCCTTCCAAATTCCCTACTTAACAAGCTTTGCCATTGGTTTTTCTGTCACGCTGCACAGCAACCCTGAGGTCTGCAGCATGGCAACGGAAGAAAAACAAAAAAGGCTACACACACCGGCTGATAATTTTGTAGGCGTTTGCTCCGCGCATGTACGTGCCTACAAAATGACATTCTTTCTTTTTATTTAGTGATGTGAGTTGGATTGGATTGTAAAAGAAACAAGCATTGGCCATGCCAATGGGTCTGGGTTTACAAGAATAGTGCATGGAAATGAAAAGTATTACAAGCAAATAGCATTAAAATGGAGATGCATTTTTGTAAAAGCAAAAAACTGCACAATAATATTAGTGTAGGTTAAAAGGTCGGGTGACAGTTGCACTGTGAAGTCGGACCTAAAAATCCATGCGGGTTAGTGTCTGCCCACCTCCCATCTCTGCTTCTACCAGAGGGGGAAAAAGCATTAACTATCTTGTTATCTAGGACACTTTTATAGCATTACAATAAGAATTGTGAGCCCCTGAATGCTCAATTTCACAACACAATTATCACAGCTGTGTGGATGGCAAGCACTTTTATGTGGAAGCACTCAAATTCACGCAACTACTTCAAAAAACATATACTCCGCACTCCTAACATATGGACGGAGTCAAAGCCTTTCTCTAGTAATGCTCACATAATTGTCTGACAACAGCTGTGCTGTCAAGTCAGACCATAAAAAATACCACAATAGTGATTCTTTTTTAAGTGGGTGTGGGAAAGCAACATGGAGGGTGGCAGAGGGGCAGAAGAAACACAGAGTGCGTTGGTGGGAGAGAAACAAGGAGGATCAACAGGCAGGCATAAGCAATAAAAAGGGTGGAGGAAGAGACATGATACAGACACAGAGCAATGCAGACCTCAGCGGAAGAAGCAAACAGGAAACAAAGAGGCGCACACAAAGAGAGGAAAGATCTTTAAGGTACTTAAGGGCCAATATGTGGAGTCAATTACTTCTTGAACTGAGGCACATAAAATAATTCCTCCTTTCAAAAAGGCTCTAAGCCTTATGTCTTATGTTTTTATTAGTGTTCTTCCAAGCGCTAACATATAGTTGTGGCATTAGTTGTGCTTTATAGGAAGATAAATGAAATATCTATGTGCTGTCAGCTAATTTTGTCTTTTGCCACCATGATAATATTAAGCAGCATTAACAGCCCTATATTGAGTGCCACACAAAGTAGGATCACAGTTCAGGACCATATGAGTCATACACATATATCAGTAGAGCCACAACTGGACTAGATACTCAAGATCTTCTGGCAATTTAAAACATCAAAGTAACTAAGGTCTGCTTCTGGCCACCTCCTCTCCAGCCAGAAAGATACAAATTGTTGGGTACAATGCTGGTTCAAACACAGAAAACCGCCCTTTTGCCACTTCTACCATAAACAAAGGTGCAAAATTGGAGTAAAGCGTCCCCCCCCTTCTCACTCACAATTAAGACCTTAGCCATGATGTCATGAAGGACTTAAGGACTTTCAGAGTCCATCCAAAAAGGCGTACTGACCACCCTGCATAGTTTGCCCACCATCCGTGTGTCTCATTCTCTTTCAGTCAAAATGGTTTGAAGTGGACATATAGAAACATAATGTGCCTTCCAAATATTGTAGACAAAAAATAGATATATCACTACTCGTTCTTGCAATAGAAAGTGTTAGAAATTAGGTTTCTGGTTGGCTAGGGCATGCACCTAACCCACCACTCTAGTCAGAGTAAGGGAGTTACACACCCAAGATAACCCCTGCTCACCCCCCTGGTAACTTGGCAGAGCATTCAGGCTTATCCCAGAGGCAATGTGTAAAGCATTTGCACAACATACACACACACCAGTGACACACTAAATACACCACAAAAGAGACTCCACATCAGGTTATGTAAAAATATCACTTATATTGTATATAACTACATTAGACCACAATCACATACATCACAATCAGTTTGTCAACTGGGCACTTATCATACTTATAACAGTTAAAACATTACAGTAAATACTGATAGGTTGCAGATCTCATCAACAACTTCAAATGACACTTGATACACAGATCTGGCAAAGATAACACTTGTTATCTGATCTCCAAACGGGGTAGAATTACTTTTATCTGAATCGTCACTGAATGCAGGGTAGGTGAGGGAAATAACAGGATTACCACCGGCATGTGCCCTTTGACTCCAATGAGCCCTGAGCACAGCGCTCCTGCACTATGATTATTTAGCAGGTAATGGAGCCGCTGGGCCGTTTACTACGGTGGTGCAGTCAAAAGGAATGAAATACCCCCACTAGTATTCCACAAGGGGGGCAGAAGAGCTCATGCAGCCCCCCCCCCCTCTTGGGTTAGCGGACAAGAACTTGCTCCAGTGGCACCTGCTCCCTCGCTGGCGCATGGTGGCACACTGATCCGGCATGGCTGGTGAGGCAACGTGAGCTGAGGCGAGGCTCCTGCACTCAAAGTGCCCTGCTCTGCCTCACACCAGGGTCTCTTCTCAGCGGTGCTGGGTTCCTGCTTCTGCCTGATGGTGCCACAGTTGGCGAGGCTTCCCCTTCATGATGCTGTGGGAACCTTGGTGGCTTCCGTCCATGTTGCTGGGCACTGCTGGAGACCACGCCACAGTGTTGGTCACTAGGCAATGCTGGATGACTCCTGGGCACTTGCTCAACTGGTGAGGGGCTGCGCTTCGGTTTCCAAAATCTTTCCCAACCTGGGGACCTCACAACAGGTCACGGCTGGTGGTGCCTCGGGTGCTGCATGCCACACGCCGGGGGTTGAAGAGGGAATCAGCCTAGCAACTTGGCCACAGCAATTTCAGATAAGTGGAGCACAAGGAAATTTAAAATATGTAAAGCATCCAAGGAAGTTTCCAACAAGGAAGGTTTCCCACAAATAAAGCACCAGGAACTTCCAGATAGTAAAGCACAAGTAAGGTCCGAAATAATTAAGGCACAAGGAATACTTTGATGTCCCTGAGTCTTCCAAAAACAGAAGGCAATCACACACACGTCCTTGAAGATTTTTCACAAGCAGGGCACCACAGAAGGGGGTGGGGGGGGGGGGGGAAGAGTCATTCCTTTTCCTCTGCCCCAGACAGAAACAGCAACTGCAGTCCAGTCCATCCATCACACAGAAAAGGTAGTGCTCCTCTTACAGCTCTTCAGTTCTTCTTCTTGGCAGGGTCCTCTTTTTTCTAGAAGTAATATAATGTCTTGAGGTTTTAGGTACAATACTTATACCCCATTTTATCATGGTTCTCTTTGTGGCAAGAGTCTCTGAGCCCAGTCCACACCAGTCCTGGCCTCCTTGGTCCAGCCTAACCGCAGGAGGTGGAGACAGCATTGTGCAAAGGAGACCCAGCCTATTCAGGTACTAGCGAAACTCCTCCCACCACTCTAAATGCAGACCAGGTCTATTCAGCCTAGCGATGAGTCATCCAGGCATGGCAGGACACACCTCAGCCCCCCTTGTGACTGTCTAGAGTGAAGGCACTTCCTCAGCTCCTGTCATTCCAAAACCAGGTGGGGAATACACAAACAGGCAGAGGCACACAGAATGGTAAAGCAAGAAAATGTCCACTTTCTAAAAGTGAAAATACAAAAAGCGCGTAGTTGACGCACAAGATTGGCGCACTGCTATAAATGGGACCTTTTCCCTTTACAGTCCAATAAATTCATTAATATATCATCCAAAACTTGACCATTACTTCACCATTTTTAAACGAATTTTTCCTTGTAAATATCACGGAGACAGCGAGATTCCATTAAAGCGTTTATTGCACATTTTCAAATGCAGCTGCTTTCCATTCCAGGCTTCTACACAGCGGCACGTGTAATTCAATAAAACATTAATGTCAGCCCTTTATATGTGACCCAATGCATTTCGAGCTAAATGCTCTTCGTCAGGGGTTTCTGAAAAATACAACACAATAAGCTGTAACAACTGCTAACAACCAAATATAAATTACAAAGAAAATTACAAAGAAAACCCTCTCTATACCCATTTCCCTCAAAGTCTAGATGAAAACATACAATATTGAAAATCACCCTCAACCCTCCAACCATCAAACCACAGTTGTGAACCCATAGTTATCCCTCACACCATGTCAGTTAAGACGAGCACTTCCCTAAACTTTCCCGCTTTTTACCTGTTTAGCACAAACTTCTCAAACACCATTGCTCACTCTGACAATCGTCAAGACTGCTCTCGCTATCACCCTCCCATGCACAAATATAAAGGGTAATGCTCCCGCTCAGGTGTCATCAATCAGCCTAACGTGACCGACCACGTGATTCAATACCTGCAGCCCTCGTACTACAACCCCCATGATGCACTCGTTAACCAAAGAGAAAAGAAAAAACATCTTCACCCCATAATGTGACAAAAAAACCTGCCTATTAAACCTTACAGGAGTCCCACCCATAAACTACGAACAATCGCTTCAACAAATTAAAAAACAAAATACAATGTGAAACAGTTGAAATAATGCCATCACATGTTATATGAAATGTAATGTCTTTTCAAAATTTGAGGCGCTCTCTGATGTTGGTTTGTCTCCGATATCGCAACCTTAATCAGTTTTGTCAACTCTTAAACTTTTTTGGGGTGCACCCTTAGTCGGGACGGATAAATTGTAAACAGCAAGAGTATCAGAATTAGAGTGCACTCCTTCCCTTATAAGTAATCCGAAAGTAGATGAATGTTCTGGTTTGCGTGCGCTCCACTTAGGGACCCATCCCAGGTCACTGTGTTCACAAGCGAAAATACAAAAAGCGCGTAGTTGACGCACAAGATTGGCGCACTGCTATAAATGGGACCTTTTCCCTTTACAGTCCAATAAATTCATTAATATTTCATCCAAAACTTGACCATTACTTCACCATTTTTAAACGAATTTTTCCTTGTAAATATCACGGAGACAGCGAGATTCCATTAAAGCGTTTATTGCACATTTTCAAATGCAGCTGCTTTCCATTCCAGGCTTCTACACAGCGGCACGTGTAATTCAATAAAACATTAATGTCAGCCCTTTATATGTGACTCAATGCATTTCGAGCTAAATGCTCTTCGTCAGGGGTTTCTGAAAAATACAACACAATAAGCTGTAACAACTGCTAACAGTTTAAGAGTTGACAAAACTGATTAAGGTTGCGACATCGGAGACAAACCAACATCAGAGAGCGCCTCAAATTTTGAAAAGACATTACATTTCACATAACATGTGATGGCATTATTTCAACTGTTTCACATTGTATTTTGTTTTTTAATTTGTTGAAGCGATTGTTCGTAGTTTATGGGTGGGACTCCTGTAAGGTTTAATAGGCAGGTTTTTTTGTCACATTATGGGGTGAAGATGTTTTTTCTTTTCTCTTTGGTTAACGAGTGCATCATGGGGGTTGTAGTACGAGGGCTGCAGGTATTGAATCACGTGGTCGGTCACGTTAGGCTGATTGATGACACCTGAGCGGGAGCGTGGGAGGGTGATAGCGAGAGCAGTCTTGACGATTGTCAGAGTGAGCAATGGTGTTTGAGAAGTTTGTGCTAAACAGGTAAAAAGCGGGAAAGTTTAGGGAAGTGCTCGTCTTAACTGACATGGTGTGAGGGATAACTATGGGTTCACAACTGTGGTTTGATGGTTGGAGGGTTGAGGGTGATTTTCAATATTGTATGTTTTCATCTAGACTTTGAGGGAAATGGGTATAGAGAGGGTTTTCTTTGTAATTTATATTTGGTTGTTAGCAGTTGTTACAGCTTATTGTGTTGTGTTTTTCAGAAACCCCTGACGAAGAGCATTTAGCTCGAAATGCATTGGGTCACATATAAAGGGCTGACATTAATGTTTTATTGAATTACACGTGCCGCTGTGTAGAAGCCTGGAATGGAAAGCAGCTGCATTTGAAAATGTGCAATAAACGCTTTAATGGAATCTCGCTGTCTCCGTGATATTTACAAGGAAAAATTCGTTTAAAAATGGTGAAGTAATGGTCAAGTTTTGGATGAAATATTAATGAATTTATTGGACTGTAAAGGGAAAAGGTCCCATTTATAGCAGTGCGCCAATCTTGTGCGTCAACTACGCGCTTTTTGTATTTTCGCTTGTGAACACAGTGACCTGGGATGGGTCCCTAAGTGGAGCGCACGCAAACCAGAACATTCATCTACTTTCGGATTACTTATAAGGGAAGGAGTGCACTCTAATTCTGATACACTTTCTAAAAGTGACATTTTCAAGAACACAATTTAAAAAACACCTTTCCTAAAAGATGTGTTATTAACTTCTGAGTTCAGGGAGTCTAAACTCAATTTCTCCATATTGTCCCAATTGAAAGAAACACTTGTTAGATGTTACAAGGCAGCTCTCATGCTAACCTATGGAACAGATAGGCTTTCAATGGTGAAAAACAAAATGCACAGTATTTCACTATCAGGACACGCTAAACACACAAGCACATGCCCTACACTGCACCCTGCCCATGGGAATACCTTGGGCCTACAGGAGGGGTGCCTTACATGTGAAAAAAGGGAAGGTTAGGGCCTGGCAGGTGGGTGTACTTGCCAGTCAACATAGCAGTTTAAAACTGTGCGTGCAGAGACTGCTGTTGTAGGTCTGAGACACAGTTACAGGGCTACTCGTGTGGGTGGCACAATCAGCACTTCAAGCTCATTAGTAGCATTCGATTTACAGGCCCTGGCGCATTCAATGCACTTTACTAGGGGCTTACCAGTAATTCAAATATGCCAATCATGGATAATCAATCATAATCATAATTTACACACATAGCATATGCACTTTAGTACTGACCAGCAGTGGTAAAGTGCCCAGAATCCTACAGCCTACACAAACCGGGTCAGAAAAATCAGAGGCAAAAGGCAAAATGTTTGGGTATAAACCTACAAAAAGGGCCAGGCCTAACAGAAAGCAACTACATTTCTCAGTATATTTTTGTTTTCTTCCTTTACAAAGTGTGAGCCATGCCTCAAATGGCACTGGAGTGTTGTGCATTTGATACACCTTACCCCACTTTGTACTGTCAACAATCCCAGTAAGAATATATCTGCGCTCAGGGTATTGAGTTAAATATGTTTACCAGATAAAGTCACCAAACAATAAATAATCGTGAAAGTACAATATGCTTAGTATCTTTGACAAATCATTTTTGTCACATGAGTAGCGAGCTGCTCGACGAAAAGCTCGTTGACGCCTTGCCAGGGGTAGTAAGAGCTATATAAATACGATTACAACATATATTGGTTTAAAGTATCACAAACAAGCTCTAAATATGAAATGCCACCGGATACCGCACAATGCCCCAAGCACCCTCACTGGGGGAGAAGCAGGGTCTTATTCTCCTTCCTCATCCTTAGGTGAATCTCGGCTTCCTAAAGAAATCATGGCCGTAGCAGTGCAACAGGGAAATGGTCGTAATTTGCAGAGCGTGTATGCTACTATGTCGGATAGCACCAGAAAATGTGAATTGGAAGATAATCCAACATGCCCAGCACATAACTGTGACTCTTGGTGGGATTAGTATATTCACAAAAATGAAGTTTAATGGCACTAAAACTATATGATGCAGTGCTGCGCTATAGTTTGGTTGTGAGTGCAGAGAAGCTAGTGTAACGATTTTCTTTTGAATACAAACATCCTAAAAACCTCAGCCTGGTAGCATCTCTCTGTTCAATGCTATATCTGGTAAGAAATGTAATATTCAAAGTTACATGTGACGTGAAACAGATTAAACATTTGAAAGTGTACTGGTGTAATGTTTCCATAAATCTGAGCAAAGGTTACTGTTTTAAACATGCATCTAGGGAAATGTGTTATTTCTTGTATGTCCGATCATGCTGATAGTCCTATATTAGATGAAGATGAAGATGAAATGATATAGCAATAATAACACCGAGCCTTGAGTGGCACCAAACATCAAGATGGTAATTTGGGTTAAAAAATTGGGATGAAAAGAGAGTGTGTCCAATTTTTCAGCTGTCTTCGAATAGGATTTTTAATTCTAATTGATACAGGGCATCGTAAAGAATCACTTTTTGCAGTAAAACCCCACCAAAACGAAGTAATGTGTATTTCCCTGGCAGTGTACTGGAACAATATCATTCACTTGAATTTATGGGCATCTGCCCAAACCTGCAGGTAAAGACCTTGGGTTTGCTGGTCAATAACCAATGTTCTTCAGGTGCTCATCATGGAGGCTAAGCAAAAACTGAATGTTCTCATCTCTGCACTATGGCATTAGTCTGTTTCCAACCATGACATGTCTTCTCAAGCACCTCCGCATAGTGCCGAAGGCCCCTGGCCGTCTTCTAAGGAGTGTTAAATAGTTGGAGCACATCTTCTGAGTGCTCTCTGTTATCCACAAGGTTGCTGTAGCTAAACCATTACATTTTAAAACATAGCTGTTCTCACAGCCTTAAAGTTGTCATTCATGGTATCTACGCCTGATTGGTTGCATACAATGAGCACATGGTCATTCCAACAGTGTGTGCACAGTCCAGAAATGGTTGCATTAGCACTCCTAACTTAGGTGCCCATCTCCGGAATTTCTAGGGGAAATGCTCAACTACTCATGTAACAAGCAACGGCAAAGCCAATAGGCCAGGATTGCTTTTTCTGTCTGCGCTGAAACATTAGAAAACACTATTACAGTAAAAAAAAAAGAAAAAATGCATCTAGGAGGTAAATAATGTAAAGTGGGAGAACGGAGAGCACTTTTGTGGTGTAAAAGAGTCCTTCATGCATTCCAAAGGAAGCACTCCATAGGAGGCGAAACGATACACGAAACAGGTAACAGCATGAGTTGAGAGAGTAATACATCTCAGGATCAACCAAAACACGATCTACATATATTTTACAGAATTGGTAATAATAGGTCGTGCAGGCAGCTGAGCTGTCACGTCAAACCTAATAACGACATTGGAATCTGAGCCCATAACCATTTAATTGGTAGTTTATTGGGCACCGAGAACTTTTAATTATGCCTGTGTAATTTCATACAATTTCGAAAAACAAGGTTTTTGTAGTTTGCATATTTTTGGTGGTTATGGCTTTTTGCATACATTTTTCTAATGTGAGACTCTGGTTCAAATAGAAATGTATTCTGGTAATTGTGGAACATATATGGGCAGCAGCCACAAGACACTTTCTGCTTGAACCACTTTCCCACCAGTGTCTTGTATGATTTGTGTACTCATGTAGGCGGAGAGGGAACAACCAAAGAGTACACTGGGCACAAGACGACCCAGTGGGCAACCACACCCGGAGCAAACAAGCTCAGGAACTGTTGGCCTCGGGACCGAGCACTTCAACAGCCTGATCGTTAATCTGTCAAATAAGACACTAACAGACCATGAGAGATCGGTTTTGGAAAAGGGATTGGGCTTTGTTCCATCAGCCCGCCCTGACAAATTTCGCCTTCATTGCGAACTGGCAGCATTCTTTAGGAAGTTGAAATTAAAAGCTTTCTTTGAAAGTCGAGCTAACGAGGGAGCTGACGTGGACGTAGGGGATACTCCCCTCCGACCACCGTCGACCTTCAATCCCCCTCCACACACCATTCCGGTGGAAATTACGACCTTCGAACGAGCAGTTTTTACCGAAATTGAGCATACAATCGTCCCCACTACCTTTAAGAATCTGAGGGCAGAGGAGTACAGAGCCATCACCTCTCTCCGTGCGGACACCACCTTAACTATAAAACCCGCAGATAAGGGGGGCGCCGTCGTACTACTGAACACTACCGATTACGACCAGGAATGCCTCCGCTTATTGAACGACCGCCACAACTACACACCTCTCCTCAATGATCCATCTGAGGGGCTCAAAAGCGAGATCCTAAGTGTGGTCGAAGAGGCACAAACACAGGGTGTCATCACCAGAGCTGAAGCACGTTTCCTCACTGAAGGCCCGGGGAAGATCCCCTATTTCTATACACTTCCCAAAATCCATAAAGAGAGAGTCCCCCCACCTGGACGCCCCATTGTCTCGGGGATTGACTCTCTTTTGGAACCCCTATCTCGGTTCTGTGACCACTTCCTAAAACCTTTGGTCAAAAAATCGACCACCTATCTAAAGGATACAAAGGACCTTCTGAAACTACTCAGTAACACCACGTGCTCTGAACAAACGATACTGGCAACATTGGATATAGAAAGCTTGTATACGAGCATTCCCCAGGACGAAACCATCAGGGTCCTGGAAGAATCACTTGACTCCACTCCCTGGGAATACAGAACCACCAAAGAGTTCGTGATACAATGTGCCACCTTGGCCTTGAAGAGAAACTTCTTTGAGTTCCAGGGGCAATTGTTTCTCCAAACCACAGGTACTTCCATGGGGAGTACCTTTGCTCCCAGTGTAGCTGGACTATACGTCTATGCTTTCGAACAGAAGTTCATCCTCCCGACTTCAAACCCCTACCGCTCTTCCATAGCCTTATGGAAGCGATATATAGATGATGTGCTCCTGATCTGGCAAGGTAGTAACAACACCCTCCAGTCTTTCCTCACATGGATTAATACTTTGAACCCGCACCTGAAGTTCACACACACATATGACGACTCTGAGGTTGTATTTCTTGATGTGGTGATAACTAAGGTACGAGGGTCCTTTCAAACTAGGACCTATTACAAGCCAACCTCGAGGAACAATCTCCTCGAGTTCACCAGTTTTCACCCACGTCCCCTGAGGGAAAATTTACCCTACGGACAATACCTCCGCCTACGACGAAATTGCACCACCTTGAGCGATTTCAAGAGCCAATCTCAGGATTTAACAACTAAACTGAGTATGAGAGGGTACCCTTCCCCCCTCCTCTCCAGGAGTTACAAACGTGCGAGGAATCAACCAAGGGATGTACTCTTAACGGACTACCCAAAGGATACTACGTCTATCCCACTTACCTGTGTCACCACCTACCGTACCCTTTCTAACCAACTCAAAAAGACTATCAATAAACATTGGGGTATAATCAACAGCGCCAATCGCAACTGGGAAAAACCCCTCTTTTCATTCAAACGCGCACAAAGCCTCCGCAACAATCTGGTACACACACGACCACTGATGCCACGAGAGACCCCACAGAGATCTATAACGGAAGCTTGGGGCCTCCCCAAGATCACTGGGCACTTTCCCTGTTCTGACTGCAGTGTATGCCATCTGACCACACATACCAAAACCCTCGACCTTGAACCAAACAAGACCTGGACCCAAAGAGGCCACACTAATTGTAAAACTACGAATGTGGTCTACCTCATTACCTGCCCCTGCGGCCTACGATACGTGGGGATGACGACGAGGAAGGTGAGACTCCGGATATGCGAACACCGGAGCAACATTAGGTGCAAACGCACAACTACTAAAATGAGTGAACACTTTCTTTCTATCAACCACACTACCAACGACCTAAGGTGGACAGTGATAGAAGAGATCTCAAGTGGTAGAAACATCCCTAAAGTACTTTTTGAAAGGGAACAGAGGTGGGTGTACCGCCTGGGGACTAACCTACATGGGTTGAATGACAATGTCCCCTGGGTCAATATCCTCTAAATACTCTCCACCTATATGAATATCATCATTTACAATTAATCCCCTGATACCACTGTTTTTTGACCCTAATTAGTCGATGGGTTCATTTCATTTTCCCTGTTTTGAAGATTACTATTTAGTATATTAGGAATTCCAGACACCCAGTCCGGTTTGTTCCTGTACCAATTCTGATTACCTTGGTCTATTCATGCCCTTCACGTACAAGCTAGGTCTCCGTGACCCTGTGCGCGAGCCTGCCCTATAGCCCCTTCCAGCAGTACCACGGCTTTTCCCCAGGCCCTGTTGCACACTCCCGTGGGCTTTGTGCGGGTTCGTTTATGCTCGTATGGCTCCGTGCCATTAAAGTTTCACATAACTTTCTTTTTTTCCCTTCGTTGTTTTGCGTTGCCTAGCGCAACGAACAACTCCGTCTGTCTTTATTTTCGCACCGATTGGCTCCCACTGGGCCAATCACCGTTGGAATTAGAGCTTTCTACCCAATCAGGGAGAAGCTCTGTTTGAGAGCCTGACCAGGGACACGCCGTGGGGCCTTTATATACATACCTCCGGCTCCGGTTCACTACTATCCGGACCCGGCAGCAAGAGGCTGTTTAGGCATATCGCGGGTGGAGAGCAGCAAGGGCGTAAGTAACCTCATCCGCTCCTCGTCCAACAAGGTAAGCGAGCCTTCGCTTTCTCCCCCGTTCGTGATATTTACACGAACTCCGTTTTCTTTCTATCTTTTCCTGATGCAGGGTGTGCCATTTTGCTCCCACCCCCCTCCCGGGATCCATGAGGCTTCTAACGGACTGGCCTCTCTGTAAGATCCGTTCCTTTTTTCTGCACACTGAGCATCGCGTGCAGTTGTATTAGTCCCTAGCCCGATTTCTCCGCATATGAGTGTCACTGCTACGTTTCACATGCGTTTCGAGATTTGACTACTAGTCACCTTTGAGAGGATAACGTCTCGTTATCCTTACACCGATATTTGACTATACCTAGGTGCACAGCTTCTCACAATTTTTGCACCTGTGGTAGACCTAGAGGCACTCATTTGTCCTTCGAGCACATCAGTTCCTAATTCCTGATCTGTAGAGCACGATTTTTGTGACAAACATTGATACCTCTCTTTATGTTTTGTCTTTCTGTTTGTTTGTCTCCTTGTACCATCAGAGTAAACTCGTTCCTCTCCCCATAATTAATTACTTTACTTGGCGGAGTTCACACTATTCAGTGTCTTTTTGTTTTTCACACATCAGCCCACGGTTGGGTGGACCTTAGCGAGTTCACACCACCGGGGCTGCGCACATCCCCCTCTGGTCCTGACGAATGCCCGATTAACACTCCATGAGGCAGAAACATGTTGACCGCCACGGAGTGAACCAGGTCTTTTATTTTTTTGACCCTCACTCCTTTTTACTCCTTTCCATTTAAGCAAAATTAATAAAGTTTCTTTTTGACTTGATTGGACATTTTAAATTCACTTTCCCCACACAACCAACCCAGCTCCGCAGTAACCTGGCGTCGCAGCACACTGGGATGACATTCGGTCGTCCCAGTGGAAGCCCAATGATGAAGCATGTCACCAACCAGGTTGGTGAGTGAGGGCTTTTTCATACCCACTGGGTATTGTTCCATAGTGGCCAAACTTGCTTCCTATGAACATAACGGTTCACAGGGAATCTGAGGCTCTTTGCTCGTTGGATCAATGTATTGCATTGACTAGAGTGCCCCCTGTTTCATATTATTGTACACTGGCTTTGTTGTTTTTTGATATTCTACTGAGGGGACTAGCCGTGTTGATCCCTTCCTCTCCTGTTGATTTTGATACTCATGTAGGCCCTCGCATTCAATTCCCCCTTATGCTGGTCAAGTGCATTTCAGCTGACATGCCTAATTACACCTATTTTTCTTATAAATTACAATTATTTCGTGAGTGAAAATGTTTGCATGTTCCTCCTCCCTCAGTAGTTACATCCATTCACACTCTAGACATTGCACATTTGAGCTTGCCTCTCAGTTGCCACAATGTTCCTCTACTGCGGTTGTCTCTGATCAAAGCGGCCATGATGCCGCTGCACCGTGGATTCCTATCAGCAGGGAGTCAAACCTTTTCTGCCGGTTCAGTTTTTAGTACAGAGCCTGCCAGAGAGGAGGCGATTAGTGAAAGCAGAGCAGGTACTTTTCACCTTGCTGACACTTGCTGCCTGGAAATTGGGTTCCGAAGGGTTACATATCCCATGTATGCGCAACCAAAAAATTTGAGGGCAGCAGCAGAGGGCGCATAATCTGAAATTGAGTCCCAAGGCTCAGCGCCGGCCGAACCCCTTCCTGCGCGCGGCGGTACCCACATGTTGCTTTTCTTCAGGAAGACAAAGGCATCCCTGAAAACAACCCACTGGTTTCCATGTATTCTAATAAGGTTCTTTGCAGGTTGCTGTTGGTATTATGAGCACTTTCTGTGTGCACAGATTTGCTGAATTAGGTCTGTCAGTGGGATAGGTGTCTATTATACACACACACTGTGTAGAAAGATCAAGCAGATTAGCAAGGAAACACAGAGGGAGAGTTATATATTTTGTATGTGTTTATAGATCCACATCTCAGTATTGACTCTGGCCGTGCGCGGTGTCTCACACTGCTTCATGGGGTGTCCATTGGCTGGATGAGTTTATCCTCCATCTTGTTCCACTGCATCTCTTTCATGACATGCCCTCCGATCATTTTCCTTCTTATTCCCTCTATTTGCCTCTCCTCCCCTCCATTCCATTTATTTCCTACCCTTCTGTATGTTTCCTTCTCCCTGCACTCCCTTTCATCTATTTCATGATTCCAACTGTGCCCCTCCTGTCCCCTCTTCATTCAAATTGATGTTGGTTTTTTAATCTTCTATTGGCTGAATGCCCCGGATGCACCTACTCCCCTTATGTGCCCTCCATCTCAGCCCTTGGTTCACACTGTTCTTTCTCCCCTCTCAAATGTTGTGTCCTACTTCCCTTCCCTCAGATGCATTCCCTGATCCCAGGTTCAACCTTTTCCGCTTCCATTTGTCCCCGCCCTTCCTCTGTTCCAAGCTCTGAAAATGTTCCTCCCTGCCTGGCTCTATACTTTCCTCATCTCAGCTCATTTTCCATTCACATGATGTATCCAACACATTATATTGTGCATCTGAAGTTATCTGAAGGAGAGGAACATATTAAAACGTATGCTATGCTTATGCTTCACTGGGAGGAACTTCTGCTTCGTGAGTAGTGACCCCTTTTACTATCAATGTGGCCAAAAGTGAGGAACAGCACCATATTTGCAAAGGCTTGGCTATCTGCATAATGGCGACCATCAATACCCTGAAGCTAAGAGAATGACTCACGTCCAATTTCCCTTTCAAAGAGCCTGCATAATAATGAGATGGCTGGATATGGTAATGTGCAGCTGCCCCATTGTAAAAAGACAAAACATGCTAAGTTCAATTTATAGAAATGCAACCAGAGAGATTGACTGGAGTGCCGGGATCATAACAAGAAGACAATGGCTTTAGGTAGTGGCTCTAAAAACAAACAAAAAAAAAAACGTATTGAAAAGCCAATTAAGGCGGTCTCGTATATGTCTGGCTCCAGACACATCGATTTCTTCCCACTCACCTTGGCCACTCATTGTGAAATGTTTGGTTCTGGGATATGGTGACAGACGATACGACCATTCGGTAAACAATCCCTGGGTGATTTACCAGACACAGCAGCAAAATGGTTACAGACTGTGCGGAATATAGCAACAAGGCCATTGGTTGTCCTGTCACGTGATACAGGCTGATATCATATGCATTTTCTGGGAGTGAATGCAAAAAACTGGTTTGGAGGGGATAAAGCCCATATCATGAAATGTCTAGAGCACTGTGGTACCATCCAAGTACACTTGGACAGCCTGAACTCTCTGATCATTTTCATATAACCAGTGTTGCACTTGGGTCACAGCCCCTCTCTGTATCCAGCTCTAGGATGGGAAGCTACAATGGCTGCAGTGTGCCAATCTCACACCTAACTTGGGGAAACTGTACCTTGTCATTTGAGTTGAACCTGATCCATATGTTGGTGGGCTTCAACTTCAACTGAGCGGCCTATGCTGTTAATGCTTTTAGTGCGGCGTACGTATTCTGAAATTAGCATCATACATTCAATACAAAGGAAGGTGTTGATAGCGCTAAATATTTTTACAAATCTTACACATTACATTTGCCTATTTTAAGACACAAAGATCCTAATTTATACATTGCACGTAAAATGAGAAGAGACAGCAGTTGGGACAAGTAAAGGGATAACACGGTAAAAGCATGCTGGAAAGTTTTAGAAGAAGGAAAGGTGATTGCTAAATTGTTATAATGCTTATTAATAGGATTTTCTTTAACAAAACTACATGTGAGATGATCTTTTAGAATTAGTTTACTGATGAGACTAATTATCTAATGGTGTGGCTTAGCCTTTCTATTGCCTTTCATTGAAAAGTATTATAAATAGAATATTGTGCAATGATGCAATAAAATAAGTTAGGAAGTTGACATTTTCAAATGTGATAGTTGAGACCACAACAAACAGAGAAACTAAGAAACGATTTTAGTAAAACGATTTTAAAGAATAAATAACATGCATGGATATTGAAAATTGTGGCACTAGGCCATAACTAGTATTAATCTATTTTGTGTAATAATACATTGGTGAGGTATTACTATTTTCCTTTTATTGTGGAATATTTGATTTAACTGCATTATATTTGATTCTAATTGAATTTAATTCATTGAAAGCTGACATCTACATTTAAGGCCTCTTAAATATGTTCTTTCCTAAGCTGCATTTTTGGCTTAGCCAAGTACAATGGTCATTTGGCATTTTAGCAAATGTTGCTTTATTTGTTCTGTATGTGCTTCATCTTAATGCTTAAAGGACATTCTTTCAAAGTACACACAGAAATGGCTTGGTGGGAAGGTCATCCCTAACCCGATGCCATTTGACAGTTACATTGTATATTTTTTATGTTGACTAACCTGAGAGGCCGGGAAAAACCTTTTTTTCTGATGAACAGCATGGGAAAGTATGTTGGAATGACAAAATGTATTCAGTAATTTCATACATAAACTAATCATGTGATGGACTGACCACCATCGATTAATACTACCTCAACTAAGGAGTCATAAAGACTATAAAAGAAGAAACCCCAAGGGGGGGGGGGGGGGGGGGGCTGGGTGGTAACTCTAATATTTTCTTTCTATGGGACACAAACTCCAAACGCCATTACTTTTACTCTCTATGCGACAGCAACGTCATGCTTTCTCTTTTCTTTGCAAGAGGACTGAATACGTTTCCCATGATTTTATAACCATCCTTTGTCTCCTATTTTGGACTGCCTTTTTGCTGATACTGCTGCCTTGAGCAGTTGATCTGGATTCCTTCCTTGCCGAACTACCAAAATGTTGCCTATTTCCCCTTTATGCTTTTGGACTCGCCCATAGATGACTTTAATTTGATTCAATTTTTCCATAATTGCTCTAAAACTTTTGATCCTGCTGGAGACATGAATTATCCATCTCCCTTTAATGGTGTTAGGAATCTGTAACCTGTGATTGAAGCCTATTTTGTAACCAGCTTTACTGATAACGAACTTTGCCTAAATGCATAGTCTTGTACTACTTGCTTTAATATTACTGACTGAAATGCTCAAAAGACTGCTCACATGTATTGATTTCGTATCCTTAATACAATAACCAAACTATCTAAATTGCCTGAGTATATTATTGTGTCCTGATGTTCTTTTATTGAATTGAGTTGTATTTCTATTTAGTTTAAATGTTCTGTAGGGAAAATCTGCAAATCTTTTCAGAATATCAAGTTCTGCTTTGTTTATTTTGTGTAGCAGTAACAGAGCTTCTTGTGTGCATAATTCTTGTTAGACTTAACTTCTTTAGGAGCTTGGATCTTCTCATTGCAATATTTTGTTTCTATACTGTGGTACTGAGAGTGGCGCATTTGAACCTGATCTTGAATTTGTGAGTTAGTCTCCAATTAATGGTCCTCATTGGGTGGCTAGCGGTGTGGTTTGGACACCCTAATTTCCACCCCTCCTGTCATTGGAGAAACATCCATCGGGGGACCGTTCGCCTCTATGGTAAAGGTAATGCTGTGATCCATCTAACCGTAGAGGGCCCAGGACAGTTAGAGGGATAAATGAGGAAGTAGCGGGAGTGAAACATAATATACTAAATTATAAAACCGCTTCCGCTGGATCAGTGTGGTAGTGCAAACTTTGCAAGCGTACAACAGTCACAAGGAATGTTGGTGCAGTGGACAACGCTCCTTCTAAACTGAGCTCCCTCTCCACACAACGCTTTGTAGGTATGGATTGCACTTTGTTCCTTCAGTATCGTCCTGATCTAATGATATGTGAGCTTCAACTTTTCAAAACGAGCAGCTCCTGCGCATACTGGTTTTGGCAGTGGCTGCTACACTTTCTGAAATTAGCCACCCACGCATTCCGTGCAAGGAAAAATATGGAATTGCAAACTTTGAAACCCAACACAAATCCACTCACCTCCAGGGTTTGGAGGGACTGCTGGTTCAAATGGAGGTACCATCCAAGGATGCAGTGCCAGTGTTGTCAGGGGGTGCATTCTTTCAAACAGGCCAAATGCACAATTCGCATCAGTGGTGCAGCATGTCCTTTCTCTAAACCGCCCCACTTTTGTAAGCCATGCTATTTTTAGGGGATCCAAAAATCTGCAAGCTCAGTACTGAGGCACAGACTTGGAATTAGTTGTATCCTGGGCCCTCTGCATTTCTGTGGATTTTGCAAGCCCTTTGTCTCCCTTATACTGAGCATCTCACCAAGGTATGCGATCCGTTTCATCACCTTTAGAAACGTTTTGACTTCAATTGTGCATACCATGACAGTCACATGGCATTGCAAATGGCATGTTGTCGGAGCTTTAAGTGAGGTGGGTCCTACCCTGTCTGAGACCTGGTAGAAATGAAAAAACAAGCATTGACATAGCCAATAGGTCTCGCCTATGGGACCTTATAAGTGTTTAGCCATGCAACAGTTGCATGACTAAATACTTATAAGGTCCCAAAAGCGAGACCTATTGGCTATGCAAAGCGGCCATGCGGCCGCAAAAGTGAAAGTGATCGCGATCACGATCAAACATCAAAGCGGCCCTGCGGCGGTAAAGCGCGGTGCGCGCGCCCGTGCACATGCACTGTAGCTCTAGGCTGGCCTGGTAGCACTTTTTGGAGCCCTCTCAATAAGTCTCGCCAGACTAGCGCATGCGCTGGGTCAGGCGAGACCTAATGACTATGACACAAGTCCATATTGGGCTCCATATTCAGTTTTTTACCTTTACTGCAAAAGCACTGATCAAATTCTCAAAAATGAGTGTGAAAAACGTCAAGGCAAGTGATGTCCTTGATACATTCACTGTTTACATTTCACATAGATTTCTTCATCTTTTTTCCATGCAGCGTAGCCTTAGTATAGACTCAGAGAATATTTCGAATTGAGGTGCCTCCTGGCGGCTGGGTGGTTGGAGGTTGTCGGTGATGGTTTGTGAGCGGTTGATCGTTTGAGACGGTGCATGATTCAGAACTCTAAAGTTGATTAAGAGGGTAGTGCAAGGTTCTCACAGGGCCTATCAGTGGATCATAAAGGTGTGCACTTAAATGTGCATCCACTTCTTGGTTGCTCTGCAGAGTTAAGAGAAGGACGGTTGCATATGCGCCAATTGCAATTCATATTCATGTATCTGATACAGCCAAAAAAGCCTTGGCAAAGCCAAAAGATCAGGCTTGTTTTAGGTATATGTGTTTGCTGTTGTGTACCATGGCTAGATAAATGTAAAAAAAACACAGAGAGGCACCCAAATACTGCTCAGGGAGCATGCTTTGTGAAGTACAGAATATTACTATACTTTTAATCCACACCATTAATTACATAGGCCGCACCTCTTGAAAAGGATTTCTAATTACTCTTCTTTGGCCATTCCCCTTTCAGAGACCCTCTCCATCTTCAATCCACTCAAGGCACTGCATGCTGGGACATGATACATCCAGAATTACCTTAAATAGTGGGGTAATACTAGTAACCTACGTGAAAGAATGTTTGTATATTTGTGGATGCCTAATTTGACATGTCTCCATGGCCTTGTTGTGTGTCGGCCATCTTGTTGTCATGTGCTAAAATTAATATGGGCTTCAGCGCGCCAAAAACACTTTTCACAGAGATACCGTTGTAAATGATAGGAAACACCACTTGCATGAAACACTTCTCGTACTGTATGCCGCATGCAATTAGCCACGAGTGGGGAAGACGGCGTGTCGTACATATATTAACGCCGGCAACAGCAGAAATGCGGACACACAAACAAAGAATAAAACGATAAAAGAAACGATAATTACGCCATTCGTGCACAATGAGCAATCAGATGTGGGGGAACCTCCAGGCCCGCTGTGCTTGGAAACAGGGGACCGGCGGCTCGTGTATCTATCAGGCAACACTCACACATCATTGTTATCTCATCAATGGCAACCTTAATTGAGGCTCATTTGCGCTCCTCTTGCTCTTAATCACTTCCCATTGTGAGAGGAATCCACCTCACAATGGTTTAATCAAAATGGCTGTCAATTCTGCTTCTTTTCTTTGTTTGCGTCTTAGGGCAGCAATGGATGTTGTAGCAGAACTGTAAGAAACCATGTCATGTAAAAGCACCTGCAATAGATTCAACAAAGGCGATCATGGCTAGTGCTTTAAGAAAGATAGGTAAGGCTGCACTTATAGCACCACCCACCGGTAATGCTAATTTACTACAAAAGGCCTGTAGCTTCCCTTTGTTTATTTATAATGTGTGTTGCACTAGGATGTAGTGCTCGAAAACCTCACATTGTTCCAGAATGGGGAGCTAATTTTCAAAGGATACCAGAAATCTGAATGGGAACTGATTTCCAAAGCCCTCCAATTCAGAGTCACACCAATAGCCAGGGCCACAGGAATTTTGTGTCATGAGAGGGCCGAAATATGCATCAGGGTTGAGTAAATTATACGTCATGAAAAGGCAAATTATGCGGCAAATTGCAGCACATTTTGTAATAGTATTACTTTTATATTTCATCATTTTTAAACTTGTTAACACTCTCTGGGCACTGGTTGCACCTCATTAGTACCAGTTTAACATCCAAATATAGAAATAAGCAACAGAAAGGTGTGCAGTCCAGCTTGCAAAGGGCCTTCCACTGTGTGTATCATCACTGCAAAGGGCCTTCCACTGTGTGTATCATCACATTTTTAGTAACTTTTGAACCGTTTGAGCTAAAAACAGATTTTGTTTTGTTTGTTAAAATCTATAGATTATGCGGCAGATGATGGATTATGTGGCAAATGCAGCAAATCTATAATTATGCGAAAATTGCCATGCCCGGACAATCACATAATTCCAGTGGCCCTGCCTATACCATATTCCACCAATATACTAATTTTGATTTGCTCTGAATATTTACTGTGCAATTTGTTTGCATTAATTGAAATCTGAAGTGCATTCTGGAATGGGAAATGTCTACCTATCGACTGTACTGTGGAATATTTTGTAAAAGAATATTGTGGCAAACTGATATCAGAGACAAAATGTTGAGGGACAGAATATTATATTGAAAGGCCAGTGCATATAGGGAAATATAGATTTGCTATTCTTCACTCCAGATCTATGTACCTTGACAATACATATAGTGTCAGGGTGCATAGATGTAGAGTTGTGCATCGAAAATCTATACTTACATTTGGATATTTTGCCTCTCAATATTTTGTCTACGATATTAATGTCCCTCGAAATTCTGTATTCAGTCTTCAGGGTCCACACCCAGCCTGCCTTTCATGAGCATTAAAATATAATAATAATCCATACTTATAAAGCGCAGACATATCACCCCTTAAGGTTTCAAGGCACTGAGGGCCGTCGGGGAGATTAGGTGAGCTATTGCCCAGAGTCAGTTGATGCTGAGCTGAGCTGCCAATGGCATCGAACTGTGATCCCAACTCTCCGGAGTCAGACACTCTGGCCGCTGCGCCACACCTCTCCCTTTAGAGGCTAAAAGCCAAGTAAAGTTTGGCCCTGCCTTTCCTTGTTCTGGAAAGAATTAGCTCCTTTAGGACCACATGTAAGTATTAAAATAGGCGCACGCAGAATTTGTTCGCATTTACACACTTGCGCGTTTAGGAGTGCAATGCAATGTGCATTTCCTTCTGTAGTTGCACTGGCAGCTACTATGAGCTGGGAGTAACTTTCCATGCAAAGGAGTGTGCTAGGTTTAATAGAGCATAAAAAACCTGGTTAAGCACATTATGTCCCATTTATCTGCATGCATATCTAATTCTGGTGCAAATACTACCGGACGTGTGGGGCTGGGATGTTGATGTGCCTTGTATGTGGATAGTTGGTTGAGTGTGTATTGGTTAGATTTCGATGATGTTGCTTGCCTCACCGCCTAGTGCCTCGATGCCACTAGAGGATGAAAGGCACTTTCCAAAATCTGTTTTGGCAGCTTGAAGCAGGACTGCCTGTTATGGGACTGCGAGAACCTCAACTGCGGCGAAGAGGGAAACCAAGTGGTTAATGCTGAGGAGAGCATTGCACAATCGTGCATTGCCCTAAGAGCCTCATTAAGAGTTTGATGGAGGAAGAGGTTCACCGTAAATTGGCAGAAGTTCACACTGTAAAACTCATGGTTCTCCTGCCTTTTCACAACAATGTTGCCTCAGCTGGCTTTGCAATAGCAGTAGCCGCGGCCCGTCCAGTTATGAGCGGTGGGGCTGGGTGGGGAGGGATTTCGACAGACGACGAAAAGGGAAAATTTATTATTTATTTAATTTCCCCTCGTTGTGATCTGTCAAAATCCCTCCCCCACCCCCACCCGGCCCCACTGCCCCACTGCTCTTACCTGCACGGGCCACAGCTTAATAGCAATATTTGAGCCACGTGTGCGTGTGCAACGGAGCCACACGCCAATGCGGCAGCAGCTCTGCCCTAATTCGGCTGCACCTACCACTGCTGATTTTCCCTACCTGTGTCTGCCATGTGTGGCTTGGCAGACACATCAGGAAAAACAAACAATGGCGTCTTGAGCAAGCTAAAATCATCCTGTGTCTCAGGACCATTTTTTCCCCCAAAACATGCTCTCACTTTGGGAGTCTGTTTGAAAAAACCAAGATATGAATCAGTTAGCCCAACAGCCATGGCACCTGCTCAGCAGTCACCCGCACCTTCACGACTTCCAACGCATCAACAGATGCACTGAAGGCACAAAGATCTTCACCATCTAGGTGGGTATCTAGAATTAGGGAAAGCAGTCCTCTGCAGGAGGAAGACTGGATCCTATTCCAACCAGGTGGACTGGTGTGCAACTTGCCAGGGTCTAAATGGCCTCCTTAGTTTGAGTAAGCCATATCATGAAATCTTAAATAATCAAGATGCTCCTGATGAAGTCTGCATTCGGTTACATTACCAAAAAGCGTCCCTATATAGATCAACATACATCATGTGCTACAGTGAAACTGAGCCAAGTCTCATAGCCAAGATAAGTGGTCAACTGTGGTCGTTTTTTTTGTTTGTTTTCTTTTAAATCATACTGCTCGTGACTGATTCTTGTGGTGGAACTAATGGGGGGCACAGTGATGCACGCCTATTTCATGCTTTCCATTATTTGGACAGTATCACTGGGCAGTGTATGTATCGACCACTTTGGATGAAATTATTCGCTATTGGTTGTTGGGGTTAGAATGGAATTTAACTAGTTTATTAGTAGCCCTTCAGTGAATTCCCGCCACGTCAAACATAATCCATAACAATCCATAGAGGAAATTGCAGAAATCTGGCAAACTATTGCTCCCTTATGCTTGACAGGAAGCTGGTGGTAGAGGAAGGGTACACTGGCGAGTGGTCGGGCAGAAGGTGCCAGAACATTGCGGAGCTCCCCAGGGCCTGCTTGAGTTCAGAAGGCTGTGTGTGAGGTCAGTAACAATGCTGAGGAGTCCTCTGATAGGAGAGGGTCAGACGTTGCCAGCTGGTGGTCTCCTCAATCGGCGGTGTCACCGTAGAGGGTCTACAGGCCCATCCTTGGCTGACCGACTGCCTGTGCCCTTTACCCGGGCAGCCAGCAATCCTTGGGCGGGAGGCCGGGGGGCCTGGCCCTCCCTCCTTCTTCTGCTGGTGGGCTCAGTGACTACATCAGGCCGCAAGGTGAGCCTGCAGGTTCACATACTAGGAGCGCTAGACGTGGCCACTCGGGGGTCATTTGGGGCCACCAGAGATGACAGTGCCAATGGCGCAGGGTGGTGAGCCTGAGGCACAGAGATCTGGTGCCACACCATCTGCCTGGCAGCTATCAGTGGCCATGCAGCTTGAGCTGGAGGGTTCTTGCTAGATCCTTGCAAAAGTGCTGAGCTCTTTGACAGGAGATTGGGCCAGTGGGAGCTGGATAGTTTGAAATCCCCATCTCATACAAGGTACCATGGGTAATGATAAACAACCAAAGCCCTCGCTGCAGGGCTAGATTGACAAATTTATTAATCCCACTTCCTCTGCGGAGCACCCTTTCGGACATACTGGTGTGCAGGAAGGGGACTCTTACCCGCCCAATATATCACCCATTTTGCAGGCCATACAGGATCACTGTTCCTCAGTTGAGGTGAAAAGAGGTGAACTTAGAACAGACCTATCACTCATACGTCAGGATCTATGCGATAGAGTCACAGCAACCGAGGTCAGCATATGTAGAGAATTCCTTGCATGCATACCAATTGGAGGTGAAGACCCTGAGGCGTACAGTGGCGCTGTTGTTGGCCTGAGCGGAAGACGCCGAGGGCCGTTCTAAACAGAACTACATTTGGATTGTAGGGATTCCAGAATGGACAGAAGACCCAAACACAACTGCTTTCATTACAGCCTGGCTTGAAACATGGGTGCCACTGGATTTAGTCTCCTCGTATTTCACAGTGGAGTGTGCCCACAAGTCCTTGAACATGAACCCTCACCTGGGTCTCTACTGAGGCCCATAATACGCCGCATTTTGAACTATGACGATTGTGATGCTGTACTGCGGGCATCCCGAATGAGGGCCTCATTACACTGTGAATAGTCACAGGTTAGGTTCATTCCGGATTACACTCATATAGTGCAGCAACAATGCCGTTCCTTTCAAAGCGTCAAGCAGATATTAAGGGTTATGGGTGTCCAATATGTGTTGGTATTTCCTGCTTGCCTCAATGTGTTGTTTGGGGGCAAATCCCAGTTTTTTAATATGCCCGAGGCTGCATGGGAATGGCTGGAAGAGAGGCTTCACCTGAAGAAAGGCACCACACAGTGCAGACGTGACTCTACTTCGGATCAGGAGGCTCCTGTGGAGGAGTGGTGGCTGAGACTGCTGCGCTGGGGGACCCAGTGTAGATGGGGATTCTGTGCTCCAGAAAGGGACCGAGATCCATGATCGTCAGACTGCCTCTGACAGCGAAGTTCCACTAACTAATGAACCTGATGCTGAATCCTGGTGGGTCCCCTAGAAGGCTTCATGCTTTTCCGGTAAAACTATTGACAATTTGCTGTTTACTTTTGTGATTCCCTTACAGTATATATGTTTGTAGCAAGGGCAGTTCTTTCAGATAGATTAAGGGCTACTGGGCCTTGCACTGGGTGGTGTTATGTTAGGGTAAACACAGCAAACACAAGGAGATGATGGACAGATCGCTGAAACTTTTCAGACACTCTCCCCCAGTCACAGGTCTGAGTTGAATCCAGACACTCACCTCCAGTCACAGATCTGGGTTGAACCCATAATCATTCTTTAGCTCACTTCGCCACCCCAGTTCAGAATCAGCTATATGCAAATCAGTCTTGACCCTGTGCCTCATGGGGACAGTCCAGCCCGAACCGCCAAGCCAGGTCTTCCCGGGCCCAGAAACAAGCATCCTGGGACTGGTTTCGGGGTAACACTCTTAATCAGCCAGGATAGCTTGAATCCAGTGGCAAAGTGAGCAAGGGACCCATGTCTGGGCATACCCTGAAAACTTAGGGTGAACAAAGCAAACACAAGGAGATGATGGATGGGTATGTTAGAGTAAACAACATTCAACCTTTGGGTGGAGAATTGTACTCCTGTATTCTCAGTTGGCAACAACCAGTGGTTTACATTATGACAGGTACTTCCAGTTCTAGAAGTATAGGGTGGGGGGCAGGGGTTAAAGTTAGGATTTACTGAAAGTTACTGTTTTATTGTTCACACTGCACTGGTAGTGGCCACTGCTAAACTCATACTTCATGCACTCACGAACCACCTCTGTCCTTCCCCTATCAGGATCTGTGGGTTCTATGGTGAATGGGATACATCAGGGGGGCTGGCTGGCGTCCCTGAGGCTCCTCACCTGGAATGTCAATGGACTGTTAGATAAGATCAAACAGGGAGCGGTCTTGAGAGTTGTCAGCAATGCGGGTTCAGATATCCTGCTTTTTCAGGAAACCTATCTTATTGGAAACAATGTCCCTTCCTGGCTCGAATAGGTTTCACAAGGGTGTTTCACTCTGGGTTCCACAGGAAGTTCAGGGGGCCAATATACTGCTAAAGGAGCTGTCCCGTTCCATTACACTCAGACTAGGTATGAAAAACTTGGACGTTATGTGGCATATTTGGCCTTCAATGTATACGCACCTCCCCCCTCTGTCTGAGGCACTTCTGCACACCATATGCACTGTTATTTTGGAGTTCCTGGTGGGGTGCTGGATCCTAGGTGAAGACCTGGACTGTGTCAGTAACGCACAAATGGATTGTTCCTCTACAGTCTTGGGATCTTCCCTACCCCATCAGAGTTAGCACGTTTCATAGATAAGAAGGGTTTATTGAACGCTTGGTGGTTTTGTCACTCCATGGAAATGGGCTACACATTCATTTCTGGGGTACACAAGATCTTTTCAAGATTAGATTATTTTATTTTCCACAGGTCGCATGGTTATATGATACATGAGATGTGAATACTGGTGTGTTGATTTTCTGATAAGGCACCTGTTGAGTTGCTGGTGGAGTTTGGGGAGCAGGGAGGCCCACCACGGTGGTGCTTGATTCATTAGACTCTAGTGAGGGCTGAGTTTAAGATGGCCCTCGGATGAAGACAAGTACATTTTGGACTGTACTCTTTCGGATGAAGACAACTAAGCTTTGTACACACGGTGGATGAAATGGGGGGACATTGGTGAAGCTTCAGCAAGAGAAATTACCAGGGCCTAACTGCCTCCTGGCCGAGTTTTCACAAGGGCACTAGGATGCTAACAGGGCCCCACCTATTGACAGACTTTCAGGAGGCCCTGGGGGCAAACTACTCCCTCTGAATGTCAGAATTGCGAATAATGTCGTCATCCTGAAGCCACATCAGCCACCGGCCCTTTGTGACTCATATCCGCCAATCTCACTTCACAACATTGAAGTCAAATGTGGGCCAAAGCCTAAGCAAACCAATTGATCAAAGTTATAGCTACATTGGTCCACCCGGAGCAGTCTGGCTTCATGCCGGGCAGGGCCACGTGGCATGAGAGACTAAGGGTGAGCGATGAGATCGTTCTGTTGAAGCAATATCACAATGAGAGTGCACTGCTGCAGGTGAATTTCCACATGGCCTTCGACTCAGTTGGGTGACCTATCCTGTTTTCTCTCCTGGCAAAAATGTATTTTGGACCTCGATGCATTAGTTTTGTGAAGCTCCTCTATATGAAACTGTTTGATCAGGTGTGGGTTGGATGGGCACCTTCCACACTATTCCAGGATTAATGGGGTACACGTAAGGGTGGCTCCTTTCCCTGCTCCTCTTCACTCTGGTTATTGTGCCATGGGAAGAGTGGGCCAGAGTGGATGCGCAGTTGATGGTGTTCAAGTGGGGACTGGGGGACGAAGAAAGGATTGAGTTGTATGCTGACTACGTGCTCCTATTCCTGACAGACCTCCAACTTTCAGGACCGCTCGCACTGTAGATGTTAAAGATATATGGGGACGTTTCCGGACTCTGGGTGAACCTCAGAAAGTCCTAGGTTCACATAGTTAATGGTTCACCATAAGTGATGGATCTCAAGATTCTCCGGCATGGGTTGCACTATCTGGGGTTTCACATCACTGCAAATGTGACTAGGGCCTGGGCCATGAACATCCAGCCGCAGCTTGACAGACTGCCTGTGCAATTGAAGTTCTGGGCCTCTTTCCCTTCTGGGGAGGTCTTCTATTTTCAAAATGGTGGCTCTCCTATGCCTGTTCCACCAACTTCAGAATTTCCAGTTTCCTGTTCTTGTGTCGCTCTTCACACGCATTAACCTGCTCCTGCAGGGTTTCCTGTGGAACCATGGCATACCTCAAATTCCTTAAGTGTTGCAGGTTGAATTAAGATGGTGGTATTGCCATTCCAGACATGCTGTCCTCCTACAGGACTGCTCAGCTGACCATCATGGATGACTGGTGGTTTGGTGGGTTCAGGGATTCGGCCTATGCGTCAGCAAAATGGGCACTGGGTGAGACACCTCTTTTATATTTGCTATATGGGGGACCACCCCTTAATGGTTCCCCACGCGACCTGTGAGGTCCTTAAGGTCTGGACAGACGCAATGGCATCCATGGGTTGGACAGAATGGCTTATATTGGAGACCTGCGTCAGGTGGCTGGGCTGCAGGGGTTCCAATGCTGGAAACTTATTGGGGTTTCTCGACTGGGAGACAAACTTCAGGATAATTCATTTAAGGCCTTCACTGATCTTCAGGATCAGATTGGCCTACACTGCAAGCAATTTTACAAATATTTACAACTCCATCATGCCTTTACACCCAATATCATTCATCTGGATGACATCCCAGAGTTCAGAACTCTTGAAGCTAAAATACTTCTGACGGACACGTCAAGATTTTCAACATCTATTGGCCCTTAGTGGTTAATGCCCCAGATGCCTTTGGGCCCCTTTGGGAGGGTTAGACTGGGGACTTAAGCGCCCTTACAGATGAGTACTGAAGGGAGGTGCTGGCCTCTCCTCGAGAGGCGGCCATCACCTCCCAATACTGCTTTATATTGCTGCGCTTCCTACACTGAGTCTATTTCACAGAGACAGGTTGTGGAGAAGGGGGCTGATTGAGTCTGACAGATGCTTGTGCTGTCAGACTGGAGCTGCATTCTTAGCTCCCATCTGGGGTGGGGGGTGTTTGATTGCTTGGAAGGAGTGTTGGGACTGACCTTGCAGAGCACCCCGCAGGGTGCCTTGCTGCACATCACAGGGGGGGGGGGGGGATTGAAACAGGTACAAGAGGGCCTTTCTTTGGCTGGGCCTCACAATCCCCAGGCGACATATTGCGAAAGCATGGAAGAGTACCCGGGCCCCTTCCATGGAGTGGTGGAAGGTGGGCTTAGATCGTAGCCTGGGGTTGGAACACCCATCTATATAGCTAGGGAATTTCCCCCAAAAATTCTACAAAATAAGGGAAGGATGGATAGCCTTCCATGGGATACACTTGGAACCATACCCCAACAGGGATAGTTCCTGGATGACGAAGTCAGATCATTTACAGCATGAATGTATCACGGATGCACGGGGTGGGAGATATGGGAGGCGGGGTGCGATCAGTATCCTGACTACTGTGAGATATGGTGCTACTGGTGGGTGCATCTTTATTTTATTTTACTGTATTGTTTAATGTTGTTACTGGTTGTTTAAAACACACAAGATGATGGACGGAATGTTGCACATTGGCAAAACATTCACCCCCAGTCATAGATCTGGGTTTAATCCATCGTTATTTTGCTCACCACGCCACCCCAGTTCAGACATGGCCATATGCAAATCAGTCTAGACCCTGTGCCTCATGGGAACAGTCCAGCCTGAACTGCCAAGCCATGTCTTCCCTGGACCGGAATCAAGCATCCTAGGACCGGTTTTGGGGTTTCACCCCTCTTCAGCCAGGATAGCTTGACTCCAGTGGCGTAGTGAACACAGAACCCATTATAAATACCATTTTATGGTTCTGCTTCTCACACTGCAAGAAAGCAGAAAGTCTGTGGTTACGACAGAAGTTCTAGAGGGATTAAAACGTTTAAGGTTAGGGGCATTTTGAAGTTTTTCCTTAAGCCTAACAAATTCCTCATCACACTCCAGAGTCCATTTGAATTCCACCCCTTTCTTCAAAAGTGTTCTCATACTTGAGCAATGTTCTGCAAATCCCTCTACATTCCAAAAAACTTCATAAGTTCCTCTCTGGAAGATGGAGGTGGCATGCGAGAAATTGTGTTGACCAAGTCAGGTTTTGGAGAAATACCTGCTCCTGAGATCGTGTGTCCCAAATAATGAATAGAAGAGGTTTCAAAACGACACTTCTCCAATTTTATGGTTAAATTAGCACCTTCAAGTCTGCTTAACACATCAAAAAGCAACCTCCTATGCTCCTTGTGATCCTTTGCAAACACCAAAATGTCATCCTGATACACAAACCCCATCACACCCTTCAAGAACTCTCTTCATAGCTCTTCAAGAATATGATTTTGAGATGCAATACATCCCTGGTATTGAGAATACTGTAGCTGATGCTCTTTCTAGGCTGGTTGAGGGTTCTGGTGAAGAGGAAGACACGGATGATTGGGTTGAGAGTGAGTCACATGTGTGTTTGGTCACTGGAGGTATTATTGATGAAGATCAGTGGCGGATTAAGTTATCACAGGAGTCTGTATTGTCTGAAGTGATGTCTTTAATACAGAGTGGTTGGAAGAAGAAAAATGCTGGGTCGCTTGAAGCTCTGACGATAGTTCCTACGCATGCATGAAACCCAGACATTCACCTCCTAAACATGCGCTGGAAGTTCTCAGATGCGTAGCTGCCTCAGAGTTAACCAAGAAATAGATAGGAGGGGCATAAATTCTTTCTTGAAACAGCCTTCGCGCATGCGTGACTTGTTCAAATCCCACATAAGACGCACACCAACGATGACGCCGTAGATCACTGAATCCCCCTGCAGGATTCCATTACGTCACCAGATGCACCGCAAGATCGACGGACGAACAGCTCCTCTAAAGCAACGATGACGACGATCGACGGACAATCAGCAAGACCCACAGGCAGACTCCACGAGAACCCCAGAACTCCAACGCAGCACTCCTCCTCAACGAAACACAGCGCTGCAATCAGGTACACTCCTTGACGTTCACTCAATGAAACTGTGTTCACTTTCAATAAGATTGTTTATTTTAAATGGGACGAGCCCGTGACGATTTGCATAATACCCTTATCAATAGCATTCACGGCGAAAGCTCCCAGCCCCTATTGTTTTGGACACAGTACCTTTTTTCCTTTATGAAACGAAAACAGAGCGTTGTGGGAGTTGGGTCCCTCTTTAATTCCGCTGCCGACTACGCCAATGTGGGAACCTCCTTTACGTGAAGTAAGACCACATGGAGAAAGAGGGTCATGAAGTATAAGCAGGTTTATTCATGAAGTACAATGGGACCCATCCAATCCTACATCCAGCTCTAACACGATCTTCAGTTTCTTTCCCAACCGCCCCTGCTGTTAGAACCCTATTCAAACATCACATTCTCTAACCTAGGCAACAGACTGAGCATTCCTATAACCTAACAATGAGCAAGAGATATCCAGGTGTCAGAGAAGCAACACTTTGACACCCAGGACACCACAGTTTGGTTGGAGGTGGACGGGTCTGCTCTAGGGCAGGGGAGGAGTGGCTTGCCCACTGCTGAGGTCGCTGACTGTTTGGTCGGCCCCCAGGGCAGACCAAACCAGTCATGTGCACTCTACCTTTTCTCCATGTAGGCTACATGCAGCCTACATGCAGCCTACATGGAGAAAATGGACTCCCCATAGATGCCTGGCTGGTCTGCGGCCTGACCAATCACAACGCTGCCATTTTGCAGCAATGTGATTGGCTTAGGGGAGGGAGGCTGCCTGCTTCCTGATCAGGAGAGGCGCAGAGAAGCAAAGATGACGCGGACCGGGCCGGCAAAGGTAAGTTAACTTTTTATGATATTTGCAATTAACCCCCCCCCCGCGTGACCCCCCTCCCTGCTCGACCCCCCACCCCACCACCCAAAAGTCATGCCGGCCATGACTGTGTAGCATGCTTGGAGTATGAGAATGTCTGCATGCTGTATGCTTTTACTGTCTTGAATTGTTGTCAAATACACAATAAAAAAAAGGTTTAGAAAAAAAAGTTTGAATTTTGTTCATTCAGGAAATAGGTGGGAAGAGCGGCTCCCTGGATTCTGTGCAATCCAATTTTTGACAGAATACATTGCTGCCATGGACCGGTAAGGACAAGCAATGTTCTTTAATTTTCCTATATGAAGAAGTACTTAATTTGAGCCGGTAGTTGTTGGTGTTGACTGCAGCACTTATTACTCCCCATCAGCACTCCTGAGTGTGTCCTGTGGGCCAGTGGCTTAACAAAACTTGAGGGCCCCCCCTGAAAGGTACATGGACACCCCCCTCCGGATTGAATCAGGAGCGCACAGGCCAGAGTACTGTGCTGAGGTGGCCTCCTGCAGCTCGGGGACCCCACACACTGTAGGAGCTGCGGGGCCTATGTTATGCGACTACTTTGGGCGGTAGCCATGTGCTATCATTTGGTTTCACCCCACAGGCCCAGGGATAGAAAGATGTCACACCAGAGCTTTGTGATGGTAGTGGTGGGCTGGGCTTTGTACTTTTGTGAGTGACATCAGTTTTCTCAGAACCATTTCCACAATGCACTTCATATTTAAGTTGCAGTACTATTGTGCAAAAGTAAAACACGTAAAAAACTATATTGACTGCTATGAATTACTTTTTGGTTCATGAATACTGGGCTTATGAGTACTATTGAGTTGTTAAATAAAATCTGGCGTGGCTATGTGGTAGGTTGGGCCATGAGTCTTGTGCAGTCGGTGGGTTTTTAGCAGGGCTTGTGCACCAGGACCATTTGATTTAACCTTACTAACCATTGGGCCACTAGACAACTGTTGTGGCTCGGGCTTGGCATCACTATAGCAAGGGCAGGAGCTGGAAGACATCTTACCACCGGTGGATGAAAGTCCATGACAGTGACAGCTACCTAGTACTGCAATGGCCCAAGGTTACAGACATGGTAGTGGCATAGTAACGGAGTGTGGTTTCGCAAAGATCCAGTTTTGGCCGCTAGCCACTTGGGCCAGAATGAAGGACATGACTGAGTCTGGAGCCACCTTTATGGGAGTACCATATATGGCAGATCAGGCCTGCGCTGAGGTGCGATACAAGCAAAGCATGACCCAGAGACCCTGCAAACCTGGACTGAAACCCAGCTGGGCTGACTCCTTCAGGCCGACCACACACAGGCCAGCGGGCAAACGCATCACGCGTGGACCCTTCCAGGGTGATGGCAGGGTAGTGTTGACAAAGAACGGACACTAAGTATAACTATGGGGGACCTTTATTGCGGATGTGTGGGTTTGATCTGGCAGAGGGGATGGCGGATGGAGAGCTTACTGCACACCAGATTACAAGACCTGGGCACGGTGAACACTGCTAGGACTTCTAGGAACTAGCAATTTGCATTCTAGGCGTACGAAGTTGCTTTTGCTGATTGTGCAGTAAGCATGAGCTTTCAAGTTTGACCAAAGGCAGTGCTTCTATTCTATTCCATTAACTAAACGGTCAAAATTAAGTGAAGGGGCCCAATAGCATTCTGTGATGCCATTGGTGGAAGTAGGCCCCATTAACGGTGGGAGTGGAGGCAGAATCCCAAGAAAAGTTTGGGCATCTGAACGTACTTATTTTATTTATTTTTTACAAATTAAGCATCACTTTTATACTAAAACACTATATCACCAATATTTTATGAGTATTGTGCTAGAACTCAACCCTGGGATCCAAGCGATGGAAATAACGTGTTATTACACAACTCAGTAGTCACGCATTTCATCAGCTTCGGAAAGATGAAAGTCCGAGTGAGAACTGCTAAGATTCCAACGTACAACTATCAGGGCACACACAGTTCTCGGAAGCCGGGATCAGCAACTGAGCTCGGACGGTTCTCCTCCAGTTTGCCTCACATTTCCACTCAATACCTCAAGAAAAGACACGCGTACGTCCAGCAATGTCGCGCGGAATGCGGATATTCATTCCAAGCTAAATTGGCCGGGAACGCGGCAATCCAAATCTGTTTAGACCATCTGTTTCAGAAGCCGCTCTTCCTCCAAGCATTTGTTTTCTCTTCGCAAGTGCTAAAATATCTATCTGGAGCTCGCAGGGAGTCTGACAGTCCAAGAGTGAGTGCGGCGCAGGCAGAGATTCGAAATAAATGGGGTTTCAAACAGACGGCGCATCAATGTTTTCAGGTCTTAATGACTGAATAGCCAGACAGAAAAAGAGCTGAGACTAAAGAGGCGTGCAGCGATTGCGGCTGAGGAAATTAACGCAGTAAAAACTTGCCGCGTGCGCGTGCAAAGGCAGCTTTCTTCCAGCCAATCAGGGGCATGCGGTAAGTGTGCAGCTGAAACCCGCAGAGACGAAATGAGTTTAGGGAAATTGGGATATTTCTTGAATGAGGAGGCCCTCTGAAGGAAGAAGGGCTAGAGTAGAGCCCACCGTGAATCAAATGCCCATGATTGCCTTCAGAGTTCAGACCGTGGTACTCCTGCCCTTTTCACGTGCGTCTATGTTAGGCGGAGGAGCGTCGCCCCACTGCTTTCCTGCAGTGAAAGACAGAGAAAATAAAATGATAATACCTCACGTCATTATCCTACTTCCGCCCACAGCTTTGCGTGAGGGGGTAGAGGAGGAGTGGTAGCACCCTCCTAAAGTGCGCAATGAGTGCCTGGACCGGCCTCTTGGACCACCCAAAACAGTCTTGCGCACTTGCATCTTCTCCATGCAGGCTGCATTAAAGTCTACGTGGAGAACATGCCCAGGTATCCAGTCAGCGTCCGAGTGCCGAAAAACGGTGCTCAGACCAATCACAATGCTGCAGGGTTGTGATTGGATGATTGGGAGCCTTGGTGTGTTTCCTGTGGCCGAGCGAGGGAGGACTACAGAGGAGAGACGGGCGAGGAAGTGGCAAAAAGGTACGTTTAACATTTTTTATTACATTTTCTCACAGCCGCTTCCTCGCGTCCTCCCCCTCTACCTCACGCATCCTTTCCCCTCTCCCGCCCCCTAACTCCAATCGGTGCAGGCCGTACCTGCTATGTTGTTATGCTTGTGGGGTCCCCCAGGGATGCCACCTTTCCCCAACGCTTATTAACATAGGTGTAGGACAAGAGTTCTGGCCGTTTCAAGTCAATTTTATGTGGCACCTACTCAGGTGATACCCGTACTGCAGAGCCGACCTTTGGCATAGGCAGGCTGGACCCAGGCCCAGGGCGCCAATTTTCTGAGGAGCGCATGCAGCTGTGTGGATTAAGGTTATACCAACAGCAGTGCCCTTCTCATCTTACTCCAGCCTTGTCCCTCCCTGTTCGTTTCTGTCTGATTTGCCAGTTTAAAGTGGTTTTAGTTCTACATTATCATACAGCGGGCGATGTTTTTAGCCCCCCCCCTTCCTTGTCATCTCTTTAGCCCCCCTTCCTTGCCCTCCCTTCACCCTCTGATCCCTGCTGACACACATTGACAAAACCATCATCTTCATGGGACAGCTAAGCTATCGGTGATGTAGGTGAACTGGGGGAGGTCTGGGATGTTTGTTTGCTTAGGAGCCAGTCACTGCTCACCCAGGTACTGACCAGTGAACACAAAAGACTCCCTGCTGCCTCATTTAATTCACTACCATCAACAAGGGTGCTAAATTTCTTTCCGCCCATGCCCAGGGTGCTATGTTAGCAAAGGCCGGCTTTGCCTGTAATAATTAACCTAAGGTAAGATGCGGTGATGTAACAGAAAATGATGGGCACCCCCTGCAGAAAGTGAAGAGGAGCCCCTTTGTCTCCACTATCTCACAGATATCCATTGGTCTTGGTCTAAATGGGGCCCCATTGAAGGGCTTAGGGGCCCCTGAAGGGTTGGGGGGCTGCTGCACTGACAGGGATGCAGGGGCTTGCGTTAGGCCCCTGGTAAGATGTTCCAAGAAATGTCTCTAGGAAAAGAGAAGGGCTCATGTGGAGCTGCTTGGAACTGCCTGGGTGTCAAATGGCTTGAAGAGAGTTTCAGATATATTTACAGTATGAGACAGAGCTCATTAATGTTTACCCAGAGTTTGCCACAGTGTAGAGTCTCTGTCCGACCCCTGGGACTTTTGTGAAAACACAATAAACAGAGAACAAAGGGGCATATTTATAAAGGGTTTTTGAGTTGCGTTTGTACCATGCAACGTGGTGCATGGGCAATGCAAACCCTAAAATGCAGTTTATCAAGCCACGCAAGGCCCCTTTCCATGTCACTGAGTGGCTTTATCAATCAGGAGTAACACAAAGCAGCGCAAATCGCTGTGTTGGGTTACACTGCCCCAGGGAGGCGTTCCATGGGCGTTGAGTGGGTGTTCCCACATAACTCCTATGGATTGTGATGCATTCCCAGATTTACCATTACTGTGAGACCTGAGAATGTGCCAAAATACTACTCCTTTCCAGGGGAGGAGTAACAAGGAGAAATATCTTTATTTGTCCTGGCTACTTCCTCTTTGTATGTATGTTGCATACTGCAGCACACATATAAAGAGGAATATGCCTCATGGGCGGGGCTTTAAGTAGGCCGGGTCTCACCGGTGCTGAGCACCAGCAGTTTTTAGGTCTCGCCTGAGCCAGCGCTTTAGCACTGCTCTGGCGAGAGCTATAGAAAACAGGGATTTGGAAGTGCAAATGAGTGCTTTTCAGGCCCCCAACTACAGTGCATTGGCGCTCGGCAGGCGCACCATTTGGCAGCCTGCGTGTACATTTCGCGGGCGCTTTGATGTTCTCAGTGAGCCGCGCAGCCACTGCGAACATCAAAGCGCCCGCGAAATGATTACTTTCACTTTAACGTTCGCACCTACTTGGCAGACTGGTTCTCTGTTGCTCTTTCCTCCTCTGCTCTCTCTCCTCAGAGTCCGTCCCTCCCCCTGTTGCAGCAGCTGGCATTACACGGAGGAGGGTGGCTCTTCGTGCCAACCAAAAAACAAGCATTGGCATAGCCAATAGGTCTCGCTTTTGGGACCTTATAAGTATTTAGTTATGCAACTGTTGCATAGTTAAACACTGATAAGGTCCCAAAAGCGAGACCTATTGGCTATGCCAATGCTTGTTAAAAAGAGGCCTCTCAACGGGTCTCTAGCGGGCTCTGTTTTGTGCCCCGGCGGTCCTGCAGTGTTTTCCCGGACTGCTGTGACAGCAGGCACATCCATGTGCGCTGCTCACACTGCTCATTTCTCACTAGCGGAGAAGTTACGGCTTGAGGTGAGCATTGTAGTCATTTTCTCTCTGGATTTCCCTTCTCTTTTTGAAACTCTGGAGCAGCAACATTGTCGTGGTGTCACCAGAGCTTGAAGGGGAAGCTTTTTCAATATTATATACAGTCCAGAGTTGCTGATTATTTATTGTATTCAACTAACAAACATTGACAAAGCCAATAGTCCTGACTTGTACGTATGATGTTACTTGTTGTATCATATATCTGGATACAATGACAGAAACGGCAAAATACAAATCGGGAGGCACACTATGCTAAGCACAGATTTTTAGCTTACGTGTTCTTAAGCCACGCCATTTATTACATTGGCTACGCCCCTTTGAGAGCCTCCCCCCCAGTTTTTAAATCCCACTTAAAGCCCTGCTCAGGGGACTGTTTTTGTGCAGGCAGGTGCCCCTTCCTGCACAAAAACAATCCGTCATGCAACGCAGGCACCCTTGCACCATGTTCCAAGGGTGCCTTCCTTGGCAGTAGGAGACCCATTGTGCAACCAGCAATGAGGAAGAGTCAGGAATGCGCCGTATTGTGTTAAATACGGCACATTCATGCCCTTTCCTTGTAACGCAGCACAGAAAAGTGACTTGCTGCACTGAGTTACTTTTCAATAAATAGGTCCCTAACATCTGGGAACCATGCACATGAAGTTCTCTTGATTTTCAAGTTATTCTAGTCCAAAGAAACTGTATGCACAGCAAGATTAGGATTGTGGATTTAGTACGCAGTATATTTTAAAATACAATGCAGATTTATTAATCTTTGGCGGGTGGGCTTGCACTCTGAAGCTGGTATTAATCTTTCCGGAGTAGCTAAGTCTCCTTACAGTGATACTACACATCCTTGGCTGCATTACCATGCGCATATTATACCATGATTTTTCTCAGCAAGAGGTCATGATTTCACAAAAAATGTACTGCAATAAACAAAACATTGTGCTGCAAAGGCATTGCCCAATATATCATTAGCCTATAAAGCTGCAAGCGCATCTCTACAGCGTGTATGCAAATATTGTTCTAATTTTCCACAAAAGACATGCTGAATGACTAGTTAAACACTGGACACCTTAGAGAGAAAGAAAGCCTTTTTGGACGGATTGCCAGGGGAAAAGATTAGACAGAATATACAGTATCCTACATGCAGGTGATGTAGAGTGCCTCCGCGAAGCTACGCTTCTACTAAAGAGAAGCGGGGGCAGATCTACAAGGAAGTGCCGCAGCAAGCCCTTTGGCTGCGCCACGCGGTGGCACTTCCGAAGCACTGGAATGCAACATATTTACTATAATACGTCGCATTCCTGTGCTCTCCCCTGTGCTGGCGTACAAACTGCAGCCATGCGCCGGGGCAGCACCCTTGTACCATGGTGCAAGGAGGCCTGCGCTATGGGGATATTGTTTTTGTGCAAGAAGGGGCACCTTCCTGCACAAAAACAATCACTACAGGCATTTTCCTCTTTCAATGCGTGCTTTAGAATGCAGCACGCTTTGAAAGAGGACAAAACGGGGAGAAATGAAAACATTTCTCCTTGTTGCTCCTCGCTACGCCTGCCCTGGGGAGGCGTAGCATTGACATGCATTTACAGATTCACGGTTACTCGTAAATCTGGAAATGTGTCTGTTTCCATGGGTGTTGCGTGGGAACACCCACAGCAACACCCATGGAACGCCCCTTCCAAGCAACGTGCTGCCATATTTACAGCAGGGTGGCTTTTCCTCTCCTTGTAAATATGGAGAAGTGAAATGCGCCTCCAGTACATCACAAAAAGTGACGTACTAGTGGCACAGGGGGCTCGTAAATCTGCCCCGCGGTGTCTAACATCCTGGCCCATGATTGTGCATGTAGCGCATGCAGGAAGAATTGGGTTGAGGCTCGACAGCTGGGCCCAGAAAGAGAGTCCTCCTCTGCTGCCATCCATTCAGCAGTACAAATGTACACAAGGGGGCTTTGCTGTGAGCACCGGTAACTAATTTTAATGGATACTTAGTTATAATTCCCATTGCATGAAAGAGAGAAAGTGAAATAAGTTGTGTGGCATTTATAAAAAGAGATAGTTTATAATATTTGGCCTTATGGCTTAAGGTCCTGATCAGCCTGGGGCTGGTTTTCAAAACTACCCAGACGGCCCAAAAGGTGGTTTCCCCAAAAGTAAAGTGGGGTGACTTTGTCTGGGAAGGTACGTGATGGGGATGATAGTGTGGCTCAGCCCAACCAGGATCAATGTGCAGACGGGATTGCTGATGGATGATGCAGGCAGTGGAGCTTTTGGTGCCCTTCCAGGTCTCTGGATGGTCTGCACAGCGGTGGCCTAAGAAGTCGGTGGAGTTTGGGTTGGTGACAAATATCAGCTTTTCTCAAGCTCGTTTTCATGCTAGTGGCCCTCACAGTTTTGGCCGGAACAGTTCCCCACCCACTCTGTAATATTCTGGTCAGACACCATGCCTACCATGGAATTCATTAATCAACAAGCAGACAAGTGCAGGATGATCCTTACACTGTTAAGGGACTGTGTTACTGTGGTGAGAGATGAAGGTCTTTTTTAACTCCAACATGTGCCTGTACTGGCCAATGCAGTCGCTTGTTTTTATCTCTTTTAAGATGCAAGCCTCCAGGTACCATCACCCAGGAGCAGAGGAGTTCCCTACTCAGCTGTGTCCAGGGCAAAAAAGAAATGTAAGAACGGCTTCAGCTGGCCCATGTGCAGTTTTTGAGGAGTGCTTTGATTATTACGCTACTGTGCTCCAATACAGATGAGGGTGGTAGGATAAAAGACATCATCTTGCGCAGGGCACCGGGCAATTCCTGCTGTTCTGTGGGCAGCCTGGAATTGTTTTTGGCTTATAGGCCACTTGTTAATACATGCCAATGGGTCCCCCCTAATGAGGTTCCAGTTCTCCAGGGTGCTTGGACTAAGGCTCAGGGCGGCAGGTTTCGACCCCATGGAGTTTACTTCTCACTCTGTCAGGAATGGGGCGGCCACAGCAGCTACTGCAATGGGACGCTTGGGTCAGGCAGTGAAGGGGATTGGCAGATGGTCCTCTGATTGTTACAAATGTTAGGTGAGGTTGCACATATTATATGTTTTCTGCTAACCGCCATGTCTTCTTTATTCTCTCACAGTTTTCCCTTCCTGTTAAATGGGTGGGAAGCCTGAATTGCCAAGTCTTTTGCGTGATCCCTGTGCAACTCTGGTGCATGCCTAAGTGACAGAGTTGATGGAAGTGTGGGTAACAGGTCATCTTTATGGAAGGCGAATTCAGCGGGTTTGTTCCACAGGGAGCTTTGAGGATCAGGCCCACCAAGCGGGCTACCATTTTTCTTTCCATGAGCAAGGAGGGCTACGCTTGGTACACTGGAGGGATACGATTGAATCATGGCTGCTCAAGGGGTGTACGCCCCCTGGGGTTGTGGTAGTGAATCTTGTGACAACAATTTGGTGCACTTAGGCAGGAGGGAGGTGCTTGAATTGCTGATTACAGAAATGGAATGGTTGGCTAAAAAAACTCCTGCACTCAGTTATCGTTTGGTCCCACACTGTCCTGCAGTTACAATAAGGAGGTTGTGAGTCCGTCAGGGCCCTCAAGCGCTTTGTGAAGTGGATTAATAAGGTCAGTAAGCTGTTTAGCTCATCATAATTACAGGCTATCCCTGGTGTGCATCCAAGGGGAGCACCTTTTTTTCCAGGATGGGGTCAAACTCTCTGAAACTGGGTAATGAGACATGTCTTGAGAACATCCTCGCGTGATTGATACATCGGCCGTCCGGACATGACAATCTGGGGGGGTGGGGGGGGGGGGCTGATAGTAGGTGAACTATGCAGGCCTGTGGTGGATGAGGTCATGATTGGTGGGGAACTTAGGGTCCAAATAAGGATCCTTTTACTTGGGTAGGTGGGACAGTGGTCTCTTGGAGCCCTCCGGGGGGTACTTGCAGTAAGTCGGCTAGAGGCTGTAGGAGCAGTGGGTGTGGGAGTGCTAGCTGGCAACAGGCCTTTATGGCCAATCCCTGCACGTGCGCGACAAGCAAGCACAGGCCCTTGGAGGGATAATGAGGGTGGATGGGGTGCCCGAAGTAGGTAACGTGGCAGGCCGACGGGTCTCTTTCACAAGTTACTCTGGGTGGTATTCCTGGGGGTTAATAAGTGTGTTTGGGGGTGCCAGAGGTAGGTAACCTGACGAGCAGATGGGCATCCTGCACAAGGTATTCTCCCTTTCTCTCTTTCTGGAGGGACCACAGGTAGACCAGTCATGATCTCACTTGTAGGGTCAACGCTGAATACACAGGGACAATGTTAGATATGGTGAAAAATAGCTATGTATTAGAGTCCATGACTCCATGTTAAGGTTAGCCATCAATGAAAATTGTAAATAATCATGGCTCTGGTTTATGGTGTTTCTGCATATAATTTTGTGAAATGATTTTAGTGCATTTTTGAGTTTTTGTGGTTTGTTATCATATTAAATAGGGTCGGGTTAATGACCTCTAACCCAAAAGTTCAAATCGATGTTTGGTGCTGTCTGTCACAGTGAGGAATGCTGGAGGGCTGTCGGGGGGATCAGTGTCACTCAATGGGAAGTGCTGGAGCTTGACGATACCTGGCCATATGGATTTTGCCCAGATTTACCATTACTGTGAGACCTGAGAATGTGCCAAAATACTAAGCCTCCCAGGGAAGGAGTAACGAGGAGAAATTTCTTTATTTGTCCTTGTTATTTCCTCTTTCTATGTGTGTTGCATACTACAGCACACATAGAAAGAGGAATATGCCTCAAGGGATTATTTTTGCGAGGAAGGTGCCTCTTCCCACACAAAAACAATCCTACATGCAACACAGGCACCCATGCACCATGGTGTAATGGTGCCTGCATTGGCACTAGGCAGCCCATTGTGCTCCTGCACGAGGTAAAAGTCAGGAATGTGCCATATTGTGTTAAATATGGTGCATTCATGCCCTTTCCCTGTAACGCAGTACAGAAAAGTGACTTGCTGCACTGAATTGCTTATAAGCAAATAGGCCCCTAACTTTTGAGAACCATGCACATGAACGTCTCTTGATTTTTAACAGTTGGAGAATATGTTTATATTTTTAGTCTACTGAGTAATTCATATTTATTGTTCTCCAGCTCAATGGCTGTCATTCAGTCGACTTTGGGAAGATGAAAGGCTGAGAGGCAGCACTTGAAACTGTGTCCATGAGGTCAACACACTTCTCTGCAGTGGGTGTTTTAGTTCACTGAGCCACCAGCATGTCTAAAATGTATTTACTGTGGAGAACGTGAAAAAGTTTATTAGGAAGAAGCAGCAAATACAGATATGCAACCTTTCTGCCCATGTGTTGAGGTCACAAAAATAGCAATTTGCTTCATTTACTAGTTGATGAAAATATTGGTCCATTCTGACTTTTTAAAACAACAAACTACACAGCAAATCGGATTGATCCTAACATGAAAACCAGATCTCCCTTAACTAATATGCTAAAGGGTAGAAAGTGGCAGCTCTCTTCGGCATTTCTCTGATTCATTTCATGTTACATAGCCAGGGATTTAATCTCTTCCATATTCACAATATTCTGGGTGATCTTTCCCAAAAAGAATCAGAACACGCCATTTGACCTTTTTTTCCTTTAAATTTATGACAAAACTCCCCCTCCTCCCTGTCTCCCAAACCAGCACTAAAGCTAGTACTTCAAGCAGCCTCTAACGCAGTAGTGGCTGATGTGCAGTTGGAGTGGCGAGCGGGGAAGAAAACAGCAAAATAAAAAGTTTAAAAAAGTACTTAACCGCAGCATCACGCCTGCAGAAATGCCGCTCTTCTGTTTCTTCTGCGCTGCAGGCAAAGACCCCCAGCAGCCAATCCTGATGCTGCTCTCAGGCATGAGAGCAGCATCAGGATTGTTCTGAGTGCCCTTGATTTGCGCTTTCAGAGAGGCTGGGAGCCTCTGCCTGCTCTCTCTAACCCAGGAATGCAGATGAGACAGCTGGCCAAACCCACATGCGCACAGAAGGCGGTGCTCACCACTCCCCCTCCTGATTTGCCCCACGATGGCCACGCCCCAAGCCTCATTCAATGAAAGAAAAATAAAACAATAACAAACAAGTTTTAGTATTGTTTTACTTTTCAAAATTTGAGGCTGGCAGGGAGGACGATGCCCCTCTGCCATAGCGGAGGAGCCGCCACTGCTCTGGTGACCAGCTAAGCTGAAACTCTGAGATTACAGTAACGTGTGGGAGGGAAGGAGCGCAGACGGTTTCTACATCCCTCTATGAAAAGGTGATTCCTCTGATATCCCTTTTAAGGCCACCATCTCTTCCTAACCACAGTGAGCCCTTTAGAGGCTGAATCCTTCACAGATGTCCAGCAAAGGCCTCGCAATCTTTGCAACAGAGTTTAAAATGATCTGTGGAGCAATATAAATGTGTCTCTTATGCTGGGAATACTCCAGCCCTCTGAAATCTGCAATTGTTGTTCTTGAAATAAACAAGCCCTACTTTGGTCTGTCTGCTACTCCTGTGATTTATATACTAATCTACTGGTGGCATTTTATCTAAACTTTTGGAAAAAGTGGCATACATTCAAGTTCGGGTGGCTATTGATTCCAGCGATAGGCTTCGTCATCATCATCAAGAGGGCTTTAATCCAGCAATGGGCACACAGTCAAAGGTCTTCGCAACCTTGGATGATTGACTTATATAGGCGAGTGAAGGCTACATGCAACAAAGAGTGGACAATTCTCTTATTAATGCTAGCCTTCAAGAGGATAATACTTGTGAAAACACCTTAGCCTTGGTACCCTAATTCTTGTCAGATAGCTGGCGACAAGTAGTTTAGGGGTGCGTTGATTTTTTCTTTCCATGAACCCAAAATCTTTTTTCTGTTCAATGTCTGTGTTCTGGATCTGGGCTGGACTGTTCCAATGAGGCACAGGGTCAGACTGATTTGCATATGGCCATGTCTGAACTGGGGTGGTGGAGTGAGCTAAAGAATGATGATGGATTAAACCCAGATCAGTTGACTGGGGGTGAGTGCTTGCAACGTTCAACACTCCGTCCATCATCCCCTTTGGTTTTGCTGTGTTCTGAATCCCCCATCTGTTTGGGGATTCTTCAGACGAAGGAATTCTGGATAGAAGACAGAGCATTCTCTGCTCAAGCTGATTGCTGATGGAATGAGATCACTAAAACTCTGTACAAACAAATTAACTAGCTAAATTTGTGGAAACCACGGAAAGTCGGTCTATATGTCTACAGACCATCTCCGGGCCAGTCTTTGCATTACATGAGTAATGCAAAGATCCTCCACACTAAATTCCATATCATATTATCAGCTCTAAACAAATGTTTAGAAACACTGACACGTTTAGTATGTACTTCAACTCATGCCAACTCCTGTTACTTCAGTTGCCTAAAATTTGGAACCATTGGCAAGATTCACTTCTAGAACAATATTTGTCTCAGGATGGGACAGCTCATTCTCCATTCCTTGAAATTCGACTTCTCGTGAACAATGCAGACGTACAATATTCCCATGGTGCTATTTCAACTAAATTCATTAACTAATATGCACAGCTCAAGGAAAGTGTCCCAAGTGGACAGTACTGATTTAGTAAAGAGTAATAACCAGTATTTACATATCGCACATCGCAAACTTTATTGTCACATGGCCCTTTAATAAAGAGTGCCATTTCCCCAAACTTACTAGTACAGGTTGAGCTACCTTCAGATGGAAGAAGGGTAAGCCCTTATAGGATTCATTCTAATGATTTGCCATTATCTTTGAAGATGTTCAGCCCACTGAGCCTAACAGTAAAATTATTGAAAGTAGAATACATGGCATATTTCAGACATTTTTTAGCAGAAACAAACCCAAACATATTATTTGGTTAGGCCTTTAATTTACGGGCACGTCACCCACAGGTGGTGGGGCAACCCTAATACCTAAGCCCCAAATTTAGGTCATTAAGACAACATTGTCCAAGGAGCCCAAGTGCCAAACATGACTGTATCAGTCCTACAAAAAGAATAGCAAATGGTTGTTGTGCATTTATGTTGTCCACACCTCACCTGGGTTCTCCTTGATTGATGGACATGTACATTTCACAGGAGCTCTCCTCTGGCACCGCTGCTAGTGGTATCAGTAGGCTGACTCCTGGAATACAACAAGGACATCATTAAGTCAGCACCTTACCACGTTGCAGGTTATTGAGACGGACAATGAGAGGAATATACTGCAGTAAAATGGTATAGCATATTTTACAACTATAATGTCATTTTAGACTTTAACTTGCTTCAAAAACGCTTTTGTTAAATTGAATAACCACTGTAGCCAGGGCCACTGGTATCACGTGATTCTGCGGTTGTGGTGGTTTCCATGCCACTATAGAGTTGATGCATTTGCCACACAATCCATCGTCTGCTGCATAATTAGCAGATTAAAAAAAAAAAAAATTCTGGCTCAAATGGATCTAAAGTTAATAAAAATGTGGCAATATATCTGCACAGTGAAGACTGTTCACCCTTCAGTTACTTAATGGTCTTTTTAGGGTGTCAAACTGGTAGTAATAAAGTTTAACCTTTCTTCACCAAACAGTATTAATAACTGTAAAATAATGGCATACTACTATTACAAAATAGCCGAATTCTGCTACATAACCTGATTTATAATCTTGCCACATGATTTAATCAACCCTGAAACATAATTTGCCTGCCCCAGCCATATAATTCCAGTGGCCCTGACTATAGCATACTTGAATGCTCTCCAAAGGCCAGAGCATAGGATCAAGCCAGAAACTGAGACTACAAACCATGGTCTTTGCCGAGGCTGCTGATCATTTTGCCAGCAGGAAATCATTCACTGGACGACATGTGGGAACAGAAAAGAATCTGTAGGCTAGGGTGTGGAATGAGATCAGGCTACTTGGCACAGATCTATTATTAAAGGATTCAATCTGGACTAGGTATGAATCACACGCATCCACGTAGACATTCATAGAAAATTGAGAAATATGTAGATGTAAACAGCTTTACTCATATACATCCCTAGACAGCTATATGTGGGATGTAAGTAGTTAAATATATGCACAAAAACCTCTCAGGACTCACTGCAACCTTCATGTTTTTAGGACTCACCTACACAGCACATGAGCAGCGAGACGTATTGAATGCAATTCATAAGGCTTAGAACACGCCCACATCATACCATTAGTTGTTTTCATTGTCAGTCTCATTTGCAATCTATGGGTTGTTTAGCTTCACTCGGTTTCCCTTTTTTATTTGTATTAGTTTCCCTGGAGCATGGACTAAGTACATGTGTTCTTCCTCATCTTTGTTTGTTCTCATCTTTTTGTAACACACTATTTATTATATATACATTTTTATACATTTTGGCATTATTCCTGAATGTGCAATGTGCTTCCCTACTTTTAGCATAGGCATATAGCTTCCTGTTTTTGTTGCTTTCACCCTATCTGCTATCTCTATTGATACTTTAGTTACACTGACAACTGTTCTACTCTACGCCACTCTTCTCTAAGCTACTCCACCGTACACTACTCCACTCAATGTAACTCTACACCACTCCATGCCACTCTACTCTATGTTATGCCATTCTACTCAATGTATCTCCACCCGACGCCTCTCTACACCACACCACTCTACGCCACACCACTCTACGCCACACCACTCTACACCAGTCTACTCCACTATATGCCACTGTAATCTATCCTACTCTACTCTATACTCTATGCTATGCCACTGTACACCACTCCACTCTAATCTACGACACTGTACGCCACTCCACTCGAATCTATGCCACTCAACACAACTCTTTACCATTCCACTCTAATCTATGCCACTCCACTCTATGCCAGTCTATTCCATGCCACTCCATTCCACGCACACCTGGCCAGTTCACTCTTTGCCACGCTATGCTCCTCTGTGCAACTCTGCTGTATGCCATTCTACTCTACTCCATTCTCCACCATTAAGCACCACTCCACTCTGCTCTATACAACTCTATTCTACGCCACTCCACTCCACTATACTCTATGTTACTCAACTTGACGCCACTCCACTCTACCCTACTCCAATCTACATCACTCCATTCTTCACCACACCACTCTACTTCACTCTATTCCATTCCACACCACTCTGCACCAGTCCACTCTACTCCACTCTACTCCATGTCACTCCACACAACTTCTTGCAACTCTACCCCACACCACTCTACATCATTCTATTCTATGCCAGCCGACTCGGCACAAAGCCACTCCATAAAACTCTACTCTGGGACACTCTAGGCCACCCTATTCCACTGTACACCAGATTATGCTATACCACTCCACTCTATGCAACTCTACTTCACACTACTAAAATCTAACAAATGTCACTCTACGCCACTCCACTGTACGCCACTCAACGCTATGCTAAACAATGCCACTTTACAACACTCTAAACCACTCCACTCTTTACAACTTCAGTGTACTCTATGCCACTCTACTCTACGCCACTGTATGCCACTTCACTCTATGCTACCCTACTCTACACCACTTCATACATCTCTATATCACTTTACTCTACTGTACACCCCTCCACTGTAAACATCTTTTCTCCACACCACTCCTCTCTATGCCACTCTATGCGACACCTTTACAGTTTATGTCATTCTACTTAACACTTCTCAATGCCACGCTACTCTTTGTCACTCCATTTTACCATACTCCACTTTACGCAACTCTGTTCTTCTCCACCCACTCGATGCCACTCAACTCCACTCGCTTCTTTACCACCCTACTCTGCACCATGCCACTAACTTTTAGCCATTCTGAATAGCAGTCATTCTGTACAATTTATCAAAAAGACATTGGTAATGTCAATAGCTCTCACATAGGAGAGAGTTATTGACGTTGCCGATGCTTGTTAAATATGCAAGCCAAAACAGGAGTCTTGTTCTGCTCTGTTAAATATCGCAGAATACACAGTTATGTCAAGAAAAGTTCAAGACAAATTGTGAACTAAAATTAAGTGAGGTATACATGTGGTAAATGTAAAGACAAAGAGCCTCATTTACAAGCCCATAGCGCCACCTGTGCGTCACTTTTTTAGACACACCGGCGGCGCAGTGTGCCTGTCTATGTTTACCTGGCCACGTAAAAGTAAAGTCACCCTGCGTGACTTTTCATGGTCTTGTAAATATGGGCCCTTTCATGCATTACTCTGCATTAAAGGGGTGTTCCATGGGTGTTGATGTGGGTGTTACCATGCAAGATCTGTGACACCCGACACATTCCCAGATATACAAAGTGTCGTAAACCTGGGAATGCATCAGAATCCTACGCCTCCCCAGGCGAGGTGTAGGAGTAAATGTAAATTGATACTTGTATAGCGCACTACTCACCCGCAAGGGTCTCAAGGCGCTTGTACGAATACCGCTGTGGAACCCATCCTGGCTTTCCCTGTGAGGTGTCCACTCCTGGGCACCCCCAAGGTGGAGGCCAGGCATCCTTAGCGTTGTGGGGGCCGTTGTGGAGATTAAGCAAGCTATTGCCCAGAGTTGCAGAGTGGGACCCCATGATTGGAATAGGCACCGAGGCGAGAATTGTCAGGTCCGTGGAATTTTGAGCCCAAGACCCGCCGAGGCAGGGAATTGAACCCTGGTCCCGGGCCAAACCTCCGCATCAGGGTCTGCCGCTCTAACCATTGAGCCACACTTCTCCACAGGAGTGGCACAATGAGGAGAGATACTTTCCTTTCTCCTCGTTTTTTGCTCTTTCTATGTGTGCTGCATTCTGCAGCATGCATAGAAGGATCAAAACACCATAAATTATTGTTTTGTACAGGAAGGTGTCCATTCTTGCACCACAACAATCATCCCTGCAATGCAGACACCCTTACACCATGGCATATAGGTGTCTATGTTGACTCATGGCTGCTGTTTGTGTGCCGGCGCAGGGGAGAAGGACAGGAATGCGGTCTATCTTGTAGATACAGCGCATTCCGGACCTCTTATTTTGGTGCACGTCAGTGCAGCTAGAAGGCGCGCTGCGCTACCATGCATCAAAATATAGTAAATGAGGCCTAAAGATTCTTTGTGACATTTTTTTCACAAAGACTTTCTGAGTCAGATTGCGTATATGAAAAAGGCTGAAACTATACATGCAAAACTTGCTGGTTATTCACCAAACATTTCAAAATTCATGCAACAACCTCTGATTCTCCACATCCATAAGTGCCACTTAGAACAGAAATTGTGGCATTTCTCCGGTGTGGCGGGAGCCAATGGAAGTATTGAAGGCCACTGCTGGCACCTCTCTGCCACTTTTGCCAGCACCACCAGGTTAATTGCAGCAGGCATTGGGAGTCTTCAAGAGAGAGAGAAACAGACTGATGGAGGTGAAAAGGTTGAGTGAAATCGGTCAGAGAGGAGAAAAAAAAAAGGATGGATAGATGGATGGATGGAAAGAGAGGCACTGCACGAGGACACAAAGGTAGTGGGCTACTTTGAACATTTTTGATAGGGCTCCATTGGGTTCGCCAGTACGGCCATGGTCCTGAAGGATGCTGGTGAATATGGTGCAGGAAGTGTATTAAAGTGACCAACATTCCACACTGAGCGAAGGGTTTTCACTTAAAAAGTATCTATGTTTAGTGCTTATTATTTACACATGCAAAATGTTTGCCTATTAGGAGTATGTGTTTTGGATTTATGGATGAAACAGTCCTGTGCATCGCTGCCATTTAAAGGTAATATGGTCAGGAAAATAAACATTTGCTGTGATCGAGCAAACACCTCTCCAGAATTCTACCAATATTAAGTGGCCAATGGCACATTAAGTTGGGGCGTTACCAGGGGTGGCCCCTCCGTAATGGTGAAGGAGCGCTGCACCCTGCTAAAAGATTCAAAACAAAATGTTAATAAAAGCATTTTATTCTCATTGTGTTTTTGCTTGTCTGACAGCTGACAATGCGAGTCAGTAATGGGGTCAAGGCCAGGTAATCCTGTGTGACAGGCTTGGCAGGGGGAAGAGGGGTGGGCACTTGTAAGTACGCATGTCAGTTTGGACGGTCGTCATTGGCCAAGCAGACATGTCCAGACATGTTCACTTAGGCTCTCCAACCCAGCTGTGTTGCACAGCCTGGTTGGAGAAATGCCACAAGATCCCAGGCTCTGTCTGAGCAGCAAACCAGGCAGCTGAGACCAATCCCATTTCTTCCCTAATACTAGGAATAGTATTCCTAGCATGAGAGAAGCGACTGCATTACCATCTGGGAACCTGTGCAGTGTACAGCCGGAGTCGAGGATCAGGAGACAGGAGCAAGGTGGCGGCCGTCGGAGTGGCAGGTAAGTTTAATTATCTCTTCCATTCTGATTATATTCCTTCCCCGCCCTGCCACTAAGGAATGTGAGCAGCCGCCACTGGATATATATATATACATAATCAGCCCCATACTTACAGACCGGAGTGCGTGCCTCTTCTTTGGGGAAGTAGGATTGGTGTTGGCATCGGCGGTGTCGGCATCGGCGGATGGCACTGTTCGCGTACCACCAGTCGTCTTGTGGCTCCGCTCTGACTGCAACATTGTTGGGAGGAGTACGGTAGTACTATACAGTGGAGCTCCCAAAGTACGTGCCAGGCAAATGGATTAAGGATGACAGCTGCGGAATTGGAGGTTGCGGAGCGGGGAGGTTTTTGTGACTGCCAGCACGCGAGTCTGTGTTCCAAAGCACGAAAAGCCTTACCTGGGATACTGGCGCCTTTTGGTAACTGGGCACCATGGATGGTGATGCGGAAACAGTGAGGTCTGTTCTGGCTTGTCTAATTTGAAGTGCATCAGTCTCCCCCGACCTCCAAGACATGCTCATCATGGAATTACATTTCGAGCTGCTGTTATATTTAGGTTGTGTGACACTATTTCGATTTCCTTATTTTTGATTTTGGACTGAGTTTTAAGCACTGTTTTAGATATAGCAATCCAAGGAACATTTGCAAATTCGAAACTTTCACTGTTGGCATACACCAACGAACTTTGGTATTCCAAGGCCAGCAAAGGGAATTATGGGTCTTCTAGTTCTGTGGGATAGCAAAATTGAAGCGCCATGGACATTGGACTACCCTTTAATGTTATGCCATCAATGTGTTCGTTCTAAAGTGCATTTGCATGCTGCAATTCAGTTATGCTCTATTTTTAACGGGACAAGTTGGTTAAAACAGGATCGCTGTGTCTTTTGCTTTTTATTTTCGGCACAGCAAGTGTTGCAAATCATTGTGTACCATAACAGCAGTTCGATTTTATGTACTGCATTTAGGCAGTTTTTATTTGATATGAAGTATAAACAGGGCAAAACGTGATGAGAGAAGTGCCACTACATTTGATTATAATATGCCTCCACCATAAACGAGTAGATGCAATTTCTATTTTCTGTGTCATCATACTGTAGAAGAGTAATCCGTTTACAATTATTCAGCAAAGTAGGTTAATGATATATTATGTCGAGATTTCTATACATTAGCTGGTATTCGGATTACTGGTACTGAGTGAATCTTAGCTAGGATTTGCCAGAGACATTTTGCATTTAGTCTTTCTACCATGTCTATACATGTTTGAAGGAGTGGGAGGGCTATATATTTCTTTGAAATGTTGGTGCTACTTAGATTGATAAAGCCTGCTGTGCAGGCGAAACTCGTCTCTCTTTTCTGCGGGGTCGAGGGTGACCTGAAATAACATTAAATCAGCCCCATACTCACAGACCGGAGTGCGTGCCACTTCTTTGGGGAAGTAGGATTGGTGTTGTGTGTGTGTATATATATATATATATATATATATATATATATATATATATATATATATATATATATATATATATATATATATATATATATATATATATATATTAGTGTATAACGGTGGTGGCACTTGCTCTATTGTGGAGTTTACACAAAAAAACTATGGCAGACAGTCATGAATCACACGCAATTGCTTTCGACGGGGGGGATGGACCGGAAATAGACCACATCTTCCCGGAACTATGACGTGCTTTAAGGATTACAGAAAGCCAAGCACGTCAAATTCTTACCAACCTGAGAGGCCCAGGCACCTAATCGTATCAATTATGCACTGAGCACATTATTTATTCATATATTTATTTTACGGAAGTGTTAATGCTGCCCAGAGACTGCATTAGAGCGCTTTGTATGATTGGTTGAATCTGTGGCAGGTTTAAAGAAGGACTGGGATGAACTCATGGCACTCTCAGGGTTCCCTTGCTGTGCGGAATGATGTCTTGTTCCTATGACAGCTTTGCTGTAGGCCTGACACAACTGGCGCATTTTCACGCCTTTCTAAAGTCTCAGAAATGTGTTTCAAGGGAAAGAGGCAGAATAAGTGAGCTACACCGAAAGCCAGCAGTAAAGCGCTATACAAACAGAAATACACATTGAAATCTGCTTCAAGCACAGACACACTGTGTGGAAACAGAGCAGGATCCTCTCTCAAGCTGAAGTCACGTGGCACCTTTGATGCACAGGCTCTCAGGGTAAACAATGGTCTTTACTTCCATGGTGTTACGCCTTTCACAAATTTTCAAGGGAAATATTCTCTATTGTCAAGGAATCAGCTTCAGTGTTTCTTCAAAGATAGTGGCTAGCAGGGTGCCCAATATCAAAACCAAACTTTTACTGGACTAAAAACTATTGTAGCAGCAGTGATAAGGATATATGAAGGCAGATCAAAACACCAAGTACTGGGACTTGTACAACCTACTATGATCTCGGCTGAGGTAAGTTTAGAGCGTTTGCTTCGAAGTTTGCAGATTGGATGAACCATCAACAAATTGTCAATATCTTGTCTACCCTCTTTAGAGTGTATACCCTGTGAGCTGGGCAGATGTCCCGTCCACTCTCTTACGAGTGTATACGCTCTACCTAGGGCAGACAGGACATCTGCCAATATTTGGGCTTCTTTTGCATCCATCAAACTCTTAATGAACCACAGGTCTGGAAACCAGGACCATTAGTTCTGAGCCATGCTCTGTGAAACCACAGTAATTATTGCTAAGACTGGAGAGTCAGAGGGAATGGTGCCTTGCATAAGAGACAAGCTCTTATTCTGTAATATTATAACTGCGGTTAGAGGTGATGTGTTCTCTTTTTTTCCAGGAGATATATTGTTTTTGAGGTGTAACACATTGGAAATAAGTTTTAAGTCTTTTTTTATTTACATGCTAGTCTTTGACAGGGCACCACAAGAACCCAACAAGGAACCGGTGTAGTAACCCGGCCTCCAGATAAGGGCAGGCTTTGCATTCCATGCACTCATTGATTGATTTTGTGCCATTTTGGGGCATTTTTCTGCATACATCTCTTCCTCACGCTGTTAAGTAAAGATATTGTTTGGCACACTGGCATTCTTAGACATATGATTTACTGTATTCTTTACGAACATACATTTTTTTGCATTCCTAGACATGATTTACTGTATTCTATACAAACATACATTTGGTTTCAAGATAATGTAAACCTTGATTGAGCTCAATAGAATTACCAGTGAAGAAAAACTCTGAAAACATACCAGCCTGCCTCCTACACCAAAGAGGTCTACACATAAATGTAGAACAATGAGTGGATTTACTCTTCGGAAATCATAAGGCCTTATTTAAAGATTGGTCGAGCACAGAAAACACCAAAAAAGTGTTGGCTGCCCCATAGCTATCATGGAGAGTGCAACTGGAATCATTCACTTTAAAGAGGAAGAAGAACTTCCTATCACTTGGTGGCAGATGTCTCACATCCGTCTAACTCAAAATAAGGCCTTAGTTTGTACAGATTATCTAAAGACCTGGGGATTACTGATATCAGTCTTGTTTTTCAGTAGATTTCCCTCCCGGGATTTACTCAAACTTATATTAAAAAGGTGGCTACTTAAAATCAGTTTGCAGTACCTTCACTGCATTTCCCCCACCAACAGAAAATATCTATTCTGCTCTGTTTCATTCTATTCCATTCTATTGTTTTCTGTTCTATGTAACGGTCATTTATAAAGCGCTCTATTACTTCAGGGATGGTCCTGGCACTATGCATCCAAGGTGAACAACTACTATTATTTGCTAAACACAACATAAAACACACAAATGGTCAATTTGAAGGGAGGACCTAAACAGAAGGATGAAAAAGTCTACACCACTCAGTTGGAGATGATTCCCTCAAAACGTCACAGCTTTGGCTGCAGCAGCAAGTTATACAAACAATTGCTACGAGCAATAACTTGGCAAAAATGATGTGTAGGTCATGGAACTCAGTGAAAGTTAAAAATTTAAAAAAGAGAAAAGGCTTTGAAGGGTGTAGGAGAATCAAGCAGGTACCTTACAAAAGCTCTTTATTTATATTGTTTTGCATTCTTCTTACGGTGGAGAATGGGCTTCGAATGGCCAAGAAACTCCATTCCAGACACATAAACTGATGTAATCTGTTGGTGGCAAATTTATTTCAGATGCAAACTGAAAGCAAGGCCCCTATTTTGATGTCTGTGGTAACCCTACTTCAGTGGTTTGCATCCAATTCAGGATCGCAATTTACATGAAAATACCGCGACAGACCTGGCTTTTATTCGCACACCCCTTTTGCCAGACCAAACTGAGGGAAAATCCATTTGAAAGCTAATATTCAGCGTTTTGCAGCTTGGAATTGTTAATATTTGTTGTACTTGGCCCTTTTGGCAGGTTCACCCCTAAACTTTTTGCCTTTTAATGTGACCTGATGTTAGTTGTTTTTGGCTTCTGCCCACTTTAGCACTGTGGCCCAGTGTAAAGTGCGTGCGCAATCTGAGTGCGTGTGGTGAGATTGGCCTACCCTCCCATAGGAATGCATGGGGATATGTGTGTCCCTGGTAATTCCTGGTGTGAGAGGAGTGCAGGGTCGAGTTTAGTATGAGCAGACTCGTGAGGATAAATGCTGCGCAATGGTGTGCGCAGATTTAGTGTGACTGGTGGAGAAGTGCCACTTCTAGAAGTTGGCATTTCTGTGTGCTGTGTGTCTGCCTGCCTGATGTGGAGTGCATGTCTGGCTTGTGATTGACAGGTGCTGGATGGTGTGGGGAATTCCAGGAGCCAGGGTGAGTCAGCCCAGTGGTGAATAGAGAGATCTGCATCTAGATGGGAGGGAGGAGTTGCACCTGGGACCTGAATAGGGCTGTGCCTTCCCTCCACAATGATGGCTCCGCCCCCTGTGGTGCGTCTGAGCACCTAGCCCCCACCTGACAAAGGAGAGAGGAGCTGAGCACAACAAAGTGCTCCAAAGCTCCCCTAAACCAGTTGCATCTGGTTTTTCCCCTAGCCCTGTGCTGTGTCACAAAGGAAAGGGGTGCATAAATGTAGGGGCTGTGACCCCAGTGTTCTGTGGTGCTTGTGTTCTTGAGGGGACACTCTGCCAGGAGGAACCGCCGCGGGACCCAGCTGCTGTTTCCTGGGGGTCCCTGCATGCTGGCCTGTCTGGCTGTGCTTTGCTTTGGTCTCCCCAGCACCAAAGATCATCTGGTTCTGCCTATCTCGGGACTTTGTGGACACCTAGCGCCTGGGAGTGCTTTTGTGCAGACTTTACATTTGAGGAAGAGCGCTTCTCTTGTTGGAGGAGCACGTGGGCTCTGCAGCACCGAGCCGTTCATTAGGAGTGAGTCGCTGGCGTGGGGACCCCCCCATGCTGCTGGAGAGAAGCAGGTGCCCACCCCGTGTTGTCGCCGCTGATTTACGCTGAAAACCGAGCGGGAGCCCACCCCGCATCGGTACCTGGAGGGCGGGTGCCCACCCCGCAGTTTTGGCTGTTTTGTCACGGGAGCCCACCCCGCTTGTTTATTTATTTTTCGGGTGCCCATCCCGCTTATGCTGCCAGGACCGAAGAAGAATCACCGTCGCAGCCCAGGAGTTGCAAAAACGTTGCCAGGCCGCTGCCGTAGCGACCCAGAAGCCAGGCGGCCCTGCCTGGTTGTGGGCAGGGCCGCGTGACGAAGAGGAAGTTGCCGGTGAGGAAAGGGAGGACGGGAGGCTACCCTGCTGCCCAGGATGTCCGCAGTGCCGGAGAAGAAGAACCCCGGGTGAAGTAGGGTATCTCTGCTGCAGCGGGTCTCCCTTGCTGGTGAAGAGAGTCCCGTGCAGCCTCCGCCGACCGGAGCCTCGCGGGCTCCGTGTGAAGTCCCGGTCCCAGGAGAGGGACCGGGCGAAGAAGCAACGTCGGCTGAAGTAGCTTGCGACGTCCCCAATCAGCCCGGTGAGTGGGGCTGAATCTAGCAAGGATTGGGGGGTGCGTGGAGGCGCATGGTCAGTGCCTGCCTGCAGGATTGTGCTGATGGTCACAGTGGCGCCGCAGAGGCGGGCCGTTGCAACGCTTGGGCAAGTTTTGGTTTCTTTCTGAGTCCCAGAGTGGGACTCCAACTAACAAGCTCCGTTGTGCCAGTACTCTCTTGGGCCATTTCAGTTTGAGAGTCCCAGTGTGGACTCCTAAGGCCCCCGCAGTGCCAGTGCTTGTTTTGGTGGTTTTTCTAGCTGCCCTGCGAGAGCGCAGTGTTATTTCCTGGCTTTGTTGTTCTGCATTGCATCTCTTGCTTTGCCAGTGGAATGTTCATCCTATGATGTAGTACAGAATGTTGGGAGCCAGAGATGTCAGTTGAGAAGGGTTGACCACCATCCTGGCTGCTCCTGGTGGGGTCTATGATTGGTCTTGTACTGTCTTGTATTGGATTGAATTGGATGACTTGTAACCAACTACAAATAAACATCTAAAGGTCCTGTACATGTCTGGACTAAGTCACTACACGCAGGCAGCTACAACGTGGGGCATTTCTGGGTGATAGCGCCCCAGAGAGGGCTCAGGGAAGCACGCTGGTGCCCGGGTGCATTTTTTACAGCTGCCCAGCAATTAGTGGGCAGCTGCCACGTTTCGGCCGGATCTTTTGCGCTTTCTGCTTTTGCTGCTTGCGCAGCGAGCCCTGACACTGTTGGACATAGGGCGTTGGAGCCCTGTGAGATGCCAGTTGGCCTGGGGACAGTTTTTCATGTGTTGTGCCCCCGCTTGGGGCTCATTGTGTTTATGCTGGTAATTACATATTGTAATTGAGGTGATGTTTTATACCTAATGTGATGCCTATAATGATTTATGCGTAATGCGTTATGCTAATGGTTTTTAGATCTCATGTGTTTATGCCTACAGTGAGTGCATACTGGGTTTTAGGCCTAATGTGAGGATTATTGCATAGTGTGATTTACGTTGCATGATCTAGGCCTTAGTTCAGTATTTCACCAGTAGTTACAGGTTGTGCTCTACATTTATTATTTGTGCTACAATTACTGGTTGTGCTCTACATTTATTATTTGTTCTACATTTACATTTGGTGATTTGGGATTGTGCTGGCAGTGGCCCAATTGGCCCTGTCAGGTGTATATGATCCCCTGTAGATACTGCCTAGTGCCAGTTGGCATGGTGTATATTATGTGATTATGTTTCTAATGTATTTATGACAATACAAAGGCTATTTTTATATATAACCTTGTGTGGAGTTCCTTTTGTGGTGTGCTTGGGGTGTTGTTGCTGTGTGCGTGCGCAAACGCTTTACACATTGCCTCCGGGATAAGCCTGACTGCTCGTGCCAAGCTACTAAGGGGGTGAGCAGGGGATATCTTTGGCGTGTAACTTCCTTGCCCTGACTAGAGTGGTGGTTTCTGCCTGGCTTTGGCGCAAGCCTTAGCCAACCAGAAATCCCATTTCTAACAATATTGATGTCAATGTACACTATGAAACATGTATGTACCAAAACCAAATCGAATCACTGTTGTCAAAATGCCCCAGTATGACCTCTCTATCAACCCTGAGTGAGAAATATGTGGTCAGACAGGCCCTGTGCCCTAGGCCTCAGGCTACTGGTTGGCAGATTACAGGTGGGGTAGCATGTAATCAGCAGGACAAACACGCAAACAGGAAAAACCCAGATTAGTCCCACAGATAGGCAGCAACACCACTATGGTCTTGGGAGAGTGGCCCTAATAAAACGCACTTGGGATAAGTTAGATGTCACATGAAGTTAAGAACACTCAGCTAATCAGGACACAGCACACACTTCACATGCAGTGATCACATGCTCCCCATGCCGGACATCTTGACACGTCACCCACTGGCCCTCATTGTGTCGATGCAAGGTCGAGACCCACCTGCACTCGTCATCAGGTGGGAGTAATTTATGGCTTCATGCCAAGACCCACCTTCCACTCCCAAAACAGGATCTATGAATTGTTTTATGATGCTTCAAGAAATTTATAAAAAGCCATCCAAAACAATTGTACTTTGTGTCAGTCCTCAGACCCGTTTCTGTATACTGCACTACCTGGCATAGTGTTTGATTAAACCAACTGTTCCTGTTTTGCCAAATGCCTGTTGTCTTTGTTTTTTCAAGGTAAATTCATATTTCAGCAACAGCATGGATGAAAACATGTGGTAACGCCACATTACTTTTTCTAGCTGTGCTCCAGTTTACCATATGGGATGTGAGATACTGCCCACACAATCAGAGATCACCTGCGCGTTTGGTGCTTGATAGGTGTAATGGCTCTTGACGTGACAAATCTTTTCCAAACACTCTGTCTACCAGTCGGTTCTCAGCTTCTTGCTGACAAGTGATTAATGAGTTCTTTATTGTTTGCATCATGGTGAAAAAATGTGTTACTGACAATATTAATAGTGTCTATTCAGATCCAATTTCTCAAAAGGACAAGCATTGTGAATTATCGGTAGCTCGGGGAACACTGTGTAATAATTTATCACCAGCTGTTTACCACTCAGGGTGCAAAGGCATGAATGTTAATGGTCAAGATTTTACAGGCGTGTTTAGGAGAGCGGCAGTGATTGGCAGTTATAACACCCACAATGATTGCAGTCCTAGCTTCATTTAATTTGTCAGTGGACCCAGTTTCTAGAGCCGTCTTGAAAATTTCACAGCGCGGCCTAGTTTGTTGTTTTTTTGCCGGCAAAGGGAATCTTTTAAAAATGTCAACATATGGAAAACATAAAAAATAGCCAGAAAGTACATGTGACTCCTAGCCCATAGCATGGGGGTCCACTCTTGGTCCAGGGTGGAGAGAGAGTAGGATCTATGCCAGATTTTCAGGATATCCACATAAGCTACATTGACATATTATGGCTTTTCATTGAACTAATTTTATTTATCGGTGATTATCCAGAACATCAAGGTAGCGCATCTAGGGACAGGGACACATGCTTGCCTTTGGATTTCCGGAGCCTTTGACGATGCTGTCTCCAGCTTTCATGAGTGATGGAGAACCCTGTTAAATCTCTAGTAGATATTGGAAAACATTTATATGGGCGCCATGTATGGCATAACAAGATAATGTGTTCGTCCTGATGAGACCCATTGATTCACTCTAAGAGGGCCGAAACTTAGACATTCTGATTTTGAGACTGGGCACAAAATTGATCCAATCTGAGTAATCTATGCATCACAAGGCACTTTTGCTCGTGTCCAGAAACATATAAGAATATATAAGAAATATTTACTCAAAGATGGTTTGTTATTAACATGCTCCTCACCTTTAACTGCACTGCACTGTTTGCACGTTTACCTACTTTTTATGGCATTTGCATTTCAAATGGAGATTATGTATAAATATGATCATATAATATATCTCTTTTAATATGAATGGGTTTTACTCATGAATTATCTTTGTTGATTTATTTCTAAGCTATTGATTGATTGGGCATCATGAGTGTTGAAGCATATTCATTCCAGTTTTCGGTAGCCTTGTGAATGGATTCTGAGAAACAACTGTTACATGAAGTCCTTTATTCTCTCTTCTGCCCACTTTAGATACAACTGGTCTAACAGAAAAGAAACACACAGTACTTCATTTAACTGAACAATAAATAAATAAACAAGCAAACAAACGAATGCATAAATAAATAAATAACATTTGAAGGAGGTGAAAGGCAATGATACAGGTGTTGGTTCAAAAGAGTCGGATCTATGTCCAAAACCGAGGTTATTTTATAAGAGATATATTTACATGCACGAAACTTAAAAGAGAATAATTTACCTAGGCAGTGGCTGTTAGGAAAATCGGCAGGGATTTCCGCCCTGGTAGAGCAGTCTTACGAACCCCTGCAACAATACAACTTCCCCATGACCTGCATCTGCAAGTGCACCAATAGCCATGGATGGCGAAAACAGGTTACTTCTGCTATTCCAGGAAGATGTAAACAGACTCTGCCGTGGAGAATGGTAAGCATTTCCGCTCACGGAAGTGATTAACCTTGGACGATGCACTGTGGCAGGTATACTCACAATGGATGCTGTGAGGACTTGCCTGGCAGACTCGTGAGAGTTATTACAGCTATTACATGAAAAAAACTGTCACCAGGACATAACAAAAGAGATTGCTTCCCTATAATATATCAACACAGGATAAATATAGAGCAAGGGGGCGATTCTTTTTCTAAACTCAGTTGTGCCTCAAAAAAGCAGCTGACAACTAGAAAGTGCAGAAAAAGGGCCTTTTCAGCCATTCAAGGTGAACGAGGCGAGGCAGCACTTCCACAGGAAGTGCCAGTAGGGTGAAAGATGGTAGGGGAAAGGATGATGTGGAAGGGAAGCGAGTATTCCCGTCAGGCTCTTATGCTTAGTACTAAGTCATGCACCTCATTACGAGTCAGAAGGTAATTACTATTTAACCAGCAATGGGATTGGAAATGAGATTAATTTTTTTTGCAAGAACCCTAAACCCAATGAGTGTACGGCAAAGTGCCATGAGGGATGAACAACATTTAGGGACCAGGAGATTTCCTCAGTTGTTCCTCATTATACAGGATTTGATTTGTAAGATGAGCTGGCAGAGCACCTTTAGTCCCACTTCCAAGGGTCCAGGACTGGGGAGCCACCACTTGGCAGGGTAGGGCTCACAGAGGGCAGAATCCAGGTGCTGGGATGAAGTATGTTGATGCTGGTTTGAAGAATGATGGTGCATTCGCACCCTAAGGCTCTAGTAAGGAGGCCCGCCACCTAGCTCTTGGAGTCCCTCTAAGGTCCTGGGTTCAACAGCTGAAGGTCAGTCCTTCTCCCCCAGGCAAGAGGGCAGCAGGCTGTAGATCAGCACAGCAAGGCAGCAGTCCAGCAGAGTCACAGTCCTTGTAGCAGCACAGCAGTCCTCTTCATCGCAGAGTATCCACAGGTCCAGAAGTGTATTGAAAAATTATGTCTTAGATCCAATATTTAAACCTGTTTCTTCTTTTGAAGAGGGCGAGGCTTCTAGAGGTTTCCATTTTAAGTCCACAGGCTTCCTGCCTTCCCTGTCCTGGCTCCAGACTAACTACAGGGGTATGCAGCCCTCTGTATGGAGGCAGGACACACCATATTCTAGTGTAAGTAGGACTGTGCCCAGCTTCACCCTCCCATCCTTCCAGTGATAGCTCATCTAGGCACATCGAAGCTCTCTTTTGTGTGTGGCTGTCTAGGAGGAGTACGCATAGCCCATCTGTCAGAAACACAAATTCCTGTGACCCAAAGACAGGCTGAAGGCACCAAATTGGCTAAGGCAGGAGAATACCAACTTTCTAAAAGTGGCATTTTCAGAGTTTTAATTCAAAATCTGAATTTACAATAAGATAGGATTTTTCATGACAATTTCAAATACCCCAACTATGAACTGCATATCTTCTCTCATTTAGAAATTATTACTTGTTAGAAGTGATAAGGAAAATGTAGTGTTAGCCTATGGGCGAGGTAGGCAATGCAATAGTGAACAACAAATGTAAGGGTTTTTGACAACCAGGACATATAAAACTAAAAAGTACATGTCCCATTTATTAAATACACTACACCCTGGCATCTGGGCTGTGTAGGATGTACCCTAGGGATGATTTATATGAATTAAAAAGGAAGGTGTTGGACTGGTAACAGGTTTATATTCCTAGGTTGAAATGGCAGTTTAAAAACTGCATGCACCGGCTGCAACGGCAGACCTGAGACATATTTAAAGTGCTACTTAAGTGAGTGGCACAATCAGTGCTGCAGACCTGACTAGTAGCATTTAATTCACAAGCCCTAGGCAAAGACAGTGCCACTTTACTAGGGACTTACGCGTAAATTAAATATGCCAATTGGGTATAACTCAAGTCTACCATGTTTTAAGGAGAGAGCACAAGCACTTTAGCACTGATTAGCAATGGAAAAGTGCGCAGAGTTCTAAAGTCAGTAAACAGGAGGGTGGAAAGCAAAAAGGTAGGCAGGGAACCACACCAAGGATGCAAAGTCCAACAACCCTTCTTGGTATTTGCCATTGGAAGACATGCTTACAGGAACCATGCATGTGTTAATAAGGAGGAGGCATGGTTTGCAGATATGTGCCTTGCTGTGTAAACGATTGCCAAATCTAGTAATTAATTGCCCTATCAAAAGCAGTGTTTGATGCAGAGAAGACAAGAGAAGAGCTGGAATGCTTGTGAAATGCCAACACATGACAAGACACATGTGTTGTGCATGGAAAGCCCTCACAGTTGCCCATGATTAAGAATGCCACAGTGGAAATACAAGTGACTGCTACCCAAATTAAAAAAAAACATATTTTTTGCGTCTAGTCCTAAATACGAGGGAACCTCAGGTGTTTGGCATCTACTGGAAGTAGGTACTGTCAGCCAGACGATTCTATTGGCTGGAGAAATATCTTTTCCACAACGAGAGAAGGAAGTTGAATTGTTTACCCAAATCTCATCGACTGTCTTATCCAGGATGTGAGATTCTTTCAAATGCCATACAATGTAACATGCATGAAGATGAGGATGGTATACAATCTAACTTGCTTGAAGATTTGGATCTCTCTCATAGCAATTGGATTCAACGGCTGCTTTCAGAATTGAGTCCTTTCACAACACACATTTTTTTACAACTTGATTAAAACTTGTAGCAGGTGAATGCTGAGGCAAGGAATACAATGACTCTGATATTTCCATTACCCTGAAGAGCTGAGGCAATTTGTTTGAACAAACATTTATAGGAGAATATAATGAAGAATTAAAGAATCTATGTGACAATTACATTGACTTCTTAAAAATACTTTTATTAATTTTGTAAATTAATTTGTGACGTGAATTTTAGAAAGAGATATTTACATTATTATTTCAATATGTTGCATTGATTATATCAGATTGATGCAAATTAATTTTCCTTTAGCTCCTTCGATGTAATTGTTATAGCAAAATGTATTTTGTGTTTATTTGTGGTTATTCTGGGGCAATTAAGATAAAAAACATGTTTTTTCCCAAACTGAAAAATTATAATTGAAAATAAGTTAAATAATTGACTATAGTGCAGATAGAGTTTGAGGTCACTTTGTTATAGATAGATATCATGCTGGAGACTTGGGGGTATATCAGCAAGGCAGCGCTATAAAAGCGGCGATAATGTTATCGCTTTATCAGCAAGGTCACGCTATCGCGTGAATCCTTGCCTTAGTGCACTATCCCGTAACGCCCACCTTTGCATCTCTAATGAGGATTTTTATCGCTTTTGAGATAAGCATTGCTAACAGCACGCTATCTCAGTGATAAAATTCGGCGATAGCCGGCGATAATTATCCTAGCGCTAAGTGCGCTTAGCGATAATTATCGCCAGTTGTTGCTGATATGCCCCCAGGTTCTTAGATTTTTATTCAAAACACAAATAATTTATATTTTAGAAACATGGCCAACACGATTCACAACTAAATAATGTTGCTGCATCAGGGCCAAAGAATAATTTTATGACACTTTCATAATAAAGATCTGTTTGTTGGTTCTACAGATCAATGACTTACAGAAGTCCCCAATGTGATTTCTCTCTCTACCATAATGCCCTTAAACTCTGTCTGTCTGTAGTTTATGAAAGGTTGAGCAGAGAAATTGGCACAACCATTTTGATTGAGGTCCAGTTTGTGTTTTTCCTCTCTAATTGTCTATAGTGTTTGGTTGTCTGCACTAAAATTGAAATGTTCAATTGTGTTCTGAAGGTGGAATAGGAGTCAAGACATGATTTTTATGGTAAAATGAGCTGCCTGAATGGGGAAAGCAGTGGTTTGCAAAGCTGCTGTCTTCAAGGTACAGTTAATGATGGACCCTGAATACAGTTACGTGTTTAAGGTGTTGTTCACCTTTTATGAAAAGAATAACGACTAAATACATTAATTCCAAGATATTCAGCAATTTTTGCTGAACGTGGAGCAAAAATTTGTATGGGACTCAAGATGAGAAAATATCTTTTAGATTACAACTAAAACTTTGTTCTTCCCTGATGATACATCTGCTGTGGTTTTGGCTGATAGGAGACTTACCCTAATAGCAAAATAAAATGAATTGACTATTCTTCCATTCTTTACATGATTCAAACAAGGCGATACAGTATTAATTTCTCATCAAAAGATACTTTACAATGCATCTCATGACCAACATACACATTATAAGACCAGGAAAGGGGGTAAAGAAACCTTATATGACTAAGATTTTCAAAACAAGAAGGAACTTTAGCATTAAGGTATGGAATATATGCACTCTTTCTCCACAAACCCATGTAGTGTTATGTTATAGGTAATTTTGAACATTGACTGTGCACCCAGGTTGGCGTTTGGCACCAGGTAGGGTCTACACTGAGAAAAAAAAAACGTGTTGTATTTGGATCAAGTTTATTTAAATGTTTTGAGTCCTGGTGACAAATGGAAAGGTATTTTCTGGAAGCACAGAGCTCCATAAGAATGGGCAAAAGCAGAGATTTAGAGGCAAGTTTTTTATGCTTTATAACAGTGAAGAACAATCAGCAGCACAGAGGATGAAGAGTGTAGAGTTCTTGAGTGGACATAATTGGTAAAATAAAATAACAATATTTCAGTGGACTTATCATGAAGTGACTGTTGGGACTGAAAAGTACTCTGCATAATGGATGTGCACGCCTGCCTCTAGTGCATCATGTGAGTACACCATGACATAGGACTGTCTCATGGATTGCGGTCTTGTTGGACCAGGAGGGGCACCGAAAGCACAATCCTCATAGTGGTGGAAGACTGCTTTTACCAGGAGTTCAGCAACATGAGAGTGGTAGAGGCAGCATACCTTATAGAGATAAGTAGGTTTGAGCTGGTCCTTTTTTATCTGTGTCACTGGAGTGAGGCCTACAGGCTTCCTCATTTAAAGTTTTGCTGCTGTGCGCTTAATTCATGCTTGACACACATTGGTTTGATGTGCAGTCGTGCGCACTGCATGTGTGATGTACATGTGCTGCGTGTATGTGTGCTTGGGAATGGTACAATACTGGAGAATTACAGTACTGTGCAGTGTGTGCATGTTATGTACAGGTGCTAGGTGTATGTGTACCTGTGAGCGGTACAATACATGAAGAATGTAGTGCAGTGTGGATATGCTGTATGCATGTGCTGGGTGTATGTGTGCCTGTGAATGGTACAAGACATGGTTGACTCTGGGTTCCATTTTGGGAGGCTCAAGGCAGCATGGTGAAACATGAGGAGCGGAGGTAAAGGAGTTCTCCCAAACAGATTCCTATAGGCTGAATGGAGAAAGGAGAGCCAGGTTCCCACAGTGCACTTCAAATAGTGCTCTTTGATTCAGAGAAAGGATACAAGGAAGGGGCCTGGGCATATCTCAGTAAAGGAGATGGGGCTGATAAGAGAATCAGAAAAAGTATGGCTGAAGCCCTGGGTCAAACTTTTGATACACATATCATTGTGGCTGATATCCTCCCTTGGCCTGTGTTGAGTGGCTACCAGCTTTGAAGTCACTCTTGCTGTGACACCCTGCTTTCTTCAGGAAGAATAGTGGAGAGGTAAGGGTATTTTAAAAAAGGAGGCCAACATAAACATCAAAGTGTCTGACTCTAAAACACATTTGGAGCCTGAGAATGGACTATAAGAAGGGCAACTTGAGACCTCCAAAATTGTCAACTGTCAAGCAGTCAGCCGGGATGTGCAAGAACATGAAGCTCTGCAAGACATTTGCCTGTGACCAGGACTGGAGCCAAGGACTGTTAGTCTCCCAGCTGTGTGAGGGCACAACACCCAGGTAAGCCAATAGCACCAGCCTTGGAGCACCAGCACTTGCCTGCTTGCCAAGACCAGTATGCCCTGTGAGGAAGAGGACAGCGTGGAGAAGTGTGGCTCAATGACTAGAGCGGCAGACCCTGATGCAGAGGTCTAGCCCGGGACCAGGGTTCAATTCCCCGCCTCGGCGGGTCTTGGGCTCAAAAATTCCATAGACCTGATAATTCTCGCCTCGGTGCCATTCTAATCATGGAGTCCCACTCTGCAACTCTGGGCAATAGCTTGCTTAATCTCCACAACGGCCCCCACAACGCTAAGGATGCCTGGCCTCCACCTTGGGGGTGCCCAGGAGTGGACGCCTCACAGGGAAAGCCAGGATGGGTTCCACAGCGGTATTCGTACAAGCGCCTTGAGACCCTTGCGGGTGAGTAGTGCGCTATACAAGTATCAATTTACATTTACATTGGAAGGAGTGAGGTCCTGTGCGGAATCCTGCACAATGGACTTACTTAGCAAGGTGAAGGAGATGGATACTGCACCAATTGGGTCATTGCCCATGTGCAGAAGAAAGTCAGCAACCCATGTATCTAGAGGAGGGCCTCTGTGAAGTGAGCCATGGTCATCAATGTGCTCATCAGATCATTGCCCATGTGTAGTGAGGAACCCACTTTGTGTATGCCAGGAGGGGCTGCCGTGAAGTGAGCTGTGTTTATCACTTTAGTGATTGGGTCATTGCCTGTGTGCAGTGAGGGACCCCAAATGCTAGGAGGGACTGCCATGGACAGATTGCTGTGCTGAGTAGGTCATAGCATGTGTTTGGTGGTGAACAGGTGACCCCTTATGTCGGGATGCATTGCCATTGAGGAATCTGCTTTGTCAAGCAGGTTGGAGCCCTGTGCAGTGGAGAGACGGGGACCCCATATGCCAGAGGGAGTCACCTGGACCAAGCAAGAAGTGTGACCTGGTCAGGATCGTCACAGGAGGATGAAGGTCGCGGTGGAGAACCCTGTGGACCTGCCCTGTGACAAAGGATCAGCCTCGGGGATTTCACACTACTCCAACTCCACACACTGTGGGAAAGACCAGAAAATGCACCTAGCTTGGAGGAGCCATAAAGAACTTCCAGTCACTGTGGTTACACAAGTGCATGTGAGGAACTCAAGGACCAGTGTGCCCAGCCTGCATTGACTTCATGCAGTGAACTCACCTGAATCAGCCATTTGTGCTCCAGCACGCTGAGAAACTCTGGTCGCTCCGATCCTGCATGTGCGAGTAAGACTGATTTTGGGCTAGTTGGCCCTGGGAGAATTTGTTTGCTATTTAGGGCTTCAGCGCTAAAACACTTTTGACCATAAGACAGAGCACAAGTGAAACACTTGAGACTTGGACTACTAGTGGAGCTTACCGTGGATGTTGCCTATAATGAATGGGGAGTAGCCACTATCACTAGAGTGAGGAGGGAGTGGGACTTGGGGAACTGCCCAAGAAACCCTAGAGCCCTGACCTTAGGGGGACTATTGAAGTTGTTTTTGAATGTCGTATTTCCATGTGTGTCAGTAGCAGTAAAATAAAATACTTCTTTTTTCATGAAAGTGACAATTTGTCTGGCCAATAATTTATTGCTCCTGCAGCACATATTTTGAGTTGTGAGCCTGTGTTCACCCTCTTTATCTACTTCCCTTCTTAAGGAAGTCTTGGACTGCTCGAAACACACTTTTACTGAGAGTCCCAGTAACAGTTGCTTGCCCAATGGCCCTCTGAAAAGAGGTTCTGACAGTGACACATGCAACAAGCAGAGAATTTAAAAAGAGATTAAGGGCCTGATTTAGAGTTTTGAGGATGGGTTACACTGTCACAAAAGTGACAGAATTTCTGCTCACCATTTTGCAAGTGTCATAGAAAATAATGCATGTGTTACATGGTGGACAGGATATTAGTCACGTTTACATCACAATCTGACATGGTTCTTTTGAACAGCGGAGCAATTGCCCCCTCTTTAAAAGATGCACAAAACATTCCCTGCATTACAAAGATTTGATTATGGTACTGGTATGGTACTAACATGACTCAATTACTTAAAGAGTGAAACCGGCAAAGGAAAAAAGTAGGGGTCAAAATTTAGTGTGAGTGATAGATTCAAATATACCTTATTGGGATCACAGACATAACAGAGCTTCTGGCTGGCTTCAGAGAATGTAACAGTTAAGGGACAGAAAACTGTTCAGCTGCAATATTATTACATTGTTATGTATGGCTCTTAGAGAGCCGCTATCGTATATTTCAGTTTCCAAATGTCATAATTCACTGCGATGACGTAGCAACCATTGATATCAAAACTCGTTACACACTGCTGCTATGTCATAAAGGCTTTCGAGAGCAGGCTGACTGAGTTTTCTGAGAGCCTGTCAGCGCACCTCTGCTTGACTGCTTTGAATTAAATCAGAAAGCACAGCTGCAGGAGAGGGTAAGGAATGCAGTGAAGATGGTGGGCGTTGCTTGAGGATGGCAGGTACATTTAATTTTTAATTTTTACCTTTTGAACAGGGATACATAACTGAGTCCATCTTATGTGTGGCTCACCTATTAATCCTCTGCCCTTACGTAGAAGTTGAAAGCAAGAGAAGATCATTTTGGAGGCCATACATAAAATACAATTATAGATGGGTAAGAAGTGAGTTACGAATATGTTTTTCACCTCGGGATTCTGAGTGACATCATAGACAACTCGAGATTCACTCTCATTGTCTAGTTGATGACACGCAGAACCCCTTGGGGAACAACATCCCCGTAACTCATTGTTACCCATCTATAATTGTATATATAATTAATTATTCTGATAAGAACTAGAAAGTGACAAGATCCTTGTAGAATTTCTAAGTGGAAGAAGAGGAAGAATTACACAAAATCTCAAATCTGTAAATACATTATTGACTGTGGGCTATTCACTCTAGAGGGAAATGTTCATCATTACTCTCAGTTATGCTTTATAGATGTCTCAGCAAAATGTAAATGTTTGTTTTTGACAAGATATAATTTGATCCTCCATGTTCTTTCTGCTTTCATAGATTGGATTTTAGGCTCTAGTTATTTTTACATAAGGCAATTTTAGATTGTTTATTGTTAAATTACTTGTGAAAGAGAGGAAGGTGGAGTTAAGGAATATAATTATTCACTATGCACACATGTATTTTGTAGAGCAGGGAGAATTTTTAATTATGCCTACATAGCTTGGCAAATTCTGAAGATTTCATAACTCATGTACAAGAACAAAGTTTCTGAAATTAGCCAGAGCTGGAGTTGCTAAAAACTGCTTATACTTGCAGCTGATGTACATAATGGATGGAACCATCACGCTCCTTGGATTATAATTTTAATTGTGCCAGGCTCCATGTTCCACAATCCTAGAAGCCCAAGGATCAGACTGGGAAAGAAAATAGGCCCAGGCACCAAATTAAAAGTGTCCTGATAAGTGAAATAGATAGCTAAAAAAGGGGCCCTTGTTTGCAAATTCAGGCAGTTTTGGACCTGCACAGACATGCTGTATTAATGCTTTGTGAGGTGTGTAAGACTGCATAGATTTGAACATGGTGCAGGCAATGTTTGTGGTGCTATCAGGGAAATCAACAGTAAGAAGCGGCCTGGAAGATCATAAAACAGGCCCACACACTCACCTGTTGGACCAGTCCTTCAGCACTGCCCGATTGCCCTATGGGCCAGTCTGACTCAGTAGAAGCCCGAGAGCAGACCTCCAGGATCTAGGAAAGGAGTTGATGCTGACGAGTGACTCTCATTGTGTTTCCCTGCTTCCCCTGTGATTACATCATGGAACAAAATCGCAGCCATCCAACTGTGTCATCTCCTTTCAGCATCCTTGGAAGCTAAATTCCGAGAGTTGCAGCATTGTGAGAGAGCAATAGGGCAGTGCCTCCAAAGCAAGGCCAGTGGCTGCATCTCTGTAGTAGTGAGTACTGAATTGATCTTTCTGTCACCCAGTATTACTAAATGTCACGTATCAGTTCCAGACTTATGCAACAGTTTCACAAGACTTCTCGGTGGAAGATGGTATTTTGATGTGTGGAGAGAGATTGATACCCCCTGAATATTTGAGAGCAAGATTAGTGTGCAGTGCACATGATGGACATTTGGGGAAAACACTAACCAAACTCAGACTGAGAGGGGTTTTCTGGTTACCACAGATGGACAAAGGTTCCGCAAGTAATACTGGGTGACAGAAACATCAACCCAGTATTCACCACTAAAATCTCCCTGCCCTGCACCGCAGCAACAAAGTTACAATCCCAGCGTACAGCATCTTCTCTGCTTCTGTGTAAACTTCATCAGGTCTGAAATTACTAAATCTTTCAAGCGTTTTTTTAAAGTTTAAAAAAAATAAAAAAATTGAGTTGCAAGCCAACCGGCTTTCATGGTATTTTGGAACAATATGATCTTAAGTTTATAACAAATTTGTCGAACAAGACTCACCCTGTCGATCTGCATTTCAAGTAAGCCCTGCCTGTTGTGCGTGAGAAGATGAACAGAAAGCATATCACACCATAGCTCCTTTCCACACTATTTCTTTGTGAAATATTTTCATAAAATGTAAATGCGAAGAAGGCATACCAGCCTGACTACCCCACTGTCATCCAAATGATCATAAAAATTAAGGTTAAAAGAGCAGATTGTCCTATTCCAAAGAACACTTTAGGGCACAAAGCATGACTGGATATGAGAATGTGATATCATTAAATTATTATAGGAAAAGAAAGTCATGTATGATTAAAAAATTTACATTTAGAAATTGATCATCTTCTTCGGAACATTGCCGCTAGTGGTTACGGCTTTCAGTCTTCTTGGTAACTGCAGCAATTGGATCAGCATGTAATGTCCAGCATCCTAAATGTGCTCTCATATGATCTCCCAGAATTCACCTCTTTCTTCTTCCAGTGAATTACCTGGCATCAGGTAAACTTTTTGGCTATCAGTAATGATTTTCAACCTTTTATGTCCATGCAACAACATTGAAAATATCCAATGAGCCTGTTTTGCACATTAAAATATGGTATTACATTATATAAATAGGAGAACGTGAGGTAGTCTAAAGAGGAAATCTCGGCGTGCAATTCATACTATTTCAATTGTATGTTTAGTGAATGTTTTTGCCCGTATTGTCTGTGCAATGACAGGGGTAGCCAAAGAAAGCACATATAACATGCGTGCAGTTACGGTAAAATTACACAGCATCATAATGGCTTCAATTCTGAGATCAGGCAATACCTCACTGGTCCATACATACACATTCTGCAGTTAGGTGTAGGCTGACTTGAGCTGGGGATTGCAATATCTTCCTACAGAATATAGATACACTAGTGATGGTTTGCTAACGCTAACTAGGCCTGAGCGGTGAAATCCACTCCGTTTGCAGAGTTTGCGAAGTTTTCCGCACTCTGTAGAGCACACGGAGTTTTGAAAAACTCCACTCCATGAAGCAGAGTTTTTTCCTCTCTCGCCAATATGGAGAGCACAAGTAAGGAAAATCCAAAGCTAAACCACCTCCCAGCAAGATTTCTCAACGCGGGCTGTTGTAGATGGTCGACCACTCATGTTGAGAAACCTGTTCGCGTTGAGGGAGCTGCCACTCGAGTAGAACATCTATTAGAGTTACATCAAGAAGCAGCACCCTCTTGCATAGCTCATGGTGCCGTCTGTGCCAATTTTCCAGCACGGGACAAACACCCAGCTCTAAAAATCAGTGTGAATGGTGTAACCTAACGCACTCCACAGCTAACGGAACTCTGCATAGTGCGGCATAGTTTTTTGGTCACTTCACAGAGTTAACTTCGCAAATTCCACACAGGCGAAACCCTAACAAAGCCATTGGGGCATTTGTTGTCCTGTAGTGCCTTCTCATATTTAAAATGGCTGCAGCTCGCAGACACACAATGTACAAATGTGCCAAAGCTCAGTGAGAGAATGTGTTGTTTGTGTAATCTAAGCACATTTTGAATTCTGATATAGGAAATGGTCTGTATTGTTTTCCATTCTTAACAATTTACTTTTCCTAAGATGCATATTTCTGAATTTGTTCAGAAAAATGTGTGTGACCTGATCAAAACAGTCAACCAGGGACTCATGGACCCACCTTCAGGTCTGCGAGGATGCCTGCATGCTACTATTCCTTTCTTTCAGTAACTAGCATTGAGTTCAAACAAACTATTCAGTCAGTGACTGAGATCTGTCAGCCATCAATAACACTTTTTCTAACCCACGATGTTAGTACACTTTAGAAAAGATATATATTTTTTGTTAGAAGTGAAAATATAGCCTCAAGTGATAAGAATTTGGACAGCTACTTCGTTAAAGGTAAAAACAGTCAATACATTGCAATATGATGCCTTCCAAAAATCACATGTGAAAGGCAGGTCTGCAGGCCTTAGGAGTGATAGTGCATAATTTAGAAAATATCCTCTCATTATTATTAACCATACCCACCTGTATTGGGCAGAACTAATCGTCCACCATGATGGCCAAAGACGCCACTGGTCCTCATTTCAGGCCGTGACGTGATGGATGAGAGATTCTGGAGGTATGGTGCTTTGTTCCGAGAGTTTATGGTACCAAATACCCGGTTATTCCCATGGGGGAATGTCCCAGAATGAGTCTTGTTGTGGAACTCTGCACGCTCGGTAACCCCCAGCGAGACCATGAACGAGCTCTGCACCTTGACCTTAATGTCCGTCAGAGGATTGAAAATGGATGAGTCGTTGATGAGTTCCTTGTCCATGGGGTCCGGGAAGCAGATGGGTCTGCTGTAAGTCCTGCTCACCGTCATGTCAGGCTGCAGGGATGAGTTCAGAAGAAGTGAGTTACCTGGTGAAAAAGAGGGAACATATGGCATTAATGCAGACAAGCACCATTTTGAAGATACAGCAATGTAGTACGTACAATTGAAAATAAAGCACTGTAATTTAGAGACAACATAAAAAATGTGTATAGTAAGGCATGGATCACAGATCAACTCATTGTCAAAGTGTATATGACTGGAGAGTTCACTGTAAATTTACCCCCCCTGCCTGTCCAGTGTCCAGTGTAGTACATGCTTAGAGCAAATAATGGGTGATAACTCATCAATGGAAGGTGTATAAACACAATAATAAAATGGTAGGGGCGATTTCAGATAGCTCTACCAACTGGCTTATTCTATCTTACAAACTAGTCCTCTCAGAACATCAGCATTACCCAGAAGGGGAGAAAATGGTCAATGTCAATTTATTGAATCTCCTCTCTTGTCCCACAATCTCAGCCATCCGCCAGATTCCAATTTATAACACTCACTTAATTGCTGGACCAAGAGCTCATTGAAGTGCTAGATACTATAGCAGTAACAAACTGGTGAAAAAGATTGAAAATCTTCAGCTAACTGTTCAGGAAAATACTTAAAACCTGGCTCTTTGTCCAGTAGATAGCTCTCTTTTGCCATTACTGTTCCGTTAGCGCTGGGACACTCTTTTGAGTAGCTGCGCACTTTATAAATCCAACATAACATAGCAGAACATAACATTGGTGTAAATACTTTCCATAATCTAACCCTCTTGTACTGCTACAAATTTGTACCAATAATTGTGTGCAACTAAAAGAATTTGCTCAAGACCTTCAACAACAAATGTTTACTGCTACGTGGACCACTGGATTCTGCTAATTGTCTCCAGAGGAGGCTGCCAAACATGCTTGGATGAGATTTTATTATCAAACGAGAATGGCTACCAAACCCAGTTACTGAATTATAGTACAGAAAATTGCCTGAACACAAAGATTACAACCATTCAATTCTGTGCTTCAACTATTTTAGAATGGATGGGGAAAGTCAAAAATGCATGGCCACATAAAGGGGCATATTATCAAGGACGGCGTTAAAATTATCGCTGGTTTAGCAGCCGGAAACTGCCGCTAAAGCGGCGATAATGGGCTTGATAATATGCCCTGGAGAATTCCAATAGAAGCCCATGTTCACACCAGAACATGGACTTCTATTGGAATTCTCAAGGGCATATCATCAAGCCCATTATCGCCGCTTAAGAGGTAGTTTTCTGCCGCTAAACCGGCGATAATTTTGAACGCCGTCCTTAATAATATGCCCCTAAGTGCTTAATTTGTGACAACCAAATGGCAGGGGCCCAAAGTTTTCCTTAGGAGCCTGCTGCAGGCTGCTGTTCGAAACCGTGGTTGATGAATACCAATCCTACTTAATTCTGATTCAACTTCTTGTCTTTTTTTGTTTTGACTACTTTCTCTATATCTCAATTTTACAGGTCCATTTTTATCCCTGCTTTACCTTTTCTTGGCTGTGCTATCTTCTCATCTTCCTTCTTTCTCTCTATCCTGCCTTTCTCTCTTTTGATGTGGGTCAAAGTCTGATGGTGAAAAATAAGTTCCAGTTCCCCCAAATGAGTATCTGGTCCCATTATCTGCAACCATATGCAAACACCAGCACAAACTAAGCACTGGCCACAAAATTTACAAATCTGAAATGTTTCGGCAGTAATGCAAGTTGCACAAACTAGTACAGTCACAAATCATGCAGAACCTCCTCTGGCAATGCTTGGGAAAAACACAACAGGGTACAAGTAAACAAAGTAGGTATGTGACAAACCAGAAGCAAAGGGGTAATATTTTAAAACCGGAATTGAGGTAAACACAGTTCTCTTGTCGCCCAATTTCTTCATAACATAGTAGAGACATTTATCTTACAGGGACATCACTGTATGACATTGTTTTCTCAATTATATACAATTACTTATAATGTAAATATTGCACTTTTTTGCAAATGGAGCAAAACCGAATGATCTCAAGCAAGTTATTCAATAGCATTCAATGATGTTAAGGTTAGAAGAGGAGTCATAGTGGAGCAATGTTTGTTGATTAGTAACCATATTAGGGCATGCCAAAAGTAGGGATGGACTGGGGAAGCAAAAGTAGCCCTTGCAAAAAAGCTCAAACCAGCCCCCTGTGCTTCCTCCTCTAGCGCTCTCTCTCTCTCTGATCAATCCATTCTGTATCTGTCCTTCTCTTCTCCCACACTTCTCCCTCTCTGATCTCTTTCTCACACGCTTTCTCTTGTTCTCTTGAAGCCCTTCCAGGCCTCTGCAAATAGCCTCAAGGAGCTGTTGAACGGGATAAAGGCACCAGCAAAGGCCATATCCAGTGGATTAAAGGGACAGTCGGGGTTCAGGCAGGGAGGTACAAAGTCACTTCATTATTAGTTACGCACACCAAATGCAGAAAACCTCATTTACTGGTTGCAGAGTAGAAGCATATGCTCGCATTGCAGCTACACAGGTGTTCATGATTAGCTGTGCTATGGTACTCGCTGCTGGCTATGCCTCAAAGACTCTCAAACATGACTTTGTCATGTTCACTGAGTTTAGGCGCACTTGCCTTGATTTAATCCGAGATGTTTCATTTGGATCGACAGACTGGATTTTTTAATATATGGCTTAATGCATTTATTTTGGCATTTTGTCTTGCCCACGTGGCGACTTGTGGCCCTCTTTGTAGCACTGATTATACAAGTTATGTGTAGTACACGGAGGGTATCCCTGCCCCATGACAATGGCTCAATATTAGCTCCTTGCATGGGTGATCTACAACCCCTTTTTTAGTAACTCTCTGGTGGATGCATAATGTTTGGCTTGTCCTTGATTGGCCCTGCTAAGGAGGATAGAGCTCGGAAAATTATCTTAAAAATGAGCCCGATTCCTCTTTGGAGAGTGCAGTCTCTATGTAAATCTATGCTGTAATATATTTGTTAGATCTGTCAGCCTTAGGGTTGTCTTCCCTCAAACTTTTTGTCTTCCCTCTCCAGTTTACTGACCTTGTTTTAGCTGGCCTTAGACTTCTACACACTTTACTACTGCTAACTAGTGTTAACCCCTTCAGTGCCCATGACGAGCTGGACTCGTCATGGGCCGCGGTGGCGCTGTGCCCATGACGAGTCCAGCTCGTCATAGACCCCGCCCGCTAATGCAACGGCCGGCACTGGGCGGGGAAAGGGGCCGGCACTGGAGGGGTTAAAGTGCATGTGCTCACTCCTTAAAACGTGGTAACATTGGCTTATCCCCAATTGGCATATTTAATTACTTTTTAAGCCCCTAGTAAAGGGGTACTATGTGTATCCATGGTCTGTAAATAAATGCTACTAGTGGGGCTGGGCCCTTTAAACAGGTCTCAGCCCAGCCACTTTGGCCTGGTAATGCAGTTTTAAAATGTTATTTCGATCGAGTAAAATAAACCTTTTGCTATGCCCAAACCTTCAGTTTTAATACATATAATTTACCCCTAAAGAAAGCCCTAAACAGTCCAGAGAGCAGGGTGCCGTGCATGTAAAAGGTTGTACATGGACCTTTAAGTTTAATGTGTTCTGGAAGTGAAAGATCTTTAAATTTATTTTCACTATTGTAAGGCCTACCTGTTCCATGGGATAACATTGGGGTCACCTTATTACATTTAATAAACTGTAATTTCCAAATGGAAACAGACCGCCAGTTCATGTTTGGTGTCTTTGGAATTGTAATGAAAACTCCTATCTTATGGAAAAATGATTTTGAATCACAATTTTGAAAATGCCACTTTTAGAAAGTTGGTATTTTCTTGCCTTAGCCGTTTGGTGCCTGCAGCCTATCCCTGGGCCATATGACTGGGTGTAGCTGACAGCTGAGCTTTCTGTATTCCTCCTAGACAGCCACCCACAAAAGAGAGCTTAGGTATGCCTGGATGGACAATCACTGGCAGAATAGGAGGGCAGAGCTGGGCACAGCCCCACTTATAGTTAAATAGCTGTGTCCTTCCCCCTACATTGAGCTGCACTCCCCTTTTAGCAAGTCTTGGGCCATAGCAGGAAAGGCAAGAAGCCTGTGGTTTCAAAGAGATACCTCTAGAATCATTTCCCACTTCAAAGGGGAGAAACAGGTATACATATTTGACCTCAGACACCAATTTGTCAATACACATCTCAACCTGTTGAAACTATTCTAGGAAGAAAGACTGCTGTCCTGCTGAAAGGACTGCCATTCTGCTGGACTGCTGCCCTGCGACTACTACTTTGCTGGACTGCTGCCTTGCTGGATTGCTGCCATGCTGCCCTCCTGCCTGAGTCAGAGGGATTTGGATCTGAATCTAAACCCAGGAGTCCCAGAGTGACTACACAGTCTAGTCAGAGTTAAAGGAACATAAAAGACTCTCAACCACTGGAACCAGCATCCAGATCCAGCTGGAACAAGCCATGTGGTGCCCCTGAGGTCCTGGACTCTTGGTGTGGCCTCAGAGAGGCTGGATTAAAGTTTTTGGGCTCTTTGCAACTGGGAGCGAGCCTGTTGGTGGCAAAATCTTGTCAGTCGCAAAGCCTGCCAACGCGAAGATGCATCTACCTTCACACTAAAGCATTGAGTGCTCGCGGAGAGCACTTTGCAGAGCACCACCCTGGCCGTTTTCAACAACAACCGGATCTTCGTTGTACAGTGATGGCCATCCACAACTCTCGGCTTGCTTATCGCACTACATCGAACAACCATCCACGACGCTTCCCTGCTCCTCGCGGACCCCTCCACGACAAATGGAACTCTTTGCACTGGACTGAGACAGTACATTTTCTGTGGACTAACCTGGTACCTGTGCTTCATCGTGGTCGGCCTAAACTTGTGAATTTTTTCCACTCTCGCACGACCAGATAGCCATGAGTGGCGCTATGGGCTTTTTGGCACTTGTTTCACTTAAATCTTTAAAATTGCATATCTCAGTATATACTGATTGGGTGTTTGTCATGTTAGCCTTGTTCTATTTATTAAAGTCTACTCTAGTTTTCTAATATGGGGTGGGATCCATTTTGTTTGATGTTTTCTTTTATTGCTGTTGGAAGTGTTGCAAAAACACTTTACATATTGCCTCCAAGTTAAGACTAATTGATGTGTACCAAGCTACCAGAAGGTTGTGCACAGGTTAATTTGAGGTTTGCTTGTGACTTTACCCTAACAAGGATTGTGTTTGCTGTATGAGTAGGATTTCACCCCCCAACCAGTAACCAGGTTTCTTACAATACTTATCTAGTGCCCGCACACCTGATAAGATTTCTTGTCGCTTTGGTAAGGAGCACAACACAATTTACCCAACTGATCCGAATTCAGAGGAGTTCTAATCTCAAGGATTTACAAAATAGAGGAATGGGAGGGATAATGTCAATACTGACACTGTGAAAGACCGAGAGAAGAGTTGTACAGTAACCATCCAGCAAAGAACTCCCTGTCTCTCCTAACATCTGCTTCATAAATTTTAGGCATAGGAGATTGCTTCACAAAATGGAGAAGCACCTCAAGGTAATTATTTTTCAAACCTTTACAATATAATAGTCAATGCATAAGGAAAATACAATTTAGGAGCCAATCAGTCAAACTTCTGTCCATGATGCACTGCCAAAACAGATGTTCACCACATTTTGCATGTTGCTCTCCGCATCTTTGCCAATATTTAGACATTTTTGTGAGCATTTCTGTTTATGTTCCTGAATGGGTAATTCAGGCTGGACTGTTGCTATTGGAGCAGGGTCAAGGCTATCCTGAGCAATAGCCATCGGTCAAACAAACTGAAAACATTTCCCCATCACCTTTATTGCGTTTGATGTAGCCATGCACTCTACAAATTGACTAGATTAGATTAGTTGTGCCTCCCTAAGTGGCAAGGGTGTGCCCAGAAGTTGGACCCATGCTCACTGTGCGAATGGAGTCAAGCTACATCTGATTACTGAGCCACAATCAGGGCAAAAGAGGACGGGTTCAGGGAGGACCTGGCCTAGCAGTTCGAGCCAGACTGTTCCTATAGGAGCATGGTTAAGACTTATTTGCATATACCTGGGTACAAACTGAGGTGGCATGGTGGGTAAAAGAACAATAGGTTGGAAAGCTACCCGAGCGATTGCCAGTGATTAGACAAATTGCAAGCAATCTTCCCCTCACCTTTTTGGTGTTTGGTGTACCTCCCTAATTGACAAAGGTATGTCCAGACGTGGGTCCAGTGCTCACTGTGCACACTGGAAATAAGCTACTGCTGACTGATGAGCCCCAATCAGGAACAAACCAGTCTTGAGTTGCTTGTGTTCTGGTTCAGGAAGGACCTGGCCAGATGATTCAGACTGGACTTTTCCTATTTGAGCTGGGTCAAGACTTATTTGCATAAAACTGGGTCCAAACTGAGGTGGCATGGTAGGCAAAAGAACAATTGGTTGGAATGTTACCCCCAAACTATTGCCAATGGTTAGACAAATTGCAAGCATTCTTCCCATCATCATTTGTGTGCTTGATGTTCCCAAATAGGTCTTATCCCTTATCCAGATTGTTAGAAATTGGGTTTCTAGTTGGCAGGGCTATGCACCCTGTTCATATAGGGACTACAATCCTAGTCAGGATAAGTCAGATACACTATGCTGTCTTCCCTCACAAAGTCATGCACCAGACCTTTGGGAATGTGGACCCTCAGATCAGAGGGCACTGAAGAAACACTACCCCCATCACTGCTGGAGTCAGCCTGCCTGGTATTAATGTCCAGCTCCTTCAGACTTAATTCATGAGGTAACATGTTTTTCCTCTTCTCAATGGCAAAAATCTTTTGCTCTACCTCCATTTTTAATTTGGCAATTTTAGATTTTTCTCAAGTGTCCTGTCCTCTGACTCCTCTGGAGGCAGTCTGTGGGTGACACACTGCTCCCTGTCCAGGGCGGAATCTCCTATCCTGGGAGAATATGCCCCCCCTCCTCCAGTAGCAGTCCAAGGCCCTCCTCTGGGTCCCTGGCCACAATCAACCTCCTCATCCTGCTCCTCATCCTCCTCTGGGGTCACATTCAATGCAGCATGGGCTTCTGAACAGCACCTCAGCACCTTTTAGAGATCCTCCTTCCTGGTGGAGTTCTTTACAGGAAGCCCAAAGTCCTTGCAGAAATCCTTGAGCTGGGCAACAGTGTAACCCTCCAGGTTGGCCAACTCAAAGTCCGTTTTTGCAGATGTAGATGTAGAACCTCCCGTCAGAGACATGATTTTTTTTTTTTATTCCAATCAAGGAGGACAGAAACAAACAATAAAATAAAAAACTGGCGATCAGGGAGAATTGACTCAAATTGTTCTTATGTGTGTATTGTTAGTATGCACCCAATTACTTAAAGGCACTGCACAAACACAAGTCCTATTCTCACAGCTGATCACCAATGTTAGAAATTAGATCTCTAGTTGGCAGAGCAATGCACCCTGTGCAAGTAGGGACCACAGTTCTTCTCAGGGTAACTCAGATACACACCCTAAATTAATAAGTGCTCACCTTTTTGTAGTTTGGCACAGAGCAGCCAGGCTTAACTTCTGAGGCAATGTGTAAAGTATTTATGCAACACTTAAAACAGTAAAAAATGTGAAAACACCGCACAAAAATATTCCACACCAGGTTCACAAAATAGAGCTTACTTTAATAAACAAAACAAGACCAAAATTACAAAAATCCAACTGGAGATATGAATTCTTAAAGAATATCTGTAAATATAATGCTTAAAAGCATTCAGGCTGACTGCGATGGAGCGCGGGCCGGAGACAGGGACCAACCTTGCCCGCTGAAAAAGTACATTGTTGCGTTGTCTACAGGGCCCGACGAGTGGGGCAGAGAAGGCAATGCATTGTCGTCCATCCTTTTGGATGTAGGCGATGCATCGGTTCCAAGACGTGCAAATCGAAATGCGTTGATGGGGACGTTTTCCGATGCAGGCGATGTGTCATTGTTGAGTAGTGCAGCCAGCGATGTGATATCCTCAAAGCAGATGTTACATCGGCACAACAACGGTGATGCGTGGATTTTCTTAGTTGCTGCACACAAACCCACTTCCAAGGGCCCAGGGCTGGTTTGGCACCACCTGGCAGGGCAAGACTAACAGTTGGCAGGGTCCAGATGCTGTAGCAGGATTGTTGGAAGTCTTTATATCCCTGAGACTTCTGAACCGAAGGCAAGCCAGCAAGGCCTTCCAGTCACTTTGGTTCTTGGGTGTGGCGATGCAGGTTCAGTCCTTCTCACTTCCAGGCAAGGAGGGCAGCAGGCAGAAGGGCAGGCACAGTGAAGCAGGAGTCCAGAAAAGTCCAGCACAGTGGCAGTCCTTTCAACAGCACAGCAGCACAGCAGCCCTGCTCCTGTCAAAGTAGCTTCAGGTCCGGAAGTGTACTGCCGTGGTGATGTCTAGGGTCCAGTACTTATACCCAGGTGTGAGTTTGAAGTGGCGTAGACTTCCAAGAGAGGCCTTTGAAGTGCACAGGGTCCCTGCCCTTCCTGCTGTAGCTCCAGACTCACTACTGGGGGGTATGCATACCTTTGTGTGGGAACTGGCACAGCCTATGCAGATGTAAGTGTCAGCTCCTTCTCCCCATCCTGCCCAGGGTGGCTCATCAGGATGTTGATGGCCCATCAGTCACACCTCAGCTCCCTTTGTGTGTAGCTGTCTAGAGGAAATGCACAAAGCCCCTGCTGTCACCCACCCCAGACGTGTATTTAGAGATGGGCAGAAGGCATCAAATGGCTAAAGGTAGAAAATGGCAACTTTCTAAAAGTGGCATTTTAGAATTACAATATAAAATCAAACTTAAAAGTAAATGTCCTACTTTTTAAATACACTGCACCCTGTCTTTGAGCTGCCCAAGGCCTGCCTCAGGGGTGCCTTATATTAATAAGGAAGGTTTGGGCCTGGCAAGATGGCTCCCTTGCTAGGTCGACATGGCAGTTTAAAACTGGACACAAAGGTTCTGCAATGGTAGGCCTGAGACATGTTAAAGGGCTACTTAAGTGGGTAGCACAATCAGTGCTGCAGGCCCACTAGTTGCAATTCATTTATAGGCCCTGGGCACATCTAGTGCACTTTACTAGGGACTTATAAAGTGTCTTAAAAATGCCAATTGTGGATAAGCCAATGTTACTATGTTTTTTAGGGAGTGAGCACATGCACTTTAGCCCTGGTTAGCAGTGGTAAAGTGCATGGAGTCCTCAAGCCAACAAAAACAAATTAAGCAAAAACAGGGAGGAGAAGGGCAAAATGGCTTGGGAGTTACCTTGCAGAAAGGGTCAGGTCCAACACAGATTTTACCCACAATAGTACAAATAAATTATTCCAACATCCTCTCAGACCATTTCCCTGCTGTTATGGTGTTCTACAAGGTTATTTCTTCTTAGCCTTTCTCTTTAATTCTGACACAAAATTTTGAGAATCTCTTATTGGAAAGATTGGTGCATTGTTCCACCACTATGCTAACTGTACACAACTGTACTTATCAGTTACATCAGGAGAAGACAATTGTGCACTCAGAAGATATCAAATCCTGAATGTACCACAACTAACCTCAAAGTGAACCCTCAAAGCAGATTTATTTCTTCTATTAACGTCACCCGTATCTCATTCCAGTCAGACCTAGATCTCTTCTCTCATCACAGCTTGGATATTGATCAGACTTTCAATGACAAATCTCTAAGCTTGGCCCTCAAAAGTAAATGCTATCGTGGCTTGAATATATAAAATTTGGTGAAAGCACTTCAAAGTTGACTTTGCATTCTCTGAAACATAAAATACTTCCTACAAGATTCTGATCACCTTCACACTGTTCTCAAGGCACTGGTAACTCTTAGCAGAATATGTTAAACTTATCTGTTGTCAGGTTTCAACCACATCACTTTGATGGCCATTCCCCTACACGGGCTCCATGAGAAATCTTAAAGCAAATTAAACCTTTTCCCAAAAATTGTAATCCTGAAGTGCGAGGTCTAGTTGATGATGTCTAGCATTCCTGCAAGTCTTCTTTTAATGGAAACTGTCTCCACATTGGCACATGTCACATCTGTCAGACTTCAAAGGAGACTGACTGCATCGCTGAAGGGCTGTCTGTTTCTTCTATCTGTCCCCTCTCTGCTAGATCCCATGTCTTGATGAGTCTGTAACAATATACACCATATGTCCTTCATATAAGGGGTTTGTGAAACTATTATTTTGCCAGAAAAGTTTTGTGAAGGAGACAAACTTTGCAACAGCGTAAAATGTATATCCTCTGATAAACTGTAAACACAAAAACACTCCTGAAAAACAGTTTTTGGGAAGCCAATTTTTAGAGAAGCTTTTCAACTAAATGTGGGGGCTTGGAGTGAAGGAGTAACATCCCACAACACCTCTTTTTCCTGGTTTATTTCCTGCAAGTGTTTTATTTCCCACCTTGGCAACGCTCAGTGATGTTTGGTGAACTTCTGCCCTAATTCTATTTCATAAACCAATTTTTCTCCTTTGGACATAGCTTCTTCACACGAGGTTCTCCTATCTTTTTCATCATTTTTTGTGTCAGATTCTGACAGCGAACTTAAATTGTGATTCTATAACTAACATGGTAGATCCTTTAACCTCATCTCTGTATATGAGCCGCTAGCAGATCTTGAATATACAGAGCTCAGCGAGAAAAAGGTCTGGTCCTCTTCATCTTTTTATTTAGCTAGGCACATTATGCCATGTACGTCTGTCCTTATGTCACCTTTACAGATATCAAAATGTAACATTTACAATAAAACTCCCCTCATGCTTTTATTACAGATAGGGGTTGCTCTTCCACTAAGGCGGAGGAGCGTCACCCCACTGCTCTCAGAGCAGGAAAAAGGAAAAAAAATTGATAATAACATCGTTATTATTTTATTTTTTGTAAGGGTGGGGCGGGGGCTAGTGTCAGAGCTTGAGAGGAGTGTTTACACACTCTAAGTGCGCATGACGGTTTGGCCGGCCATCTTATGTTCTCCACTGGGCTGCGAGACACAGCATGATGGGGAACATCCACAGGCTCCCAGGGTCCGTCTGAGCACCGAACCACGGTGCTAAGACTAATCACAACGCTGCATAGCAGTGTTTTGATTGGCTAAGGGGAGTCTGTGTTCTTCCTCCTTCTGGGTAGAAGCAAATACGGAGGAGAGACAGCGCCTCGCGGCTGTGACGAGGTAAGTGGTTTTATTTTTTATATTTTGTCTCTGCCACTTCGTTCCCTGCCAGCCACCACTGATTAAGGAAGCAATGCAATGATCACCGTGAAAGAAAATATAAGTCTAGTCTGAGAGAAAAGTGTGAAAAGGTCAGGAATTCCCACCTTGCCGGACAGTTTTGAAATTGAAGGTCTGGAAGCCTCCTGTCAGGGCTGAGGAGTCGATGACGTCTACGCCGTACTCACTCTGACTTCGTCTGTAGAGCGTGACTCCCACCACCAGCACTGCCACTGCCATGACGGCCGCTCCCAGCCCTGAGTACAGCGCAATGTCACTGGCGCTGTCAACATCTGTGGAGAAGGAGGAGGGAGAGAAAAGCAGAGAGCATGAGTTTCATCCAAGTCCCCAAAGATGGCAAATACCTATTAACAGTAGAACATCTCATTTGAGAAGCTAGAGCTAGTTCACAGTGAAACACAAAAGTTTGAACTACATTTCCAAAATTACTCTTAAAGACCAGAACGTAAGGAGGCATTTTAGATATTTCACTTCCGCTACTTCACAATTACAGCTGTTAAGGTACAAAATTGGGTGCAGCGATGTATCAATGTAGAGACCCTCACTGAATCTATATATAGTGTGTGGGAGTCTGCTTTTTCTGAATAAAGTCAGTCTTTAATTTCCTTATTACAGGAGACTTGAGACATCTCTAGTCAGCTGTAATGACGAAATGATGTAGCTGCTCAGCTGTAATAAATCGTTACAGTCGCGTTGTGATGTCATAATACATGTTTCCAGAGAAAGCACCCAAGCTGAAAAGCAGGTCAAGGAGCATCGCTACCGGTGAAGTTTAGAAACTAAGCTGCAAACAGATCTTTTTTCTCAAAGGAACAATGATGAGCAGAAAGGAGATATTTATGGAAATATGTTTAGTTGTTGCACAATAATGGTAATTACAGCAAAAATAGATTATCTCTGCATTTCTCTACACATTGTGAGCCCCATCATTGTTTTAATCTGACTTACATTGAAGTAGTTCTAATATCATCTTGGAATAAATTACTAACTGATTTTTGATGTGTTTAATTTCACACTATATTCTGCTTTTATTCTCCATGTCTGCAACCATACTATCTCCTTCATGGGAAAGAGAATGACACCATGGATGTAAGTGTTCTGAGGAAATGGTGATGGAGTAAATATGGATTCTAAGGTATAACATATCTTCTGAGTCCCATGATCTCATAAAGGACCTCAGCCATCGCCCTCTACATGGTCACAGATCTCTTCAGTGGCTTGCAATATCCTTATCATGTACGTCATGGTTTACTTTATTCCATATATAACAAATATGTGAAAATATTGTCAAGATGGCTGATATTTGTTTAAATCCTGAATAATACAAACATATATGAGAATTTAATCTACATAGAAATGAGAGGTGGTCTAGGCTCAAAAGTGACACAAGCAAAGGCCGGACACTGACCAGTGCAAATGTTGACTCTTTAGTGTAACGCTACCACCTAATAGGGAGGTGCAAACTTACAAACTGCACTCTCGAAGTTGGGCAGAGTTGGCAAACTTCCCACTTTGCACCAGTTCTGGACTGGCCATTGAGCGTTTTGCCAGTGGCTGCAGGCGCAGGGCTTCTTTCAGACCTGGGTAGGTCGCCCCTATCCAAACATGTCCACATAGCCACATTCAAGTCATGGGTCTATCAACGTGGGGCTCTTTTGAACACTTTTGCCATGGCTGATTTTGGTTTCCAGTCTAGCCCTGTGTTGGAAAGTTTGCCTAGCAGCCCACCCTTCACCAGCAGGAGCTGTCTGACGCAGAATACTCGTCGCCAGTGTTGAGAAGAATGAAACTTGTAAGGTAAGACACAAGTTTATTAAGACACCACCAACAATGTCCAAAGCCTTTCTGTCAAACAGTGCCAGAGGAGGCTACAATAGAACGTTGACAGCAGGAGGGGAAAATACCAAGTGGAAGGAAGGGAGGGGGGGGCGGAACAAACCAAGATTACAACACATACATTTTTATAAGAAATGTCTTGCACGATGTGTTTTTGGGGAAAGAAACTCCTGATGGAATTGAGTGGTTGCAAAGTGGGAGAAGAAACCACTGAAACTCTGCATGCCTGCCTGATTCAATGAAAACATGTTTTGAAGATGGTCTCCAAATGTGCTGGATGCTCCCTCTAAGGTGCTGTGTGATAGGGACACACCAGATGAGATAGAATTTGACGTTTTCGTTTATTAGACCATGGTCCCCCATGGAGGGTGCTTTTTGATTGTGCATTAACTATTATGATCTTATCCTGTATTGTGTTACTTATCAGATTTTAGCAGTTTAGCGTCATCATCCTGATTATGGCAGGCTCCATTTCTACTGGACTGTGGATCTTTCTCCTTAATACGAACACTTACTGTATACTTTATACCTCTTTTAAAAGATTATTTTTATGGAATTTTTTGTGTATTCATATTTTAATATCGTACAACTGCCATGATGCTTTTACGGTGTTAACATGGTATAAAGGGAATTACGTTTATTGAATCAAATTGAAGTGCTGGATGGTTTACACTAAACAAGCTGCACCTAAAGTGTATTGCACTTGCATGGACACAGAAGAAGGTTTTCATTCATTGGTAGAAGCATCTCCAAAGCCAGAGCATAACTTATTAAAATAAAATAACAGAACACAAGTTTTTAGAAAGGACAGTTTCAGGCCTTGGAAAATCATGGTGTGGCATAACATGCTTTTTTTTGCACCCTACAGAATTTACACAATTTATCGACCTTGGATGGATGAAAGGCAGAGTAGATCCTGCAGTTTTCGAACATGGGAACCTGAGGTCCAAGAGTGATCCCTTCAGTGATTGCATTATTCCAACGTGCCATCAGACCCACGGTCAAATCCATGGAGTCCAGTAACACCACATCAAAACTATCCACTGATGACGCAATGATGCATAAAACCCCTGAAGCCTAATGATAAACCTGTCAGTAGCTGTGCAGAACGGAAACAATGTCCAGTCATTCTGTTGCAGACATTTTATTCGCTCAGCACAAAGACGAATACCTCCAAGACTTCTTCAGAAATGTGCTAGCAGAAGAAACTGAGAATTTACTGTCAGTAACGTTGGTTCCATCACTTGCTCCTCAATTACAGAGCGGAGAAGTAAATACAGTGGTAAGGGCCGTATGTGATGGTACAACCAGGCCAGCTCCTGCTGCCGTACTTGTCAGCAAGTTCATAATTGGAACCTAGGTTGTCTCCAAGCTGCCAATGCTTGGGACGTTTTACTCCCAGCACACACTGCGACAGCTTGTCTAAGCAGACTGTGACATTACTACGTACGTGCGGAGTCTGAAAGGGTACAGAGCTGATGGGCCCATAGACAGCCCAGGGAGTTTAACTAACACACATTTCCATAACAGACTGTGCGGCAGACACAGTTCATTAATTGTGACCAGAGGTGGCTATTCAGATGGTGACAGCCGCTCCCAGCCTCATGGTTGGCCCCGGTCCTCGGGCCTGATGTATCATCTCCTCCGGCTCCACCTGCGAGATGTCTGCTCACAACAGAACATCTTACAATGTGATGGAGAGAGAGGCAAAGAGGTAGGAAAATAAGAGTAAAGAAGGAAGACTAAATAGAACAAACAGTTTAAAGAAGGGAGTGCAGTGCCAACAAAATAAACTGACAAAGGAGGGTCACCTGGAGCAAGGGCTTTATTGATAATTGAGGCAAGGGACATTCAATCAGGGTTGGTAAAAAGCAACTACTCGCCCGAGCGGCTCAAGTCCAAAAGCATTGGAGTTACTATGGATGACAGCAGGCCATTAGTGACGTTGCTTGTGGGAGCCGAATATTTTCAAATGGTCCACCTCCATAGACTAATTTAGGTCAGATGCCTATCGATTAGCAATTTGGGCCAGCCAATATATGGGCAGCACTAATTTGGCCTCTTCTGGAGGGGATCTATGGCGTGCAGATGAGAGCCGTTCCTTATCTTGAAAAATTGATAAGAATCAGCAACATTCCAGACTCCTGGACTGACCCAAATTGAGTACCCTGGCAAGAAGGAAAAGGCTTGACGTGTTGACAATGGAGACTAAATCAAATGGAGGGGGCCATTAATGGCCGGAAGAGCCCACTACAGAGGGCTCTAAGGCAATTAGAACATTCCACCCCCAGAGGGCAGAATATGTTGATTTGTAAAACAAAGGCCTCTCGGAGCCTGAGGGGGTTGGAAATCGCCTTGGGCTCCGTGAGGCCTTTGTTCACAGCACCAGCTGTTAACAAGCATTGGAACCTTTGTGCTCCAGGCTTCTTCCAGCCGTTAGAAGCCCGGAGTACTCCCTTGTCTTGAATAGAGCGCTCATCATTCCATTGTTCTAATAAATTAATGAGAAAGAAACACAAAGACAAACATTGGAAGGTTAGAGCTCCGGGGTTATACCAGCCATTATAAGCCCAGAGCCACTCCATCGTCCTCAATGGAGCTCTCAACATTCCAATGATCTAGTAAAGTAGAAAGGGAAAGAGATGACTCTTTCAGGGCTCCACAGTTCCAGCAGCAGCCCTTTCTTACGAAGGCATAGGCTGTGGGCTCAATATGTCTATAACATATGTAATCACTTGTCTCATGGTAGGTATGGAACCAAGGGCGATCCCCAAAAAACTGTATAACAATGATCCCAACACCCCGGTGCTTAAATACCAATAGTCCTCTGACACACTACACCTCTTGCACTACTTGAACCTCGAATTCTGTGATGTCGAAATGTGTCTGGCTGGCAGCGTTGTGTCAGTATCTGTCTGCCCAAATGAAACATATGCATAGAAATAAAAAGAAAAATATTTTGGGTCTCCGAAGATCAGCCTCTCAATCTCTAAACACCTACTTCTTAAATAATAAGCATGGATATTACTGAGGGGAAAATACAATTGTATTTAATGTAATCGCCCCATATAGACTGCAACAGAACATGTGTTTTCACATGAACTCTACGTGTCACTTTGTGGTCTTAATTCTGGATTGAAGATGGGTCAGAATGTTTGGACATTAAAGGACTTGGGGCATTGGGAGAACTCTGTTTATCAGCCATGGGTGTTGATTGGTCTTTTTTTATCTTAACAACAGTTCAACGAGGTGCAAAGGACACTGCCTGGCTTTATTCGCTGGCCTCAAAGATGAGGTCGTTAAGCTTCTGTAGTAGCTCAGGAGGCTGCCTCCATCACATGAACACTGACATTCATTTCAGGCAAAACGAGGCAGGCACCACAGCAGACACTGTACACTGAGCTGGTATAAAGCAGAGACCTCTCACCTCTGAGTTTCACAAATGCACCAGAAAAATTGCCATGTTTTATGCTCTTATGCAAGGGCAAATAAGTGCCTTTTATAAGCGCTTAATATGTGCCGGTGGTTGCAGGGGGTGACTATCAGCACTCATTTTGGGGACGTGGTCTTACTTCTCATCATTAGACTTTTGACCCATAAATCAATTGAGAGAAAGCAGAAATGGGATAAAGAAGGAAGAGTAGATTACTAGTAAAACAGTGACAAAGGGATACATAAGGCCTGGAAAACAACTGACAAGAGCGAGACAAAGAAAAAGGACGCGCAGAGCAGTGGAGAAAAAAGGTATGAGGGGAAATTAAAGTCAGGCAGTCTTGGTACTTGGCAACCAGCCACGGCCTGTGCAGGTAAGACCGGTGGGGCAGTGGGGCTGGGTGGGGGTTTGATTTTGACAGATAACGAGAGAAAATTAATTATTTATTTTTTGATGAATTATTTATTTAATTTTCTCTCGTGGTTGTCTGTCGAATCCCCCCCCCCCCAACCCAGCCCCACCTCCCATCACTCTTACCCGCACGGGCTGCTCCTGACGGCAACTGTGCATTCGGCATCCCAGCGACAGTATTCTAAGAAAAACATTCGACCCATGCACTTACTTTTTCACAAATTAAGCACTGTCACGCAAGGTGTGCAGGGAGCTTCAGCTCAAGGGCAGTGCTACGGCCTGACCATGTAACTTTGCGGAATATCTTTTGTGAGTGTAATGCAGTGATGAACATTTTCCTTTTGTCTGCAAACTCTGGAGCTTTCTCTATATGGAAAATACGTTTGTTGATATGACAACTGGTATAATTTCATATTTAATTGTGTTTAAGTAAAAATACATAGTAAATGGTAAGTTGGATATTATGTCATCTCATATCAGAATGGTATTCCCTTTATCCTCTGGTACCCTACCTTCCTCCCCAGTTGGTACATCCTTTCGGTTAGGCTGTGCAGCCTGCCTTAGAATGTTGACGCTGCTGGTATTCTACTCTGTCAAGCAGGCGACAGGGAGCTATGTAACAGTGGCGAGAGGAGACGCCAAATACATACCTGGCGCAGGCATATGCGAAGAGTCTTCGGGGCTTATTTACACGCTCCTCGCGCCGCCGGTCCGTCACTTTTTCCCATTTTAAAAGTGAGGCACCGGCGGCGCGAGGGGCGTGTAAATAAGCCCCTTCGTTTTAACAACAACATATCACACTACCTTGTATTACTACCTGTAGGAAAGTTGTGTATTTGATGTGCTTCGATTGTTATTATGAAGTTTGAGGTCTATGTGAAAAATAGCAAAATTGACATAAGCTGTAGGTAAGAAAGCAGACATTCAACAGATACCATAATGCTTTGTGCCAAGATATCTTTCTTGTATGTGTATAGCCCAGGAGCTCAGCAAATTGACATTCTATAGCTTTAATTTAGGTCAGCTTAAATATAGGAATTTTTTAATATGAAAGATTTTTACGAACCTCATTATGAAATAATATGTGTTGCATAAATCATGCTCTTAACGTTTTGTGAGGGACTCTTTTGGCGTGTACACGATTTGCCTTTTTAAGCTTGCGCTGTCTTTTCTGCAAATATTCGCTCTCACTGGAGACGTTTGGAAGCGATCAGAGTCCTGTTAATATTCGGAAAATATGGCTCAAAACCCCGCTGCCCGTGACAGACGAGAGGAGCTGCCCGCCTAATAAATGGACGGGCCGTGTCATAATGGCGCGCGCTGGCAGCTGGCAGAGTTCATTTTAAGATCAACCGCTAATGACATCAAACTCTTTTAATGAGATCGGATCTTTAATTAGATCTTCAAACTAACCTCGCATTTCCGCAGATGACAGCAGTCAAGGTTCGTTAGCGCCGTGGCGCTGCAGTCAGTAACACATTGCCATTGTGCGCTGTCTTGACACGTGCAGCCATATTGGACTTCAAAATCTGAACTCTAAATAGTCAGAAAAGCAGAAACAAACTGACAATCGTTGGAGCTCGAGTTTAACCAACCTGGTGACGCATCAATAAGGACCCGGAACAGACCAAAGTCTCACTATTAGCTCTGCCCTCCATACTTACTATCATCAGGGCACAAGTCCTAAAAAAAGAAGTGGGGGGACTAACCTAGTTAATCAGAATGCAAGTGGCATCACGGCGCAGGACATCACCGTGTGTGACATCACGGCGCGTGACATCACGGTGCGTGACATCACAGCACGTGACATCACAGGAAGTGCCATCATAAGAAGTGGCATCAGATCTTAAGCCCTCACATATATGTTTAGCAGGTCTATCATTAGTACATTTCAGCACATTTCGAGTAAACATGCAAACCTTTCTGATTCAGGCAGAAGATTCATACTTTTCTAAGCTACACATATAACAGTGTTGCCTTTTGTCAGCGTAAACTTCTTCTACCCATAGTGCTTTAAAAGAATAAATAGTGATACTTAAATTATTTCAGCGCCTTCTCAGGGGTAGTAAGCGCTTTATAAATTACATTTATTTTGTGTAAATACAGGAAAAGACCAACACATCTGATATTCTTACAGTGTATGTGTATCTCCTAAACAGAGCCTTAACAAAGTGAAAAGCTGCCTCTCTTAAGTATGTGTGAAGTGCTAACAAGGTGTGAGCCTTTGTTTCCCCTCTGCTGCATTTGCTTCTAGGTGTGAGGCTACTGACTGCTGCCAGCCATCAGACTCCAACAAAAGGAGGAAGGATGACCTTTCAAATTCGGCCTTTGTTATGAGCCCAGAAGGAGTCTGAACTAAGAAAGCCCTGCTCCCCCTTGCACGTTGTTGTGGATTGAAAGCAGACAACACCATGCAGGCGCTGCTGAATGTAATGTGCCCTGGTGTTTGCAAATTACACCGGGATGAATTCAGCATATTTGTCAGTGGGGCCCAACTTCTGGGCAGGGTGGAGGGCGTCCACCCTGTGAAAATAGTCGGCGGGCGCCGTCCACCTGCGTGTACCCTCGACTCGTGCCCTGTCATACTCACACCACAAATCAGAAAATTTGGAGACCAGCAATTCCATTGAGGCAAGTCACGGAGAATCCCACGACAAAGCTGGGCCACACTATATCATCAATGAACCAACTAACACTGGCACACACCACAATCTAACCATAGATCATAATATGCATATGCAAATGACAACTAATCATTCACACACAAGTAGGTGAAAACCCATAAGAACATAATCTCTGTAAAGACAATTGTGTAGAGATAAGTGCTTAGTTTGTAAATAAGTTAGTGCCAGGCCCCTTGTGAGGAGACCACAGCAGCTTACTCCTCCTCCTCCCCCACCCCTTGCACTACTACTGACAATTCAGACTTTTTATACATTAAAAATGAGTAATACCTGCCACCCAAGCTATTATTCTTGCTTTAGTGGCAGATATGAGTCATTTTAATGTATATTGAATTATTAAAAAACTGTTGTGCTGACCACAAAATTGGAAAACAGCACCACCATGTGGCTGGTTTTCATGAGTCCCAGTGTTGACAATTAAGTGCCGGTGCCGAAAACCGAAAACCACCAGCTCAAATTAAGCACTGGTAGAAATACCCCATATCAGGCTTCAAACCGTCAAAGGCATAAGGAGAGCACATGGAATGAGAGTGAACGCAGGACCACATGGACACCTTAAGAAGTCACAGACAATGACCGAAAGGAGACCTTTACTTTGCAAGGTTAACAGTGATAAAAATTCTCAGAGGGTTTAATGGTAAAAACAAACACGCACATAGGGTCAGATGTGCAAAGATACTGATTGCAAAAAGTGATCGCAAATGTGCGACACAACAGTTTTAAAGCCAGTATCTGATTCTGCGAAGAAATCTATTAATATGTTGCTTCTCAAAAATAACAAATCAAAGGGGATCACAGTAATTAATATTCCTTAGGCAGGTGGCAAATTGCGACTCACTCCAATGGTTACCTTCAGAGGGATTATGGCCTGTAAAGGACAGCAGAACACAAGTCCAGAGAAATCACTTTATAATGGATTTGTTTTTTAAATCAGCCAGTGATTCTCAAAGTAAATTGGGTGCTTTAAAAAGGTTTTTCAATTTTGAAAAACTTGAGTGAGAGCAGACAGCAGGCAGATGGACCATGGCCTATTGCTTCTGAAGTTGGCACTTTGGTACCCAAAAGGGAAGAAATCCGAAGGGAACCCTTTCCATTTGTGACTCAGTTAGCACCCTAACTTGGAACTCAGTAATTGGTCAATAGTATTCGACTGGAATTATGGTTGCAAATCTTTGATACAGAAGGTAACAATTGGCAATTTGTAAGGTCCAAAATGCGGCCACGGCAAATCGTGAATCAGAAAATTTGTAAAGTGGGATTAGCACATTAGGAAAAGGTAGTCACCAACCATCTGGTTTAGAAAATTGGAGAGTTTCCAACTAGTAAACACTTTCAGAGGCGCCAACAACCATGCACCTAGAGATGCAGAACAATATTGAAATGCCTTGGAAACAGGATGTGCTTTTCTATATCCTCACAGTGATCATAATATATCACATGAGTCGAGGAGAAAAATTGGACTGAATCCAGAGCCACATGGTCCATTTGCAGTAACTGGTGTGCACACTTCCGTTTGAACAGTTGCAGCTGCTGTCTGTTATTTATATGCATAATCCTCAGTTTACGGACATATCTTTTGCTATGATTAACACTTGTACGTCTTTTACAATTTTATCAATTGGTGGACGTTTTATAGCTTTGGTCCCGTTTCAAAATTTGGCAAAATGTTTTCTTGCAATATACCCAGTTAGCTTTGGAGATAGGGGAACCCTGTCGACAAGATAAACATGTCAGTAACGAGGAAAATATGAACGTGAATAGTACAATTACATACGTGTTAAAAACATACAACATAACGTATGTTTTTTTAACATCCATGTAATTGTACTATTCACGTTTTAGAATTTTGCCTGCACACATATATATGGAGTGATTTGCCTACGTGTTTTTCCCAGTTTATATAACCCGTTAGGCCCCTGTTTAGAAAATGAGCAGCAAAACTGATAAAAAATGTAAATATGTACACCTGCTCTGATCGGGACGGAAGATCTGTGCTCAAATTGGCGATTAGAGGCCCGCCTATGAGTTGTACAGGAACTGGTGGGTCGCAAACTCTGTAAACGTGTAAACGAAATGAATGTTACTATGAGGTAACAGTCTGGCAGTAGCTTATATTAATTATTAGTTAATCCCCATGGAATGGGGAATAACTGTGTGGACCCAGTTTTACTGGGCGTAAATCCCCACAGTCCCTTGTTCAGGGAGAATTAATGCTCACTTTTAGCACCTGCTCTAAGCAGGTCATAAATGTTGGCAGAAGGCTAGGTGGTGGGCGAGAGTAGAGCGAGGGTGCTTGAGATGAGGAGGAAAAGCTGCCCAGACATAATCCTCCCCAGTCAAAAAATGAACTTGGTACAGGCGAAAACAGTGGCTTGGCTGCTGTTGTAGCCAAACCCTGAAGTGATTTTTCTGGCCGGTAATATTAGGTCTGGTGCTCTCGCACAAGGAAAATATGGTAATTCCACTCTGTCCAACTTGTAATCAAGACTTAGATGTTTAGTCAAGTCGTGTCAAGTTATGGGGATTATAAGGCATTATAAATCGAAAATGACACAAGCCACCAACTGATTAGGTTTGTTAGGAATAGTGGAAACAACAGAGTTTTAAAATTAATGCATAGGCAAACATTGTTGATGGACCAGCTACTGACTGAAAAACCGTTATTAATGTTAAAAATGTAGATTTGCGCACCCAGCAGACATTTTTAGGGAGAACAATATGGCTGCATGATTCAGCAGGGAATACTTTTGCTAATTGTACCTTCTCGCCTTGGTATTTACACAAATTGCAAGCCTCACAACTTTTTAAAAGATTAAGCTAAGCCTTGAGCATCTTATCTCTATGAATCCTCCTTTCAGCCAGCCCTTTAGAAGGGGTAGTTAGTAATGAAATTTAATTTCAAACAAAATATAAACTGGGGACCATTAAAAGGTATTGGCAGAACAGCGGAGATAGGGTTCATTATACTTAGAGCGCACTGTCCCTGTTTGCACCATGAAGGAGGTGTGCCAGGTGCAAACTGGGAGAGTGAACCCTATTACACGTAATGCACTGCCCTCAGTGTGGCCACATTAGAGAAGGGTGGAGAGGCTAGTTGAAGCAGCTGCTCTGTCTTTCACATGGAAGGTGGCACCTGACCTGCACTTCAAAGGCTGTACATCGATCATACAGCATGTGGTACAATGAGTGACTGTACCTACCTGCAGGGAGATATCTGTCGGTTTAATGGGTACCCCTTTCCCTCCCTTTCAGAGGGCACCCTCTCTGGGGTTCATTGACTTTGTTCAACCTCTTTGCGGCACACATTCAGAGCACCTCCTGATGACCTCCGTGTTGGTGACGTTAATACACTGAGTGATGAAGCAAAGCGTTTCTCTCCTTTGCATGGGGCCATGCCCTCATGTAAGTGAGGGACAGAGCCCTTTGAGGCAGAGCGGTGCTATATGCGCACCAGCACTATCAGTATTATAGAAGGAGCCACATAAGTGTATGGAGCCATGGAGCGCAGCAATCGGCCCTCGTGCCCATTACTCCCCTAGGGGAAATGTATGTAATAGAGCCCCAGGGTCTAATCCAGTTTTGCAAAGGCTAACTCCTGCAGCGGGTAGCTGGACAACTCATTAGATTGGCCAATGCCAATGAGAGGTTGGTAGAAAAGGGGCAGTATCAATCATGTCAGGAAAGCTAGTATGTAACTGACTCTGCCTTGTATCATCATCATCAAAAGTATCTTTATTCGGATATTAAAACATCCATAAAAGAACAATATATTTACACATTTCAAATACAGTAATGTGAACAATTCATCTTAAAATATTAAAAAAAAAACATATCTGATGGACCATTCCAGGATATCAGTAGCAAAATTGGGGTCAGGATTTAGACTAAATTTCATGTTAAAAATTATAAAGTGCAGTGCGATAACATCTGTACAGGTAGGGTATACCAACCTTATGACAGTGAATAAAATACAGGATCGTAGTTCACATAAGATCAATCACGTTAAAAATAAGCCGTAGCCTAATTAAAACAAACATCTTATAACATCCCAAATACTGTAAACATTGCAGTTCATCATTTGTGTAAACTCCATGAATCATCTCCTGTTCTGTGTACAATGTAAGACTATCATACGGGGGGCCTTTTAATCCGGATGCCTACAGCGCCCGGCAATCAAACTCACTTACATCTCCCCTCTAGATTTCCTCAGTTTCACGGCTAGTCTTAAAAAATTTACAGTACAGAACAGTGTGAAGGGTTCCACGGCCAGTTTTAAGTATAAGAGGGCTACTCTAATCTGGGTAAATTTATTCGCCCTTAGGATGGTTTTTAGAAAAAGAGCCCGCGGATATTCATAAAAAGGGCAAAAGAATACAAAATGTAGGGTATCCTGTGGAGATCCCAGATCGCAGCCACAGGGACCCTTTGTACCGATTTCTTTCGTATACCCCGCGGGAACTGCTAAAATATGATGTAAAAGATCCAGTCTGAATCTGGTCATTAAAAATCTATCATTTTTGTTATAGATTAGTGCCAGGTAGGGTTCGAGACCTACGACAGATTTAGTTAATATATGAGATCTCACTGACCCTTTCAGAATTTCGCTATCTTCCCTGGCACAGGCTATCCGCCTCATGTATTCTACCTTTAACGTGCCCTTTAGCTGCGGTGTTAGTGTCGATGGTTCCCTAAAGTATTTTGCACATCCCAGCCACTCCAGTTTATCCTGAACATATTTAAGCCATGGAATCTTATGACCTTTGTCCCTGTTAATGCAGTCTGTTATTATTTCTCTGCTTAGGCTTGCTTCGGGGTTGGTCCAGATTTTGATCCAGCACAGTAACGGCCTAAAACTTAATCTGTCAGAGATATACGGGATCCCTAGCTCCTCGTGAATAATATGGGCCGGTGTACTTTGGGGAACCTGCAAGATCCTCCTAAGGAACTTGTTTTCCTCTAGTTGTATAGAGTCCACATTTCTAAATCCCCAGACCTCACTCCCATACATAATTTTAGAACAACAAATTGAGTTATATAAGTTCAATATTTCCAGCACTGACCATCTACCTAATCTCGTGGCACGATTCATGATTGAGCCCATAATGCTCACGTGCTGTTTGCATTTTTCAGTCGTTAGTGCACTAAAATTGAGATGTTTGTCGAAGGTAATCCCTAAATAATTGAAAACCTCGACCTTCTCTAATTTGTGTCCCCCAATTTTACAAGTAAAATTCTTGGTTGGTCTTTTTCCTACTTCCATAATATAGGATTTTGTGAGGTTAGGGGATAGATCTAGGTTTGCCATAAACTCGCAGAAGCCATCAATAAGAGATTGCAGACCCCTCCCTGTACGCGAGAGGAGTACTGCATCATCTGCATACAATAAGACCGGGATACTTCTACTTGCAACTCTCGGGCAATCCACTCCCAGTGTGCGCAGAGCCTTATCCAAACCGTTTATGTATAATGTAAACAAAAAAGGCGCCAGGATGCAACCTTGTCTCACACCCCCTGTACAAGAAAAGTGGTCGGTTAGGTTCCCCTCATTACTATACCGGACCTGGGCTGTGGTGCTAAAGTGCAATGATTTTAAAATAAATAACAAGCTCGAATCTACCCCTAGCAACTCTAGGATCTCCCATAATTTCCCTCGATTAACCCGGTCGAAGGCTGCTGTTAAGTCCATAAAAGCTAAAAAGACTGTACCTTCGCCAGCCACCGTGTATTTAGCGATCAGATTATATAAATTGAGGCATTGGTCAGTAGTTGAGCGGCCCATTCTGAAGCCATACTGGGTGTCTGTGACGATATCTTTTTCCTCTGCCCAGTCCATGAGACGATTTAAAATCACCTTCCCTAACACTTTTGCAGACACATCAATTAAGGAAATCGGTCGATAACATTGTGGGTTACTCTTATTTCCCTTTTTAAATATGGGGACGATATGGGCAGTTGACCAGGACCTTGGCAGTCCCTCCTCCACGGCTGTATTAAAAATTCTTACTAATATAGGTGCCCACAGCTCGACCTGTGATAAAAATAGATCTGGAGGAATCCCGTCTGGCCCCGGGGCCTTGTTTCTTGTCAGGGCACAAATTCCATTTTTGACTTCATCCACTGTAAACTCTACCCATGAATTTGGCAGAGTCCCCACATCTGTGGCTGATTGGGTTGGATCACTGACATGATTGTATAGCTTGCTAAAATGAGAGACCCATTCATCTGGAAGGATGTTACAGACCATCTTCTCACTATTTGATGTCTGAAAAATTGGGTCATTTATCACCTTCCAGAATTTAGACATGTCTCTCAGCTCCGCTGCCTCCTTCAGATTCCCCCAAGCCTCAGATTGGATAGTTTGTTTCCTCCTTTTTATGGCCAGCTTGTATTGGGCCCTACATTCCGAGATCCTGCTCTTATCTTTCGGTACTTTTTTGAGTGCCCGTTTTAATTCTTTTTGGGCACTAGAGCAAGCTTTGTCAAACCATTTCGGTTGACTGTTGGCCATGGGTGGTGCTTTAGCCCTGAGTAACTTATCGATTTCCTTTGCCATATTTATGAAGGCGTTTATCAATTTTTTGCCTTTCACATCCTGGTCTAAACACATCCAAATCCCACTATCGGGGGTTGCAATAAGATTTTTGTAAAATACTTCCCCATCTATGTTCGACCAACGTATGCGCCTGCCTTGATCGATTGCGTCTAGTTTGCCCCTCGTCATACTGGCCTTTGCCTGAGCGGGTGCATCCTCAACCCTTAATAACAGCACCAAGGGGTTATGGTCACTAAAAATACTAATCTGTATACTAAAATCTACCATCCTGTGTTTAAGATCATTCGAAATGAAAATAAAATCTATGATGGTGTCCCTCCCTCTGCCTTTAAACGTCGGATTAATCACATTAGAGTTAATAGGCTTGATTAAATCCATCGTAGGGATTAAATCATATGAGCCCAGGATATTACCAAGTTTACTACCTTCTAGTGTGTGTTCTAGGTGCCAGTCCTTGGTAGAGGGGCAAAAATCCCATTTAGCCCCTTCCCATTTTAAGTGTGGGCATTGGTGACAATTAAAGTCGCCCGCCAGAATCAGGGTTGGGGGGTTGTTTCCTTTAGAGTGTAAATCTGATAATCTATCCTCGAGCTCATTCAACCTCTGCGTTGGCTGGACTGCATTATAAAAATTTAATAAGACAAAACCTAAGCCCTTCCTGCGGTAAGTAATACCCTGTAGATGATCCGAACTCCAGCCCATAACCTCCCAGGACCCTTGTAGTTTGAGAGACACATAAATCATTAGTCCACCTTTCGCTCTTCCCATATTAGATTTCCGGGCCGGTACAAAAAACATTTTGTATCCCTCTAGGTGTACGGTGCTACTATCCGTCTCCCACGTCTCTTGCAAACAGATGATATGGAATTTCTGGCTAAAATCCAACCACTCCTTATTTTTTAACTTGGAAGATAATCCTGCTATGTTCCAAGAAACCACCCTAAGTTCCTCCGCCACATGATTTGTTGGCCTCCTGACTAGGGTGGGCTGATTTTGGTCAAGAGACCCTGCAAGACAAGTCTCTCCCATAACCACACTGGTAACTAAAGGAGTTGGTGAGATTTCAATTCGCCTGGGGGATAGTTCTAGAGTGTTTCCCGTACTATCCAAACATTCCCTGTACTCTAAATTGACTAAGGGAGATAGGGGCTCTAAAAGCCCTTCATGGGCCAGTCAGTCCAATTCATCCATCACTGCTGTCTCACATAATGGGGTGAACCGATTGGGGCCAGACCACGGACTATTATTTCTTGTGGTAAGCTTTTCCCTTCTTCTCCAGTTCGTTTGTCTTTGCTCAGCTAGGTAGTCCCGATAGAAAAAATTAAGTGGGAGCATTTTTATTGTCGACCCACCATCAAAGAACCCGCAACTAAAAGCCAGTAATTCTTTTACCATTTGCGGGTCTCTGAAGTTAACAACAACGCAATCTCCTGGAAATTTTTTCTCTGATGGTCCTACCCAAGCTACCCTTCTTGCCATAAGAATATGAATGTTCCTTGTATTAACTCCCCTAACGTTATTAAATAACCAGTGATTAGTTTTATTTATCAGGGAGCTTGTCGATTCTTCTCTGTCGGTGTTTTGGGCTGGAACTCCCGCCAGGACTATTGTGTATGGGCAGGAGGCTGGGGGCAAGTCCAGTGTCTGAAGACCCGGGGTGCTTTTGGCCTGTGCATCAGGAGGACTGTGAGCTATTACCGTCCCACTATTCTTACCCTCCTGCTGTGATCTAGAGGTTGCAGTGATGGGGGGTGTAACTCTGTCCTTATTCACTATAGTGGCAGCTCTCATATTGCTCCCTGCCAGCCTGCTATTATTTGAGTCAGCACTGTCTGGACACAGGTCCTTCCTCGGCCCTTCCTGACTTGCGTTATTTCGGGCCACCGGCTGTTCCCTATTTTGTGCGTCCAATAGTCTAATTATTTTCCCCTCTATTTTGTTAATATGATCTACTAGGGGGGCCAAGTGTTTGAGAAGAAGGGCTTCTATATTAGACTCTACTGCTTTCATTGCTTCCGTTAACCATTCCTTTCTGACTACCGGTGAACAAGATTCACATTGTGTGCAAGTAAGTCGGGATCTTGTGTCTTCAGTAGCTATGGGCTCGTTCCTAGGTATACCTTTTTTAGTTTTATTAACGTTTCTTGCTTTTTCGGTTCCTTTACGATGTGCATTTGGCAGGGACTTTGTATTCGTAATAGGGCCAGAGACTGGGGTGGGGACTGTCCCTAGTAACGTTTTTTTCGATCGGGTAATCACTTCACTTTCTCTCCCTAGTGGGATGTCAGGTTCTCTCTCTACCCCAGTGACGTTCCCGGCTTGAACTTCAGCTCTATTTTCCCTGATGCCCGGGGCTGGTGACACCACCTTATTTGAACTCGAGGGAGAGGTATGGTGTTTACATGGGGGGGTTATAGACCCCTCCAAAATTATTACCTCTTGTTCTCCCTCGACTACCGTTGGAGTATGAACTAGCGCTGTAGTCACATGCTGGGTGTTACTATTGGCTAAGATGTTCTGACCTTCAACGGTGCCCCCCCCAGGTGTGACACATTCAGCGATTGCTCCCAGTGACGATCGTTTGTTGGCCAGGAGGGAATCAAGAGATAACCTCCGCTCGGTCAATAATATTTCATGTGAGAGTAAGGATTCTGCCCGTGTAATAAATGCGTCAAGGGTTCCCCTTACTCCTCCCCCTGGTCTACTCTGGGGTTTTTTCGTTTTTACCATGGTCCAACTTTACCAAAAACAATAGGTGTTGTCTGCCAGAAATGTGTAGCCACAAAATTGACCCCTGTAACTTATCTCCCCTGTCCTCTTGCGGGTATGACAGTGTTCTGAAAATGGCTCGGAAACCAAGAGTTATGGCCCGGCCCGGCCTCTTCCGGCCCCGGACGGCCACAGACGGTCCCGCCCTTGTCCCGGGCTTCTCCCGGTGTCGCCCGCGCGCGTCCCGCGACGCGGAGGGAGCCTCAGCAATTTATGCGCCTCCGGGCGCGCAGCTCGTTGCCACCAGGAAGTGGTACCGGGAACTCTGGGAGCTGTAGTCTCCCCCCACAGCGGCCAGCTGTAACGGTGGCGGCGGGAGAGACCAACAGCGTGAGCAGCCCAGGAAAAGTGCAGCAAGAGGTGACCGGTATCGGCGGCATCAGGTGAGTGCGATTTCAGGCCCCCGCTCCACCGAGGGAGCCTCAGCAATTTATGCGCCTCCGGGCGCGCAGCTCGTTGCCACCAGGAAGTGGTACCGGGAACTCTGGGAGCTGTAGTCTCCCCCCACAGCGGCCAGCGGTAACGGTGGCGGCGGGAGAGACCAACAGCGTGAGCAGCCCAGGAAAAGTGCAGCAAGAGGTGACCGGTATCGGCGGCGTCAGGTGAGTGCGATTTCAGGCCCCCGCTCCACCGAGGGAGCCTCAGCAATTTATGCGCCTCCGGGCGCGCAGCTCGTTGCCACCAGGAAGTGGTACCGGGAACTCTGGGAGCTGTAGTCTCCCCCCACAGCGGCCAGCGGTAACGGTGGCGGCGGGAGAGACCAACAGCGTGAGCAGCCCAGGAAAAGTGCAGCAAGAGGTGACCGGTATCGGCGGCGTCAGGTGAGTGCGATTTCAGGCCCCCCTGCCTTGTATCTACTGCTTGTTCTGATGCCCCAGCCATTCAACAAATGTTGGACGTTGGAGGTACTGGAATGCACCAATCTAAAACAATTCAGAGCTGGGAGAGTGTCAAGCAATGAGGCAAAAGCATAGAATGCTACACTGTGGAGAAAACAAAGTGCAATTTCCTAGCTTATACGGCAAGGTCTTTTGCAGGAACTATTGAACTATGTGTAATGAAGACAAAAAGAGGGCAAACAAATGTAGATGTGGACAGCACCATAGTTGCATCCTTTGGCTACATGGCATAAAAAAAACTCATTTGACTTACAGGTCCACATTAAGAGGCAAGAATCACAGGACTCCCAGTTCAGTTATTGGTTTTACTATTTAGCTAGCCCAAGAATGTCTCAACAAATCCTCTTTCATACCTGCACTTTTTAACTGCTCTTTAAAAAAACAGAGACTACAAGCAAATTGCAGCTGTGCTACCTGGCAAACAGCCTATACAACGAGATTTTTACCTCGTTGTGCCTTCCCCACGCATTTTTTAGCACACCTATTTTTACCGCAAATATGCATTACAACGCATGCCAATACCACACATTTAAGGTAAGTGGCCCACAAATACATTGTTTTTAAATCTAAAAAAATGCGGGGTATTGGCATGCGCACTAAAACATGTGTGGCAAAGGCATGCAAAGTAATTACCTGCATTGTACCGTCGTACAACCGTGCTCCCTGGACTGCTAGGTTTGTTTCTTCCCTGCTCACAGCTTTCTCTGGAGCTCTTTATATTAGTGTTTGCTCCAATCCACATTTTTTGTGTCTCATGCTAATGTAAAATATATTTTTTACCAATGTGTGACTTTGTGTTTGCCATGCCTTGTTGCCATTTTTCTGGTATTAGGAAGGTTTTATAACTAAGGTGGTGCAGCATCCTTAATACAACAGGATAAATGGCTATCATGGATGTGCTTCAAGAAAATGAAAAGTGCAGGTTTTATTAGGAATTATGAGATTGGAAATACAGAATGTGTTGGTCCTGTCTTTATTTGGTAGCAGATCAGAATCACAGAGTGATCCTCCTCCCAAAGCTACCGTGAAAACCAGTCAATCTTTACCGGGACCCGGTGGACCTGTGATCGCTGACACTGCCAGCAGTCACATGACATGGCACGCCACCACGTGCTCGGTGGAGCTACTGCACCATGACTTCCGGGCAACCCTCACAAGAGTCCTCGCGCTAGCAGACATCAAACGGGAGAACATCCAAAGAGTGCCGGGAGAGCCCAGCTGTGAAAGTGCTTTTCCACTACTTTTCCAATTAGAAGCTGAAATAGCTTTCAATGAATTTCCAAGAAGGGTAATTGGGAATAATTATATTATGGAAGCAAAATTATATTATAGAGGAATAATGTGGGCTATACTTTAAAATCTGTAATTATTCTTTTCAATTTGGATAAATATTAGCATTTTTTCTTGCTGGTGTGGGAGTAAAGAAAAGCAGTTCCTATCAAGACTGTTACTGCAACAAATAACAGCGCCTCAACACATTAATAGAAAACTAGCTCAATGGGGACGGTTCATTTGACGGGAGGGTAAACAGACAAATTAATAATCCACCATCAATCAATGGTTGAAGAGGTGAATGGAGACCCCGCAATCATAGAAACAAATGAGTAAATGTCCGTATGCAAAGTTCACAAATAGTAAATGGTTACACACACAAACAGTGAGTTGTTCGTATCCAGTCACTGAATGGATGCATTCTGGAGCAGATGAAGGAGTTCAGCCTAATTAATGATTGGATAAATGCCCGACTAGGAGATGAAGGCTCTTTGACCAGTGGCGGCTGGTAATTTTAACAGGGAGGGAGGCCACATACGCACATGTATGCCTCACTCACACCCATGCATTCACACACACACCCATTCACAACACTCATTAACAAATACATATACATACATTCATTTACATATACATGCACCAAACATAAAATAAACACACAAAAAACTTACCTGAACAGCAGCTCTCTGAGAGAGATGCCCCGGAGGTTCCAGGAGAGTTGGGACTGCTGCCTTCCCTAAGGAAAGGCAGTAGCCTCATCACAGCGTGTGATGGGGTCAGTAAGACTGCTGGCCACACCCCACTCTGTAACGTGGTGTCTCTGAATGACACTCAGCCCTGGGCACTTCAAGACTTAAACTTGAAGCACCCAGGTCCAAGGCAATTGGTGACACTCCCCCTCGTCATGGGGGGCGGGGAGGACCTCAAGGTACTTTTGCCAGGCTGAGGAGGTCACACCCACAGGGCTGTGAAAACTCAGCCTGGCAAAGTTCAGCTCAGGAAACCAGGAGCATGCACATTTAGTGCATGTCTAGCTTCTGACCTTTGTTCAGCCTGGCAGACACTCTTTTTCCCTGGATAAAGGTAGGGGTGTGGCACATCAGCCAGTACGGATGGGCCGCAGCTGTCTTTGACTTGTAATTTTTTTTCATATTTGAAGAGGTGATTGGAAACGTTGTCTTCAATGAAAGTAAACAGTAAACAGAGTTTTCAAAAACAAAGGAACAGTTACATGATCTTACAATGAAGTACTTGTGAAGTGATGAATGAATGAGGGAACAGGTAAAGTGTGAGCTCCCCTCTAAGTCAGTGAGTGTGGACTAGTGAGAGAATATTAACAAAAAGAAGACTATTAACCAACAAATTTATGAAGGACTAAAGAGATGACTGTCCCCACGCAATTAATTGGTTTGAAGTTAGAGGAGTAACTCAACCAAAGGAAGAACTTGGGTAGCAATAGCTGACTGTTCACAAGTTTGTAAAAGTAGCTGGTGCAGTTTGGTTTTGTGTTGAATTGTATACCCAAAATGGCTCCATAATCACAGCTGGCCATGCTTCTGCAGAGCACTTAAAGTGTAAATGTAACTGTCCGGATGCAGCTGGCTTCTTCTAAAGATATGCTGATCCCTGGTAACATAAGTGAAATAGGTTGGTTCAGCAGCCTCTTCGAATTTACAGTGTGCCTTTAGAAATCATGCTGAGCCAGACCACTGTGGTACAAAAGGGGGTGGTGATGGACGGAGCATCAGAACCAATCAAACACTCACACCCAATCAACAGATCTGGGTTTGATCCATCACCGTTCTTTAGCCCACTCTGCCACCCCAGTTCAGACATGGCCATATGCAAATCAGTCTGACCCTGTGCCTCATGGGAACAGTCCAGCCCAAACTGCCAAGCCATGCCTTCCCTGGACCGGAAACAAGCTTCCTAGGACCGGTTTCTGGCATTTTAGCCATCTTCAGCCAGGCTTGCTTGAATCCAGTGGCAAAGTGAGCAAGGGACTCACATCTGAGCATACCCTGCCAACTTATGGCGAACAAAGCGGTACAAAAGGGGGTGGTGATGGACGGAGCATCAGAACCAATCAAACACTCACACCCATTCAAGAGATCTGGGTTTGATCCATCACCGTTCTTTAGCCCACTCTGCCACCCCAGTTCAGACATGGCCATATGCAAATCAGTCTGACCCTGTGCCTCATGGGAACAGTCCAGCCCGAACTGCCAAGCCATGCCTTCCCTGGACCGGAAACAAGCTTCCTAGGACCGGTTTCTGGCATTTCAGCCGTCTTCAGCCAGGCTTGCTTGAATCCAGTGGCAAAGTGAGCAAGGGACTCACGTCTGAGCATACCCTGCCAACTTATGGCGAACAAAGCGGTACAAAAGGGGGTGGTGATGGACAGAGCATCAGAACCAATCAAACACTCACACCCAGTCAACATATCTGGGTTTGATCCATCACCGTTCTTTAGCCCACTCTGCCACCCCAGTTCAGACATGGCCATATGCAAATCAGTCTGACCCTGTGCCTCATGGGAACAGTCCAGCCCGAACTGCCAAGCCATGCCTTCCCTGGACCGGAAACAAGCTTCCTAGGACCGGTTTCTGGCATTTCAGCCGTCTTCAGCCAGGCTTGCTTGAATCCAGTGGCAAAGTGAGCAAGGGACTCACGTCTAAGCATACCCAGCCAACTTATGGCGAACAAAGCGGTACAAAAGGGGGTGGTGATGGACGGAGCATCAGAACCAATCAAACACTCACAACCAGTCAACAGATCTGGGTTTGATCCATCACCGTTCTTTAGCCCACTCTGCCACCCCAGTTCAGACATGGCCATATGCAAATCAGTCTGACCCTGTGCCTCATGGGAACAGTCCAGCCCAAACTGCCAAGCCATGCCTTCCCTGGACCGGAAACAAGCTTCCTAGGACCGGTTTCTGGCATTTTAGCCGTCTTCAGCCAGGCTTGCTTGAATCCAGTGGCAAAGTGAGCAAGGGACTCACATCTGAGCATACCCTGCCAACTTATGGCGAACAAAGCGGTACAAAAGGGGGTGGTGATGGACGGAGCATCAGAACCAATCAAACACTCACACCCAGTCAACAGATCTGGGTTTGATCCATCACCGTTCTTTAGCCCACTCTGCCACCCCAGTTCAGACATGGCCATATGCAAATCAGTCTGACCCTGTGCCTCATGGGAACAGTCCAGCCCGAACTGCCAAGCCATGCCTTCCCTGGACCGGAAACAAGCTTCCTAGGACCGGTTTCTGGCATTTTAGCCGTCTTCAGCCAGGCTTGCTTGAATCCAGTGGCAAAGTGAGCAAGGGACTCACATCTGAGCATACCCTGCCAACTTATGGCGAACAAAGCGGTACAAAAGGGGGTGGTGATGGACGGAGCATCAGAACCAATCAAACACTCACACCCAGTCAACAGATCTGGGTTTGATCCATCACCGTTCTTTAGCCCACTCTGCCACCCCAGTTCAGACATGGCCATATGCAAATCAGTCTGACCCTGTGCCTCATGGGAACAGTCCAGCCCAAACTGCCAAGCCATGCCTTCCCTGGACCGGAAACAAGCTTCCTAGGACCGGTTTCTGGCATTTCAGCCGTCTTCAGCCAGGCTTGCTTGAATCCAGTGGCAAAGTGAGCAAGGGACTCACGTCTGAGCATACCCTGCCAACTTATGGCGAACAAAGCGGTACAAAAGGGGGTGGTGATGGACGGAGCATCAGAACCAATCAAACACTCACACCCAGTCAACAGATCTGGGTTTGATCCATCACTGTTCTTTAGCCCACTCTGCCACCCCAGTTCAGACATGGCCATATGCAAATCAGTCTGACCCTGTGCCTCATGGGAACAGTCCAGCCCAAACCGCCAAGCCATGCCTTCCCTGGACCGGAAACAAGCCTCCCAGGACCGGTTTCTGGCATTTCAGCCGTCTTCAGCCAGGCTTGCTTGAATCCAGTGGCAAAGTGAGCAAGGGACTCACGTCTGAGCATACCCTGCCAACTTATGGCGAACAAAGCGGTACAAAAGGGGGTGGTGATGGACGGAGCATCAGAACCAATCAAACACTCACACCCAGTCAACAGATCTGGGTTTGATCCATCACCGTTCTTTAGCCCACTCTGCCACCCCAGTTCAGACATGGCCATGTAGCAAGAGACAGTGGAGGTGCTCTTACAAGCAAAGAGACCTATGCAGAGTCACACAGTGTCTGTGTACCACAGCGTGGCGTCCAGCACCAGAGGTTAAAACAGAAGCAGCCAGTGATAGTTTTTGGAGAGTGTGTATCCACCATTTGTGTTTGCAGTTTAGTGCGGCAGTGTTAGAAATGGGATTTCTCGTTGGCTAGGGCAAGAGCCTAAGCCAGACAGAATCACCACTCTAGTCAGGGCAAGGGAGTTACACACCAAAGATGACCCCTGCTCACCCCCTTGGTAGCTTGGCAGAGCAGTCAGGCTTATCCCAGAGGCAATGTGTAACACACACACAGCAGCGACACACTAGACACACCACAAAAGAAACTCCACACAAGGTTATATCAAAAATAGCCTTTGTATTACTCATAAAACACATTAGAACTTAATCACATATATACATGGTTCCACCTGGCACTAGGTATTACTTTACAGGGGATTATCTACATTACAGGGCCAATCGGGCCACTGTCATAACCCTTAGAACTCACAGGTAGGGAAAACAACCAGTAACTACTGGCCATAGGGCACTCTGTATATGCAGAACATTAGACAGAAAATATCATCAATAGTGCACCAAAGTGAACACTTGCAGTACCCCTAACATGTACCGCCTAGGCGTGAGCATCACAGTAGGTTATACTAACACAACATCATCAGCAGTGCAGTACGAGCATCTGTAATTTGTACACGTCATTACTGTGCACATTAGCCCACAGACTGCCTGTAGAACATCAGGGCATAAACCTGTGTCAAGCAGAGTGAGGCAGAATTGGAAGAAAACACTTTACCACACCAAGAGCGCACCTGCGCACTTATTATAGATTACACAGTCCTTTGCCTCCCCCATGTAGGCTCAGGGCCACCTGCCCGCCTATACCAAGGAATGCGGAAGTCACTGTGCCCCAAGGCAAGTTTCACTCACAGTGATTGGGTGCCCCCGAAGCATATCATGCTGTTGGTGAACCCCGCTGCCAAGTACGAATGTTCCCGGAGCTTTGTACACCACATATGGGGCACACACACAACCAGTCTCCGCCTCCCATGAGCAGATAAGAAGGCAGCTGCCTGCAACCTTTTGGCATAGCTGCGAAAATGCCAGAATTGCCCAACAAGGCAGATCCGGGACCTCCCACCCTGGCTCTTTGAAACGCGTCTGCCAACAACCACGCAGCGCAGCCGCTCAGCCAGGAAATGTGGAGATCGCTTCGGTGCAGTGGAAGCCCCCGGGCGGGATCTGCCAATGGCACCTTGGGCCAGAAAAACATCAAGGTGGCCCTCTTCCTCATAAGGGGATCGCTCCGAGACCTCCCCTGGCCTCCAGCTGCTGTGCCCCGGACAGTGTGGCTTGGGACAGTGGCATACGGTCCACCGGCACTCACCTCCCTGCCGGATTCCTGAGTTGGGCCTCTGGCGCCAAGGCATGTCTCTGCTCAGGCATGGCGTCCGCCTCTCCTGAGGCCTAGCAGTCACCTTGTCTTCCGGTGGAGCCCTCGTGCTCCGAAGCACAGGGCGGGGCCGCCTTTCCCTCCTGCCGGTTGCTAGGCAACTGCTCCACACCTGGGCTGCCTCGGGAGACGCCGTGGTGATAATGGCTCTCCACGTCTTGTGGCCCCGCACGTCTCTCGTAGCAAGGAGCACTGTCACGTACAGAGCTCACCGGCTTTCCGGTTTCTTTTCTCATGGGGATAAAAAGCTCACATGCACTCTGTGGCAAAATAAAGCGCTCTTTGTGGCAATCAGGCAACACGGGGGGAATCCCAGCGCTGGGATTCTTTCTCCTCAGGATTCCTGGATGGAACCCCCGGCAGCGCACAGCGCTTTCGAGCGGAAAGCAAACAAGGACGGGCTCCACACGCTCATTCAGCAGGTCACCAGGGGCAAGAATCACAAAGTCCCAGGGCTCTTCAAAAGTGGAACAACCTACCAGCATCCAGAGCGCTTCCCCATGCGCTGTGGGCAGTATCTGCTTTCAGTTCAGTCAGCCCAGCCTGGTCAGCACACCGGGGCTCTTCAGCAGGGCAACAGCTTCACTCCCATGAGTAGAGAGACCCAGATGGTGGTTCTTCCTGGGCCAGTAGTTCCAAAGTAATCACCAACAGCACACCTTACATGGGATCACAGCCTGAATACTTATACTTCATATACTCTTTGTTCTGCCCTGGCACCAGGCTTGGGACCCAGTCCCAACCAGTTTTGGGGGGCACTTAACAAGTGCACAACAGTCCCCATTGATAGTGTAGGTCCTGGCCCCAGACACACCACAGGGAGCGGAGCCAGCATTATACAAGGCAGGCACAAACTTATTCAGGGTCAGGGGCTACTCCTCCTACTACTCCAACTGAGGATCAGGCCCATTCAGCCGAGCGCTGACTCACCCAGCCCCTCTGGAGCCACTGTACCTCACCAGCCCCTGTCACTCCAGAGCCAGACATGCAATAAACATCAGACAGGCACAAAGACACATATCACCCAGAAATGCCCACGTCTAAAAGTGGCATTTCTAAAATAGTGATAATAAATCTGCAAACAGCATTATGCAGCATTTATTATTACTATTCCAAACATAAGAAACTTGACCACGCTGCTCCTCTCATATCAGGAAATACCACTGAAACACTAATCAGGGAATCCCCAATGAATTCCTATGAGAGGGCAGCCTCACAGTAGTGAGAATCCAAAATGGCTGTTTGTCACTACCAGGACATGTCACACAGTTAAGTCACATGTCTTACCTTTCACCTACAGCGCACTCTGCCCATAGAGCTAGTTAGGACCTACCTTAGGGGTGACTGATATGTAGTAAAAGGGGGGTCACAGACATGGCACACACTTTATGTGCCACGTCACAGCGGCAGTAAACTGCGCATACAGGCCCTGCAATGGCAGAGGCCTGAGACAGGTTTGAAAGGCTACTTTGGTGGGTGGCACAATCAGGGACAGATAGGTAAATTAAATACGCCAAACAGGTGTAGACCAATCTTACCACCTTTTACCCTAGAGAGCACATGCACTTTCTACTGGACAGCAAGTGCCCATGGTCCTAAAACCACCAACACCAGGTCAGAAGAAATACTAGGAGGAAGGCAAAAAGTTCAGGGATGACCCTGCAAAAAGGGCCAAGTCCAACAGGCAGGAGCACTGATCATAAGGGCCCATCGATATAGCATGCTGATGCATACATACCTCATAATAAAAGGGTGCTTGCAAGAAATAATGTTCTATCATTTAGATCATTATTACCTCACTGTGCATTTTCGGTGCTTGATTTACTCCTGAGGACCTAAAGCTTGGACGCTTGAGAAACTTTCATGCTGAAGAAAGCAGATGAGCTGGGTGAGTCCTGTGTGTGTTAATGTTGATAAATAAACCTTAGCTTTAGTATTTTTTAGGTGGTAATCATGGAGAATGCATATCTTTCTATCTATCTATGTATGCATATATATATATATATATTCACTGAAAAAAACATAGGTTTCAGGCACGTTATAGTTAGGAATTAGCATTTAAAAAACCTTAGAAATTTACTGAAAAAACCATAGGTTTCAGGTGCGTTATAGTTAGTTCGACATTTCTCTCGTACAAAACCATTGAAATTTTTCCGTTAAAGTTAGTTCAGCTAACTATAACTCGCGCGCCCGCAATGCACTGCTGATGACATCACATATTACATCACTCATGACATGGTCAGTGACATCACTCATGACATTACTGATGACATCATCCAGTGAATGTGTGTTTTTCTGAAAATCAAATATGTTTTATATATGTATATCTCAAGGTCGATGGAAGAATAAATGGGTATATAAGTGTCTAAATGGATGAATTTTTTGGGGGAAAATTGATTCAATAACTGACTGATTAAGTGTATCTTAGTGAATACATGGGTTAGTAAGTAATCTTCAAATATGTAAATATCTTTATCAGTCTCTCACTTTGTGTATAAGTGGCTGCATGGGTGGTTGAGTAGCTACATGAGTGTCTATCTAGGTTATCAGTTGGTTTTTTGAGTATCAGTATGAGTGTCTGTATGGTTTGTTGGGGGGTATTATATAGTGCATAGATGCATGAATGAGTGACTCACTGTTTGTATGTTTTGAAGACAGCATGTGTGCAGCACTGTATGGGTGGATGAGTGTGTGTATGGGTGTGTTAGTGAGTGAATGACTGTCTCAATAGTGTCTTTATGAGTAACTACATACGTTTTAAACTAGTATCTGTGAGTATAAGTGAGTATATGTGAGAGTGAGAGATTGGAAGAGTTCCTGTATAAATTAGTCTGTGTCTCTATAAGTGATTGCTTAAGAAAGTAAGTATGTGTAAGTTTCTGTAGCAGTAAGTGTGGTGGTGTGTGTATAACTGTATGTATGCAATGTAATGGATGTTTGATACTTTGTTTGCATGTGTGACTATGTGTCCGAGTAACTCTATGGATGAGTGTCACTGTGTAACAGGATGTATAGGTGTACAAGTACATATGATGAGTGAGTACATGTATGAGTGACTGTATTGGACTGTTGGTGAATGAGTGGATATGTGTGTAGATCTTGGAATTACTGAATTGGTGTGTTGTAAGTGGTATTGCTATGTCCATTCATTTGAAAATGTTAGTTTCTATTTTTGAGAGTGTGTATCAAAGGTTCTATTATGGTGAGAGGAGGTCTGCCACTCTATCACAAGGATGATGTCATTAGTGATGTCATCAGTGATGTCATTTGAGATGTCATCAGTGATGTCATGAGTGATGTCACTGACCATGTCATGAGTGATGTAATATGTGACGTCATCAGCAGTGCATTGCAGGCGCGCGAGTTATAGTTAGCTGAACTAACTATAACGGGGGAATTTCAATGGTTTAGTACTAACTATAACGCACGTGAAACCTATGGTTTTTTCAGTGAATTTCTAAGATTTTTTAAATGCTAATTCCTAACTATAACGTGCCTGAAACCTATGTTTTTTTCAGTGAATTTCAAAGGTTTTGTAAATGACAATTTTTAAATATATTAATTGTTATATTGATTTTTTTTATACTGATTTCCTACATTTTTTAAACTATTTATTTTTTAGATATTTATTTTTTAAATTACATTATAATTTCATTATACATTACAAAATATACTTTCTCAGAATTAATTACTTTAGTTTAAATACTTTGCAAATAGGCAATAGACTTTTAAGTACAGTAGTTACAGTTGTTGCAATGGGCAACACAATTTCAAACACAATGCACCATTGAGCTCAATGTGAATTTCTAGTTAAATGCAATTAGTTACTTTATGGATTACTTTTCTAACCACAGGACTGGATCCTAGATTCAGTCCTTGGACATCTCCTGTAAACAGTTGAGTAAAAGCGTTTTGGTTACAGTAGTGATTTTTAAGGAATATTATTGTATTTTAAAAGTTGACACTGAATTTTTTTTTACATAGATTCACCAATGTTATCCTATGGCAGGAAATTCACTTAGCTAGTACTGTTATCGTCACTTTCTCTTACTCAGTGGTGGATCCTGGATCCAGCACTGGTGCATCTCCTGTAAACAGTTGAAAGAATGCGTTTAAGTCATACAGGCGATTTTTAAGGAATATTTTTAGTTTGTGAAAATAGACACTTAGAAACTTTTCTGCTGAAAACCAGACAATGGATTCCTATGGAAGGAAATACAAGTTACTAGTAAGTACGGTTAGAATTACTTTTCAGGATCAGTGCTGGGCTAAAAGTTGCAGCACTGGGTTCTCTCTTGATAACAGGTGAGTAAATCGGAATTCGTTCTTCGGATGATTTTAGATGAACATTTTAAAGTTCCAAAACTCCACACACAGAAGAATTTCCAAGTGAAACCAGTCAATGTTAGCCTATGGAAGGAAATTCAAGTTACTGGTAAGTATGGTTAGAATTACTTTTCAGGATCAGTACTGGGCTCAAAGATGCAGCACTGAGGTCTCTCCTGATAACAGGTGAGTAAATTGGAATTCGTAGTACATCCAGTAGGCGCCACAGAGCTGCGTAGCAGAGAGATGTCAAAAGGGGCACGGCCTGCACCACCTCTCTGCAATGCAGCGCAGTGGCGTTTCCTGGAAGCACCTGGTGGGCTACTTGGCCCCCATGGTCCCTCAGGTTTGAACTGGAATTTTTTCCCTAACTTAAAACGCGCCACAGGGTGTGTTTGTACACATCATGTAAGGCCCTGTCCCCTCGCTTCACCACTGTGTAAACGCGCCCTGTCACCATTCTAAGTTGAGAGATTAAGTCCCCTTCAATCCTAAGGGTCCCTAGGGTCAAAGTAACCCACTAGGTACCTCCAGTAAGCGCCACAGAGCTGTGCTGCAGAGGGGTGTAAAAAGAGCCATGGCCTCTGAACACCTGTCTGCAACCCAGCTCCCTGGCGCATACTGGAGGTACATGGTGGGCTAGTTGGCCCCCAAGGACCCCTCAAGATTGAAGAGGAATTAATTCCTCAACTTAAAACGCACCAAAGGGCACGTTTGCACAATGGTAAAGGAAGGAGGCGGGGCCTGAGGTGACATGTGTGCAAACCCGCCCTGTGGTGCGTTTTAAAATGGGGAATTAATTCCTCTTCAATCCTGAGGTGCCCTGGGGGCCAACTAGCCCAGCATGTACCTCCAGTATGCGCCAGGGAGCTGCGTTGCTGAGAGGTGTATAAAGGGGCATGGCCTCTGAACACCTGTCTGCAACGCAGCTCGCTGGCGCATACTGGAGATACCTGTTGGGCTATTTGGCCCTCAGGGACCCTCAGTATTGAAAGAATATTAATTCCCCAACTTAAAATGCGCCACGGGGCGCGTTTGCACAGTGGTGAAGGGAGGTGGTGGGGCCTGAGTTCACATGTGTGCAAACACGCCCTCTGGCGCGTTTTAAGTTAGAGAAATAATTCCTCCTCAATCCTGTGGGTCCCTGGGGGCCAACTAGCCCACCAGGTACCTCCAGTATGTGCCAAGAGGCTGCATTGCAGACAGGTGTTCAGAGGCCACGCCCCTTTTTACAACACTCTGCAACTCTGCTCCGTGGCGCTTACTGGAGGTACCTGGTGGGCTAGTTGGCCCCCAGGGACCCTCAGTATTGACAAGGAATTAATTCCCCAACTTAAACCGCGCCACAGGGCGTTTTGCACACATGTGAATTCAGGCCCCGCCCCTTCCCTTCAGTTATCTGAATTAACTATAATGAGGGAATTTCATTGGTTTTTTGCGAGTGAAATATCCACCTAACTATAACATGTGTGAAACCTATGGTTTTTTAGGTGAATTTGCAAGGTTTTTTTAAATGCTAATTCCTAACTATAACGTGTGTGAAAGCTATGGTTTTTTCAGTGAATTTGTACGTTTTTTTAAATGCTAAGTTATGTATGTATTATTATTTTTTTATATATTTATTTTACAATAAACTACGTATTAAATATATATATTTTTTAATGGTTTTTCACGGTGCGCGCACCCCCGCGATTTAAAAAAAGAATTTAAATGTTTTTTCTGCCTTCGGGGTCCTTCAGGGACCCCCTGACAAAGGCTAGGGGGTCAGGAACTCTCTACCCTGCCCCCTTTTCACGTTCGCCACCTTCCTTTTCCACTCTCGCACTGAAAACAAACAAAATGGCGGCCGACACTTCCTGATTTTGACCGATTCGAACTTTGACTGACATGTAACAACCAATCAGAATTACGCTCGTGCACGTAGGGGTGCGCGCACGGTGCGCGCACGGTGCGCGCACAGTGCGCGTCTATAGATATGTATGTGCTTTTAACTGCAATTTTCTCAGGAACTACTGAACAGATTGACTCCATATATGCAAAAGGCACATCCCTGACCTGAGGACTACCTCTCTGCCAAATTTCAAGTAATTCTGTTCAGCCGTTCGGGCTGTACCTTCGACTAAAGGTCCTATGGGAAAATGCATGGGGAAAACGTGGTTTGGGACCCCCCTTTTTTCTCGGCCCCCTCTTGACGAATCCCCCCAAGACTTTCAGGGTAGGAGCTGAGCGGAGCGCCCCATTAGTTTTGAGAATTTCGCGAAGATTCGTCAACCGGCGCCAAAGTTATTCAAAATAGAATTTTGAGATTTCCTATGGAAACACGGTCCTAACTATAAACTGGCTACCGCCAGTAGATTATATATATATATATATATATATATATATATATATATATATATATATATATATATATATATATATATAAATATTTATTTCTTTCTTTTTTCTATACATTTGGCAAAAGAAAAAACGCTTTTTGAATGGAAACAAGCTCCTAACTATAACTACCTACTAGTGACTGCCAGTAGGTAATATATATATGGAATATGCTACTTACCAGTATGCATCTGTTCTTGCCATGTAGAGCTGCAGATCTACACACTTTTGCATAGATCGCCATCTGTTGTTGGGCCCGGATGTTTGCAGATTGTTTTTCCTTTTGGAAAGTCTTTGGAAGTCACGAGGTCGGTGACTCCTCACTTGGTTCGTATTGAGCATGGGCTTCGGCTCCATCCTCAGATTGTTTTTCGCCAACAGGGAAAGATGGAGCGTAGTAATAATAGTGAAGAAACCCATGTGTGTTGTATCTAAATAAGATAAAATGGAACAGATACAGGTAGCCGGGGAGGCGGGTGGGCGTGTGTAGATCTGCAGCTCTACATGCCAAGAACAGATGCATACTGGTAAGTAGCATATTCCGTTCGAGGCATATGAGCTGCAGATTACACACTTTTGCATAGACAGTTCCCAACCCTAGCGGCGACCACCGGTATCTATTGCAGTGATTTGAAAAAGTGTTTTTAGTACAGCCTGGCCCACACTAGCTTGTTGCTTGGTTTGCACATCTACACAGTAATGTTAAGTGAAAGTGTGCGGTGTTGACCATGTAGCTGCTTTGCAGATATCATCTAATGGTATGTTCCCTAAAAAAGCCATAGAAGCCCCTATCTTTCGTGTAGAGTGGGCTTTACGGGGAACAGATAGCGTGCGTTTTGGCTTGTGGTAGCAAATCTGTATGCATTTTACAATCCACCTAGCTATCCCTGATTTAGAGATGGGGTTGCCTTTATGAGGTGGAGAGAAAGAGACAAACAGTTGTTTTGTCTTTCTGAAAGGTTGTGTTCTCTCGATATAGTAAAGTAAGGCCCTTTTAACATCCAGTGTGTGTAGAGCCCTTTCTGCAACAGTTTGAGGTTGCGAGAAAAAAACAGGTAATTCTACGGATTGGTTTAGATGAAAGGGGAAAATGACTTTGGGTAGGAATTTTGGGTTAGTACGGAGGACAACCTTGTTCGGGTGCATTTGGAGAAAAGGTTCTTGTATAGTAAGTGCTTGTATCTCACTGACCCTTCTATGGGAAGTGATGGCTAAAAGTAAAGCTGTTGTCCATGTGAGAAATTGCAGTTCACATTTATGCAAAGGTTCGAAAGGCGGTCCCATTAGCCTTGTGAGAACTATATTTAAGTTCCACACAGGTGAGGGTGGTACTCTGGGGGGAATTATTCGTTTGAGGCCTTCCATGAAGGCTTTAATGGAAGGCACTCTGAAAAGTGGTAGGTGCTGTCTGTTTTGTAGGTAAGCGGCAATTGCTGCGAGGTGTAGCCGAATGGATGTATATGCTAGGTTACACCTTTGTAGATGGAGTAAGTAGCATATGATATGCTGTATAGATACGTCTAGAGGGTTGATTGTGTTGTTATGGCAATAAACAACAAATCTTTTCCACTTTGCAGCGTAGCAGGCTCTAGTGGTAGGGCGTGTAGCTTCTCTGATGACGTTCATACAGTCAGGGGGAAGGTTAAGGTATCAAATTCTAGGATCTCAGGAGCCAGATCGCAAGGTTGAGCTGAGCTGGGTCCGGGTGTCGGATCTCTCTATGGTTCTGGGTTAGGAGGCATGGTGAGAGGTGTAACTTTTGGTGTGGCACTACCGAGAGTTCCAGCAGCGTGGTGTACCACAGTTGTCTGGCCCATGTTGGAGCTACTAGAATCAGTGTGAGGGAGTGCTGTTGTAGCTTTCGCACCACTAATGGAATTAGTGGGAGAGGTGGAAAGGCGTACGCAAATTTGTCTGACCAGTTCATCCATATCGCATTGCCTTTGGACAATGGGTGTGGGTATCTGGCGGCGAAGCTTGGGCATTTTTTGTTTTCGTGGGTGGCGAAGAGGTCTATGTGTGGATGCCCCCACATCTGAAAGAACGGGTGAAGAGCCTGCGGGTGAAGTTCCCACTCGTGGATCTGCTGTGTCTGTCTGCTGAGCAGATCTGCCATGGTGTTTTGGACTCCTGGGACATGTTGGGCTAGGAGAAAGATTTTGTGTGGAATTGCCCATCTACATATGCTCTGTGCTAGTTGAGAGAGCTGTGGAGAGCGGAAGTACCTGCTGAAGTGTTACCATGTGAAAATGGTCCGAATGTATGTGTAGAAGTTATGCTTTCTGTGGTTACTACAGTATGTATGTGTTTAGAGGCCGGAGATCTAAGATAGGTCGTAGAGTCTCGTCTCTTTTTGGTATCAGAAAATATAGGGAGTAGACTCCTAAATTTTGTTGACTGGCGGGGACTTGTTCTATCGCCTGTTTTTGTAGGAGGGAGATTACCTCCTGTTTTAGTAACGTGGAATGTTCTTGTGACATTGGGCGTTGCCTGGGTGGAATGTTTGGGGGGGTAGATGTCAATTCTAGGCAGTACCCTGAACGAATAATTTGGGTCACCCATCTGTCTGAGGTGATGGTCTCCCAGACGTGAAGGAAATTTTGTAGCCTGCCCCCGACCGGAGTGGGATGGTCTGGAGGGAGCATGGGGAAGTCATTGGGTAGGCGGTGTGGCAGAGCGAGCGGTATTTGTTTTGCCTCTGCCTTTATTGTTATTGCCTCTATATCCGCCTCTTTGATAACCCCTTGTGAAGGTTGATTGAGCAGGGGATTTGTAGGACGTGGACGGGCTATCTGAGGAGTAGCCTCTGGCCGTGCCCCAAAAGGAAGAGCAGCGAAAGGAGCGCCTAGGAGGGTGTGACTGCAAGACTCCCATAGATTTCACCGTATCTGTGTCCTTCTTCATCCTCGAGAGCCTCATCTACCTTTGGACCGAATAGATGTTCTTGATCAAATGGATGATTTAATATGGAGGCCTGTACCTCAGGTTTAAACCCTGAAACTCTCAGCCAAGCATGGCGACGGAGGAGGACGCTAGTGTTAATGGCCCTGGAGGCTGTGTCTGCTGCGTCTAAGGCACAGCGTATAGAGGTGTTAGTTATGGTCTTACCCTCTTGAATTAATTCATTGGCCCTATTTTTGTATTTTTCTGGGAGATGGTGCATGATGGTTTCTAGTTCATCATAATGCGCTCTGTCGTATCTCGCCAATAGCGCTTGAGTGTTGGCGATACGCGCATTAGCGTGCAGCGCTTGACCAGTGTACAGCTACTGCTGCTTTTAAACCCCCGTTTTGTGTATTTTGGTTTGTTTTCGTTTTTTATTGTATTCCCTGCTTTTAATAATCACCCTTGCCTACCAGCTTAGCCCATTAACGTGCAGCTCAGCGCATTAGCGTGCAGCGCTCGACCAGTGTACAGCTACTGCTGTTTTTAAACCCCCGTTTTGTATATTTGGTTCGTTTTCGTTTTTAAAGTATTCCCTGTTTTTAATAATTGCCCTTGCTTACCTGCACTGCTGTCACCTCAACTTGCACTCTAATTGGACTATCTCACCGCATTTTTTTGCGGGTCCCTCGCCCTTGTCACGGTGGCGGCCATCTTGCGTGAGGAGCGATCCATTTCGCGCTCTAGTCTTCATCTAGGAGGCTCGACCTCCATATATTGCAGTCATGCAGACGCGCAGCGTCATCGCGCAGCGGGGTCGCCGGTCTTCCGCCGGAGTTACGCCAGAGTTCAGCCCGTCTGCGCCCGTCCGCGCTGAGGACGGGCTGCAGGTCGGGCTGGACCCGGTTTTCGTACCTTCGCTCCCTGGTAAGACATTTATGCGTTATTCTACATCTGCGCTTTTGGCTCTCAGACCTCCCACATGCCCCTCTCTACATTGTTTTACTCCGCTGGGGTTATTACATTCTCGCCGCTGTACGGCCTGTTCTTCCTCTTTCCATCCCCTTGTCACCTGTTTTACTAGCTTCTGTTCTTCTTCCTCTAGGTCCACAGCTTTTCATAACTCTGGGTTTCTATTAAATGCGCGCTCGCTAATCAAACATAATCTTGCCTTCCACGATTTTGTGGATGAAAGGCAGCCTGACTGGGTTTTTATCACAGAGACCTGGGCCACTGACTCCTCGGGTCATGACCTTCTTCTAGCCATTCCTGAGGGCTACTCCTTACATAGGCATGATAGACCTAAACGTAGAGGAGGAGGCATTGCGATTCTTTTTAAATCCTCCTTGCTATGTACGGTTAATCCACTTTCCTCGCCCCAAGATCGCTTTGAAGCTCTATACTTCTGTATTACATGTGCCCCTTCAGTCTCTTTTACGGGTATACTGACCTACAGGCCACCTGGTCACAGAGCTAATTTTGCCTCGGACATATTGAGAATCCTTGAACCTTACTTCGGAAAGCCCTCCTTCACCATTTTAGGTGACCTCAATTTCCATCTCGATGAGGTTCACTCTAAGGATACTATATCATTGGTTGAATCACTCGGAGCTTGTGATCTCATTCAGCTTGTTACCAATGCTACTCACATAGCAGGTCACATCCTTGACGGGGTTTTCTCTAATGATCTAAGACTCTCCAGCGGCACACCTTTACCGTTGGTGTGGACAGATCATCTTGCGGTTCCTCTGCAGTTAGCCTTTTTTACTTCTCATTCGACTAAAAAAGGGACCACCCCTTTCGTTTCTAGAAGAAATTTTAGAAACCTTACGAATGAGGCTTTTGCTCCTTTTGTTCCTACACCAGAGGCTCTCTCCCTAAAAGACGCGGATGAGGCAGCACAAGATCTGCAGGATTCCATCACTAATGCAGTAGAAAAACTTGCCCCTGCATCCCTGCGATATGTAGCCCGGCGGAAACCATCAGCGCCATGGTTCTCGGACCATCTTAGAGTATTAAGACAGGGTTGCAGAAGCAGTGAGAGGAGATGGAGGAAATCCTGGGATCCCATGGATAGGGAGGCCCACAAGTCTGCTCTACGGGAGTATAAGCAGAAAGTGATAATGGAGAAGCAAGAATACTTCTCCAACCTTACCAGTTCACTCACCTCCTCTAGGGAGCTTTTTAAGATTGCTGACTCGCTGTGCTCCCTCCAACTTCCAGATCCCGTAGCCAGCTCTCAACGTCTTTGTGACGACATTGCAGACTTCTTTCATACAAAAATCCTTGATATTCATACTTCCTTGGAAGTACAACGTCTCTCCTTGGCTGAAAATCTCCCTCCAGGCATAAGTTCTTTTGAGACACTGGATATAGTCCCTTCCAGCCTCCTTTCTGTTTTTCCTTCTATGTCTCTGGAGGGATTGAATCTTCTCCTAGACAAGACGAAATCCTCCTCTCCACTAGATCCATTGCCTCTCAAAAAGCTAAAAGAGTGTAGGAACAGCCTCTTTCCTCCCCTACTTGAGGTGATGAACAAGGCAATTGTTCAAGGTACTTTTCCATCAATATGGAAGAAGGCCATTGTGAAGCCGCTCCTTAAGAAGCCTACACTCGATCCCGGCCTCTTGAAAAATTTTAGACCCATCTCTCTGCTCCCTGCACCTGCTAAAATTCTAGAAGCACACCTGAATCGCCATTTATCCTCTTTTCTTGAATCTTCGGAGTATCTCGACATTACCCAGCATGGATTTCGAAAACATCACAGCACAGAATCTGCCCTCACCTCTGTAGTCGACAACATCCGACGCAAGGTTGATGCTGGGCAAACTACTGTTCTTGTGCTATTGGACCTCACAGCCGCATTTGACACTCTGTCTCCTGCCATTCTAACATCTCGGCTTAGGGAGGCAGGTGTCACTGGCTCGGCCCTGAGTCTCCTCAACTCCTTTCTCCTTGATAGGGAACAGAGAGTGATGCTCGGCAACCACCTCTCCCCAGCAAAGTCTTTGCAATGTGGGGTGCCACAGGGGTCGGCAATAAGTCCGACCCTGTTCAACATCTACGTGGCCCCCCTTGCTAGGCTAGTAAGATCGCAGGGGATGGAGGTGGTATCATACGCCGATGACACCCAGATCATGGTCTCACTCACTCAGTCCTCTGTCATAACATCTGCCTTTAGCTTCAGGTCCTGTATGCAACACGTTGCAGATTGGATGGTTACCAACTCCCTGAAGCTAAATGGCGACAAGACTGAGGTCTTGATCTTTGGGAAGGACCAAGATATCTGGTCGAGTGAGTGGTGGCCCTCCTCTCTTGGCACCTGCCCCACTCCCTCTCAATCTGCCAGAAATCTGGGTGTAGTGTTCGATACTTCACTCTCGATGTCCTTACAGGTGAATCGGACTGTTTCGACCTGCTGGGGCGTGATCAGGACGCTCAACAGAATTCGCAGCTATCTGTCTCTTCAAGCACGCAAGCAGATTGCAGTCGCCCTTGTTGGTTCCAGGTTGGACTATTGCAACTCTCTCTACATGGAATCCAACAAGGGCCTCATACATCGACTGCAAATCGTGCAGAACGCTGCTGCACGTTTTGTCCTGGATCTTTCCAGGGCCTCTTCTGCTACTGCTGCGAGGAGAGACCTCCATTGGCTGCCTATTCAGCACAGAATTTATTTTAAAATTCTGTGTCTGACCTATAGAGCACTCGAGGATGGATTTAAAGGCGCTATCAGCTCCCTGCTTACCCGTTACCACCCCACAAGGTGTTTGCGCTCTTCGGGACTATTCCAACTTGTTGTCCCTCGTTTTAAGCTCACCAGATGGGGAGCCAGGGCTTTTTCAGTCGTTGCTCCACAACTTTGGAACATCTTGCCGATGGAGATGAAGACCTTACCCTCTCTAGCGCTGTTTAAAAAGGCCCTAAAAACGTGGTGCTTTTCCAGAGCTTACACTGGTTGAGCTGCAGGGGCTTTGTTATGAGCTGGATTTGGAATTAGGCGCCTTGACGCCCATTGGGCTATGTTTGCGCATGATAAGATCCCTTTTTTTTTTTTTTTATTATTATATTGGCTGCCTGTGACGCAGTGCGCTTTCCTGACGCGTCCAGTAGCTTTGACTGTTTGTCAGGTGGTGGTGCTTCGCCTGACGCCTGGGAGTTTGACCTTTTCCGTGCAGTGGAGACCACTAGGGAATCCAGTGGCGCTGGCCCTTTGATATAGGCAGGATCTGTGGGGGCAGCTTTATACTTTTTTTCTATGCGTGGGTTAAGGACCCTAGCCCTGACTGGGTCTTTAAAAACCTCTGGCATATGTTTTATTACCCCCTTGAGCATAGGTAGCATGGAAGTAGACCTATGTGCGGTATCAAAGGTGTCGAGGAGGAAATCTTCCTCTACCGGGTCAGTGTGTAGCTCTACCCCGTGATAATGTGCCGCCCTCTGAAGTAGGTGGTGAAAACCTAATGAGTCCTCTGGTGGAGATGGCCTGGATGGATAAAGGTCATCTTGTGGGACATCTGTAATGTCTGGATTATTAGAATTGTCCCATGGGTCTGGGGATCCTGTAGGGGTGGGGTCTTGTGGCACATCCCCTGCATCATAGTATGGGTCCCCCTGATCATCATGGTCTGGAGACGGGGTCGGAGAGCGATGATGGATGATGGAGCAGTGGTGGAGAAGGCGGAGGGGGCTGAGGTGGAGAGGGTGGAGGAGGTGAAGGAGGTGGGGAAGGCACTCTGAAAGGGGAGGTAGCACAGTCTTTCCTCTTTGGAGGTAGAGGCGGAGCCGGTTTGTCCAAATGTCTCTTTTTAGAAGAAAGTGCCAAATGTCCAGTTTTTGGATCCTTGGTAAGTGTCTTTTGCAAGGGATCCGGTGTAAACAGTTCCTGAGACAATGTTTGTTCCGTCGGCGCCGAAGGTTTCGGGGCCGATGACTTTTTAGGCTTGTCCGTGCCGTGCTTTTTTGGAACCTCCGGTTTTTTGGTCGGCGCCGAGGTAGGCTTCGGCGCGGGAGTGTCGGTGCCGAGGGCCTTATGGTGTTTGGTCGGTACCGAAAGGCTGGGTTTCGACACCGAGGGCTTTGGTGCGGAGCTCGGTGTCGAGGTGGAGGCCGGTCTCTTTTTCGGTGCCAAAGTGTGTTTATCGGCACCGCTGGCAGGCTGGCTCGAGCCCGAGCCGCCGGAAGGCTTATTAGGATTCTTCACCGGGCCCGAAGGTGGGGTGTTCGAAGCAGTGTCTTTGGTCTTGCCTAGGTCCGGAGGCGAAGGCGTGACCGAAGCCTTTTTAGGTGTCGGCGCGGGTGTGGGAGGGGGTATAGTACTCACGACCCTCTGCGCCGGGGTGATGTCCTCCACATCCGAGTCGTCGGCTTCGGAAGCACTGATGAGGTCCTCTTCGGTGTGCTGCTGTCCCGGAGCTTCGACGTCGTCCCCGAAGATGTCGACTGGAACGGAGGTCGAGGAGTGCACCATGTTTCGTCTGGCCCTTCAATCTCGAATAGTCTTTTTCGATCTGAAAGACTTGCAGGCGGAACAGTCTCGAGCCTCATGTTCAGGGGAGAGGCAGAGGTTGCACACCTCATGAAGATCGGTGTGGGGGAATTTGGAACAACATCGAGGGCACTTCTTGAATGGAGTTCTTTCCATCTGCCAGGACCGGAGCTTGGATAGGCCCGAAGTCCGCCGTCAACGACTGGAATCGAAGATGTGTCGAAGAGAAGGTGATTGAGGAGATCAGGATCTGAACAATACCGCGATGAGCGAGGATTCCACTTCGATCGTCGAACTGGAAATGTTCGGAACCGGAGCGCGAAGTATTACATCCGAGCCCGATGGCGGAAAAAAACAATCTGAGGATGGAGCCGAAGCCCATGCGCAATACGAACCAAGGGAGGAGTCACCGACCTCGTGACTTCCAAAGACTTTCCAAGAGGAAAAACAAACTGCAAACATCCGGGCCCAACACCAGATGGCGATCTATGCAAGAGTGTGTAATCTGCAGCTCATATGCCTCGAACATATATATATTACATACTGGCGGTCACCAGTAGGTAGTTATAGTTAGGACCTATTATCCATAGGAAAACCGTAACATTCTTTTCCCAATAACTTTGGCGTCGGTTGACGAATCTTCGTGAAATTTTCGAAACTCGTGGGGTGCTCCGGTCAGCTCCTATCTTGAAAGTTTCGGAGTGATTAAGCAAGCGGGGGCTGAGAAAAAAGGGGGGTCCCAAAACGTGTTTTCTCCATGTTAATTCCCATAGGAAACTTTAGACACGGTTACAGCCCGAACTGCTGAACGGAATTACACCAAATTTGGCGAAAAGGTAGCCGTTGGTTCAGAAAGATCCCTTTTTGTTAAATGGTGTAAATCCGTTCAGTAGTTCATGAAAAGTTTTAATATCTGGGCGGAGCGTAACAACACATCTCATCGTGAGATCTGATTGGCTGTCAGCACTTCATCCTAGAATTGCTGGCAGGCATCTTGGGACCAATATACATGATAGTACCCCATTGAAATGCATTGCAGTGAATTCAAGATTTTGAGGGTTACCAAAAGGAGAACTATAAAGGGTAATAACAGACTTTAGTTACATTAGAATTCATTTGTTGATGGTACCATACCAATTTCAGGAATTGTGGTGTGTTCTAAGGTGATTTTACCCTGTGAAAAACCTTCTGCTGGGATATCATGAATCATGTTTGAGAGAAAACTGAAGCTAAAATGAGAGCATATTTTCTGTAAATTCACATTATCTTTCTCAGTCATGTGTGAATGAAGTCTGTCATTCTCAGTAAATCATGTATATCCAACAAGGGCATAGACTGTCAGTTGATTCCCTTGTGTTCTACTGCAGCTTCCCAGAGTGTTCTAAAGAACAACTAGAGCGCTAACAGTCCTATTTATGACAAACGTATTGCACACCTGAAGTCATCTTGATTGGACTAAAGTGGTAACTCTTAAAACATTTAATTTAAAAAGGAACAAAATGGTGGGGTTCATTTTGTCATAGAAATTATGGTTAGTGCTGTAGAAAGAAAAACTAGGACATGTTTCAAGTGTGATCTCAAATATCTTCCTGTTATATTTCAACAGGAGCAGCCTGTCAGTTGATGCCTTTGTGTTCTACTACAGCTTCCCAGAGTGTTCTAAAGAACAACTAGAGCGCTGACAGCCTTACTTATGACAAAAGTATGGCACACCTGAAGCCATCTTGATTGGAATAAACTGCTAACACTTAAAACATTTAATTTAAAAAGGAACAACATGGTGGGGTTCATTTCGTCATAGAAATTATGGTTAGTGCTGTAGAAAGAAAAATTAGGACATGTTTCAAGTGTGATCTCAAATGTCTTCCTGTTATATTTGCGGTGTGCGGCCGGGCTTGTGCTCCGCTGAGCACACTTGCATCAACTTCCCCTTGCAACCTCACGATCGGCCGGGCTTGGCTCCGCCGATAGGGACTCCATCTCCCAGCATTCCAGGGTGACCAGGTGATGCTCCCGGTCCCGCTGACGAGCTTTCCCGCGCCTGGAGGCGTTCAAATCTGAGGGCGGTGGCGAGGACTCTGTGTGCTGCTGCTGGGTTTCTTTGTGTGCGGCCGGGCTTGTGCTCCGCTGAGCACACTTGCATCAACTTCCCCTTGCAACCTCACGATCGGCCGGGCTTGGCTCCGCCGATAGGGACTCCATCTCCCAGCATTCCAGGGTGACCAGGTGACGCTCCCGCTCCCGCTGACGAGCTTTCCCGCGCCTGGAGGCGTTCAAATCTGAGGGCGGTGGCGAGGACTCTGTGTGCTGCTGCTGGGTTTCTTTGTGTGCGGCCGGGCTTGTGCTCCGCTGAGCACACTTGCATCAACTTCCCCTTGCAACCTCACGATCGGCCGGGCTTGGCTCCGCCGATAGGGACTCCATCTCCCAGCATTCCAGGGTGACCAGGTGACGCTCCCGCTGACGAGCTTTCCCGCGCCTGGAGGCGTTCAAATCTGAGGGCGGTTGCTCGTCCCGCGAGGACGCGCGCGGGACGCGCCGGTCTAAGCCCGGGCAAAGGGCGGGCCCTCTGTGGCCCTCAGTGGTCACCAGCGGTCGGGCGGGCCATCCCTCTGTTCACATCAAGCTGCGAAGGTAATTGAACATACCATGGGGAAACGTACTAACACGACCGCACCTGTAGATTCTGCTGAGTTGTCCACACCGTTTGATAAATTGTTGGCCAATGCCCTTACCATGGTCACCAATGAGATAGCAGACACAGAAAGAAGGATGTCCATTGGACTATGTACTACTACTACTCTTTTACGTCCTCAATCTCCAAAGGCTACTTCTAATCCCGACCTCCCACTTTCCCCTACAGTAACTGTCATTAAACCAGCTGTCCAAGTTGATACATTAGCCCCTATCATTGGAACCACCAGCTTGGCGACTGTCCCTGTCACTGACTTAAGTGGAACCTGAAACAGATATAATGCCTTCTACTAATAAAACCGCAGGGGAAAAACGCAAGAGAGGCCCTGCTAAAAGCACTCTAAATAAAAGGAAACAACCAAGCCGCTGTAGAAATCAACCTACCCCACAGAGTATGTGGAATAAAGATAAAGACTATGAAATAATAACACCAGTCGTTACCGAGGATCTATCGCCTCCACTATTATCATTGGACAAAGGCACAGAGAGACTCCCTGCTTTCGCCTGTAGACCACACCCTTTAGCTCTGGATAAAGGCACCTGTGGGGACTTTATGTTGCCCCTTGAGGGAACTGATCACTCTGTCTGTACACAGACTGAATTTTTTGATCGGAATATTCAATCTAAACTCAATGGCAACTTGATTGAAACTATTGTAGACACCATTTTTAAACAAGTTGAAGTTCAAATAGCTAAACAATTTAATATCATTTTTAAGAGACTAGATAAAATCGAAAACCTTGTAAAAAAAGAGGAAACTAAAAGGAAAGGCACTATCAGTTTAGATGCCCTCCGGGGCGAGAAATTTATGAAGGAGCTAGAATCATTATGTAATGTCCCGAGGGAGGGGGGTCTGGCTGTTACTGCTGACCCTGGGTCTAGTAACATCAAAGGGCCAACTATTTCTAAAATTGTATGCTTTAATAGCAGCCCAGCCAATACCCCAGCCGTACGGAACAATGGTTCTACTTACGACCCCTCCGAAGTAGTAGGAACAACAATGGCCAACATTGTAAGTTCAAATGTCAAGGCTATTGCTACCCCATTAGCTACCCCATTAGCCAGGACAGGCATTATCCTGGATGGCGTAAGCAATAGTGGAGGTGTACCTGTAAGAAATAGACCCACTAACAATCAAGGGCCGTCACTCCACTTACCCCCAGAAGCCTGCCCATATGTTTTAGTTTTAGCAGGCGTCCCTGCCCTTAAAGAAGGTTAAGGTGAGTCATGGGTACAACTACACAACAAATGCATCGATTGGTTGACCAATCATAAAGGGGCAAGATGGGACATCTCAAATGAGATCATATCAGCTCGTCGGGTGAGTTGGGTGGGTCCACAACACAAAAACATTAGTGGGGACTGTACAGTGATTAATTTTAGACACCCAAACTCAGTTAGATTCTTTATGGATAATCATAACACTCACGCTAATCTGTCTACCGCAATAACCCTCCTTCCACTGGGTTATTTCTATAGGCCTCCTCATAGATCACTTCAAACGGCCCCTACTATCTTTCCCCTATCTAATAGATTTTCCGCCTTATCTGATTTGGGAAGTGTAGATTGACCACTACCAACATCTTTTAATATAACTGATGAGGTTACAAGTATTGTTCCTTTGGTAAAGGCAAATTTCACATGTACTCACAAGCCATGCTCAGGTGGATTAGTACCTCCACATGTAGTATGCCCCGACCTTCCCATTGCCCCTCTTTTCTCCCCCATTATCTCACCGATTGATACTCTGAGTATCATTAGTTGGAACATCGCTGGGCTCTTAGGAAAGATGAAAATTAAAGAATGGGTTACTTGGATAAGTAATTTTGACGTGGTAATGTTGCAAGAAACTTGGTGCACATGTGTTCAATTACTGGAGGGCTTTTCCTGTCATAATTCTATTGCACCATCTCCTGCTATGGGGCGACCTAGTGGTGGTCTATCTATCTGGGCAAAAATTTCTAAGGACGCGAAAATTGAACCACTATATGTGGTCAGTAAACACTTGATAGCTGTGAAATATGTTGCAAGGTTAAAGATTTGTTTTATAAACTTTTATAATAATGATTTTGTTAACCATCCTAATCCCACTTTTTTAGAATTGTTTAATTTTATTGATGAAATTGCAAATGGAGAAAAGTATGGCCAATTTGATGGTATTTGTGTAGGCGGAGATTTCAATGCTCATATTCATTCCACATCCCCGCCTTGCAGACGAGGATCTGAACTATTGGACTTATTATATAGCAGGGATTTAGACGATGTAATGAGCCACAGTGGAATTGCTGAGGAAAAGGCACCGGCCCCCACTTATATTGGCCGTGGTAGTTCAACAACTATTGACTATATGTTTACCTCCTCCCTCCTTAGTGGTGTGTTACTCAAATCTGAGGTTGTCAGTAGCTCATATAGCGATCACTTGCCAATAGTAATTCACCTTAAATCCATTAAAAAACCTATAGGCCCACATGAGGTTGGGGCCTCAAACATTACTGTATCTACAGATAGGCTTAGGATTGTATGGAGAGGGATTGATAATCAAGAGATTCTAGCTAATGTGATTAAGAATCACCCTCTATTGATCCCTAACTGTTTAACATTCGGTGGCCCTGACATAATCAAGTCCTTCTGTGATTTATGTGCAGCTATAAAAAGGGCAATCTCCAAACCCCAAAAAGAGAATAACATAAAAAACCACAGATGGTTTGACACTAATTGTTCGAGGGCTAACAGAGAGCTCAGAAAGGCCTTGGAAGCTAAACCTCGAGATGTGTCCCTTGTCAGATCATTACGCTTTAAATATAAACATACATTAAAAGTAAGATCTGAGGAGTTGTTAATAAGCAACTGGGACAATCTCACTAAAACTGCTGCCCTAAAAGACTCGACAGGGTTTTGGAGAGAAGTAAAGAATCTGAGAGCCCTGGGTAGTAACATTACTCCGATAAACTGCAATATCACAGGTGATTCATGGGTCAATCATTTTTCTAAGCTTTATGCTGCGGTTGGAGACCTAGTCGAGGATACTTTACCCGACAGCACCATAGTTATAACATTAGAGGAGGTGGAGAATGCCATTGCCAACAGTGCTGGCAATAAGGCTCCTGGCCCAGATGGCTTGTCTATTGACCAGATAAAATCTAACACCTGTATCTGAGCCCCCTTACTCTGTAACCTTTTTAATAACTTAAGTAAAAAATCCATCCCCTCGACATGGTCCAACAGTACCATTGTACCTATTTTTAAAAAAGGAGATAGGATGGACCCGGGGTGTTATCGACCAATATCCTTGATTGATAACACCCTGAAGGTCCTTGGAAGGGTTCTATTTAATAAAATTAGTACCTGGGCAGATGAGAATTCTATTATCCACCGTTGCCAGCTGGGTTTTAGGAGTAAACTTGGCACGGTGGAACAATGCTTGAATCTCCATCTCCTAATGGCCAAATACACAAGAGCCAAACAATCCCCTTTATATTTTGGTTTTATGGATTTAAGCTCAGCATTTGATTTTGTAAACCGTTCCCGCTTATGGTCCATTCTTTTAAATTATGGTTTAGATGAACCTTTAGTCCACTTTTTGGCCAACCTCCATTGCAATTTGAAAGCCCGAGTACGAATAAATAACGAAGGCGAGGTTTCAAATGATATTTTAATTGGCAAGGGGGTGAGACAAGGCTGCGTCTTGGCCCCCTTGCTTTTTATATTATACATTAATGAACTAACTAACTCTCTAAGTAATCTGACAAAGTCCCTATCGTCAATCAGAGACCTATCCCGGCGTTACTTTACGCAGATGATGCGGTCCTTATGGGCCGCGACCCCAATGCTCTGCGTATTTTAATCTCGGGATTTGTTAATTATATGTCTGACCTTGGTTTATGCACTAATTTTAGCAAATCTTTTCTAATGACTTGCGGCCCTAAAAATTATAAAATCCCAAAGATTGTGATAGGCAAAAACACTTTAAAAAGCACATGCACTTTCCCTTATCTGGGTCTACTATTCTCTAATAGTGGTTCATGGCAACCCCATGTTGCAATAGGGAGGAACAAACTTTCTAAATCCATTAATTCTGTCACCTCTCTTCGTCAACCCCGCTGGGCTGATGTGGTTTCCAGCTTATTACAAATTTATCGGACTCAATGTCTTCCAACTGGAACGTATGGAGCAGAAGTCTGGGGGTTCTCGAACTGTTCAGAATTACAAAGAGAAGAGAATAGATTTTGTCGGAAGATCCTGGGGGGGGTTATTAGTGTTCCGACCCTCATATGTCATAAAGAACTAAAATTACATTACATTGAGGATTTCATAAGAGCCAGACCTGCATTATTTTGGTTAAGGATTTGGCAAAAACCAGCAGCTTCCCTTTCCCGTGAGATCATTATGGATTGTTTGAAAAGTGAGAACTCGAGATCAATCCCCTGGATATATGCGGTGGAAAGGAGCCTTGTGAGTGTCAACTATGGTCATCTCTTCACAGATCCCAACCAGATTGATCGCTCCCATAAAAATCTGGTGAGAAGGGCACTTTATCAATATTTCTATAATGAGAGGGAAAGAGTGGACTCACTGAAATTATCTACAACAAACTACCTAATGATCCGGGAGTTATATACTGAATCTCCGACGCTACCCGAGCCCTATTTACGCAAAAAATTGGGCAGGTGGAACAGGGGCTTATTATTTAGATTTAGGGACAGGAGCATTGTAAATCTTATCTGCTTTCCACTGGGCTACACTAAAAATCTTGAAAAATTACATTGCCCTTGTGATCTTGGTGGAACCCAGAGTATGCTCCATTTTATTTTTGGCTGTGGTTTTTACAGGAAATATACAAAGCATTACCTAATCCCTTATTGCAGGAAATATGATTTGACTGATCATAATCATGCTTTTAGACACTTTTTAACGCTTGGATCGGACGAACTAATTTTTAGAGTTAGTGGTTTTCTTAACGCAATTGTACGTTCACGCAGGTCTTTGAAAATTGAGTAATTTCGTTTATATACGCACTATGCACTTCAATGCTTAATTTGCACAACCTTAATGCACTCTATCTCCTTTGCCTCCATAAAGTTAGTGGTTACATTTCCGTATACCTTTACATATTGCACGCATGATGGCCTATTGTATAGTTTAGTAAGATGGCTTAATTGCATTTTAATGATGGCTCTTGTATGTTATATTTAATATGTTATTTATTATTAATCTGCGGCCTAAAATTGTAGTGTTAAATTGTGTATTTTAATTCAGGTTTTGTGCTTTTATGGATGGTTTTTGAAATCCGAATAAAGTCTATTTGAATTGAATTGAATTGTTATATTTCAACAGGAGCAGCCTGTCAGTTGATGCCTTTGTGTTCGACTACAGCTTCCCAGAGTGTTCTAAAGAACAACTAGAGCGCTAACAGTCTTACTTATGACAAAATTATGGCACACCTGAAGCCATCTTGATTGGAATAAACTGGTAACTCTTAAAACATTTATTTTAAAAAGGAACAACATGAGGGGGTTCATTTTGTCATAGAAATTATAGTTAGTGCTGCAGAAAGAAAATTTAGGGCATGTTTTAAGTGAGATCTCAAATCCTCTTCTATTTCATTAGAAAATTCTAACTTGCAGATTTAAACAATCACTTTCAATACCAGCAGTAGACTTCCAGTTAACTCCCTGGTGAGCAGTAGCTTACTACAGTGATCTAATGAACAACTAGAGTGCTTCTGAATTTATGGCAAATGTGTGACACATCGGAATGCCTTCTTGATGGAATCAAGTAAAAAACTGAAAGCATTTCCTACTGAGGAGACTACAGTAAATGAGGAAATTAGGAAACATGGCCACCAAAGAAAAAAGAGCCCAAATGTAGCACAAATATCACCCAGATGTAGCCCACATATAGCCCAATGACAGAAGTGTGCAAAACACTTTTTATTTTTAGTTTTTCTGCAGTTTTATATAGTGCAGACTGGTCACGTATTGGAGCGTTACATCTTACTTGGACCCCTTATTGCGTATTTTGCACAAAGTACATGAGATTGATCTTGCGAAACATTGAACTTTACGATTCTGTTAACCTGAAGTTGCTCTGAACTAGGCCTTGGCGAAAATTTCGTTCCGTTCGCGGAAATTGCGATAATTTGACATTTTCGCGTTCCGCGGAGAGCGCGAAAATGTCAAAAATTTCGGTTTCCGCAGCTTGGCGATAATTTGTATCTTGCTCGCGCTGTAAAATAATACATTCTCGCGCGCGCGCGATCGCCTTACCTGAATCCCTGCGTTCGCCGACAAGTTTTCTTGATCCGGTCGCGTTCTCCATGAGATGTTGTATTGTTTTTAGCCATTTGCGCTGTCTCGCGACAGTTCGCGCCTGCAGTGACGTCATGCGTCGCGCGATCACGTCTTTCTTCTCGAGATCATGCACCGCGAGACAACTCAAACAAGATGGCCGCGCCCGCATGCAACCACTTGGGTAAGTTGGCGACCCGCAACCATGCAGAAAATCTCGCGAACATGCCGGAAAAAAACTTCCGCATCTTCGCGATATTTCCGCTTGTTTGCGATAATTTTAAACATTTTCGCGATAATTTGCGAAAGTTAATTTCGCAAATACCGCCCACCCCTACTCTGAACCAGGCGTTGTAACACCCGTTTTAACCTACTGGTTTTAATTAATTTTCACTGTATTGTATTAGGAAAGATGATTTACTGTTTTTATGTACATTTTTATGATCTATGTTTCTAAATCAGATCGAATAAAGTTTAATGAATTCTATGGCAGGAAGGAGGCGAGGATTATGCATATCTTTCCTCACTTTATTTGCATAGCAGTTCAAAGAAAACGTAGCACAACAATCATTAAACAAAAGAGTACACAACCCATGAGCCATTGGGGGGTAGTCTCCAAGGCAACTATAGTTCAATCATATCACAGTCCATCGTATATAATATTGTGACGTCCCTTCATCTTCCTCTTTCTTCACTGCTCGTCAGTTAAGTGCATTCCTTACATTCTTGGCTTAATCTGACGTTGTTGCTGTTTGTATGGCGGCTTCTTGTGCACGTTATTAGCATTATTGCCTTGGTATTGTTTCATATTCCCTGCGCAGCAGGCTCTTGCCTGAGAATGTTCTCCCTCTCGCAGTTTCTCCCGCTGTGCACTCTGCGTGCGGTGAGATCCTGTCAGGAGCGTCTGGTCCGAGCGAGGCAGCTCCGTCGAGCGCTCCCACTGGTCTTTGCACGTGTTTGGAAATCCGGTCACTCCTTTAGTGTCCGCTTGATTCCCAACCAACCCTTGCCTAATTTTGACACTGCTACGCTGTGATTTCCCCATATGGCCACGTTAGTGACCAGCGTCACCTGGTGGTGGTAATTTGGTATTGCGCCTCAGTCTATTCTTATAACAGCTTCGGGGAAAGCCCAGCTGTTGGAGCACCGGCGAGGGGGCTGCCTTAAGGATTTTAAGGGCATTTGTTCTGTGCTCACACCGTCTGCTGTCATGTCTTCTCCAGAAGACCATTTTTACTCCTCCTACCAGGAAGTGGAGGAGGAATGGCCCCCGAACTTCTCCCTCCAGCAGTCTAGGGTGCAGGCTCCTATTAGGGATCAGGTTGATAAGCTGGCGAAAAGCATCCCTGGGGTGTTCAGTGACCCAGATCTGGTGGTAGCGGGTCCCAGTAGCTCCGAGATGGGGTATAAAAGGGCCGTTAAGCATAACGCGGGGCACTTGGAAGGATTTGATAAACTTACGGAGACATTCCTCAAGAATGCGCAAACGCTAAAACATGCACCCTGCTGGGAGGAGGAGGAGTCCGTAGAAAATTGCGACGCTGTCACCACTATTGTAGACCCCGACGGCGGGTTTCCCTTAGAGGGAGAGGGTGTATCGGAGGACGATTTCTCCTCTGATGAGGATAAGGACTCGGGGCATCCCTGGCATCCAGAGTCCCACTCCTCTCAGTCCCGGGTTGGGGACAGGTTCCACTCAGACATGTTCGAGCCTACCCAAATATACCATCCTAGGTCGGCGGAATGGACCCCTGACACCAAAGTGGCAGAGTATGTGGTGGGGAAAATCCATCAACCCCTTGAAAGGGAGGTCAGGAATAGGATGAGGGGAGAATGCCCCAGGCCCTCACTGAAGGGGAAGGTGGCACACACGCCTGAAATTGATGAGAAACTATGTACCTTTTTCTCCAAGTATATGAGGGATCCCAAGAAAGGAATTGATAGGTCTTGGACGTGGTAGGGCCCTTGACCCAAATTCTTCAATTGGCAGAGTGTTCAAAAGAGTCAGAATCCCCTATGTCCACAGATATTGTGGCTGGTGGGGTGCACTACCCTAAACCCTAAAACACTACCCCCTCCACTACCCAAACACCACTGCACTACCCTAAACCCTAAAACACTACCACAGCACGACACCCCACACTACCCAAACATAACTGCACTACCCTAATCCCCAAAATACTACCACCAGCACTGCTGGAGCAGGGTTTCCTATTGAAAATGTATTGAGATTTAAACTGCAGTTTATGTTTATATGTCATAATTAAAAATTACTGATAATTAATTATTAAATATTAATTTTGTTGAAGTTTCTGACTAATCAACCTTACTAATGAAAGAATTACACGTGGGAATGCATTTATGTTGCTTTATTAAAACATGAACTAAGTTGGTGAGCAAATTAATAAAATAAGTGTTGCTAAAGTACTATTTGTTTCGTGTTTGCGCTTCCAAATAACGTGCTTTAATGCTTCTTTATGTCAAAGATGGCTAGTTAATTACATACACATAAGGGTATTAGTGGGTATTAACACTGTATAATCATTACGATGTAGTAACGTTGTTTTGTGTTTCTTTTAATTAAGATTGTCCATTCTGGCCTAGTAAAAGATGGCCGATATTTACAGCCTGTGTTTGAGTTGCTGAAATACGAGGAGAGGCCTCGCTGAATATGGTTGGAAACCACCTGACCTCGGCCTCTGTCTGTATTGAAAGTTTCCGTGAGGACAGCAGCTATGGGCTAGATGCCACATGTCACCAGATATCCTTGGAAAAGAAAGAAAGCCACAATGAACTTTGATAAGCTTGCGGTGGCTTCACTATGGTTCCGAGGAAGAGCATTCATGGATGTTTCATTTTTAGTTTGAGCTTCCTTCTTCCGTGTTTTTATTTTTGTGATTTTCGAGAGCAGAGGTTTTTTCTAAATGTTGCGAGTCAACATCCTTTCCTGCTCGCTCTGCTCAACGGCTCAACGGACGTTCATAGTTTGTTTGTAACTTTTAATTTGTTAGTTTCTCTATAAATATTGTTAGACTAGAGAGGGTCTAAGGCCACTTCTTCCCGAACCTATGCTCGAGAGGATTGACGCTGATTGAGAGGACGGCGACTCGGGAGACTTTACTGAGAGACCTGTCCTGACCTAAATGACACTTAGCTAGAATAGGTAATTATGAGAAGAATGATTTTGCTATTGTTTGACTTTCCATTTGAACTAATTTAGATAAAAATAACCTTTATTTGAATCACAGTGTCGGGTGGTTATTTCTTTGTCATTTATTGAATTTCCAAGTATGTTCTTATTGTTTAAATCATGACTCAAGACTGATCAATTAGGTCGCATTGACCTCAGATTAGATGCAGGTTGGTTTAGGAGTTCTCTCGTATATCCAGTGTGGATAGAGTAATAGAATGAATATTAGTGCGATGGGCCCTAGCGTATGATGAGTGTGTGTGCGTGTGACTGTAGAATTACTCTGTCCGTGGAAGTAGGGAGAATTTGTATGCTCCGATCTGCAGCAGTTTCCTGGTAGCAGAGGATGGTTACGATCCATCGACCTCTGGGTTAAACATATAATTATATTAATATATGTTATGACAGGACTCCCTACACTACCCAAACACCACTGCACTACCCTAAACCCTAAATCTACCCCCAGCACAAACCCTACACTACACGAACACCACTGCGATACCCTAAACCCTAAAACACTACGCCAGCACGACCCCCTACACTACACAAACACCACTGCACTACCCTAAACACTAAATATACACCCAGCATGACCCCCTACACTACACAAACACCACTGCACTACCCTAAACCCAGAAACACTACCTCCAGCACAACCCCATTCACTACCTAAACACAACTGCAATATCCTAAAACACTACCACCAGCACGACCCCCTTCACTACCCAAACACCACCACATGACCCTAAACCCTAAAACATGACCCCCTACACTACACACACACCACTGCACTACCCTAAACCCTAGGGGGAAAAAAACAGCCCATCCCCAATCCCCCATACCTCTCACTCCTTGTGGTTCCTCTCTTCTCGTGGTTCCTGCTTCACGTTGTCTCTGATGGGCGGTGCACATCGTTGTGAGGAAACGGAACAGCCTCTGTTTCCTTACAACAACGTGGATCGTCTACGTGTTTTTTAGAACGCATGGTCATTTACCACACATACCTTTACAACAAAATTTGTTGTAAAGGCATGCGTGGTAATTGGCCAGGTGTACTAAAAAACATGTGTAGTAATGACTTTGCGATGTAGAAAGCATGTGTGGTAATGCATGCGTTGTAATGGTATCGCGAAGTAAAAAAGTCGTTGTAACGGCTGTTTACCGATCGAAGCTGGCCCCTGTTCTTCAGTGAGATGTTTATTTGATTAATTAGGAGGAAGGAATGTGGTTTTTTACCAAAAAGTGGATTCCCAGCTGTTGTATTGTGAAAGTGTCCGCGTGGCCTGGTTTCCCTTCTGGTGAGAAAGTGGAAGAGTCTGTTTGGATCTAAAGGAGTTCTGTTGTTGGACGAGGCCGGTGCGACACGTCATCAGAAAACATAGCTAATGGAAAGCGTCCTCCCTGAAGTGTGGAGCAGTGCCATGAGAGGTCAACAAGTGTGCGTCCCACCACAGTATGACCGTACCGCGTGACCCATGTGCCGCCTCCAGGGTACGGGAGGCAGAAGCGGCATCGCAGATCCTCTTGAAGACCGTTGTAGCACTAATTCTACATTTTGGTACTAGGGCATTTTAACTTTGTTGTTCCTGCCAGATACAAAGAGAAGATCCTGTGTTATTCAGTGCCCTTGTTACCTTTTTTGTGGGTTGTGGTGCTTGTCACTTCGCTGCCCCACCGGTGCACACGACTGGGCACCCAACCTTGTTTGCCATCTGCAGGGCCTCTGCCCTCGGATCACTGGTTTCGGTTTCTGGAGTGGCAACATAAAAAGTTGCTCCCAAAGACCTAGCCTGAACACTTAGGTGAATATCCCCTGCACCAGCATTCCATGGAAATTCTTTCCTAGCTCTCCCACATCGACGAGGACATCATAATAGCATGGCTCCGCTCGTGACACCGTATGACGTCATCAGAGCCATAAGAGGACAGGGCCGGACTGGCAATGCCGGGCACCGGGCAATCCCTCGGTAGGCTGCCCGGGGTGGGGGGCGGTTTTTCGGCAGGGGGCCGGTTTTGTTGCTGGGGCCGATTTTTGGCCCGGCGCTGCGTTAGTCAGAAAATAATTCAGAGACAGAGAAGTTCACTCAGTACAGACTAGTACTAGTCACTTACACACTACTGCGCTCCGTGCGGGGGCAACAAAAGCACAGTCTCTCTCTGGATTCTCTATAATATCATAACGCATCGGAGCACTGTCTGTGCAGCGTACTCCATTTTAACAGGGGGTGGGTCACGCGCAGCGCGCAGATGTCTCCACCGCCGCATCTGCGCGGTCTCAGTTCACCCACCTTAGGATGGTGCAGCTGGTGATGGTGACATGCGCAATGGGGTTCATGCAAAAAAAGTGAGCGTGACCCGGGTCGTGATGTGAGGCCAGGTCGAGAGGAGTAGCATTCCAGAATGACTGAGGGATAGGCACCCCATAATTTAATTTATTTCATTCTAGGCCCTGCCTGCCTGTCCCTTCCTGCTGCCGACTGTCTGCCGCCCGCAGGTGAGTCACTGATGTGCTTTGCATTTTTGTGTAGCGCCCTGGGCGTCTCCTGAGTGTGTGGATTGTGGTGGATTTATTTGTGAGCAACTGAGCAGGCCTGCTGTTGGTGACCAGGGACCAGGGCAGACGACCCGGCTGAGCCGGCTGCTACCGGTGTGGCTGTCTGCCTGTGCCTGCACTGCCTGGCTTGACTAGTTGAGTTGCGCGGTGCCGTGCCTGGGCCTGGAAGCCGGCCCTGACTCCCGAGTTCCAGAGCCTACGCTAGCAGCCCTTTGGTCCCTCCTGTCACGGGCCGGCAGCCCAGACTGCACTGCAACCAAATGAATAAAATAAATAATGAGCGAGCGCCCCCGTCACTACAGGTGAGCAGGGCAATAAGAAAGGGCAAACTCAGCAGTAGAATGACTTCCTGCGATTGGAAGATAGGCTGCCTAGAAGTGAGTTAATAAGACTATTTGTGAATTCTTCTCAATGGAGCGCGCGTTTCCTGAACATGCGGAGCGTACTCTTCAAATGCTATTTACTGCTCGAGTTAGTACGACTAAGAGAATTAACAATTTATGGCAGATAAGAGCTAGAGTTGCAGAGGTTGGTCATCTAATCTTATTTATCATCGATGGGGTCCGATATTGGCACTGACCTACGTTCAACTCAATCAACTCCATTGAAGAAGAGTTAGAGCTGCCATTAGACGCAAAGGATTGGCTTTTTCTTCCTTACTAAATCTTCCCTGGTGTTTGGTTTAGACAGTGCGGCAAATTAAAGATACTTTACCCAATCGAATCAATATGGT